>NC_068931.1:55207500-55854000 GCF_023091745.1 Budorcas taxicolor
TTAGCTACTCAAAACAGTAAGTCGCCAAGCTCTCTGATGGTTGACTGCAAACACCACAGAGGACACTAGGGGTAGGCAGTGTGCCCAAGTGTTTTCTCTGCCACTTTTGGGAAAAAAATTCTTACCAGTAAAATTATTGCTTAGAATATTGATCACCTAAAGTACATCCATATTATTAACTTCTTCTCTAAAGTTTACAGTTCTTTTGTGATTTTCCAAAAACTCCTTGACAGACATATTTGGGATGAAGGGGAACTGGGGGCACATACGTAGAGCTGTCACAAAAATTTAGAGGATATCTCACCAGAACTCTCAACCCATGTGTGCAGTTTCACCTACATAGCAGACCTGCAGTAAAAACTTGCGGAATGAATGAATAAACGACTGCATCAAAAAACAAGTAAATACTCTAAACCACTTGAGTGCAGAGTCTGGGATTTCTGTATTCATTCCGTTTCCAAACAACGATTTGTCCATTCCCAACTTTGCCTTGAGCCCCACTGCGGCATGTGCTCTTAATAAAATGAAAAAATAGGACTAAAGACTGTAGGGACAGTCATACATGTATTAAAGAACCAATCAGACAACAAACTATTATGAATAGGCTAAGGAACTGAACTGTTCACTCCCAATCACAGATCTCATTACATTCTGCCTTTTTTCTGAATAATGATTGCAACATTACACAGTTACTGCAAAGTTCAAATAAACCAAAACACACACATCCATGTACCCTGCAGATTGCCTGGAATCAGGCAGGTGCTTAACAGATGACATGAATGAATGAATGATGAATGTATGAACAAAATGTCATTTTCCCCCCACAATATAACTTGTTAGAACTTGTACAACTCCATGTTTCTAAAGTCATCAAACACTCATTTTTTTCAATATACTTGCTTACTTCTACAATGCTATTCTTTTTTGCCAGCTGCTGCTGCTGCTAAGTCACTTCAGTCGTGTCCGACTCTGTGCGACCCCATAGACGGCAGCCCACCAGGCTCCCCCGTCCCTGGGATTCTCCAGGCAAGAACACTGGAGTGGGTTGCCATTTCCTTCTCCAATGCATGAAAGTGAAAAGTGAAAGTGAAGTCGCTCAGTCATGTCCAACTCTTAGCGACCCCATGGACCGCAGCCCACCAGGCTCCTCCATCCATGGGATTTTCCAGGCAGGAGTACTGGAGTGGGGTACCATTGCCTTCTCCGCTTTTTGCCTAGTATAGCTGAATTAGCTAAACATAATATCCCAAGGATAATAGAGATATTAATCAACATACAGGATTACATAATATCATGGGAACAAGCAAACCTATAAAGAAAATGACCACCTTTAGGTAAATATCTACCCCATCAAAAAACTGATAAGACAATTAATACATCTATGTGCGGTGCTCAGTTGCACAGTCGTGTGACTGTTTTGCGACCCCAAGGGCTGTAGCCTGCCAGGCTCCTCTGTCTATGGGATTCTCCAGGCAAGAATACCAGAATGGGTTGCTATGCCCTTCTCCAGGGGATCTTCCCAACCCAGGGACTGAACTTGCATCTCTTACACCTCTTGCATTGGCAGGTGGTTCTTTACCACTAGCTCCACCTGGGAAGACCCTTCAACATGTCATCATTATAAAAACATAATAACTTATTTTATATTGGAAACTTTTTTATACTGGAGTGAGTTGCCATGCCCTCCTCCAGGGTATTTTCCCAAGCCAGGGATTGAACCCAGGTCTCCTGCATTGTAGGCGGATTCTTTACCGTCTAAGCCATCAAGGAAGCCCAATACATGTATACTGATAAACAATTTAAATAGCATCCAAGTGCCTACTCTGCACTAGTTTCATCTTTATAACTAGTTCCCTGTGACAGGTATCACACCATTCCCACTTTGAAGACAGGGAATTAAGGCACAAACAGTCTTGGATGGCATTTCATAGATCACAAAGCTCTAAAATCCCCAGGGCTTACACTGGAAATCCCCCTCAACTTGAGGGCCAGTCATGTCTGTATGAGAAGTACTGCCTTGCTCCTCTGCAGCAGTGTGACAGGGGCCAGGTCACATCACGGGCTTGAGTTTTAGTTTCTTCCTCTTAATACAAGTACTTCTTTTGAGGCATAAATGAGAGGACACCTCGTTCAGTGTATCCGGGGCCTGTCAGATGAGAGTGGTTTTCCTTGTTCTTCCTCTACTCTTTATTCTGTGCGAGAGTTCCTTAAAGAGCAGTGGGCAAACAATCTCCACCCGAAACAGGCAGTCACAGAAGTCAACTAATAGGGACAAAAAAATTTTAAAAATATAGGACCATGCTAAACTCTTTATTACTAAGCAATCAAATCACATTACTGGTGTGAGAAGCATGTATGCAGAGTTAGATACTTAAAATATATATTTTCTGTTGATGAAATCAGTATCAGAATCTATGTTCTCATAATTAAACATAAATGAATGATAAATTTTGCCAAGTCAGAGAAAAGGACTTATCTGGGCTATACCTATTCACTGAAGACAGGAGGTATTACTGAATTTAAGTTATTCAGAAGCTAAACAACTAGACTTTTTTTGGTCTCCAGTAGGAGTCACTATAAACAAGACATTTAATTCATAAGTTAATGTGTTGAGTTAGTAAACAGATATACATGGATTGCTATAAAACTTTTTAATAGTGATGGCTTATACCTAAAAAAGGGTGGGTGTTTAAAAACCAACTTAAACTGGGATGACAAAAATCCACTTCATAAAAGACTTAATTATCCAAAGGAGAATGCAGACACACATGTACACACACACGGACACACAGAGTGAGAAGAAGGCTTTCTGTTGACCATAGCGTGAGACAGCCTTGCAACCTTTGAGGGAACACCAACAAACTGCCTGTGTGGACATTTCTGTACTTCTTTGTATTGATATCTTTAGAATGTAAAATAACTATGTCTGCTAATAAGTGAGGAAACTTGACTACTTCAAAAAAATTATTTCCCTCAATTGGAATTCCAAGTATCTCAAACTTTTTTTGTGTGTGCCAAATACACATTTATCTGGAGAAAATACTTATCTCACATAAATACAATTGTCACATAATTATAAAAATATTTCTCGGAAATCTGTATTGCATGAAGAACTGAGATAAAGCACAAATCATGTTGGTCGACTCTGGGGCCAAAACTTATTCTCTTAGCACCATTCAGATTATTACAGGTAAGGTACAATAGTTTTAACTATTTTGTATAGTTTAAAGGTAGCCAAGTTTAGTTTGGAAGAGAGTTTTATCACAGAAGAGTATCAAAGTAACACAGACTGTGAAAACTTAAAGCCTCTCTGTGGCTTCATCAGAGTCTTCCTCTTGTTATCTTAAATGGCTACTTTTATATGGCTTGGGTTCATAAGCAGATATCCAAAAAGGTTTATCACATGATCAAGTATTTATTCTTTTCCTGGCCGGTCAGATAGCTGGTAGTCATACTGATAGCTAAACCATGTGCACTAATTTTTTTGTTGTTCCATAAATATTCATCTTCCACCTTTCTGTGGCAGTATTTCTCTTCAGAAGAAAGAAGAGGTTTCTCATTTTGCTTTAGATGGTATTATGAAAACTCACAGACATATATTGTTTTGGTGACATGCAGTAGTATGCAAAATAAATGCAAAGCACTTTCTAACATTCTTGCATGCCATTAGATCTGGTTAGACTCATTTTCCCATTTTTTCACGTTTTTCTCATTTCTATGGTAAAGAATACAATGAGTATGTCATTACCCATATGAACATGACGTCGCAACAAGCCAGAGATATAAAATAGCACTACCCTTCAGACTGGGAAACAAGTATCTAATGTCATGTATGGTACAGCAAAGTGAAATATACTCAGTGGCAACACCAGAATATATAGATTTTCATGTTGAACTGCAGTGCGAACTGCAACACTTGAGTCTAACTGAAGTTCACTTCTTCCTTTCTCAATTTCATGCAATGACCTGTCATTGCAAAAGTCATACATTTATCTACTACTAAAACCTCTCAAATATTAAATGAAATTAGAAAACGATAGTAAAGTTGACACAAGGAGGTATTTTAGTTAAGGAGAAAAGATTTCATTGAGTTTCTTATTTTTTCCTCAGGACATCAGTCTCTCCCCTCTGGGATAAGTGGAATTTTTTCTTTGGGGAAAAAATTCCTTTATCCTAACCCAGTATGATCCATAGCCCGTCTCCAAGTTTGATACAAAAACAAACCATTTCTATTTTGGTACAATGAGGAAGCATTGCAGTGGACAATATAAAAACAGAGATGGAGGAAGTTGACTCAGATTGCTGCACTTCCTAGATGAGAAAGCGAGCAGGCTTACCACAATCACCTGAATCAAATGAAATAAGACGACAACTGTTTTTTCCGTCAAATTGATGCACGTGTAAAAATGAATTCCCAAAAAGTTAAAGGGGAAATCCTGGGCATGTTTGTTTGCCTGGATGAAGGATTCCATTTGAGAAAATTTTGACAAAATGGATTGATGAAGCAGACTGGAATCTGGGCACAGGATGTACACAATTTTTTAAAACATTGTGAATAAATACTGGGCTTCCCAAAGCATTGCTCAATGGTTAGAAGGAAATGTGATATCACAATGGAAATCATTTTCATTCTAAACAGAATAACTGTCTTGGGTTTGCTAATAAGCTCCTTTGGAGGTGGGAATTCTAACAATTTCCTAAAGTTTCCAACTGTTGACTACCTTTGCTTGACATCACTGAGCAAGTAGAAGAAAGAACTGCTGAGCAGAGAGCAAACAATTTTCAAATACTTCAATGGCTATCTCTGATAAACACTCAGTAATCAAAGAGTAGGTAAAAAGAATAAAAAAAAAAAAGGTTTTAAAAATGGAAGCAAATGACCATGTGAGAGTAGCATCTAATACAAGTCTGTTATTGAAACGACTATTTCAAATTACTGTTTTATAAAGTTTCTGCCTAAAAATATTCTTTTGAATCACTGGGAATGAGCCCCCTTGGAGCAAGAATTAATGGCATTTCAAGGAAAATGAGCAGTAGATTTTCCCTCAAGGTTGACCCTCAGCCTAAAGCCAGAGCTGATCACTGGTCCATTCTTGACCTAAATGTTGGGTTCTTTAACTCAAGATGACCTTGAATTCCAACTACGTAGCTTCAAAAACAAATGATCTCTTTGCCTGTTAATCATATGCACTTAAACATCCACCCCACACATAAACACAGAAGTGACCATGAAGAGTCATGTGAGATGAGTTTTGTACCATCATGCACGGAGACAAGTCCTTATAGCAAATTCCATGAGTAACCCCCAAAGAAATGATTTTAAAAGGGATAAGGTGCAATAAAGGAAAGTTCTGAGCTTCTAAGTAAATCGGAAATGCATAAGCTTTCACTGAACACAAACACCATTAAAATTAGAACTGTTTGGCAAAAATCTGACACTGATACATTTTGGTTTCTAACATGAGGCCAACCAAATCAGGTATAGGTGAGGAGTGCCCCAAAGTTATACAGCAGTGATGATCATATTTCCATTCATTTACAGCTGGGCAAAAACTGGTCTAAAAGGACATCTTCCTAGTCATGGCCAGCGTCAGTAGTTAATACTACCAAATTGCCGGATTACGGTCCTTACAAACCAGAGGCATGAATGGGAGTGCCCTCCATGTATTTTACAGGGGTGTCTCCCAAAATGTCAGTCAGTTTTCTGCCTTCTTTGAAAGTGATTACCAAATGCACTTTGAGAATAAAACTACTTAATGCAAGTCAAAATCTTAAACAGGTCAACTTTCCCATCCTTACCCCGGGCTACTGATTGCCTCTTCTGCAGCGTGCCACACGTTCTCTAAGGGCTGCAAGCCATGTGTTTTTTGAGTTTTCTTTTTTAGGACTTATATGTTTTGTGAGTATATGTGTGTGTGCGCTTAGTTGTGTCTGACTCCCGTGACCCCATGGGCTGCAGCCCACCAGCCTCCTCTGTCCATGGGATTCCCCAGGTAAGAATACTAGAGTGGGTTGTCATTTCTTTTTCCAGGGGATCTTCCTGTCCTAGGGATCAAACCAGCATTGCAGGCGGATTCTTTACTAACTGACCCACCATAAATATGTTTTTGTTTTTTTTTACAAAAGCCAAATATTATTCAGCTTTGAAGGGTAAAGGCAAGTTCTCAGCAACGTAAATCAAGCCGGTGGTCAAGCCAGATTTAGAATTCAGGTTTTCCATTATTCCATTTCTTATTATGTACCACTCATTAAAAAGCCCCTGTTCGCCCTTAGGCTAGAATGTCCTTCCCTTTTTCTGATTGCTATAATCTTACCTATATATCAAGATAATTATTGTGAAACCTTTCTTTTAAAATTTAATTAAGCCACATTTTTGATGGAGGATAAGCACCAACCTACTCAACCACCTACCCTAGTGCGACCATATAAGTCTGTATGCATATGTGTGGTATACAAGGAACAGGAAATACAGTAAGAGTTCAAGACTGATCAATTTTGTACGTGGCCTGTGTCCTTCCAACTTGCTAGCTATGTTGACCAGCTTATACTTCCTTCAATAAAAATAAGTACACCTAAAAAAATAAAACTTATTTGGCCCATAAGGCTTTCTCAGAGTTAAACATTTCTGTATTGCGTCATTCTTAGTATCATTACTAAACAAATGACAGTATTTTACGATAAATGATTTTTAAACATAAAAAAGTTTAAAACCTTTTTGATTGTATTTTTGATTTTTTTAACGACTTCCAAATTTTTGTTTCTCCAAACAGGTATGTGGGTATGAGACCACCATCCCCACTACCTGTCATCCTGTCCTTATTAATACAATGTGGAGGTCAAAAAAACAAGATGTTACTTCAAGTTCTGGCTTTATCTAAATCTCAGTTTCTTTAGAAGTAAATATGTTTCAAATAAATAAAGTGTTAAATTGTGATCATGACAGTTTTTCCCCCCAACTTAAAAACTCTGGGATTTATGTTTTTATGATAATGAGATATCTCTGAATAATCAAGCCCTGAAAATACAGAGCTCGTCAAAAGTTGTTTCTGCAGTTAAACAAGCAAAAGCGCAACAAGGAAGAGATACACAGAAGATGTTAGAAACTTAATCGGTATCTGTCACCGCTTTCTTCATCTGCCAGATCTATAATTCTCAGTCATCCAGAATCAAGTGCTGTGGTCACTTCCAGATAAGGACCGTTCTAGAATGTATGGCTCTCCAGCAAAATTTGTCATGAATTGTAGCTAAATAAATCATGCACCTACTTACTGCCCCCCAATACTATAGATTTTGAAAGAGTAGAGATTATGATTTAAATTTCTTTGCCCTCCCCTATAACAATGTTATCTGTACATAATAGGAGCACAAATCCATTTTTGCTCATTGAGTGAATGAGGAACAGAAAGAGATTTATTTCCTTCCTTTCCACAGTGACAGAAATGATCAAGGCCAGGGCTGTCAGAGGAACACATTATAGCCAGCTGTAACTTCACTTTGAGAATAAATCAAGTCTTCATGAAATGGAAAAATGAGGATATGATTAGACAAAAATTTTCATCTAGAGCTACACCTACATTATACTGATAAAACACATGCACACACACGTAACCATGATGAATTGTTTCCCCAGTTTTCAAACGTTTTAATGACTGTTTTTTATTTCATGAGCCTGGCCTTTCCTTCACCTGGATTATAAACTGCTGAAGATTAGGGATGGACAAAGTTTTATTTGCTGGGTTGGCAGAGAGCATATTCATTTACACACACACTTCACAGAAGGGGGCTTGGAGGATCTAATTTGTCTTTCTTTCTCTTGTGTAGCGTGGCTATTTTCTCAGTGGAATAATTAATTGTGCCAACAATATGCCAAAGATATAAAAATGGATACATGCATTGTCACTTTTGAGAGGTGATACTGTTAACGCCACCTTGGAGGTGCGATGCAGGCTCCTGTTTGTTTCATGTATTTAGTTTTTCTTGGCAAGTCCTCCTTAACTTATTTAACCTATATTCTACTTTTAAATGTTTTTTTACAAACATTTTCTTAGAGGGACGGCATATCCTCTGATGGTTAGACATTATTTCCTAAGGACGTGAAGGCAAACAAAGAAGCAGGTGCTTTCCATGTCATTTCCACATATTTAACTTTTTTTTGTTGTCTTTCCAACACATTCCATTTAACCAGATTTTAGACATGACAACAACAAAAAAAAAATTTGAAAGATGTTATTTCGTTATCTTGTTAAAAATATGCTGATAAAGAAACTTGCCAACAGTTACAGTAGGTCTCAGAGTTGATTTCATCTTTCTACTATATATTGCCTTGCTACCAGGGCCTGTGCGATTACATCAATTGTTGAACTTTTGAGAGCCATAGTCTCTGTGTCTACTGGTCCACAGGCGAATCAGGGGTAAACAGGCTCCTACGAAGCATCATGAAATGAACTCTTGCTTGGAAAACTGCTTGTGGCCACTTGTATACTTGCATAAATCTTCACAGCAGCAGGAACTCTGGTGCACACTGCACTTTCCAGGAAGCCTGGCACTTAGTAGGTGTGCAGTAAATATTTGCTGAAATTTTACATTTGATACTTGAACAGATTCAAAGCTAAGTGGGTACACAATGATACAGAGTCATCAGTCGTTCCCCACACCTTCTGGCTGATGTCAGATGGGGCGTTATAGACCCCTCTTGACAATATGATAGAAATTATATTCTGTCTCCAGTTACATCTTTGAAGACTGGAATTCTGTTGATTAGACTCTTAAGAGAAAGGCACTAACATTTTGTAAACACTGGTTTAAAATATACTTGAGATCTGGATACACATAAGTCGTATCTTTCATGAAACAAGCTTATTTACATCTGATCTACCTAAAACTTTACTAAGTATATTCAGAAAGTTAACACACTTTTGACGTTCTTAACTAAGATGAAAGTTTTCAGAAAGCATCTTCAAAAATAAGTTATCACCTTACTTGTTTATACCTTTTAAAAAAAGTTTCGTAACTTAACTGATATCATCACAGACAGCTGGTAGCAATGGAACAGTTAACAATCTGTCCAGGTCTCCTTTTAAATTGTCAATTTTCGGATGTTTGGAAGGAAAATACTAGAATCTTAAATTTGCTATGCAGAGTGGTCTGCAGAGATGTAAATTTCATTTATCACCCTCTTTATATACTTTTCTTTCTGAAAAATTTTTAAAAGGCTAAGTCATTTTGAACCATACACTGCAGGGAAATAGACTGCTTTAATACTAAAAATGTTTTATCTCTATTATCTATGGCTCTTGCTGAAAAAAAAAAACCATTCACCTCCACATATCTGAGTATACTTTAATTTCTTTGAATCAAATGCAGGTGCTTCATTTTAAATGGTGGTCCAATGACTGACAGTTAAAACCCCAAAATCTTGGTAACTGGCTGCAGTGCTTAATGTTGTTGGCATTCACGGTGCTCGTGCCATGGGAGCAAACTGGGGCCATGCCATCCTCCTGTGCAATACGTTTAATCCAAACCCTGTAATCTTCACTGTGGTTATCCGTTTTGTCGTCCTGAAGGCTGCAAGTTCCCAGGACAGTTGGGATAGTGACTGCGCTTTATTTTCCAGCGAAGACTATTTCTGTGCTCTGTTGTTGAGTTGGGAGCACAGCTGTGCAAAGGAGTTTCAATGCACCAAAAGGTGGTCGGAGAATAATCAGCTCAAAACTTCACCTGATGAGTTCACAAGCCACAGACTACACAAAAAGTATATGAACTCCTCGGGCACCACGATCACTTACGTGACTTTTAAACTGGATCTGTGTCGAGTAGTAGTGATTGATGTTGACCTCAAGGGTACTTTTTCCCCCTGATTTTACCCAATATACATAGCCACGGACAAGGACTGAGGCTACTTTCATTTTCCAGCAGTAACTAGCATGTTATTTGTGTTTCACAAGTGAAATTGGTCATTGTAGGGACAGAGCTTCAACTGCTCATTCAAATCAAACCATAATATTAAAAGCATTATCTTCAAAAAAAATAACGGCTTTAGTAAAAACATTCTTAATAATAAAAACAATACAACATCCGAAATCATACTCCACATACTTTAAACAGCCTGAAATAACTTTTATTAATAGTGTGTAAGTCTTGTATTCATAATTGAGTCTTCATAGTAAATGGACTATTTAGGTATATTCCGATGCATTATCACAGGAGAAAAGGATCTGTCATTAATTCTAATCAAAATCTCCAAATACATATTTCCAAGATAAATAAAAATGGACCTTAATAAAAGGATTAAAAATCATGGGCTAAGACATCCAGCCTAGAGGGGAAAAAATCATTTCAGAAAAAAGGAAACAGTGTAAAAGCTCTTGGCTGCTTAAAATGAGTTTTAAATGAATGAAGGGGGTAGTGCCTGCACCCTTTTAAAAGTGAAAGTACATACTTCAAAATAACAATTCAGAATTAAGTAACTCTTACTAGTAACTTGACTTATCAAGTTGAATTCATAAATTATGACCTGGCTAACTCAGGATTAAAATGATTAACTGTTCAAAATAAACCACTGCCTGTTCTAGAAAACATCTTAAATCTTACCCTGGAGAAAAATTATTACTTCGTAACACCTTTCTTCAGGGGCAAAGAGGCACTCAGTTTCCACTGTCAAAAATATTCATTTAAATGGGTAATAGCCAAATATATACTGATGAATTATTCAGATCTTCTCAAACGTTGGGGCAAAAGGAAGATTTAGCAAATTGGTACTATATTTTCAGTTTAATTATAAAATAGATTCTTAGGAATTAAAAATAATGTCTTAGAAGCAGACTGAGGCCCAGATTTGGCCACTAAAGGCTGTGTGATGCTCTTGCTGAAAGACAAGAACAGAACAAACACATCCTAGCAGAGTGTGCCGGCCACAATGGTGGGACTTACACCCAGGGAAACCTGTCCTTAATTTATCCCGTCGTGTGTAGATTTGGCAAGAATCTCCAAACATCATTTACATACCATATGCCCTGAATTACCTAGGCACAATGGCTGTGGATAAATATGATGTTTCAGGTCTGTTTGCTTCCTTTTATAAGTTTTGCAGCTTTCTCTTCATTTCTCTCTTTATAAACAACTGAACGCAATATTGTGTGCTGCATTTGAGTGTTTTGCTAAATCAATAAATAGTTCATTGTGCTCTGTGATTAGAAAAAAATGATCTGAGGCAGGCAACCAGGAGGTATTTATTCCTCCTAAGCAAAAATCAAAAACGGAAATGAGCTCTTTATGCTTTGCACTCGTTTTAACCCTCGTCTCCTTACCAGGCATAGAAATTCAAGCCGTTCAACAATTAAATAGATAGAAATCAAACATTATGACTTCTGTGGAATGTATAAAATTGGTCAGCAAGTTTTCATGCTTAAAAGGGATCCCTGAAAACAGATTCTTGGTAATTCCTGTATCTGTTCACCTTATAATTAAAAGGCATTATTACTGCTTGTGCCTTAGTTTACCTCACTCCCAAGAATGGTATTATCACAAACTCAGTAATATATGTCCAGATTCTCACATTAAATTTAAAGTCAGGTTGATAAAAATGTATACTTAAACCAAAAAGATCAATAGCCTAAAAAAGGCTTGGAGCAGAACTACGTACATATTTTTTGTTGTATACTATAAATTTGACTGTGTAAACTTCCAATTAAAAATGACATTCACACCATCATTTTTGATAGAATTTTGCACAGTAGGAATACTCATTAATGCAGGGTAATACAGTGTGATAAGCAGCTTAGACATCAAAATAGCAAAAAAAAAAAAAAAAAAAAGCCAGTTGGTCTACTCTTTACATGAGTAAAATGAAACTTAAAAAATTAGATACCTGAGGAATTAATTAAAAAGAACACTTATTGGCATATCTATTTTTTTTAACTATGTCAAATCAAGAGCATCCATTTCTCTAGTCAGTTTCTACTAAAGAGGTCTCACAAAAACACAAACACACAAAAATACTCATCCCATATTTGATGATAAAACATTAAATGCATTACAATACTCAAAATGAAATAAAATGTAACTTAAATAATTTTACTCATCCTACAAGTAGAATGTGTATCTATATACATTTATATAGTTATGTATTTTTAAATCATTTAATAGAGTTTCTGAAATATTTGGATTCTTTTCAGCTTTGGTAAAAGAGGGGCAGAAGCCCATTAGCTACAAAGTGTGGGCACCTGGGTCATTTCTTGATCTTACATTGGAAAATGCAAAGTGGTTACATAATTCTCAGTAAAGGGCAAAGGAGGGTGCATCTACTAGAAGAGAAACAGGTAAGACAACGCAGTTATTTCAGGATCCTACAAAATGATCTGCCTTCTTTAGGGGGCAAGGAAAGAAAAGCTACCCCTTGAAGAGCAGCAATGAAAGGGTTAACAGACATATGCTGTATAATTAGGAGATGCATTAATGATTATGAATAGTAAATGATTTGGTGCAAAGAAAAAAAATTTTAGTCAAAGGGACATGTACCTATCTTACATGTTTATTAGTAACTCTATATAACTAGAGAATTCTGCTATTAAGAATCTTGCATTATTGGTGTAAATACTTCCAAGGGTACATCAAATTGTAATCTTTCATACGACATCCATCAAACCAGGCTGGAGATTTTGACAAACATTAAACACAGTAAGGAGGCAATTATGTATGCATGATTTAATCTGCAACTAATTAATATGCAAATTTATTCATATGTTAGTTACTAAATTAAAAATGCAAAGAAGCCCTTATGGTGATTCTCGAAATTTTGCACAAACAGAACATTTAAAATGTAAGAAAAATGAAGTTTTTTAGAAACCTATAACATACTTTTAGTGTCTCCAGAACCTGTTGCATTAAGAAGACTCAAAAAAATGCGTGTTTAAATACTAGATAATAATTTAAAAGGTGTGCTAATTTTATGTGAGAATGTGGGAACAGAAAGGTTAATCAGAATTCTCTCGAACTCTTAAGAGATACACTCTAATTACCAGACAAATGGTATTCTATTTCTAAGCTTCCGACCCTGCTTTTAGGGTTGTCAAAAGTTGGTCATCTTACTGATATCTAGTACAAGTAGTTAGGGGAATAAATAGTGTAAGAAAGCAACCAGATATACTGAAAATTCCAGGGTAACTCGGAGCCCATTTGGTGCTCACTAAACACACAATTCACTCCTCAAGATGGCAACTCGCTCTTTTCGCCTTTGGGGAACAGCTCTTTGCAAACAGAGAAATTGGAGGAAAATCTTGAGGGAGCCTAGAAATTCTCCCCAACTCTCTTCCGAAAGAATCCTTCAAAGAAAATAATGTCATTAACCCAAGAGCCACCAAAAAATATAAGGTAATTTCCTCTGAATTCACTCTGGCTATTTCAGCCCTGCGTTTTCCAGACAGTCCAAAACTGATTCGAATCTCTGATGAGAGAAAAGGGATGTGGAGTCGTGTGATTTAAAAATATCTTTGGATGTCTGCATACCGGGGAATATCCATTCAAGTGCCTATTTTATCCTTTGGCACCACAGCCTTCTGCGAGCATCTGATTTCCCGGTGATTTCCTAGTGATCAGCAGCGAGATTTTGTGTGGATCACCTCTGATCTGATTACCTTTCGCATCCGAAGTCCGACGGGCCATGTATGCAGCTCCGGGAGCTGGCACTGGGAACAGCTGTAGTGGCCTCAAGAAATCAACGCAAGTCAACTGTATAAGGAAGCACAATAGATGCGTCTACAGCTCTTCCTAGGGCACTGAACTCTCACCCACGTTAGGGGGAAAAAAAATCGCCATCAGTCTCATCGCTGCCAAGTGACACACAAAAAGGAAGTTAACCATTGGCTGTTACTTTTATTCACAGTCTGACTCTGATCTCCCAGCTTCCCTCAGCCCCTTCTGATGCCAAGCGGGCTACAGCTTGCCCATTTCATTTCGACCACGGCAGCCAAAAAAAGCACTGCCCCACGGTGCAGCGACAAGCAGTCTGTTTTGATATTAGTACCCCAGTATGCGCTGGGAGACAGTCAGATGTCCCCAAACTATGTGGCCTCCCCCGAGGGACCTGGTCCCGGCCTCCCCTGGCCGCAGAGATGCTGAGCCTGCCACAAAGCCTCCACTTTGAAAGCACCAGGGCAGGAAACGCACCCTCCGCGGGACTCAGACAGAAACGGCGGGGAGGGAAGACTCCTGCCCTCCAGTCCCACACTTGTGTCTAACTGGAAATATTAACAGCCTCTCCCCACTGCCTGCCAGCCAGCAGACAGGAGCGCAAACCGAATTACGTAAGGAAGGAGTCCTTTTCTTATGTAACTGAATCTTGGTAATAGGAAGGAAACATCAGATTTTCTTATTTTTCTCTCATAAAAGAAAGAGGTTGATGTGGGGGTTCAAAAGAATGGGGTTTCCCCCCCCACTAATTCTCAGAGAGGTTGGAAAATGGTAATAAAATCCTCCCTTTCGGTCCCCCAGACACACTGCTCTCTCTGCTAAATGTACAGACTCTGAGTCTAACCTGGTTTACCCCGGAATGCACCTGGGATGTTCTCATTCTCTCCAGCCTTAATACATCATGCTTTTTAAGGTCTGCAGTGAGGCAGCCTCAGGTTGAGCGGCTCCATTCCTGGGTATTTCAGGAATCTGAGAGGAACCCGAGGCATTTTTAATTTGTACAGGTGACTCAATTTTGGTTGTGACCAGAACTGAACATAAAGCTTTTAAAAAAGCCTCAATGTACACATTTATGCATTCATTACACAGTGTTAAATCTAATTTGTTCTTTTTACTGTCACAGGAAGCACATGTTTAAAGCAATCTGTTTCCTCATGTGAATGCTTTCCTGTCTGTTTAAAAAAAAATTGCGACACACTTTACCCTGAGTAACCAAGAGGTGATCATAAATATCCCTAAATAGCATTAAACAGATATGAAAGACATTAACACTTTCAGAATGCCAAAGTAGTATTAAAAAAAAAAATTCTAACAGATGCTCCTAGGTCAAAAAGTGAAATGTGTGTTTCCTGAAAAAACACTCTCATCAGAATCATAAATGAACTGTGAGGAGAGGAGTGAGGTGTTGCTGAACAAACCAGGATCCTTTTGGTGAGGAACTCAGCAACCCATTGCCAAAGTGCACTTGCCATAAAAAGCCCAAACTGAAGTGGAAGTTTGATGAAAACCAATATCCTCTGCAATCCACAAGGTGGCAACGACTACAACTGAGGGGCGACCCGGTGGGGTCTCTCTCACTTCCCAGAGAAAGGTTCTGTCTCTGGAAACCCAAGCGTTATCTCTGCTCCGGGAAACCAGGAAGAGGTCTGGCCCAAAGGGACCTTTCCTGCAGTGTGTTATGTGGGGCCTGGCTTTGCTGGACATTGACGTTGGCTGGGAAGAGATGTTTGTTATGAAATGTATCGGTCATCTCTCTCTCCTCCACCCTCTTTAGCAGATTTTTTTTCCCCCTTTAAATGCAAGAATTCAAGAAATCAGCCCTTAGGAAAAAAAACTGTTCTAGGTTTCCCACAGCTCACAAGAAAAAATACTGCCCCCACCTCCCGCCAAAGGAATTCAGCAACGGCATTGAGAAAAAACACATTACTAGGCAGCAAAGGGCAGAATCCCCCAATTCTTTGACTTTTCCAGAAAACATCTGTATAAATAATCCTGCATATTGTTACAAATGGACCTAAACAGTCCTAAACAAATGGAACTCTATTTTACTTTAGAAGAGAAACAAGCTGCCACGCACACCCACTTAGTCAAGGCACCTCCGTCTTCTCAGATGAAGTCAGAACCCCCAGCCTGACTTTTTATGAATGCCACCACCAGCTCTACAAAGGAAGACCAGGGGCATCACTTGGGAGCCCTGCTTCTGGTCGCTTGCAGGATGACGCTGATGGAATAAGAAATAAGTAGCATGTATCTCCTTATCACTTAGAGGCAGGGCTGATATAGGCATAAACAAATTACTGGCAGAGAGAATCATGTTATGAAGACTCTGTCATCTTGGCCTAACGTCCTCGTCCAAAAGGGAAAAGATGGGGAACATCCTTCCAACACAAACTTTGCAGAGCGATTTCGTCGATGACTAAAAAGGCTGACGAGGTGTCTCTGACTGATGGAGATACCACTGTAAGGACAAAGAGATAGAGAAAGTGCTCGAAGTAGTTCCTCAATTGAGAGAAAGCAAGTGGTCTCCATTAGGTAGAATGTTTCTGAATGCACTTGAGACGCTGGCCTCAGTTTCCAGTTAACATTCAGGAGGCTGCATGCTAACAATCTGCTCTAGCGCAGGACGAATCAGGAGGCCGGGACTGACATATATACACTACTCTGTCTAAAACAGGTAACTCGTGGGAACAGACTCCATAGCACAGGGCACTCTACTCAGTGCTTTGGGGTGACCTAAATGGGAAAGAAATAGGAAAAGTGGGGAGGCATGTAAGCATAGAGGTGATGCACTCTGCACAGAAGACACTAACACAACATGGTGAAACCACTCGAGTCCAATAAAAATTTTAAAAAAGAAAAACAGGAAAAAAAATAAAACTTCTTTAGTGTCCAAAGAAAAGTAGTTACTCTGTTGCTGACAATGTATTGCCAGGGCTTATCATGAATATCATCCGCTGTCATAATTTCTAGATACTTACAATGCATCAAGCATATGCTAAGCACATTATATATATTTTTTGTAATTTATCATGATATCCTTAGGAGGGACATATATTTTCCCCATTTTCCAGGGAAAGAGTCAAGAATGACATCATATGCCCAGAGCCAGGTAACTAGTCACTGGCACAATCAACTAAAAAAAAAACAAAAACAAATGGGTGATCAGATTCCGTGCTCTTAACCAGCAGATGATACTGTTTCTAGTAGAGATATCCTATCCTGGAATATCTGGATATTCTAGGGGATATGCCTGGGCCAAAGTTGTGCATTATAACCAGTGACTTTAGAGGTATTGAGGGTCATTCTACAATGAGATGAAACTTGTGAATATTCGATTTATTCCAAATCGTCAAATATTTGCTAAATGAGCCAGGGTGCACAAAGTTTCCGGTCCACAAAGTGTTCCGAACAGCTACAGCCTCATGAATAAGGACACAGACAGAAACCTCAAGGGCAGACTGCCAAGGTGACTATCCCAGCTCTGCCACATACTGGCTGTGTGACCTTGGGCATGTTTCTTCACCTCTCTGTGCCTCTATTCTTTTATCCCCAAATAAACAGTAGCACCCATCTCACTGAATCTGTGAAGGAATAAATGATTTAACAGATGCCAAGTGCTCAGTATCTGGCGCAGAATAAACACTAGGTTAAGGGTCTGTTACCAGTCCACCAACATCAGCTCACGCAGCAGACATTACCTCTATCTATTTTAGAGACCACAAAACAGGCTTGCAACCCAACCAAGGCCACCAAGTGAGTAAGGAGAGGACGTGAGACACTAAAGCAGGAAGGTTTCTAGTGGCGTTGTCTGCACACGACTCTACCACTTTTATTACTATATTCATTCAATGGAAATATATTTCTAAGTAATATGCAAAAAGCAATGAGTTGAGTTTCTATGGGACAAAAAAAGATGTATGTAAAACAAAAAAGACCTTTACCCTCTCCAGGGTGGTTACAGGTGAGTAAGGGGATTCAGCTGCTCCATAAAGAAACCTAAAGGACAAAATATCCCTGGGTCACACTGTGTGATTTCATTTCTTGAATGTACAACTTTCTCAAAAGGCCAGACTTTCTGCTCTTTTTAAAATGCTAAGGCCATTCCCCAAATTTGGCTGTGAGCGACATTACACTGAGAATTTCCCTAAACACCAAGGACCTTAGTTGTGAAGCTTCGCAATTCAGATAAAGCACACACTGAAGAGAAAGAACTGTTCAACAATACATGGCATGTCTGGCTTTTAGTTTAGTTGTGGAAATGCTTTCAATAAGTATAAATGAAGAAAGAAGTGAATGAAGGAATGAATGAATGGATGAAAACTTCTAAAAATGACTTTTCCCCTCCCACCTGCGTACTCCCAGTTTATTATAGGGTTCCACTTAACAGCTAGATTGCTGATGTAATTTATTAAAGGGGAAACAAAATAGCACTGTTTCTAAAATACTTACTGGGGTTTGAATTTTCTAATTCCAACTATATCTGTCCATAATAAATATGATTCTGTTCTCTTTCGCCCAGCACTAGCGACTAAGCTACAGATTATATGTGACAACATCTCATACAGTTAAAAATAAAATTCACATAAAGGAACTCTATGAGGACTGCCTAGGTTTTGCCACTGAAATTTCACTCACAAGGCACAGGCCTTACTATTAAACAAAACATAAGTGGCAGAATGTGTTATCTTTTTATTATACAACAATACTTTCAAACAGTATAACAGTTACAGAAATAGGTTTATTTCCTATTTAGCTTCAAGGTTGAAAACATTCAAACTGATTCAACAAGTCTCCATCACCAGGCCATGAATATTCTTTTAAACTCTCAGCTTCAGGAGAAATGACACACAAGTTAAGTATGTTGCATCCTTAAACAAATTTTATTTTTATCTCCTCTGTTAACATCTCAAGCTATTACACTTTCCTATCATAAAGCCCAATTTTTATACTCCACTTATTATTGAATTATTTTGCACTTCAAATTCTTTTCATAATGAGCAAGCCAGAAAATATTATTGTACCCTAGGCTTATACACCTGAGCACCTGTGAAACAGCCGTATTCCCCAAACAGGGTTACTCCAAAACATTACCGCCAAGAATCAGCCACCTACTTGAAACTGCCTTCTCATAGCAGCTAATGATATAATGATATACTGTGCCAATCGGTAGAATGAAAGCCATTACAATATTATTATAAGTATAATCCAGGAGGCATATTTAGAATGATATGGGCTGGGAGGGAGGAAGCTGCTGGAGACAGTTAGGAACTCGGTCTCAGATGATATCTAAATAATTGTTCCAAAATAGCACTATTCTAAAATCCCTGGATGGGAACAGCAGTGGAGACAGTGACGGGTCTTGTATGTGTGTGGAAGGCAGGTACCACAAGAGTCGTTTTTCTGACAAAACCTAAGTCTTTCTAACGTGAGTCCATGCTCTTTCATCACCAGGGCTGAAAAATACAACTGATAGAGGAAAACACCAAAATTTTCCCTTTATACCTGGCCATGAAGGGAGCTGCTCAATACAACGTCCCCATTCTTCTGTGACACTGAGCACTCAAAATAAATGTAGGGAAACGTAATCCACGCACAGACCCTCCTCTGATTACTCCAGAAGTAAACGCTTATGGATCAAGTTTCAACCCTAGCAGGGTGTTTATGATTAATTCCTCCGACGACAAAATTAGACTCGGAAGACAATAGTGGGTGTCTCTGAAGCACGGAAAAGGAATTCTTAAAAGATTCTTTTCAAAATCCCATTTGCACATTCTCTCGGAATTCAAATAGATATTTCTCCCTGAAACTTAAAATCACCCTTATTTCCAACCCTGAAATTTTCCAAACTGCAGACTCTTCTGCACTACCTGCATTTCTCTGAAGAGGGAGTATAGGCTCTAGAAAAGCAGAAACTCCAACAGCTCTGCACCTACGCAACAGCGGCAGCCAAACACCCGAAACACCCAGAATCACTCACAGGCTGCTGTTCTGAGATAAAATAATGGAGTATTACAATTACAAACTCTGCACCGAATTTTAAGAAAAGCTCTCATTCCTTTGAAAATGAACATGTTTGTGTTCACAGACAACACCCTGCGACAGTGAAGACCAAGGCTAAGAATCTCAGGCTATTGCTTTGAAACGCAACTTTATGTTCAGTGTTAAGAATTCAGTGCAATTTGTGAAAAAAATAAAACAACACAGCAAGTGTCTGTCAACAGCCTGACACAATCTAACCTGGCTTAAGAAAATAAAACTTCACTGTGTTTGAAGAGATTCTTTATACCTTTTAGGATTGTTGCTACGTATTTGTTCTAAGAGCATCTTATTTAAAATCCTCCAAATTTGATCTGACTTTCATTCACAACTTTCAAACAAAAAATTTAGAATTGCTTGAAGACAAGAAGACACACCTTGAAAAGGCAGAGTTGTCAGTAATTGGCAGTGGTGGGCGGGGGGAAGGTACAGAAAGAGAAAACTCCTCAATGTTAGAAAATCAACAAATGTTTCAGTCGAGAAAATATTAAAAGTTTAAAAGATGATGCTCAACCGAATACTAAGCCAAGCATCTCTATTATTCCACAAACATAAAATAAAGGTACTTGAGCCAGATTGTGCAGAACAAATTTCTATAATTTCTGAACACACGCAAGCCTGTCATAATTCTCTCTCTAGGCTCTCCAGCAGCCTTACAGTCGTTTCTTACCTTCTTAATAATTAAACCATTCAGAGGAAGCCCAAGACTTCACTGCAAAGTATACTCTTCAATGAAGGTGATAATGTAAGGTTGGAAATAACAGTTGCCTGAAATGTGTTTCTCTTTTCTCAACAAATGAGTCCAGCTCTACACTGAATGTTATTGTTCCAGTTGAAATTTCGACAGAAATCTAAGGGGGTGAAATACTGAAAACCTGGTTAAAAAAGAAAAATAGATGACGGTGGGAGGGGAGGCACATCACAGGTACCACCTCGGAAGAGCTTGCTTAGTGGGATAATCAGATAAAGCTGGCTGACAAGGCAGCTCCATGGTGGAGAGAGCTGATGGCTATCTTGTGAGTCTTTCAAGCACACATCCTTATCATCTGTAAGGATAATCCGAACAGAGATCAGAAATACATAAACCTTTCACCCATAGTTAACTGAAGTTTTTCTCCTCCCTTACATTTCTTCTCACTTTATATTTAAGATACACACACATCAGAAGACACCTTTAAAAAGGCGAATTTAAAAGGAGCAGAATTGGATTTCAAGACAAGGAGGGCAGTGGATGAGAATCCTTAAGATTCTGAAATTCCAAACAAAAATACATAAATCTTTGAGCAATCTCCTGAGACACTGAAATGCTTTATGGGATAGATGTTGTTTATTTGGATGAATTTTATAGCATTCAAAAGTACTTTTCATGGAATAAGAACCCTCAATGTAAAGTTAAATATAGAGATTCTCCTATGTTTGTTTCACAACCAGCAATTCAAAGAAAGCCTAACTTCTATAACCTATAACTGCAGGGAAAAGGAGAAAACTGGTTTTCAAAGAAAACAAATAAATACTTCTTTTGTGATGAGTATTTTTGCGACTTTCAAGGTGCTTCCCAATGTCATGTTACATATTCTGTGTGATTTCTGTGAAAAATACTTTTGTCCTGTTTGGAATGATTTACTTGCATTATCCTTCACCTTATTTCTGCTTATACATTTTCATCACAAGCATAATTTAAATAACCACACCTCAGACATCAATATCATTAATTGGAAATGGGCACTTTAAGTTTAAAGGTAACGATTGTGAGCTGTCTAATATTTTAATGTAAACACCTACAGTTAAACTTTTTCACAAAGTATCTGCTTCTCTAGGAATGAACTTTGAAGAAGCCCCCCGCTCCTTTTATATCTTATCACACAATTGTCTTCTTCTAGACTTTTCTAAACAGGATGGAGCCCAGGTGGCTGACACTTAGTTCACTTTAAAATCAACATAAATTTTATTTTAGCAAAAGTTGTATTGTCACTCAAGTTAAAAATTTGTTCTCATGAAAAGGCATCATTTTGATTTCCTTGAAATCAATTTCAAAAGTAGTGGGGGAAATTAAGTGTTTTAAGTACTGAGTTTTTCAATTACATATATATACTTTCTTGGCTTCTAATAAGAAAGAAACAATTGCCAAGTTCTCTTTTAAATTGTGATTTCCTCAAGCATTTGAAAAAAAAATCTAAAAATAGCTTAGGATATAAACTCAACATCATGTTTGCAACCTTCAAATATGAAGGTTTTTATATAATGGAAAATACTGAGAACAGTTAATGCTGTCAGCATTATACAACTTTTCCTGTTATTTCTAAGTCTCTTCTGTAAAATAATGTCTCATCCAGACTTAAAGATTTTATTTTGCTTAAGAAGTCTACCCTTAAAAAAAACTGGTTAACCTGGTCTCTCTCATGCACATTGAGTCTGTATTTTTCAAGTCTACCTAATGAACTTATATCTTATATATATATCTTATATCTTATCTTAACTTATATCTCAAATTTTCTTGGAGAGTCCAAATTTTATTTCAGATTCTTTACCATAGCTGACATTGCTTTCTTTAAAATTCATGTGTTCAAAATTATTTCTGACCACTTACAAAGTTTGTTAGACCTTTCTGAATTTAAAACCAAAAACCAAACCAAAAATCAACTGCAATTTAACACAGAAAATAGACTTTCTTAAAAAGTACAGTTTGGAAAAAAAAAAGATAGCCTGTAATAAGAGAGATTATAGACTGTTTCTAAAGATAAAACTTCTTATTTCCAGAGAATTCTGAAGTTCCAAGGATTCCAACTGAGGATGTTAGTGAGACTGTCACTAAATTGGATTAGAAATGGAGATAAATTCCACCAATATTTGAAGTAGAAGGGTTGGAGCTATTAATATAGTTTCTGGTTGTAAGAATATCATTTTGAAACAGGTCTTCTGTGTTTACATTTTGGTGGGTACATGAAAGTTTCTGAAAGACAATGTCCTTTGTATCTGTGTTTTTCCTGTGTGTTTGGAAAAAAAATATTTTAAAACAGCAACACATTAAAAAAATTATTTTTGCTTTCTAGATTTTAATGCTTCCATGCTAATTTCTAAGAATCACGGACCATTTTATCCAAAAATGTGATTTAAAGTGATGTGTTTTTCTCTGCATGAATTCATGACTCAATATGTAGGATGATTAGGCCATACAAGATAGGAAATTTGCTGGACAGAGCAGTAAAGTGGGAAAATAATAAGTTTAAGATGATATATGGTTTCAAAAAGGAAAACCAAGATGTGGAAATCAAACAATTAGTTCACGGGCAGATGTGAGAAATTAGGCAAGATAAATCCTCGCATCCACAAAAAACAAAGCTGTATTGTTAAAGTCCTATCCAAAGATGAGGGCTATCAGAAATTGAGATGTGGCTGAAGAGAGCAACATACTAAAACGAGACAAGAACACAAAAATGTTCCGCAGTACTAAGCAGGGCTCTTGTGGGCGATTAGGTAGTTGTCAATTTCACACAGCTTCTCCTTTAAGAAAACATCACCCCAGCCCTTAACTATAGGCCTCTGTTCTCCAAGGGGACAGACTCCCTTCCCTGCACTGCGCCTGTGCGCTGCGACCCTGCAGGCTGGTCCTTTCCGCCACCCTATCACTGTCATGCTTCCATAGTGACTCAAGGTCTCTTGATGCAGTGCACAGTACAAACACATTCAAGGATCCTGCCAGATCCATGACACGACGTTGGGCCAGGCTTATGTTTTCTCTCTCCCACAGATGCTGCCGTTATTTTCAAAAACAGGGCCAGGCCAGCCCCTCACTCTCTCAATTTCCTGTGAAGATCCAGCCTAATGGTAGCAAGAGAGAAGCTCGGCTTCTGTCCCCGAGTCGTGCCATAAATAGTATCTGATTACAGATGTCACCACTTACATTTTCTTTTATGGTAAGGAAGAGAAAGGGCCCATTTCGAAAAGGAGGGAAAAAAAGTGAGTTGACGGGAACAGATTGTGACAGATTTATTAGTATTTATCACGGTAAATATGTATTGATGAAAACATATAAATGTATTTATCCAGTCATAATCACTCCAAAAGAAACCTTTTATTATCCCCAATTTTTTATCTGTCATAAAAATATTCACAGATATTGAAGTAAGTTTTAGAAGCATCTTTTTATGGGATAAATAGTCATAATTTTATTTGAGGACTGAAGATACAGAAATACAGATCTACTGGAGCAAAAGTGTTAGAGTATCTAATACAGATCATCATTTTAGATGAAACTGAAATGTTTATTTTATTCAGTGATAAGGCATGTGGATTCTGTTATCAGTAATAAGCATTCCAATTCATACAACAAAGCTCATATAAACTGAGCTAAACTGCTATTAAAAGAGGGCTGAGATTTGTTGAAGTAATGACAATAAACAGATGACTAGATTTTAAAATCAACCAAACTGCCTTCTTCTTGCTTAAAGCAGACAAACAAGAAGCAAAACAAAAATTTTAAATTACAAGGATAAAATTCTCATTTCAACTTAGTTTTCCTCCTTATCTTTCAAAAAGAGTTCTTTATGGAGCAAAATACCAAATATTCCTTAAGGACCACTGAAACATCTAGCTAACATAAATTTTCAAAGAAGAGGAATCTCTAAACTGACCATCAAAAGCCAAAAATTAAGTAATACAAATTTCCAATTCCAGATTTATTGGGAAGCAAGGAAAGACACTCTTATAGTTCTGAACGTATGACAACATATCAGTAACACGTAACTGTTTTAACAGCAAAGAAAAAACTATACCAGTAATATATTCTATACTGGCCAGTTAGCTCTACAGAAAATACTTAAAAACTGACAATGAATTATGAGAAATTGTTGTTGACAATGATTAAGTGGATAGATAATATCTAATGCCACACCAAAGCACTCCTTAGAAACTCGGCAAATTTCTGCATAATTTATTTCAGCACTGAAAAAAAATAAACTAAGTTAATTTGAAGATGAAACATAATCAGTGTACTATCACTTTAACTTTTGCATTGCTTTTATAGAAGAGTTTATTCTATCACTTTAAAATATTTAAAGATCCACTTATTGTATTTAATACTGTCCGATTAGGTTCAGACATGTTTAAAATGTAAACAGCTGTGAGTACTGTATCATTTGAAGTTGTCATAAAAGCTATTAAAAGCTAAAGTTTCACCTACATTAAATCCACCACAAATTTAAAGCTTAAAATACGGTTATAAAAACCTGAGAGGATATTAGTCAATTTCAAGACAACATAGAAACACAAGAATAAAACCACTCAGTATGTTTTTAAACGACTTATTGGTAGTCTAAAGTGACTATTTTATACACCATTGGCAGTTTTATTTACAAAATATTTTTCTATATTTATGGATAATTTTGTGATGCTTTTTCAACATTACCAAGTCTCTGATAATCAGCATACAAAATTTGTTTTTTCCCTGATAAGACTTATTCTGATATATTCGCTTAATAATTTTTTGGATGAGCTGAACTGAAATCAAGTCAAACACACAGGTGTTTGGGTTAATCTAATCTTAGCACATTTGCAAAACCCATTATTCTTCTAATTTATTAAAAATGAAATAAAAACTAATATGCAAGCACTGATTGGTAATATTATTTTCAGAAATCTCAATATAATTTTATTTTAGTGTACAAGAACTTATGATAAGGCTCATTAGCATTCTTTTCAAAGAATACTAATGCTCTACAGAACACAGAATTAAATTAAAGCTATATATACATAAATTTATCATAGGAGGGAAGGAAGAACAAAAGGGAGGAGAAAGTAAGGAGGAAACAGGGAAAGAAAAGAGAAACTCATATTTTGATTCTACATAGGGGGAAATTACTAGAAATGGACCAGTTCTAAACAAAATTACCTAGGAATTCAAGTTTGAAAACATATGTTTTCATATATATGAACATATACATATAAGGATAAATATATATATATATAAAGATTGAAAATAAAACATCATGTATTTAACTGTGATCATAACCAACTTTTGTTATGCTGGCAAATGGAGAGACCCCCAGCAACCCCGGCTCAAAGCTCTAGGTATTAAAAAGACCCAGAATGCTTTTGGTTCCAGCTGGATTCTTCTAGTTACCACCTGGTATTCCAGACACAAATGGCCACCGAGGCAGCTACCTTCCCAGCCTTTATTCAGTCCCCTCTCTAGAAAATAGAGACATTCTCCCTGCACTCTGGGCTGAAACCCATGTAAATTTTTCCTAAATCCTCTCCACAAATCTCCTTTCGCATGCAAATCCATAAATCATCATAATACCGACAAAGAATTTAACCAACACATGAAACTAATACTCATTCTCCTGAAAGCTCTGTGCAGGTAAAACTCCTGGAACTTCAGGCACCGTTTCAAGGCTCTCTTCAGAGCTTAACCAGCTAAATATCAACACACCCACCCTGTCTTCCAGGATGTGCAATTAATCACTCCAACGTGGGTCAGGTGGCTGGGGGTGCAGGCCCCTGTTACCTCATCCACATTCTTGATAAAACACGCCACTCTGGTGGATGGGACCCCATTTACTCCTATCTCCTTGGCATCAATACAGAGCTGAACAAAATAAACAATATACAAAAGCAGAAACGAGCAGTACTTACTGAAGATGGCAAACCTGGAGGGACTTTTCGAACTTTCTTTGTCTGAACCTCTGAAAGAAAATGAGGAGGCTGTGAGGTTCCCTGCGTGCCCATTCTCCTAACTCAGACAGATTACACCACGAAGCCATTTAGAGTCAACCAGATTTTCTTAAATCGTTACTTTAGCAAAATGTCACTACCGCTACCATCTTTTTCCTCTGGCAGAAATCAAAGTCTGCCTCGTTCATAAAAATGAAGAGATTTAACTTTTTAATGCTTTGGTTTTTAAAAGAGGTTCCTTAGCTGGGCGGCCAAGAGAAAACAAGAAATAAGCATACACCGAAATAGCTCTCCTGCTACTATAAGTTGTTAACATACCCACTCAGAGTATTACTGGGGTGGTGGGGAGGCGATCATGAGCCTGAAGATTGAGCACAATTTCATGGGGCTTTTTTTGGGGAGAGGTGGAGTGAGGACAGGTTGAGAGGATGGTATTAAGAAAGAAAGAGAAAGAAAAAGATTACTAATAATCACTCAGGCATTCAAAGAGAGGAATACCTTACCCAGGGCACTACCGTGAAGAGGCCTCCTTCGGGGGTTATTGCTAGAATACTGATAATACTGGGAACCAGGTTTGGTGGGCGAAAGGGTTCCTGGGTTGCCCATATCCATGTCACCTCCAAGGAGACTCTGCTAAAAGGTTAAAAAGGAAAAACAAACATATAAGGTTAAGTTTTGACATTCGCCACCCCCCTCACCAACTGACTGTTAGTACTTAAACCAGTGCAATAAAGGAGACAGCATCTGCTAAAGCTGAAACAATTAAAACCCAACCCGGCAGAAAGGAAAAGAAAAGCCATCTAAGAAGCTACTCCGAATTTGTGAATTTTTAGTTCCTTAATTTTGGAGAAGAAGGTAGACGGTGATGCTCGTTAAACATGATTTTCATCTTTTAAGACGACTGATATGTTCACCTTGTAAGTAAAGGGCATTTATGTCAGGTTACAATTTTCTTGATCTAGAGTTAGGCTCATATCTGGGAACAAGTCATGCCCTTCCCTGAACAAGAACCAGGCAGAATCTGATTTTTCGGACGCATACAACTTCCCCCCACTGCTCACACTGGGGGAAGAGTATAGATGTTCATATCCACTGGGAACCCTGCCTCTCTGCAAGACCCTCCACGAATTCACACCGCACCCCCAGAAGACAGAATGCCATCTGAACCAGGAGGAAATTCAAAATGCTCACACTGACTTCTAAAATTATAGGAACAGTAGGCATCCTGAACCAACAGGAGCACATTAAAGGACTTCAGAATACCCTCTTGAGGATTATCAGAAACTAAAACACATCCCCACAGATTAAACGTTTACCTGAACACTAGAAAATTCTCCCAAATATCATTAACCTATTATGGCGTGACAAATCACTAAACTTTTGAAAATGATGACATACGAAAACTTAAATAATATGACAGACTCTAAAAACTACATAGAAACTTACCCACAATATATAAATCGCCTGATTATACTCTGCATTGAACACATTGTTCTTTTAATTATTCGGATATGCAAGAAAACCAGTGTAGATACTACCATTTATATTAAGAACAAATTTACTATTAAATAAAGAAATTTTAAAATTAAGTACTAAAAAATCTAACTTTATCGTTACTTGTAATCAACTTTTACTGACTGAACTAATTACTGTCCTTGATAAAGTACAGAACGTGTTTTCCCTAATCTAAATTCTAATCACCATGTCACTCACAACAGACTTAGAGATGCTTCACTAACACACTATTCACATGCAAAATACTCTAAATAGGCCAATTATGACTCTGCCCCTGTTCCCCGGTTAACCCGCTGAGAACTGAAAAATTTCACAAGGCAGTCACCAACTAAAACAAAGGGTCCTTGTTTTAAATTAAGACAGTCTTTTTGATTCCTAAATAGCTCAACAAAGTGGCATGTCTTCTGGTGAAAGCAGTTGGTCAAATATGACCCATAAGCTGGAAAATCAAAAATTCAAACATCCCCTCTCCACCACCATATACCTTAAATATCATAAAGAGAATCCCTCTATTCTGAGGGATTTTTGTCAGAGCTGGAGAAGTCATATATAAAGGACTAATCAGCTACTGACAAGCTTGCCTTCACTGCTTCCAGTTTAAGACTTTTCCAGTTTAAGACACATAATAAACGTTACTTTAAAATTTTGAGGATGAGATTTTAGGACAGAAGGGCATTTTGAGTATAAACTCATTTCGAATATCTTAATATTTACCAAATGCCTGAGACAACCGGATCATTTACCAGACAGAAATTTGACATTCGCATATTCAATTATTGCCTCTTCCGAATTTAGGAAAGAAAACAAAATGCAAGCCAATGACAAACTAAACTAGAGAGCTCTTTACAACAGTTTCCAATAAATCAGGAAACCAACAGTGTAACATAAAAATTTTAAAAATCACTGTAGGAGTGGCATTTAACATTTTTAGAATGTCAACCTGAAATTTCGCTCTTGATAAATAGATTTAAGTCCAAGTTTTCTTTGCAACTCCCATCAGTAAAGCCGTAAATGATTTAAATCACAACCTCTTTACATTTTGGGAAATCTACAAATGAGCCTTCATTTCACTGGAAAGAGGAGTTTGAAAATGATCTTACTGATAACTTCATAGTTTAGCTATCACCCTTATTTCTGCAATTTTCTCTCCCTAAAATTATACAAAATATCCCCCAAAGGGCTGAGCAGATAGGTTGAACTGCTTGCTTGTCTTTTTAATGAGCTTAACCATTGCTTAATTCTTGTTGGTCCTAGTGGCAAAGGTTTTCCCTCTCAAGAAAGTCGACGCGTTCAATAGGTCACCATCAAAACAAACAGGCTTGCTGCACTGTGAGCAGTCTTCACAACAGAGCTGTGAAAAATATAAAATGATAACTAGATAGCTAACTGGCTGTAGCTGACTTCATTGTTGTTAATTTTAAAGAAAGTCATTTCGTGGACCAGTTGCAAATAGATCAGGCTTCCAGCTCTTACGTGACACCAACTATGTACAGCAACACAGGACTGAGCAGACAGCACTTACAAACGTTTAGTGGCTCCTGCTTTGTATTTTTTTTTTGGACAAGGCACATTCCTGTTTCTTTCTTTTTAAATATGTTTGTTCCTTTTTCTTTTTCACTCAGACAATAGAATCATTCTTCTAAAGCATACAAAAATAAGCATTTCCTCACACTTAAGGGAGGCCCTAATCACCCCCCAAGGGAAAAATTAAGATAAAAATATGTGTGTTCTTATTGTAGAGGACATTTGTAAAATGAACAATGACCATTTACTATTGTTTGGCCTTTACGTCACGTACTTAACTAACTCTCTTTAGCCATGAGAAAGATAAAAAAAATTTTTTTCCACTGGCTGGAAACCTGAGTTTGTGCATTTTAAAAACTTAATGCCATTCAACTGAGTAAGGTAAAATTAAATATTGTGCAGAATGAATAAAGCATTCCTTTACATTGAATTTACCTACATGTACACATGCACATTTATATGTGCGTATGCTTTCAATACATACGTATATACATACGTTATATATCTGAAGACAAATTTATACTTAACAAAACTGCGAAAGCTTAAGTCTACTTTCAATATGGGCAAATTCATCTTTGCCTTAAATAGGATTATAGAGGTCTTAGGTTTTTCGAATTGTGCAAGCTCATGCTCTGCGGTTACGCTGGGTCCCAGTAGAGAGCCGCCCTGGTCTGCCAGGAAACACTGGAAGCAAGATGTGGCATCTCACAGAGCTAACCTGTAAATCTTAAAGCCAGAGTTGACGATTTGTTTTAACTGCCTGCAAAGTGATGCGACCATCTCTTCCCCTTATTCACTCCTTATTTTCGTCCAAAGACCAACCATTTTAAAAGTTAAAATACCCTAACCAAAGGATAAAATGTAGTGACTTAGTCAACCCAATTTAAACACTGACGGGGTGGGGGTGGGGGAGTTCGTCCATCCTCTGCCATCAAAGACCCTGGGTCTGCAAAGACCCAGGCCCAACACAGCCACTCAAATGCCAAATGCAGCGATTCTGTAAGGGGCCTTTCAAAGAAACTTTTTGTTTGTTTCACATCAGAGCTGGGTCTCCAACTATCTTTCTAGCACATTCTCAACCTTGCTCCCCACTGCCTTTGTGGGGAGCTTTTTTAACATCCTTGATAAACCACCAAACTTTGCTTATGCAACCAAGAAGACAAACCATGAATTAAAACGTGGGTAACAGAAAGGCAGCATATATCTTAAATTAGATTTATAACTGAATGGTAATCAAAAATAGAACTAACTGCTTCAAGCTTAAATTATCAACTTTTTTCTTGTTAAACTAAAATCATCTTGCACTGAACTATTATTTCATTTCAGTCAGCACTTTAAATGTAATGGGTGGGTGGTACATTTCTAAAAAGGAAGATTATATTTACCCTTAATTATAGATATGAGTGAGATCAGAGTACGATGAACGCTGCTTTTTCGGTTTATAATTAGTTCATCTAATAGGTGAATGACCTTGAGTTTCAGAGTTGAAATTTGGGAGAGAGAGACGAAAAAAAAAAAGTAGGAGGGGGGAAAAAAATCTTTGGGGAAAATCAAAAGTGCCCCTGGTTTCTTAGGGCTTTCTCTGGCTTTGCGTCACTCCCATTGCGTTGTGATCCGATATCAGACACAACATCTTGGGGGGATGTTAGAGAACAGAGAAAAGCAGTCTCAGATGAAACCAGATTAAGCTCCTTTTCTGAACTATTGCCAAATGCTTGTGAGTCTAATTCATGTTTGGGTATTCTAGTACTCACACAGCTGCAATTCCATTCTTTCATCACAAACCTAAGTGATGTATAGTGGCTTTGTATGGTGAACTGACTCTTTATAGCCAGGAATTTTAGAAGGCTTTACGTTAATATGGAAATAAAATTCTGAACCACTCTAAAACTTATAAATGCGGGATGTACGTAGACGGAGCTAATAGACTGAAGTGCCAAATGCAAAATTCACATTAAAAAAATTATAAATTAGATTTGCTTAAAAGACTTAAAGGAAATTCACAACTGAGGTCATTTGTACACAGTTAATTCTGTACAGAATTGGGTTTTTGAAGACACTGCTGAATAAAGATTCCTAACAGCCATGGGGAAGTTTTTGCAAATCCCTGTCAAATAGCTGCTGCTGAATTTGCCATTTTGACCACAGAAGGGCCATTGCTGACTTTCTACAGTAGCAGGAGGGGGTGATAATTTTGCTGCTGTTGGCACTTACTCCACAACCCCAGAATATATCTTGCACCAAAGGGCAATGAAGAACACTGTATTTCCACCTGTCTACTTTTGAACTGCAAAGCTCAAAACTGAAGGTCAGGTTCTGGACAGCCTTTATTCCCCTGAAGGTCTAGGAATGCACCTTTAGTAGTTTACTTTGATCTGTCTTATGCTTGGGTTCAACAAGAGGACTTGAGAAACTTAGAAAGGTAGGATGGCAAGGACAACTTTCGTAATCAGGGACTTAACAGATTGCTATTGCGCTGGAGGGCAATGCAAATTATTGAAATTATTCTTTAGCAAAGATTTTCTTTTAAGGACTTGGGTCGATGTTTGTCATTTCTTCTTGAAAAGTATAATGCCCGTTGTAACAAGTCAGAAGTTGAATCCAAACATTTTAGTTGAATCCAAACCTTGCAAGGAAAGATGGAGGACTTTGAGGTGAGAGAGATAGGTTGAACTCTAGCTCAGACGAATACAAGCAATGTGCCTGACAGTTGGTTACGCGACTGCTCTAAACCGTGTTTTCCTCCTCTGTAAGAAGGGGATAATAAAAGTTCTATGACAGAATTATCAGGAGCAGATGAAACAACATATGCACAATGTCCAATTGAGCCGGAGTCCAGCACACAGTTACTCTCCTTCCTCCAATTCATGGCCCCATGTTACCATCCACTGATTACCATTTAAAAGATGCCTCAAAAGTTGTGAATGTTAGTTGGAGCCCCTACACCACTTTCAGATGAAAAGAATATACTGAGATAACAATTTTGAAAAATCACTAGTAAAAACCTGAACAAGAGTTAAATACGGTAGTCGATATAAACAGTGATGATATCCTCATGGCCTAGAGCTACGCTGGCAACAAGAAATGGCTAGTTTTCTTCCATACTTAATAAAACACACTGGCCAACAATCAATCTCGATAATTTCAGCTTAAGTGGCCATTTTCCTGGAACTGCCAAAAGGATTACGTCAACGGCTCATTTCATTTTGCTCTTTTGCAAGCACAAGCAAACTGCTTCAGTTAATTCAACTATACGTGAGATCAAAACTAGTCACAATTAACCAACTGGGTATGCAGAAATAACAAATGCATTATATTTAGTAGAATTTGATAAACCATGTGATGTGTTCATTCAAATTCTTACCACTGCACTAGCCACTAAAAAATGACATTAAATACAGTTCAATTTTTGGTTTTCCCTTTGCAAGGTCAATTATAGGCACTAAATGGTATTATGCGGTACTTTTCAAATACAATTAATAAAAAAAATCTTTGCTTCCCCCATGACATCCCAAGAAATAAATGAATGTACTTCATGGTTTTGGCTGGAAATTTGCATAACTCACAAAGAATTCAATTTGACCTTGAACAAAATTTTTTTTAGTAGTGATTATATATTACCAAACATTCAAAAAAACAAAATTCAAAGGTATTGTTTTTTCTTATTAAAACACAATACCTTATATTTAAATGTTATAATATGATGCAAAGGTTGCCATGGTAACCATTACTTGATGTTTAACAGTGATAGGTAAGAAACTCCTGCATCTTGGTATGGAAATCACAACTGCCCAAGGGCTGACAAGATTTACGCATTCACCTGTTTGACTACCTCTCAAATTTTACAAAATACATAATTTATTGTATACAATAAAGTGAAGAGGTATTTCTTTGGGTTGTGAAATTCCATCCTGAAATCTTAGGTCATCTACTACATATAAAAAGAGAATTACATTTGTTAGTGAGAAAACAGAAGTTTGGCAAAAAGAAAACACAAAAGCAAGGAATAACCTACAGTATAAGTGGATTTGAAGAAATCTTACATACACAATATAGAATTTAAGATAACTACCTGCTTTTCAGTTTATGCACTTTCTCAGTTCCGGAAGTTTATTTAATATATAATCTGATAAGGATGCTGTAATCACTACTTGCCTTAAAATGTTTCTCTTCAGCAATTTTGTTCCAGAGTAAAAATAGAACAAATTTGAATAAGACCTGTTAACATACTAGGGAATTAGCACCACTTCTCCTCTAAATACAAACATGTGGCTATAATAAATGTGCTGAAAAGTATATTTGGCCAGGTTGCTATTTTAGTAAAATAAAGGAAGAGCCAACTGTCAGATGTCATTCTTCTTCATAGTGGGCGGGGGAGGTTCCATGTCAAGGGTTGTTATAAATACCTCCCCCTCTAAGAAAGAGTCTATAAAACCAGTTTTCATTTAGAGTCTGATTTTCCAGAAGACGTGGGCCAGAATTCCATTCATCCTGCTTACTAACCAGCACCTCAAATAGGTGCTCATGTAAAGTTCAGTAGCCAACGGTATGGGATTTGCTAAAATATTCTGATAACTATCTAAATCTTGTACGTAAGATGACGGCCTATTGCCTGACATGGGGAAATGGAGGTTATCTCAAGAAGCAGAAAATGCATAAAGAAATCTCCAAGTCATCGTGAAATTAAATCTTAACTATCCTTCCAGAGCACACGTGGCCTCTTGCTTCAACAGGGTCTGCATCTGATGTGCATTAACAGTTTCTCTCCTAAAGTTCTCTTTCAGGAATATATGGCATGAAGGTCAAATCAGTTTATATCAGTTAAACGAGGCAATGACTGATCCCTATTTTAACTCCCCATCGTGTCTCATACTAAGATCTGCCTTGGCAACGACTCACTAAATATTGAAGTGTACAGAGATGAATTGTTGCTACATCAAATCAAGGACTTAAATCTTTCTGGGTTTTGTTTTGTTGTTTTAGCATAAATCTGTTCCATTAGTCAATCCTACTACTGTTGCTGCTCATAATCATAATAATGGTACTAGTAGCAGAGTCAGGGGAGAAGGTGACGGCACCCCACTCCAGTACTCTTGCCTGGAAAATCCCATGGACCGAGGAGCCTGGTAGGCTGCAGTCCATGGCGTCGTGAAGAGTTGGACTCGACTGAGTGACTTCCCTTTGACTTTTCACTTTCATGCATTGGAGAAGGAAATGGCAACCCACTCCAGTGTTCTTGCCTGGAGAATCCCAGGGACGGGCGAGCCTGATGGGCTGCCATCTATGGGGTCGCACAGGGTCGGACACGACTGAAGCGACTTAGCAGCAGCAGCAGCAGAGGAGGAGGGATAAAGTAGGAGTTTGGGTTATCAGATACACACTACTGTATGCAAATTAGATAAATAACAAGCTCCTACTGCATAGCACACACAACTATATTCAGTCTTGTAGTAACCGACAATGGAAAAAAACCTGAAAAAGATAAACATATATACGTATAACTGAATCCCTTCGCTGTACACCTGAGACTGATAAAACACTGTAAACCAACCACACTTCAGTAAAAAGTTGTTTTGAAAAAAAAGGAACAGATAATAATAATAGCAGCAGAAACAGTTGTGGTAACAGCAGTAAGAGGGGAAGGAGGAGGAGGAACATGGACTAAGCGTGGCAGTCAGGGACAGCAGCAGCAGCAGCCATCGAAACTGGCCTCCATGAGCCAGGAACAGCCGCAGGCCCTTTACAGAGGTACGAACAAGCCAGAAGATGGTGCTCCTCTGGACACCCGGCGACTTTCGGGGTGGAAATGTGCCACGTGGCTGGCAGAGCCAGGATGGGAACCCAGTTAGGCTTGACCTCAAAGCCGACGCCTGGGGCTTCCCTGGTAGGGTCCAGTGGTTGAGAATCTGCCTGCCAATGCAGGGCATCTGGGTGCAATCCCTGCTCCGGGAGGATTCCACATGCCGAGGAGAGGCTGGGCCCATGTGCCACAACTACCGAGCTTGCATGCCTAGAGCCTGTGCTCTGCGACAAGAGAAGCCACCACCACCAGAAGCTTGTGCACTGCACTAGAGGGCGGCCCACACTCGGCGCATCTAGAGAGAAGCCAACACGGCACAAAGGACCCAGAGCGACCAAAAATAATAAATAAATAAACTTAAAAAAAAAAAAGCCTGTGCTTGGCCTCTACCCCACACACAGCCTCCCTCTGTTCAGCGTGCTTTCTCCTGCCCTCACCCCCATCATGAAAAAGAGTCCATCTGTTTCCTTTCAGTTCATCTTACCAACAAATCTGATCTCTCAAACTTAGTCCAAAGGCTCCTCCAAACTCATTCCTGTAGGGCAGGCCTGAATGTGAGTGCCATTTACCCCCTGTATAACCTTTATCATCTGGAAAATGTTGGTATTGTAATACTACCTATTGTAAAGGGCTTCCCTGGTGGCTTAGCAGTAAAGAATCCACCTGCAATGCAGCAGACGCAGGTTCAATCCCTGGGTCAGGAAGATGCCCTGGAGAAGGAAATGGCAACCCACTCCAGAATTCTTGCCCGGAGAATCCCATGGACAGAGGAACCTGGTGGGCTACAGTCCATGGGGTCCAAAAGAGTTGGACACGACTTAGTGATTAAATAACAACCTGTTTAAGAATTCATTTAGATAATCTACAGTGCTTAGCAAATTCCTACCATTTCCTGAGCCTTAATTAATTGTATATATACAATTATATATATTAAGTATATATTATATAGTATATTCAGTTCAGTCACTCAGTCGTGTCTGACTCTTTGCCACCCCATGAATCGCAGCACGCCAGGCCTCCCTGTCCATCAGCAACTCCCAGAGTTTACTCAGACTCACATCCATCGGGTCAGTGATGCCATCCAGCCATCTCATCCTCTGTCATCCCCTTCTCCTCCTGCCCGCAATTCCTCCCAGCATCAGAGTCTTTTCCAATGAGTCAACTCTTCACATGAGGTGGCCAAAGTACTGGAGTTTCAGCCTTAGCATCATTCCTTCCAAAGAAATCCCAGGGCTGATCTCCTTCAGAATGGACTGGTTGGATCTCCTTGCAGTCCAAGGCACCCTCAAGAGTCTTCTCCAACACCACAGTTCAAAAGCATCAATTCTTCGGCGCTCAGCTTTCTTCACGGTCCTACTCTCACATCCATACATGACCACTGGAAAAACCCTAGCCTTGACTAAACAGACCTTTGTTGGCAAAGCAATATCTCTGCTTTTGAATATGCTGTCTAGGCTGTGGAAAAGCAAGGGCAGTGGGTGATCTCGGAAGAACTGAGATTTCAGTTGTTCAAGAGAGTGTGCTGTTTTATAGCCTCATCCTCCTTGTATACACATGAATGATAGGTATGTGTATTGCTTGTGCATAATAATATATCACATTTTACACATACCTATCATTCATATGTATACAAGGAGGATGAGGCTATAAAACAGCACACTCTCTTGAACAACTGAAATCTCAGTTCTTCCGAGATCACCCACTGCCCTTGCTTTTCCACAGCCTCTTGTCTTAAATCTTGATTTTAATTTCTTGTCTTTAATCTCAATTTCCATAGTGTGGTCAATTATCTTCTCTAACAATGCTGAAATCCTTTTTGTTTCATGTCATTTCTTTTCTCCCCAGTCTTCCCTCATTTTTTCCCTCTTGAATTTCAGGCCTCCTCCTTCTGGATGTTTGCTCGCACTTCCTCTGAAAAAATTCACCTGCTGTGACATTATCAATGGCAAGTAGTGTTTATGCATCCAACTCCTTCCTTCCACTCTGGGGGTTCCTCAAGGGCAGAAAGTGAGCCTCAATCATCTTTGTATTTCTGGCATCTAGCACAATAGGCTGGGGTACATAGTACGTCCTCAGTAAGTGCCAATCAGATTAAATGAGTCATCCATTACCTAAATACTGAAGCAAAGCAAGTTATTACATGCTTTGCTTACATGACTTCAGAAGTTCCCACCATGAAGATAACTTCTCTATCTCTAACCTAGGAGACATATAACTCCTTTATGTTCAGTCTTGTCCTTAACTTTTCTCCTGTGCCTCTGAACTGCCTTTACGAGTACCACCACCCTCACAAATGCTTCATAAAAAAACTAAAATTTAATATGCAAAGGGCTCAACACAGCTTTTCCACAAAACCTCCAATGCTTCCTAACTACTCTCTCAGTCCTTCAAAATGTATTTGAAGAGTCAGAACTCGTAAAGTCGCTGAAGAAATCAGTTGTGTGTTCATCTAAACACACACGTGAAGGTTTACACTTTTTTAAATCTGTGATTTAATTTGGTTGAAAAATGGCTTGTTGTTGTCGTTGTTTGGTCACTTCGTTATGTCCAACTCTCTGTGACTCCATGGATGGCAGCCCGCCAGGCTCCTCTGCTCATGGAATTCACCAGGCAAGAACAGTGGAGTGGGTTGCCATTTCCTTCTCCAGGGGACCTTCCCGACCCAGGAATCAAATCTAAATCTCCTCCATTGGCAAGCAGATTCTTTACCACTTGGCCACCTGGGAAGCTCCTGAAAAATGGCTGGACTTCCTTAAACATGGCGAATTGTGAAATAGTTGACCCCTCAGGCCAGGTTCTAGAGGGAAATCAGAAGAGCCGGAATAATTCAGGTGCCTCCATGAGTTAGAGATTCCGTGATGCCACAGGGCTCCAGTAGAAAAGACTCTATAGGAGAAGGGAACAAAGACACAGAGGAAAAGAGGCATGGACTGGGAGAGTCGTGAAGAGGACAGGTACTTGGGGAATGTACATAGGCAACAAGCTGGGAGAACTTAAAACAGCTGGCTGAGAAATTCCTCTTCCTGAGTACGTAGCAAGTATATCTAGACATGATATTCAGCACTGGATTTCTTGACTATGGATAGTAGGAGAGGTCAGACAGGATCAGAAGTGAGTAGATGTTCAATGAAGTCGGTAGAAATGAAAACGACCATAGAAACGGAGGCAGAACTAGAAACAAAAATAAGATAATCAAGGCAGTGACTGACGACCTGGGCTTCAACATGAAACAATGTTTTGGTATATTTCTTCATAGAAAGTGACATGACCTAACTAATCTTTCTTAGACTATCCATGCTGGAGAAGGAAATGGCAGCCCACTCCAGTATTCTTGCCTGGAAAATTCCATGGACAGAGGAGCTCGGCGGGCTACAAGAGTCAAACAGGACTGAGTGGCTAACACTTTCACTTGCCCCTCTTTCAGACTATCTGTGCACAACAATTTGTGTGAGCTCTGCTAATTATATTAATTTTCCAGAATGGCAACACTAACTATTAAGAACAATATTCCAAGACAAAGATCAGTAAATATATTCTTAAATGACCAGACAGTAAATATTTCTAGTCTTTGCCAGCCATGTGATCTCTGTTCCGACTACTCATCTCTGCTGTTGTAGCACCAAATCAACCATACATTATACATAACTGAACAGGTGATTCTGTGTTCCGGTAAAACTTTATTTGTAAGAAGGGGCTGTGGCCCAGATTGGCTCCAAGCCAGAGTTTGCAGATTCCTTTACTAAGATGAGGCTTCCCTGGAGGCCCAGAAGGTAAAGGCTCTGCCTGCAATGTGGGAGACCCAGATTCGATCCCTGGGTTGGGAAGATCCCCTGGAGAAGGGAATGGCAATGCACTCCAGTATTTGCTAAGATAAAGGTATAGTACTTTGACAGGACACATCCTCAAAGCTTTCATTATACTGCCATGATGAAAATGTCATGCAATGTTGTGAGGCTTGCTTCCTACCTCACTCTCTGCATCCCAGCCCCACACAGCATGTTCACACACTGCTCTCAGAATTCAGCTTTCTAAAGCATGCATGCTTAGTCACTAGCTCGTGTCTGACTCTTTGTGACCCCATGGACTCTAGTCCACCTGGCTCATCTGTCCATGGGATTTTCCAGGCAAGAATACTAGAGTGGGTTGCCATTTCCATCTCCAGGGGATCTTCTCAACCCAGGGATCGAACCTGCATCTCCTGCATTGGCAGGAAGATTTTCTTTCTTTTTTTTTTTTTTACTACTGGGAAGTTTCTAAAGCCCAGAGCATTTCTATTTTTCAGCAGAGAATCCTTCAGAGCTTTCAAATACTCATCCCATGACCCCCACATCTAACTGAGCCCCAATCTACCTTTCAGTCTCCTCTTTCCTCTTCCACACACCGTTCGAGGTTGCCTCTGTTCTGGGCACTGGAGATACAGCACATCTCCATCTCTATCTCCCTCTCAACTCAGCCTAAGGATTGTGAGAGTCCCATGGAATCTGGGCCTTTCCCCACTGCCTCCTCTTGTCTTCTCAACTCTAGTCACTGCCAGCTCCAGAGCTTTGCTGCTGCTAAGTCGCTTCAGTCGTGTCCGACTCTGTGTGACCCTATAGACGGCAGCCCACCAGGCTCCCCCGTGCCTGGGATTCTCCAGGCAAGAACACTGAAGTGGGCTGCCATTTCCCTCTCCAATGCATGAAAGTGAAAAGTGAAAGTGAAGTCGCTCAGTCGTGTCCAACTCTTAGCAATCCCATGGACTGCAGCCCACCAGGCTCCTCTGTCCCTGGGATTTTCCAGGCAAGAGTACTGGACTGGGGTGCCATTGCCTTCTCCGTCCAGAGCTTTAGGTCTGTTCAAAAACATGGCTCCTTGGCCCTGACCTCTGAGCCACGCTAACGCTTCTCCACTGGAACAGCCACTCATCTCTCTTTCAAAACCCCATTCAAATCTCACTTGTGCCGCACGCTCTTCTTTAGATAAACTAACCAGTCTCCACTTCTTCAGTTTAGTCAACACTGACACATCCCACTTCAACAACAGCCTGAAATCGTCATGAGAAAAAAAGGATATTTTAACACTAAGCAACCAACAAACTTCACAGAATTAGAACAGGGCTGCAATTTTTAAACTTCCTGATAGTAATTATAGAGCATTTGTATCCAGCTCTATTCCATTTTCTCTCCAAGGATGCAGAACTGGTGTCTATTTTATTATGGTTTCTCATAATTCTTCATTAGAAATATATTTAGATATTCAGCATATGACATTATCTGAACTAGTTCACAAGCTAGTTTCACAAAAATCATGACACGATTCAGCAGTACAAACATATCTTAAAGACCAAGATCATCTCGTATAACAATTTTTCAAGGAACCAAATATCTTATTCATTTCACACAAATACTTCACAGAAAAGTACATGCATAAAAATCATCTGATGACTCAAAATGAAACTGGACTGTAATGCAAATCCAAACAAACTGCTCAGTAGAGAAGAAATGGTAGTGGGCGAGGAGAGAGGAGACAGTATTCTAAAATGATTCTAAATTTCATCTGAAAAAATAAATGCATCATTATTAGAACTAAGAAAACTTTTACAAAGAAGTAAGTTCAGACAACCGACTATATATACATATACATATATATTTTTAAACAATTTGGTACTGCTGCCAAAAGGACAGGCACAGCAATGAGGAAAAACGTATGGACAGTTTATGATAAATGTGTCATTTAAAAATCAACAAAGAAAGAAGCATTCAATACATGGTACCAAAAATTGGTCCAGCATTTGACAAAGAAAAAAATTAGGTAGGTCTTCGCTTTATACTTTCCAAGTATTTCAATGCAAAGGATAAAACATAAAAGCAGCAGAATAAAAACTTTAAAAATGTTAAAATAGAGAAGACGTTTGCTAGCTATGACATTAGGTATAGAAAAACTGGATGTTAAAAAAACCAAAAACCTGGAAAATCTTTGCAACAAATAGTTCAAAGGACAAATAAAGACCCTTAGTAAATAAAAAGCTCTTAGATAGTATTAAGAAAAAATGAAATCAGTTGGCAAAGATGAACCATTCTTTTATAGAAAGAATAAATTTGAAATTTGGCAATAAGTATGAAAAGATATTTGGCAAATTACAATAAGACAAATTTTCAGCTGCCAGTGAGGAAGTTCACTTTTATATATAGTTAATGAGAATGTAAATTGGTAGAAACTCTCTGGAAGGCAATTTAAAACATACAGCAAGATTTTAAAAGCACATGACTTTGAAATTTCAATTTTAGAATTTTACCCTAAGGATATAATTGGACAAGTGTACAAAAATATGTGGACATAGATGTCCAAGGCAACTTTTTGTTTATGAACATTCAGAAAAAACTAGCAGTAGTTCTGTAAAATAAATGAATGTGTATGGAATGACACAGTACATTTACATTTGAAGCAAAACTTGTTTTTAAAAAGTAGCACCTACTGTATATGATCAGTTATTCTAAAAAGTATTTGCAGGTTTAACCATTCTCCACAATTTCTCCATAATTCCTTAGTCAAATCATGATGTTTATTAGAGTATTTTGCCAAACTCTAGTGCTTACAAATGTTATAAATAACATGCTTGAGCAACTTCACAGGGCTCTGCAAAATAATTCTAGGTAGCAGGAAAAGGCAGGATCAAGATTATCTGCATTTCAGAAATCTTTTTTGAACTTTGCTTCCAGCAAGATAAAGAATAATCTGATTATTTCCCTGCATCCACAGTTCAGGTGAAAGCTTCCATGGAGGTTTATCAGATAGATATTTGAGAGCTTTCTGTAGAAAATACTGAAAACAAACCTTTCAGTGTCAATATGGAAGGGACAAGATCATATGAGTGGCTTTCAATGAAAGCTAAATCAAGTTTCATTTTCCCTGTCAGTTAGGACATTTTTTGTAATTTACTAAGGCTTATGACAAATATCTAGAGGAGGGCCTGCGATTAGCACATGTGCAGAATCTCCCCCTTTCCTAGCGTAGCTCCTTCGGAGCACCTGACTCACTCCCCATGGAGGTGCTGCTAAGTGCCTGCTGTAGTGGAGCAAGAGCTGCCTTGGGCTTCCCAGGGGGCTCAGTGGGAAAGAACCCGCCTGCCCGTGCAGGAGACACAAGAGACGCGGGCTCAATCCCTGGGCCGGGAAGAACCCCTGGACGAGGGCACGGCAACTCATTCCAGTGTCCTTGCCTGGAGAATCCCATGGACAGAGGAGCCTGGCGGGCTACAGTCCATGGGGCTGCAAAGAGTCAGACACAGACGAAGCGACTCAGCACACACACATCCAAGAACCACCTCAGAGCACCATGTACTTCATGAAGCACAGCAGCAAAATGCACTGAGAAGGGCTGTTTTTCTCACACAGAAGTCAGCTCTCTGGGGCTGCCCCAGTAACAGCAGGCCTTTCAGCTAAGCAGGTGTTCAGAGACAAACAGGCTGAAGGTCTAAGCTTTTTTAGATGGGAGGTGCTACTTCTAAAATTATTTAAACCAGTTTTTTTTTTTAAGCCACATAGATAGGCCTTCTTTATTTTAAATTTCTATATCTTACATAAACTGAAAGAAGCAAGTCATTTATATGATGGGCTTAAAATCCTTTAACAATGATTTTTCCTGGATGTGTTGTCTGGCTTTTACTTTTTCCCTCCAGAAAAGGTAGATATTGAGCCCATTTATTTACTTATTGTCATTTACAGGTCCACAATCCCTTGTCTTCGATTCAAAAAATTCTGGAACATTCTATAGTTTTGTGACCTGAATTCATGTGAAGACATTCTATGATCCTTTTTTTTTTTTTTAATCCTACTATCTCTGACCACTCATGTGTTTGCTATGGAAATAATCATCTCTGTCATTACTGAATGTTGCATTAGAATCCATGGCAGGTTACACAGTAAATGTTACATGTACCATATTAACTTCCTAAAATGCAAAGAATTTCTGAACTCTGAGACATCATCTATGACTCCCAGGGTTCTAATTAAGGAACTGCGGCCAACTAAAGTTCCTTTAAATTGCCTGAGGTATGGTTTGAAAAAAATTATTACAGCGATTATCTTATAATTACTTTGTGGGTTCACCGTCAACACCTAAGCCTGTTTAAAGTAAGTGGCTTTCACTACTGTGAGAATATGCACACCTAGCCTGCTCAAGTTAATTATGCATAAGGACCTGAACATGTCCCATTTCTTACATGGACACAGTACAGACCTTTACTCATTGTTTGCTATGTGGTAGTTTTATTTTTCTTGGAGAACATTATCATATTCAGGACTACTGCTGCTGCTAAGTCACTTCAGTCGTGTCCGACTCTGTGTGACCCCATAAACGGCAGCCCACCAGGCTCCCCTGTCCCTGGGATTCTCCAGGCAAGAACACTGGAGTGGGTTGCCATTTCCTTCTCCAATGCAGGAAAGTGAAAAGTGAAAGGGAAGTCACTCAGGACTACTAATCATATCTATAACAGTTTTGGTTGTTTTATCAACTACTTAACTGGCTCAGATGGTAAAGAATCAGCCTGCAATGCAGGAGACCCAGGTTCGATCCCTGAGTTGGGAAGACCCCTTGTAGAAAGAAATGGTGACCCACTCTGGTATTTTTGCCTGGAGAAGCCCATGGATAGAGGAGCATGGCAGGCTACAGTTCGTAGGGACTGAGCGGACACAACTGAGCAACTAACACTTTCACTTTTACTTAAAGGGACATATTTAATTTTTACAGATATCTGCAGCAAGTTTTATGCACCCCCAAATAAAAAACAGTTTAACCATCCAGGTTTCACTCATGTCATAGAGAAAAAGATCCACTTCCCTCAGGACCTGACATGATCTTGGCTCTAAAATGGATGTTCCATATTCACAGCCAAGCTTCCCAAAGTTTTTTTTTTTTTTAAAGCATACAGCTCTGAAATTCGGAGAAGGCAACAGCACCCTACTCCAGTACTCTTGCCTGGAAAATCCCATGGGCAGAGGAGCCTGGTAGGCTGCAGTCCATGGGGTCGCTAACAGTCAGACACTACTGAGCGACTTCACTTTCACTTTTCACTTTCCTGCATTGGAGAAGGAAATGGCAACCCACTCCAGTGTTCTTGCCTGGAGAATCCCAGGGACAGGGGAGCCTGGTGGGCTGCCGTCTATGGGGTCGCACAGAGTCGGACACGACTTAAGTGACTTAGCAGTATCAGTAGCAGCAGCTCTAAAATTGTCAGTGCAACTTGGGATAGCCATATCCCATAGCCTTGGGATAGGCACACAGCTAGGAGCTGTGTGATTATGTATGTTTTTATATATACATATTTTAACTATTTACATTTATCTGTTTATTTGCAGACTGTCCCTATTCAAACACCCACAAACCTACCTGCCATCCTCCCACCTTTTGCCAACACAGACACGGCTCCTACGACTTCTATTCCTGTGCCTAAAATACCAATCCTGGCTAAAGGAGTTTGGGAAATGATGACATATTTGCAGAACTCTTCACAGTTCAAACAAGTTTTAAGCTCCTACCTTTCTGTGTTTCACTCATAAAAGTTACTCCTTCAGTAAATATCATTATCACGTTCCAAGAACTGTCTAAGCATTGAAGATAGATCACAAGGCAACATAAGATTCACTTATGGATATGCAAGAAAATGTGAACAAATAAACAAGCTGGCAGAGTAGAAACATTCACCTAGTGAAAAAGTTAGGTTTACAAGGTATTCTATACATTCAGGCAGAAGAGAGAATGCAAAATAGGATAAAAAGCTATAAAAATAGGCAAAAGGAATGAATTATAGATGATCACACTCCAAATAAGATCTAATAAAGAGAAAAAGTTCTTTAATTTGGACTTGAGTATTTTATAACCTCCAATGAAATACTCATCAACAGATCCTAAAACCAACAGGTGACAGATGATGGGAAACTTAGGATGGGGAAGCAGGCTGGCGGCATGTGAATTCACTGATCAATATAAGCATCATGAAAGAAAATGTCCAGATGTTATCTAAACCTTGACGTGAGGCAAAATGATGTATATAAGACAATCCTTCGGGGAAAAGTGGAATCTAGATCCAATGAAACCTTTAGATTCAACTACCGGTTTACAGGAAACATGGAGAATAGAATAACATGATAAATGACACCACAAGGAAGCAATCAGCCAAATCCAGATTTGGAACATGATACACAAAAAATGACTCAGTCAACAATAGAAGCAGGAAGGATGGGAGAAGTTACAGAGTTTAAAAAGACTTAAAGAGACATAATAACCACATGCAATGTGTGGACCTTGTTTGGATTCCAATTCAAACCCGCCAACTCTAAAAAAGACATTTGCAAGACAACGAAGGAACATCTCAGTATGCTATTAAAATATTATTGATAGTTTTGCTAGCTGTACTATCAGCATGTGGCTATGAAAAGCAAAGGAGGGGACTTATTTGTTAGAGATGCTCCTGAAATGTTTATAGGTGTAATAATACACTATCTGGGATTTGCTTTAAAATATTTTAGAAGCATAAAGTGGAAGGAATGCTATATGAAAAGATTGGGAAATGATGACATCTGTTTAAACTTAATGATGCCAGGGCACTTTGCAATTTTCGTCTTTGCAATTTTCTTCATTTTTTCCTGTATTTGAAAATTTCTGTAATAAAAAGTTCCAGAGGTTTAACATATCAATAAAGCAAATTCTACATGTTTTTAAATGTAACAAAAGAGTTTAAGACTCAGTGTGCCTTCTTCACATCGGCATTGGGGTGAGTATCTACAGATTCCTCCAAGATTTAGACTCAGTTACCTCCGTAGAGTCACAGAATTGTTAAATCTGACACAAAGCCCTGGGAGACACTAGATAAAGGACACGCAGTTGGTCAGAGAAAGAAGCAGAAGTCCCAGCTGATCTGAGGACCAGTTCACAACTCTCTCCTTCTGTCCCTGTGCCTCGATGCTCCGTTCCTTGGCAAGGTGGAAGCGGAAGTGACTGGGGTCTAAGAACAGGCAGGCAGAACACACAACCCTCACAAGGGAACACACATCCCCAGCAAACACGCAAGACAGCCCGCCTTGCACCCTCTCCTCTAGGCATCTGTGTGGCCCTCACACCTGCACAGGTGCTTACCATGAAATTCTAAAATATTTAAATACTCTAATTTTGGCATTAAGGTTAAAAAAAAAAAAAAAAAGTATGGGTGAGCAAATACCAACAGCTGGATTTTTTTTAAAAGCTGACATAGATAAAAATATATTCATTAAGTGTTTATAAAAGTCAAAATTCAGTCGTTCGCTAAACTGGGTTTATTTGGCTACTGTTCAAACATCAACCTGTCAATCTGCAGGAGGCAAAAAAAAGCTATGCGTTTTTAGCTCTCTGAACATCAAAGCTTTTTTTTAGGCCCCCTGAAGTGGATCACAGCAACCATGTTGCTTCTAGCCCTGAGCTTGCGTCCCGTCCTGGTCATTTCCTGTGTCCTGGAAAACCAGCCTGACCGGTGGAGTGCACCATTATTCAAGGACAAGAGCAAGCAAGTTCTGATCCCCATCCCAACTTTAGGTTCTTAGCGTGCAGCATTCAATCAACTGGGAAAAACTGCAAAAAGCTTCACTGATACTTGAGGAAGTCCTCTCTATTCAGCGCTAGCCTCTCGCTATGCCCATCATTATCTCTAACAAGGATCGCAGGGCACTCTGAACGCGCATGCTGTCCAAATGATGACAGTCCGGCAAACTCAGAGACCTCTTCAGGCCTCTCCGAGTGTGAAGAAGGAGAGGAGAAAATCTTGAGAGACAGGAATATAATCTATCAATTTGCAGAAAAAGAAGATCAACTAAAAACTGTGGATCAGGCAACAGGAATATTAACTAAAGGCCAGTTACTAGGTAGGCAAATAATAAACACAGCGGAAGAAGTTTTTTTAAAATGTAAGCATGTAAGGGCTAAACTGCAAAATGTTTTTTTCTTGTATGAATAATCTGAGATGTTTTGCAAAATGCTGTATACCTGTGTGGGGCTTCCCTGGTGGCTCTGCAATAAAGAATCTGCCTGCAATGAAGGAGCTGCAGTAGACGTGGGTTTGATCCCTGGGTAGGAGAAGATCCCCTGGAGGAGGACATGGCAGCCCTCTCCAGTATTCTTGCCTGGAGAGGCCCATGGACAGAGGAGCTTGGCGGGCTACAGTACATGGGGTTACGAAGAGTCAGACATGACTGAATCGACTTAGCATGCATAAAGCTGTGGGTTGGTCCGGGGGTGGGGGCCGGGAAACGGTTCCTTTTCCCTTACAATCTTTGCACTGTATAGAAACATTTTCAGTGACATGACTTGTCCTGAATCAAACCTGAATGACTGATGTGATTTCAAGTGAATAAGCTGCATAGAAGGGCAGTGTCAAGTTTCAGGCACATATGACTGGCCAGTATTTTGGTATCACAGAGATCCTCTGAGCTGTGGTGTTCACCTCCACTTTGGCGACTCTGCTTTTTAATACCTTTGTCAGGAGGCTGAAAGTTACACCTCTTTTCTGAGTTTCAGATACTTGGTCTCCATAGGAATATTAGGTTTAGAAAGAAAGAATGAATTTGAAAACAGAGGCCAAAATAATTTGGATGAGGCAGGCAAAGAGCCATAAAGGGTCTCGCTTTAGGGTGAGGTAGAGAGACCAGGATCCAAGTCTCCTTAGACAAGAAACTTAACTTCCCCTCGCCCAAGTATCTGCATTTGTGGAATAGAGATGATAACTGCTTATGTTCTTGGAGTAGTTTGGAGGCAGGAGGAAAAGACACTCGTAGACCATTGTGACATGCAGCCCCCAAGGCAGTCCATTAGATCAAAGAGAGTGCCAGCAGGAGTCAGGAAATCTTTATTTGTTCATTCTTTTTTTTTTCCCGTGAAGTGCCAGGAACAGTCGTAGATGGTGGGACCAGAGCAGGTAACACACGCCCAGATGTTGCTGTTGTTTAGTCGCCCAGTTGTGTCCAGATCTTTGTGACCCCAAGGACTGTAGGTCACCGGGCTCCCCTGTCCATGGAATTCTCCAGGCAAGAATACTGGAGTGGGTTGCCATTTCCTTCTCCAGGGTATCTTCCTGGCCCAGGGACTGAACCCGCATCTCCTGCCTTAGCAGGCAGACTCTCTCCCACTGAGCCACCAGAGAAGTCCAAGCCTACAGGCACAGCACAGATAAACGACGACACTCCAGCTGGGCTGCCTCTCCTCAAGCATCGTTCTGATACAGAGATGACTCTGTTCTTTCTCTCCTGCACCTTGCCCAGGTCTCCAGCACACATGCTGCTGAGGATCACCGGAGGCTGAAACTAGGATTCCCAGGAGATGTTGTTACCCACCTGCCTCCACCCTCTATAAGGTCCTAGAAATCGGGTCATTGTGCCTTTGGCACCTAGTACTCCTTACACATAGCAGACAGTCAGTACAAATTTAATAACCAGGTTAATGGATAAATAACAGGCTTCCCTGGAGGCTCAGATGGTAAAGAATCTGCCTGCAATTTGGGAGACCACGCCTACATCCCTGGGTAGAGAAGATCCCCTGGAGAAGGGAATGGCTACCCACTCCAGTATTCTTGCCTGGAGAGTCCCGTAGACAGAGGAGCCTGGCGGGCTACAGTCCATAGGGTCACAAAGAGTCGGACATGACTGAGCGACTAACACTTAATGGATGAACAAATAAGAGTAAATGACAGTTTCTCAGTTTTCTAACTTATAGAACGAGGATAATATCAGTTTCCTCTTCTTTACTGTATTTAAAAACATTTAGAATGTATACAATTCTAAGCAGACCTATCTTTTTCATAGCACAACAGCCAGGAAATGAAAGCAACCCAAGTGTTTCCATTAGTGAATGAATAATTAAACAAAGGTGGTATCTATTTGCAGTGGAATATTATTCAGCCTTATAAAGGAAAAAAATTCCAATACATGCTACCACATAGATGAGCCTTGAGGACTTCAGGCTAAGAGAAAGAAGATAAATATGGTATGATTCCACTTATAATAGGTACCTATAGTAAAGTTCATACAGACAGAAAGTAGAATGGTGGTTTCCAGGTGCTGGGGAGGAGGGAGAATGAGGAATTACTGTTTCATGGGTAAAGATGCTCAGCTTTGCAAGACAAAACAGTTCTAGAGACTGGTTACCCCATAATGTAAAAAAACCATCATTACCACTACTGAACTATACAACTAGAAATGATTAAGATGGCAAAGTTTATCTCACTAAATTATAGTAAAAGTTTATGTTGTGTTCTATATCTTAATAAAAATTTTTTTTCAAAGTTCTATGTAGGGAGGCTGGATTTGGTTTACAGATTGAATATATGTTTCTACTCTCCCTCCAACTCCACACCTCTTAAATGCTCGAGTGTGTGTGCGCACATGCATATGAATTTACAAGAGCTAGACATACCAATAAGTGCTGAAAAATAAAAAAGATATTGAAAGATAACATTAGATGGATTGACAGAAGAACACTGCAAAGAAACAGAAAGTCAAGGGTGCTTGAATATCAGGGCCAGCCCATCAGTGGAGCTGGAGAGGAGTCTAACGCAATAATCAATGATTAACTGAGTGACTAATTTAATGTGGTACTGAGCCACTGGGAAAACCAGGGCAAAAATGACATAGAAAAGGGGGGCAATGACTTTAGAACTTCAATTTCATAATTAGCCAAACTGCATTCCAAATGTTGATTAAAAACAGGACAATATAGAAAATGCAAGAACTCTGATAATTTATGCTCCCACACTTCTGAAAGAATTACAGAAGAATATTTAATCACAAAGACAGTAATAAAAAAGAAAGAAATAGCATGGTCCACAAGAAACAGTAGCTGTGACAAGGAAACCCAAAAGAAGAGTCCATGCAATTGCTGATGCAATAAAAATGGAAATATCTAGAGGGAAGTAAAATGATCTCAAATTGGAAGGTAAAAGAAATGGGCAGAAGCAGAGAGTGGGGAATTAAAAATGTGCTAAGATTCATTCTTATCTTGTTCAGGGAATATATAGACAATAACCAACTTGAAACTTGAACAGAAAACACAGTTTAAAACTGTGACTTGAAAGAGTAATTTTTATGAGAAAAAAAAATATGTAAATCTTATATTGGGGTGGGGGAGGGAGGCAGCAATGAAGAACACAAAGGCAATGGGATCAAGCCAAGACTTGGTTGCTCAGTCATGTCTGACTCTTTTTGTGACACCATCGGAGTCTCCAGGCCAGAATACTGGAGTGGGTTGCCGTTCCCTTCTCCAGGAGCTCTTCCCACCCTAGGGATCGAACCCAGGTCTCCTGCATGGCGGGCAGATTCTTTACCATCTGAGCCACCAGGGGAGGTGGTCAAGCCAGCAAAGGACAGAAATTAAATAAGAAAACTTGAGAAATAGAAAAGTTAACATGGCAAGAATAAGATCACTACAAATGGAACTATGATGCAGGGAACTATAAATGTAACCTTATTTTGTTGTGCTCATTTTGAGATTGTGTTCCTCAATTAAGATAAAGTGGCTGACACACTGGCTAGAGAAATGTAAAGCTAAACTCTGTGTACAACAGGGCACTAAGAATAAAACAAAGAGAATGTGAAAAGTAAAAAGACAGAGAATATATGCAGGATAAAATCCACAAGAAGAAAGCACAGATAGCAACATGATTCAGTCAAAAGTCAATTCAAGGCAAAATTAATAAAAAGAAAAAAAAAAAGCATATATGTTTCACATTGATGAAACTCCAGGCCACCAAAAAATAGTAAATATTCATGAGCCTCTAATGTCTATGTATAACATACTTTGAGGGTTATTTTAAAAGTATGGCTACATGAGAAATTGACAAATCCATCATCAAAGCGGTAGCCTAGAAAAAATCTCTCAGAAATTTAAGCAAGTAGACTGAAAATACGTAAGACTGTTTACTATATGGAAACAGAGAAAACTCAGAATATCCATTCTTTTCAAATGCATTGGGAATGCTTAAAAACTGATAGCAGATGAAGCCACAAGGAAAATCTCACTGAATCACCCTGAATTAGGAAATATCCATGCCATTTCTCCATTTGAAATGCAATAAAGTAAGAAATTCAAAATGGTAGTCACATGACAACCACAAAAAACACTGTATTAAAGCAGTTTTAAAATGACACTTAAACCAATGAAAATGACTGTAGTATACTGAAAAGTCTACGAGATGCAGCCCAAGCAGCAGTCAAACGAAAAATTATGGCCCCAAACTGCATATTCAGTATATACAGATAAAAATTAAGTGACCTAGGCGTACAATTTAAAAAGCTAGGGAAAAAACAGTATTACTAAAAACACAAGGTATTAAAATATGTATGAAATGAAAATGAAATACAATGTAGATTATCAATAAAACCAAAAGAAAGTTCTTTGAAAAGATCAGTGAAATGACAAACCTCGGGTAAATCTGAGAGAAGGAAATAGAGAAAGAAAAAGAGAAAACACAAATTAACAAGATTACAAACTATATCTGGACATAAATCTTGGATACTGATAAGGTGCTTTTCAATCTAAAAATAGCTATGTATAACTTTATGCAATAAATTACGAATTCTGGAAAACAGATGCTTCCTAGGATAATAAAAATGATCCCCATCGACACACAGAGTTAGAAACTGAAAAATTAGTTTCCACTAATTCACTTAGTGAATTCCAAAAATTCACTTCCAAAGAACCAGCTCCAGGCAATTTCTCCCAAATGTAAAAAGTTCTGCCTTACATAAGCTTATTTTAAGGCACAAAAAGAAGTCAAAAAATTTCCCGATGTCCTCCACATGTGCATCATAAAGGTGAGATGCCAACTTACCAACCAGACAAAGTAACACAAAGAAAATGACAGGCTACCCTCCAGGTGGAACAGGAAACAAACAAAATCCCTGGATAACACTGAATTTAGTCACAAAATTTCTGGAACAAATCCTGTTTTCCATTTTATATTAAACCCTGCTTTACCAATTTATAAAAAAATTTAAATAGAACATAAATGTATATAACACACAATTCTTTTATAAACTTGAAAAGCAGGGTTCATCAGGAATTCTTTTAGTCTGACTTGAAATTTTATATGGCTTTAGTTTGAACACACACAGGCATATTTATCTTAAAAAGTCATGGATTATAATAAAGTTTTCTTAATCTGCTAGAAGTCTACTTAGTAATGAATGAATCACTGGAAGTTTCTCTGCTTGAGACAGAAAAGGCAAGGTGTACCTGATGCCCATTATTCTTTTAACAATTTACTGGGGGTCTTCGCCAGTATAATAGCACAAGGGAAATAAACTAAAAGACAATGCTGTCAATATTTGCCAATGATTTGCTTCCCAGAAAATCTTAATCAACAAAACAAAATAAAAGCAAACAAACAGAAAAAAAAAAAAAAATCAGAGGCTAGTGAAAAAGTTCTGTAATATGGGTTATAAGATCAACATACCGAAAAAAAAAAAAAGACAACTTTCCTATACAACAGTTAACCAATTAAAAACTGTAATGGAAAAAGAATCCTGTTTAAAAAACTAATAAAATTAACAAGGACATTTTTTGAAATTATTAAACTCTGCCAAAGCCACACAAGTAAATCTTTATAATTGGGTGGTGGGAGACAGTGTCGTTTTCTAAATAGCAAGTCTCTGTATTATAACTGGACTTCCCTCGTGGCTCAGAATCCGCCTGCCAATGCAGGAGTGCGGGTTGGATCTTTGGGTCTGGAAGATCCCTGAAGGAGGAAATGGCAACCCACTCCAGTATTCTGGCCTGGAGAATCCCATGGACAGAGGAGCCTGGGGTCCACAGGGTCAAGAAAGGGCAGGACACAACTTAGCAACTGAACAACAGTATAACTAAGTTAATTCTGTCCAAATTAATCTATAAATGTAATGCACTTATCCCTTTTCTATTTTACTCAATACTCTCGTATGAGAATTTTTAAGAAAGTACTCGTATGTTATTTTTATAATATCTTTTAAAGATATGAAAGAAAATGTATGAAGTTTTATCACTGCATTTTGCAAGAAGGCGTGACTGTTGGGATGTTGTAACCAGGATATAAAGTGTTAGTGAGAGGAGAAGCAGGCCCAGAATCCAGAGACTGACTTCTTCTCCCCAAACAGGAAGCCAGTCACTTATTTCCTGCTCCAGGCTAAGGACCCAAAGAGGCGCCATTTCTCAACCACTCAGTTTCAGAGCTTTTCCACATGGCTCTTCAGTTGAGGCGCCCCCTTTTCCACTTCCTGTGTCACAGCCCAGCCCTCCTTCCCTGACTTCACTTGCCGTCGCCCATTCCCATCTCACAGCCAGTCCACTCAACCTGTGCAGAGACATCTCTGAAGCCTGTGGGGAAACTACCCCGGGGTGCCTCAGTAACACACCCCTGACATCTAACATTAGACGTGGCATGGAGGTTTCACCTCAAAATAGTCCGTCAAGCCTTTTTTTTTTTTTTTTAATGGATGCTAGGAAAACCACTGTTTTTTAAGAGTTCAGCTTTTCCGCGAGAATTTTAGCAAGGACTCGCTACCTCTGCCCTTCCATGAACAAAGCTGAGTAAAAATGGCCAGGCAGACTGGGTGTCAGTAAACTGTCAGGTGGAGAGCTGCTCCCCCTGCAGAGTTAACTGCCTACCTCCGGTCTTTAGATCTCATCTTACCACCCATACTTTTCAGTTAAGTGATTCTCCACCAACATGCTGTGATTGATCCCGAGCCTCTGATCCATTTGGTGAGCTTGACATTATAAAAATGTAGAAAGGGGTGCCCAATGGGAGGTAAGAAAGATTAAGCACCTTCTTTGTTTGAGGATAGATGGCCAAAAACTGGTGAGATGGCACAGCTTGTTTCAATTTAAGAACACAAAACTATCTCACCATCACTCCCGCCGCCGCCCTGGTCTCCCCTTACCTTATGATAGGATACCTGTTGGAGAGGGAAATGGCAGCCCACTCCAGTATTTTTGCCTGGGAAATCCCATGGACAGAGGAGCCTGGAGGGCTACAGTCCACGGGATCTTGCAAAGAGTCAGGCATGACATAGCGACTGAGCATGAAGATAACTACAAAACAAGTCACTCAAGGGGTTAATCCCTAAAGCCTCCCTCTACCTAATGGGCATGCTTTTCTCGGAATAGGGAATAAAATGAGTCACTTAATCTTATTATCATCAAGAAAAATATGAATCAGAGTCAAGCACAAGCAGGAACAAACTCTATTTTAAACGGCTATGCTTACATGTAACTGATAGGAGCAGCCACTGGGGTATATCCCATAAAGTTGTCAAAGAGGCTGCTGAAGCCCTGCAGCCTCTGATCAGGCCAACACGACTATTTCAAGGACTTTAAACGCCATTGTGTTATCACCGTCCAATGAGTGGGACTCAACAATGTGTCCGCCACATCTCTCATCCTTTTCAGAGGAAACCTGCATGCTCTTGGGGCACCGACTAGGGACAAAAATGATCCCATAGATGCTGCTAACATCTGTAGTCAAGGGAAATCCCATACTGTGTTGAACCTGGTACTAGTTTGTGGAAAAAGATATTAATACATCCCTCCAAGAGGGCAAAGAGCCAAATGCTGGCCACCATTATCTCCTCTGTAGCTCTCCAAAGATTATTTCTTTATTTTACTTATAGATGAGAAATAAAAATCATCCAAATACTTATTAAATACTTATTTGCTACATTATTTTCTTCTGCTATGAAATCGGGTTTTGGAATTTAAAAGAGAGAGGGAGAAAGAATTGTCTACCTTCTCCACAGGAAACTGCAAAGAGTACTTAATGTTACCAAAGTTATGAGTCAGACCAAAATAAAGCTTCATAAGAAAACCTGAGCCACAGATTTTAAAAACAATGACTTATTCAAACATACTGTTCACTCTTATCTATGAAAAGTTAAAGAAAAGTTGTAGCTTGACTAATGACCTTCAGTGTTACAATCATAACAGACAAGATTTATTGAGTGCATTCCATGGGCCAAACTTTTTAAAGTATCTTATATCCATTAAATTATTCAAATCCTCACAAAATCCTATAAAGGAAGTGCTAATACTAATGCCATTTCACAGACAGGGAGAAAGTTTAAATAACCTGCCCAAACAAGACATTTGGCTAATGGGAGATTGACTGAACAACTTTACAACCTATCCATTAAATCCCTTGATCATGACACTGACCTCCAGGCAGTGGAGTAGACCAGTCAAACTGGTCTGCTCTTATACATGAAAACTATATTCATTATCCACTCTGTTGGAGAAGACGCTTGAGAGTCCCTTGGACTTCAGGGAGATCAAACCAGTCAATCCTAAAGAAAATCAACCCTGAATAGCCACTGACGTACCGATGCTGAAGCTGAAGCTTGAATAACTTGGCTGCCTGAGGCAAAGAGCCAACTCATTAGAAAAGACCCTGATGCTGGGAAAGACTGAAAACAGGAGGAGAAGGGGACAACAGAGGATGAGATGGTTGGATGGCATCACCGACTCGATGGATGTGGGTTTGACTGTAAGCTCCTGGAGACGGTGAAGGACAGGGAAGCTTGGCGTGCTGCAGTCCATGGAGTCTCAAAGAGTTGGACACGACTGAGCGACTCAACAACAGTAACAACTAGCAATGTCTTCCTGCTGGGAAGAAGGTTTAATGTAAATCTTAGTTATCCACACAAGTGTATGAGCAAGAACAGGCTACCACACAGGAAGGAACATTTCAGAGAGATGATGCAAGGAAACTGGAATTTTGAATAAAGTTGAGTTTGAGAAGCAAGGAGTTCCTCTGAATGAACACTTAAAATAAGATGTCTCTTACAAAACAGGTTGCACTAAACTTAGCTCAATGTTCTATTCACAAAGGATGTCAAGTTCTCAATTGTGTAACAACAATTCCTGATCTACTTCATTTCTATTCACTGGATGATCCTCCCTCTTTCAAATAACATATTTAGTCTAATTCTCACCAGTAACGGTTTATTTATATCAAATTTACCAGTAACGGTTATTTATATCAAAACCTAAGTATAGAGAAGTGTGAGGCAGTTCTTCTCTTTTTCTTAAGAGGTAGCATCTTGGGAGGGTGGCCGTAGGGGAAGATCAGTGAGGAGAGAAAGAGTAGGCAAGGAGGCAAAGCAGCCAGTTCTCACGATGTGGAGCGGGCAAGAACAGTTTACCAATTCAGCAAGGCTGCTGACCAGGTGGCACTTTACACCAGGTGTCTCCAACCACCGGCATCTAACACCTGATGGTCTGAGCTGGAGCTGATGTAATAATAACAGAAAAAAGTGCACAGAAAATGTAACACGCTTCAATTGTCCTGAATCCGTCGGCTTCCCCACTCCAATCCTTGGAAAAATTGTTTTCCATGAAACAGATCTCTGGGCCCAAAGAGGTTGGGGACCACTGCATTACACGGTGTATCTGCACAAAGGAGTAAGAAACTGGGGTCTCGGCAGCGTGGAGGAAGAGTCCAACTCATGGACAATAAGAACATCGCAACTGGGAGCAGGGATGGAGGAGGTGAGAAGAGCTCCAGGAACAAGAGTTGCATCCCTGGGAAGCAGAAGACACGTCTGAAAGCCTGCTTGAGAAGAGCCAGGGAACCAATCAGGACAAGAGGGTAGGGACTAGTCCTCAAAAGCAGAGTCATTCCCCAAGAGCCAACAGCAGCGCAGTTTTCTTTGCGCAATACTTCATTTACTCAGCTTTAGGGTCAATTTCAACATGGTTATTATTCCATAAAGCTGAAACTTAATGTTTAAGAAAAAGAGTGAATAATAACAACAGTAATAGAAATAGGTCAAGTATATCCCAGGTATTGTATTAGTTCTTTAACCTTGCAGTGGTATGCTGATACAGCCTCTTGGGAGGGAGGTATATTTCCATAGTGTAAATACGCTCACTGTGGTTCATTTCAAGCTCTAGATGGTTTATTAGCTAGCCTACAAAATTCCTGAACACGTATTACTAGCCCTCCTTCTTCACATGATGCTTGTAAGTCACTTTTAGCTCTTAAAGACAAAATTATTTAAGGAACTACATGGGAAATTTAAAATGATGCAGCTACCCATTTGAATATTAATCCTGGTTTTTGATGTGATCTCCAGGATGATTTAAAATCATTTTACCCTCATTTATCAATACAGAAATTGGCATTAATCCTAAAATTTGTATGGTAAAATAAAGAACAAAGCTATTTCCTCACTTCAAAATGTATTACAAAAGTTATAGTAATCAAAACAGCATGGTGCTGGCATTAAAACAGACACACAGAACAATGGAATAGAATTAAGAGCCCAGAAATAAACCCATATACAGTCAAATAATTTATACAGAAATAAACCCATATACAGTCAAACAATTTATACAGAAATAAACCCATATACAGTCAAACAATTTTTGACAAGGGCACCAAGAACCCATGATGGGGAAAGGACAGTCTCTTCAATAAATAACACGGGGGAAACTAGATACCCACACACAAAAGAGGAAAACTGGACTCCATCCTACAGCACTCACTGACTTGAAACAGATCAGATTAGACTTAAAGGCACGACCTAAAACCATAAAACTCCTAGAAACACAGGGGAAAGGCTTTTTGACACTGGTCTTAGTAATGATTTTTTGGATACGACACCAAAAGCACAGGAAACAAAAGCTAAAATCTGCAAGTGGGACAACATCAAACTAAAAACTGTCTGCACAGCAAAGGAAAACATCAACACAATGAAAAGTCAACCAAATACACAGGCTCCAAAACATATTGACTTGTACGAGTGCTGTATTGTATTTGTGCAATACTTCGTTTACTCAGCTTTAGTGTCAATTTCAACATTCTTATTACTCCATAAAGCCAAACTTTATGGAGTATATTTGCCTCATATATGTATGAGTCAGTATGTTTGACTCATACAAGTCAACAGCAAAAAAACAAAATCAAAACGCATCTGATTAAAAAATGGGTGGAGCACCTGAACAGCCATTTTCCTATGAAAAGATGCTCAGCATCATTGCCACTCCCTCCTCAAGGGGATCTTCCGGACCCAGGGATCGAACCTGGGTCTCCAATGTCTCCTGCAGTGGCAAGCGAGTTTTTTACCATCAGCGCCACCTGGGAAGCCCAGTAACCACCAGACAAATGCAAATCAAAATGACAATGCAATATTACCTCCCACCTGCTAAGCTGGCTATTATGAAGAAGACAGGAGATAACAAATGTTGGCAAAGATATGGAGAAGAGGCAACCCTCATGCACTGTTGGCGGGAACGCAAATGGGTGTAGCCATTACTGAAAGGAAGATGAAGGTTCCTCAACAATTTAAAAATAGAATTACCAAAAACAAATTTACCATATGATCCAGCAATGCCACTTCTGGGCAGAGATTCAAAGTAAAATTAGTATCTCAAAGAGATACTTGTACTTCCATGTTCATAACAGCATTATTTACAATAGCCAAGACAAACTAAGTGCCCATCAACAGACAAAGAAACTGTGGCATATGTCTACAATGGAGTATCATTCGGTCATAAAAAGGAAGAAATCCTGCCATTTGTGACAATGTGGATAAATATGGAAGTCATCATGCTAAGAGAAATAAGCTAGACAAAGAAAGACAAACAATGTATGATATCACTCATATACAAAATCTTAAAAAACAAAAGCAAAATTCACAGGAACAAAGAAGAGAATAGTTGCTGATGGGCTGAGGGGACAAGTGAAATTGGAGGATGCTGATCAAAGGGTACAAACTATCGGTTTTGAAATGAATAGGTTCTGAGAATCTAATGTACAGCCTGGTGCCTAGAGTTAATAATACTGTGTTGTATATTTGAAACCTGTCATAAACTATATGGGAAAAGATTCTGAAGAAGAACATATACATATATATGTCACTGAATCACTTTGTTGTACACCTGAGATGATAACAACATTGTAAATCAAGTAAATTCTGATATAAAATTAAAATTTTTTTAAAAAGGAAATTTGCTAAGAATTGATCTTAAGCATTCTCACCACAGAAAGGTAACTCTGTGAGATCATAGCTGTATTTAATTAACTTAGTTGTGATAAATATTTCACAAACTCTATGTTTATCAAATAATCGTGCTGTGTACTTTAAATACATACAATTTTATTCGTTAATTATACATCACTAAAACTGGAAAAAATAAAGTTGTGAAAGAATTTTAAAAATTAAAATCATTAGCATTATATTACTTTTGATATCTCTTTGAGAGGAATTTGAACAAAATATATCCATTTTTTTAAAAAACAAATCACATATTAATTGACTAAAATCCTTAAGATATAACACTTTTCTCATTCCATCAGTTTGGAAGTAAATAAGGTGAGGGGTCTTGGAAATCATTATTTTATTTAAGAATGTCACTTCCTGTTTGTGAATATGTATGATATTAAGGTGGAATGTATTACAATTGTGTTCAAATTTAAAGAACTTACAGATTTTTGGTTTTGTTTTTAGGGAAAACTAAATCCAGATTGTTATTTCAAAGGTGAAAATACTCAGGTCTGGAGAAAAAACAAAACTAGGCCAAGGCCTCAGTAAGTCACTATAAGATAAGCTGCATTTGACAGTTTTTACAATAAACTTGCAGCCTCTGAGCCTCTGCTTCAGCTCTCTAAACCATCACAGAGTTCACTAAGAAATGATAGTACTACAACAACCAGGGTGGTGTACTTTCAGTTGTATATGACAAGTTTCACTCCTGTCCCTTATGAAATCACCTATGAATTTAAACATATAGCATGCAGAAAAACAACTAGAGATCCAGGGACACAAACCAAAGGAACCCAAGTACATTCGCCTGGATAAATGCAAGTGTAACACTCAAAAAACACCAACAAAACTGTGCAGAATGCATTTTGCAGTCAATCCCATTCTGCTTACATTGTAGAGATCTCAGCGGCAAGAATGCCATACATGAGCATGGGCCAGCCAGGTTCTACCTGAGGAATCTTTGGATAAAGTGATTTACCTTCATTCACTCATTAGCGAAATGAGGAGTTGGAACAAATCCTCTCTAAGGTATCAACGAACACTAGAAGTATGTGAATGAAAACCAAAGTCTAAGGGATTTACAGACCAACTTTGACTCATAATTTCAGCCTGAAATTAACAAAGACCCTTAACCTTTCTTTGAAGAAGATATTTGGCATCTCTGACTAAAGTTAACTGGAATAATTCTAGAAAGAAAATTCTAGGAATTTCTGGGGGAAAATATAACAAAGGCTGATGAATTAAAGTTGATATATCAGTTTTAGAATATTGCTTCTACACTACTTGAAAAGTGAAAGTCGCTCAGTCGTGTCTGAGTCTTTGCGACTCCATGGACTGTATAGTCCATGGAATTCTCCAGGCCAGAATATTGGAGTGGGTAGCCTTTCCCTTCTCCAGGGGATCGTCCCAACCCAGGGATTGAACCCAGCTCTCCCACATTGCAGATGGATTCTTTACCAGCTGAGCAACAAGGGAAGCCCCAAGAACTACTTACTAGCATGCATTTCTTTCTTCCTCACATGTGCATTAAGTGCAGGGTTCTGGGAGGGTAAACTTTGTCCATTAATTGCCTTCCTAAGACAATCTGGATTCTTCAGTGATCGAAAAGCATTAGTCAACAATGAAGTAAAGAAGCCACTGAGCCATTTTTAGTTAAAAAAAAAAAAAGTTTGTTTCTCTTAGAACTGTTATTTCATCAAACATGCCTGTGAAGGTTTAAGATACATCATTATCTACCAAGATACATCATCTTGGTACCAAGGATGTACCAAGATACCTCACTATCATCATCACCAAGAAAAAAAAAAAGAGCTGCCAGTTAAATTGGTATGCCATAAATTTTGGAGATATTAAAATGTGAAAAAAGAAAAAGTGTTTTAGAATCAATTGACTGTTGTCGCGTAAGGCTTTTGACCCAGAATTTGGACAAAACCATCTTCAAGAAGAATCGTAACAGTGCAGGTGCGTCATGAGTCCCATGTGACTCAACCTTCTCTCTCCACTCGCGTCATATTCATTAAACTTTTTTTTAAGAAAAATCATTTATCATTCGTACCAAACAGAAATTAGGAAGAAAATAGTTAATGGAGGCTAAATATATCTCTTTAAAGGATTTTCTGTGTTTCTTATTCTTTTTAAGGGCAAAGGGTTGCTGCCTTCTACACGCTGTTTGGGGAATGTGTCAAACACTTCTGAAATGTCTAAAGGCTACCGGTGTGCACTCCCCTCCCTCATTCCTTATTCCGACAGCCACAGATACCAAGAGCCAGAAGGGGGTCTCAAAAACCACGTAAGCTGAGCCTTCATTTTCAAAAGGTAGAAACTGAGCCTTATATATTGGAGGCGGGATAAGAACTCTGTGATTTGACCTCCAGTCTACTAGCTGCTAGATTCTAAACATTCTGCTCAATTATTCCTACCTTGGTTTATGAAGGGCAGCTCTGAAGAGGAGTCTTTTTTTGTCTACTTGTCTGAATTTCCTCCAACTAATTTAATGAGGCTACCTTTCTTTAATACTGCCCTTCAAATGAGACAGAGAGAGTCTGAAACAGATTTCTCAAGGTTTCTGAGATCTTCCTTCTCAGTCAGATTCAGTGACAAAGGTTTGTAATGTTGCATATAATGAATGAGGGGAACTTTGTAAAGCAACAAAAAAAAAAAAAGAAAGAAAGAAAAAGAGTAAAAGCAATGTATTCGATGTTTCCTCATACTGTCCCTTTCTCAATAAATTTTTTAAATGAGTGCAATGAAATATGTTCCTCTTGTTTAACATAAGACACTACTAAATCATTCCCGAATGCAGGAAGCACCCCAGGGTGACTCAAGCCCAACCAAGCCCTGCATGTGGTACCAGTCCTGAGAGATGCTCCAACAAGTAAAGCTTCACGGGGACTTCCCTGGTGGTCCAGCGGTTAGTACTCCACGCTTCCAAAGCAGGGGACACTGGTTCAATCCCTGGTCATGGAGCGAAGATCCCATATGCTGCCTGACTCAGCCAAGAAAAGAGCTTCATGGGAAGACACTTCCACAAGGCAAAGAATAAACCATTCTAACTCCTGTGCTGAACTGTGTATAATAACTTAAAATCTTTCCCTATCTCAAAAGTCCAGCTTGATATCGCTAAATTTTGTAGGAAATGCCCTCAAGAGGCAGTCTATATTCCATGAAATAGAGAGGCTATGATCTCAGGGTGATTCCAGAATCTCCACCAAACACGGCAGCGTCAGGTTTGTCTGGAAAAGAACAAGAACACCACCTCCTCCCAAACCACACATGTTCCAGGCATTGCTGTTGTTACACAGGGCAAATGTCCCACTATGACCTTCAAAGAAGACACTACTGCTGTGATCCTAGGATTAAGATATGCTTCTGCTTTTGTCTAACCTCACCATGAAATACAAGGTTTAACTCTGATAATGAGTTTTCCACCCTATCCTATAAACTCAGATCAACTGAAATCCCATGGGCCAATCACTACCAAGACACTGGATACAATACCAGCCCAGTTCATCAAGACTTTGGGTCTCATGTTTCTCTCACCCTTAGATGGAGTACTATCCTCAACAAGAGACACAGTTGGCCAAAATATCCCAAACCAAGATGGCTGATGGCTTAATGTTCCTTTCTGAGCTCTTCCATTATGCTGCTTCCTGAGTCTGAGGGCTGGCAGGCAGGGCGCCCCGCCAGAGCTGCAGCCCTCTGCAGATGTCTCTGCTGTGTTCAGTCAAAATGAAAAGGAGACAAGATGGCCCTCTGACAACAGACAGCTGTCAATGAGGTGACATGCTTGCTCTCAGCTGGCCGATGAGCGGCACGTAGGTGACACGCGCTTGGCTAACCAGCTTGCCTATAAAATCCCGGGTCGGCCATGAGGTGACAGCATGGACCGCCTTCAACTATCCTGTTCTCAGTCTCTCCGTGTGTGTCTCTCTCACTCTCCCACTCGGGTGTGCTGAGTACGGTTGGAAATGCTCTGGTCAATACAACATGTGTAGAAACACAAATCAGACCAAAAGAAAGTGGGAAACAAGAATAGGAAAAGGGAGCCCTGCAGCAGAATGACCCAAAATAAAGCAGAGAGACAGACTTATCTAGTCAGGTCAGGCTCATATTGACACAGATACAGAGATACCATCGCAGGTAACCAGGCAAGAGACAAGAGGATCCGCGTGGCCTCTTCCCCACGCTCCATCTTGTCGTTTGCCCCTCCAGCCACCAGGGGGCAATTTGGGGCTAGATCCTGGTAGAGGAGGCTCTAATTCTGAGCTTTTACAAATACTTAAATATTAGAAGCGGGAGTAGGGGTGGAGTGCCTGGGGAAAGCAGCGCTGAAGGGAGAGACTCAGGGGACCCACAGAGTGGGAAAGTGAGCTCCTCAAAGCTCCACTGATTTTCTTAATTAGTGAACTCCTAAGCTCAAAGATGGCTTTCCCTGCTGGTTCAAGGGTAAAGAATACTCCTGGCCAGTGCAGGAGATGTGGGTTCCGCCCCTGAGTTGAGAAGATTCCCCTGGAGAAGGAAACGGCAACCCACTCCAGGATTCCTGCTGGGGAAATCTCATGGGCAGAGGAACCTGGCGGGCTACAGTCCATGAGGTCATAAAAGAGACGGACATGACTGAGCGACTAAACAACAAGAAGCCAGTCCCTCTAAACTCATAAATAAATGCTAAATTCACGAAGGAGCTACCTGATGGGCCTGGCAGATATTTTAAACCATCAATGGGGAAAACGCCTCTCCCATTCTCCCTCTCTCTTTCCATCTCTCTCCATCTTCCTCTGCCGCTCCCCACCTCTTTCACTTCTCTTTCGTTTCTAAAAGAACAGCTGTTTGGAAGCAGCGAATCAGGAAGAAAAACAAGGGGAGACAGCCAAAGCGGATACAGCGTCAAATCTGTGGCTGTCCACCTGCAGCACCGAAGTCGAAACAGCAGAAGTCTGGCTTAGAGAAAGGCGAGTTTAACAAAATACAAACTCACTGGAGTGGCCACTCAGGCAGCAGAGCTCTTCCACAGTCACTCTCTGCCCTGACCACTTTCATTCTGACTCTTATTCAGCTCCCCCAACCAAGAGACTGATCCACCTGCTGGGCTGAAAATACAACCCCAAAGGTTTTTAGAAGATCATTTTTAAGAGATTATTGAAGAGTGAAAAGGAGAAGTGGTGAGAGGAGATACTGGGGACACGTGTCCTTTGTCTTTTGAGAATCAGAGAAAAGTCCGAGCTCAAGGCTGTCCCAGGTCTGCTCCAGCTCTGAGAGCTCGGGAGGGTCCCTACAGTTGTCAAAGCCTGGACAGGATGACAACTATCACTCCATCACCACAGGGCGGCTCCACTGCGGAATATCCTCACGGCCACTGCCTCATCTCTGGAAGACAAAGCAGTCTTTCTTTGAGAGAGATGTGAGAAGCTATTCAACCTCCATCTGCAATCGTGACCAACAAGCAGGAACAGAGCCAGGACAGAGTCTGAGACTGGCCACCGTCTCTCCCACACCAACACCTACGGTTTATCAGCCAAACCAGCAGGCCCTGCCTCCCGCCAGCTGCCAGGTAGCTGAAGAAGCACAGTGGGTTCCCCCACCCAGGGGATCCCCATGGCAGGGTTGAGGGACCATGTCACCAGGATGTCAGCCAGTCACTGAGTTCCAGGGGCATGGGACACTCCAGCTCCTTCCACTGCCCATGCTCTTTGGAAGCTGTCTTATCCACATAGACCTTTGGTCAAGGACACCAAAATGCGCCAACATCACACAGGCTTAACCATGCAGATCACTTATAAACTCTTCACCGCTATTCCAGCTAATACCAATATTGGCACCTTCCGATAGAAAGCCTTTCCCTTTCATAAATAAGCATAAATAGTGAAGAAGCAGAACCAGCGTCTGGGTCAAATGTCAATTTGTGGTATATAATGTTGTAGTTTTGCCCAACTTTCATCAGCACTGAGTATTTCTAATATTGAATTCAGCCTTTTATCTTTAGTTAAGAAAGTGATGCTTACTATGAAAAAGGAATCCTACAATGTAGGAGTATGTTGGGCAAAAGAAAAAGTATTTGCATACATATGAAAACCAAGGCAGTCATTCCCGGCAAACGCCGCTCTTCCTGGTGCCCATGAGAGCAGTGATGGGAGGGGCCTCTGGGACCACGCCAAGCCCTTGTCTCTTTCACCAGCTAGAGTTCTTTCGCCAGTTGAAATACTGGGAGGGTCCAGCCCTCTGTCGTGCAGTCTCCACCGTTCCCTGGGGAGATGGGGACCAGTGGGGATGCCCGGAACAGCAAAAGCAGCCACCTCCCAGAGGAACACGGGCTTGCCACCTTAGACATCTCCTCCTGGAGCCTCTGATACCCAGGCACCATTTTTATGCTACAGCAGAAGAGGGAAGAAGGCATTCATTTCCCCCAAGGGAAGTTATTATTAAGGACGAGCCCAGGCTCTAGAGGTATTAGGACGGCAAGGAGGTTGGAGAGCCTCACTGTCCCTCTCAAGTGCCAAGTCCAGTTCAGGCTTTCCTGGAATCCTGCCTGTGCTGCTCTGAGGCTTTTAATCTCTAAGTTCATTCTGCATCTTCTTTCTCTCGAGAGAACACGGTGTGTATGTAAGCTCTTGCTTATGGCAGATGGACCTTCCAGGAACCACATCCATTGAAAATAAGAGCAGTGACTGTCCCACTCAGCTGGGGTCACGGTTTGGTTCTGACCAGAACAACGGCCGTCTTATCAACCCCCTGGGTTGCTGAAGATAGGAAAGCCTCTCTCCCGTTACATTAGGGCTGCCAGACGCCCTATCTTGCACACTTGCTTCTTAGTTACTGCAAAGCTTTTACATATTTAGGGAGCTTTTCCATCAAAACATGCTGGAATGGCTAGAGGCTCTGACACATGAATGATATCTGCCCACATGTGCTTTTTATCCAAGTTCACAGCTCCTGGTCACTGAGGGTAAACAGTGTTATCAGTGATTATTATGGATTTAGTCAAGTATATTTCATTCCTGTCATTTACAAGCGCTTGTGTTGGCTGGTATTTACAATGTCGGGACTCTGTCACTCTGGCAACCTTCTGAGACAACATTTTTCCAGTGTTACAGTGACATTTCAAAAACTCAGTATTTACAAGCAAATGACACCCTCTGGCTCTGTGACGATGCGATTCAGTGGTAGCTGAACAAAGGGACACTCCTCTAGAAATTTCTTCAGGATGTATTTCCGGCTACTCCTGGCTATTACATCAGGGTCCAGGGCAGCCCTGTGGCCTTTGGAAGAAAGAGGCTACAAAGATATCAAGTATTAAGAAAATGTCAGTGTCACACACCACTGGCATGTTAACTGCTGTGCAGAGGCTCACACAGACAGGGGCTGCTGTATGATCCTGACAAGTCTCTTAACATCTCTGAGCTTTAGTTTCTCATGTCCTACTAAGCGGCATTGGGCAACCAGGTGACATCTGGTTACTTTAACATTCCATCCTTCTGCATTTCAAAATTAGACACAGAGATAAAACTCATATCGTCTTTTTTTTCATATCCTGTACTGAGTTTATGAGGAACAGAATCCCATGCAGGAAGCAGAGCAGCCAGTCATGACTGCTCAACTCAGTCCCATCTTCCCTGTTCCAACACCCCCACCCCCGCCCCGTCAAGCAAGATGGACCAGGAAGAGTGAAGGAGGAGGAAACCTGACCGACAGAAACACAGCTGGTATTACATTCACCCCTGGGCTTCAGGGCCTGTCCGGTCTCAGCCAGACCACGGTTCTTTACGACGTGGCCATGGTCCTCTCGGCAGTGGAGGAGAGGTGCAGCTGCTGGCAGGCAACAGACGATGCAGGAAATACGCAGTCAAGATATTCTTTCTTGACCCTCTAAAGACAGCAATCTCGATCATACAGATCACAGGCTCCATGATACCGTCTTTAGAAATGCAGTCTTGGGATTTCCTTGGCAGTCCAGTGGTTAAGACTCCACGTTGCCAATGCAGCGGTCACGGGTTCAATCCCTGGTCAGGGAACTGCCTTCCTTAGTGACTGCTGTGCTTAGTCACTCAGTCGTGTCTGACACTTTGCGACCCCACAGACTGCAGCTCGCCAGGCTCCTCTGTCCATGGGATTCTCCAGACAAGAGTACTGGAGTGGGTTGCCATGCCCTCCTTCAGGGGATCTTCTCAACCCAGGGATCAAACTCAGGTGTCCCGCACTGCAGGCAGATTCTTGACTGACTGAGCCACAGGCACTAACATCCCATATGTCGTACAGCATGGTCAAAAGACTTTTTTTTTAATGCAGTCTTCCCTACTAATTGTGGTCCCAGTGCAGTGAGCTAAACGACACATAAGTTAACAGTGAGAAGAGACCCAGAACCAGCTACGAGGAGACTGGACTAATGGCTATCACAAAAAGCTTCAACAACCGGATGAGGAAGCAGTAGGGAAAATGACAAGTCTGGAGTCAAAGAACCATGTCCCTAGTCCCCTCTCTGCCACTTACTGTTCATAGTGACAGAAAGGCTGTGAGTCTCCGCTTCATTATCAATCAAATGGGGATTAAAAACAGATCTTCCCTCACTGGCATCACAAGTTACATAACTCGTTATTGCAGTTGGTTCGTTTACCCATTGACCCATCCATCCGCTGACTCCGGAGCACTCACTCATGTCCCCTGTTAGGCACTGGGGAGGGTGACAGGCCCAGTCCTCGGTCCTCTCTGGCTGCAGAGAGCGTGACAACTCTGGCTTGGCAGAGCGCAGTGCGTCAGAAGCTACCTGGGCCCAGGGAGAGCCACCTCGTTCCGGCCTGAGTCTAACACGAGGGCCCCGGAGGGAACAGTGAATAAGCAGGGCCTTGGACAGAAAGTGAGAGTCATCCGGTGAAGGAGTATAAGGAAAGGGGAAGGAGGGGCAAGATGAAGATGTCCCAGGCCAATGGAAAGGCCCTTGTGAAGACAGGGAGAACCATCGACGAGCCCTCAAGGCTCGGAGCAGCCCTCAAGGGAACCCGGAGCAGCTCAGTGTGGCTGGGACACCAGGGAGCAGTGGGGAGAGGGAAAGACAAAGCTGAAGGCCAAGGCCGGGGCCAGGCTCTCCAGAGCCCATGCATCGTGTTAAGGTTGGCTCCCCGAAGCACGGGGGGTGCTGGGCCAGGGTGTAACTGCCTCGGGGACTTTTGGAGACAACCACTCCAGCAGTCTTGTGAAAAGGAGAAGGTGGGGATGGAGGGAAATGGAGGGGTGGTGCCTGGGATGCGGGCTCAGTGTACAGGAAGCAGAATCGATCACATCTGAGAACTGAGGGTTTATGGGGATGAAGGAGGCAGTCTAGGAGGGTGACTGGGGAGCAGTCAGTCGCCAAGCCAACAGACACAGATGGAAAGACTAACCCCGAGAGGAAGGTCAACCAATAAAATCCACGGTCAAAAGTACAATACCTGAGGTGAATTATCTCATCAGTAATGGCCAAATTTTACTCTAGCCCCTTGAAAAATATATCTCAACAGGTGTGAGAATATCAACGCAAAAACGTTAAGTTAGAGCCTCACGTTAGGTAACTAAACTGTTTTTAGTTCAAACCCTCTACCAAGTACAGTGATAACATGATCTTGGGGGGGGGCAGGGGATATGGTGTTATTACACAAAATATTTATTAAACACCCAAATGAAGGGGTGGTGGAGTAACTATTGTTGGATGTTCTCGTGTGCTCCACTTGCTGGCTGATTGTCCAGAGCTGACCTAGGATGTCTGTGTTCTATTTCTAGAACAGTATGTACAAATAATCTAGAGCACTGATAAAAATTATTTGCAACCAGGTAACTAAAGGAGACATTTTGGATGAAATTCCACAGGAGCCTCCAATCCTGGTGTCTGTGAGTAGCTCTGAAGTCACACTATGAAACATGAGGGGGTAGTACAGCTACCTAGGATATAATGAAATATAAATATGCTTTGTAATCAAGTATGAAATGGCTTCCCTACTGGCTAGAACAGTAAAGAATCTGCCTGCAATGCAGGGGACCTGGGTTCCATCCCTGGGTTGGGAAGATCCCCTGGAGAAGGAGATGGCAACCCACTCCAGTATCCTTGCCTGGAAAATCCCATGGACAGAGGAACCTGGCGGGCTACATACAGTTCATGGGGTCACAAAGAGTTGGATACAACCGAATGACTAACTATAACTATGAAATGGAGACAGTGTGAAGTTTGAGAATGATAAGACGGATGTGTTTTCTGCAAAAGGGAACAAAAAGGGAAGTTCTCCTAGAAATAAATCAAAGGGTAACCCCTTCCCTCACATCCAAAATGCCAACATTAAAATACTCGTTTCGTTGACAAAATGGCACCCAAGGTTTGCACTCTGAAAACACATTCAAGCAAACCTTACTTGGTAGTAAAGTGGGAGTAGGCCTGAGAGAAACTGGTCCGTATTAGTGCCTCCTGTTGGGCTGGGACAGGTAAATGGCAGAGATGCACACCGACTCCTTGAGGGACGATGTCACAGGAGTAGCGGCTGTCGACACTGCTCTTTGCCACATGTCACCATCCACAGCAAAAAAAAGAAATCCTTTACCCCTGCTGATGTCCTGTTGTATCAGTCACACTACACATGACAGTTCTGAATTGCAGAGCTCAGAGTGACAGACAGACTTCACAGTTAAAGTACCGGTAATGGATCTTTCCACAGGAGTGAATCACATCCAAGGAGGAAAGTTCAGCTGACGGGGACTTCAAAGAAGTGGTATAGCCTGAGTGAAGCTGTGTTCTCCAACTTATGCATGAGCTTTGGGCAAAAAATTTGCTTAGAATTTTATAACGAATTTTCTACTAAAAACACTTAAGAGCTGAAATACTTGTAAGATCTTGAATTCTGATTCTCCTGTAGTTTTAGATCTTAACTCTGGGCAATGACTCTAGGACTCAGGCTGGTACTGCCACAAGTCTTTGAACGTGAACCATAAGAGGGGCAGGAAATCTCCTGGTTGATCTCAGAGAGAGCAAAATCTCACAGATCCAGGCAACCCCAAGTGAAACCAAATGACCATAAGGTCTTAACCAATATTCTCATCACAAAAAGAAAATTCATCATTGAAACATCCAACTATTTTTAAACCAAACTGGTGATCAGTAATGCGATCTCATTTCCTATCTTCTCTATGGCAACTGTCACTGACATTTATTTGTGACTTCCTCCTGTGAAAACATCCACCTTCCAACTCTCTAAGTCTACACTCACTTTGGGTCAGGGACCCATCTCTTACTCCCTCTGTCCATTTCATATACAGTCCTTCTGAAGAACACAAAATATTCTTTCTATGACACTATGTCAAGTCACCTTCATGTTATCTCAAAAAGGTATATAGTTTTCTTTCTATTTATATAGCTGGCATCTTATCTTTAGACTTTTCCATTATAATATGAAACAAATTACAAACGCTTCTTCTTGGCTAATCTTACATGGCTGTAAGAGAGGCACAATTAACTCAAAATGAATAACTATTCATATTCACTATTATGGAACCATACAATATATATACATTGACCCCCATACACCTCAAGTGAGAAGAAAGTTATGCTTAGTTGGTTTCACTGAATAATTTACTAATACTTCTGTTTGAATAAAGATTATTTTATAGGCATCCATACTGATGCAATCTTCAACAAAATATTAATGCTAAGGTAAGCGATTTAATCCAATAGGAACCCACCTACATAAGTTTTGTATCACCTACTAACTGATTCCCTCTTCACATTATTTCCTATTCTATTAGGATAATCAAATGGATATCAGAGAGGCTTATAAAACTCTATCAAAGCATAAGATGACTTAAGAATTTTATCCTGATTTTATAACCTTTATTTCTATTTGATAATCACTTCAGAATTAGAGGTATATTTTAGGGTCCTTTCCTTTTGACTTATTTATCCTGTGTTGGTGGTAGCCAGACTCAATGTTTCCTTCCTGTAGCTTTTATGTGTGTGTGTGAGTGTGTGTGTGTGTGTGTGTGTGTGTGTGCGCGCGCGTGTGTGTGTATGTGTAAAGATGAGGGGAGAAGGGAAACAAAACTAAGAAAAAATGAAAGTGACTTACCAACAGAGTATGAGAAAAGTTAGCTACTTAGCAAAATAAAAATAACAAATTTAGTGATTTGTAATATAAGAATAAAATGAACTCACTGGGTCTCAAGAGGTCTGCAATATGATCTTTGCAAAAGGTATCTTGCCAATTTAATTGAGGTAGGAGTTATTTAATTTTTTTACAGGTATAGTTTTCAATAAAACTACATATGCCTATAATACTGCAATGGCAGATGTGTCTCGATTATTAGAGGTGGGCTCAAGGGAATATATACAATGGATCTTGAAATCTGTAAGCAGCTGTTTTGGGGGGGGCAGTGAAATGATGGGGGAGGGCACTGTACCACACACATGTTCCTTAAGTGCAGCAATGTTTTGTTATTTCACTGCAGGTGTACTACAGAGATGAAATTTAATAACTTACTGTATATAACACCAATAAAACGGAAAAGATTCAGTGCCCTGCTGTTCATTACCATGGTACAAATGAGCTCGGATTATTTTGTGTGCATGCACGGGTAAAACCCCGACCCACAGAGACCCCCACATCTAGAGCTCTGCAGAATGATCACTGCTTGAAAAATCTTAGGGATGTTCTTCCTTAATCGCTTTCATATCACTGAATCGTCATCCCAAATTCATGTAAACGTGACTTTGAGGTGGGTTAAAAATAAGACATAGTTGGTATTTTTTTAAAGCATCATAGAAAGCCTTTACCAAAGAGGTCTTTCAAAAAGACAGGTTAATGGAATCAAGGGTTATACAGATTTCCTTAAGTACCATAACAATATAACCGTGATAATATATTCTAGCCAACAAAATCTAGAGAAGGGCCAGTCTAAAGATGCTATCCCACCAGATTTTAACTGTAAAAAAATATTTGTGTATTAGGAATGCTAAATCAAATACCACTATGTACCCATGTCAGTTTTCTTCTCGAAAGAAACTACTTCTGTTAGATAAAAATAACACAGTTAACATTATAGGTATTTGCTTTAGGAAGCTCAGTTTTGTTTATCTGTGAGTGAAAGTGTCTGTAAAGAAACCCATATAAACAAAGAGAAGGAAATGGTAACCCACCCCAGTATTCTTGCCTGCAAATTCCATGGACATCAGAGCCTGGCTGGGCTGTAGCCCAAGTCCATGGGGTTGCAGAGAGTCGGACACGACTTAGCGACTAAACAACGAACAAAGAAAACACACACACACAATTTTTCAAAGAACGGGGTTCTTCAGTTCTAAGCAAGTCACCACCATCAGGCACAGCAGCAGACTCATTACCTGTTTCTTTCTTAAATAATTACTTCTAAAAAAATTATGGGGTTTTGCTGGTAACTTACAGTGTTCTCACTATTTTAACTTGGGGTTTTAGTTTTAAGAGTTTCAGGAAAATTTCCTAGTGATGAAACCATTTCAAGAAATATCACACAGAAAGGAATTAACGGTTCTCCCATTCCATATTGAAAAATTCCTCTGGTGCTGAATTGTGAGTCTACTGTCTTTTTTACGGAAAGAAGCCAGAGGGCTACAGTGATTTCTATAGGATGGGCAGGTATATTTCAACACGTTCCTTCGTCCATGGGATTTTCCAGGCAAGAGTACTGGAGTGGGTTGCCATTTCCTTCTGGAGAGGATCTTCCCAACCCAGGGATTGAACTTGGGTCTCCCTCATTGTAGGCAGACGCTTTACCATCTGAGCCACCAGGGAAGATATTTCAACAACAAATTTTAACAATTATTTAAAAACAATTAAGTCAATTGTTTAGTCATTAACTGATATCCCCTCTCTTTTTTACGTATCAAAAGTTAGATGAATTATAGTCCTACTTACTAGAGGTTATTAAAACCCCCCAAATACTTTTCATGAGAAAAGAGAAGTTCATCTGGTGAAGTTTCATTTAGGATAGAAGGACTTCATGTTTTTGGTGTCTTATAAACCACCTCGAAGCAATTTCAATGGTTTTCATGCACTAGTTGTCCTGAACTGTCTATACAACTTGTGTGTATTTCTAACACATATTTGTCATTTTATATATTGCACAAGTGAGTTGAATGCCACAATCAAAAAAAAAAAATTACTAGGTCACATTTAGGAGCCTGAAAAAGGTATTGCTCCCAGATTTCACTCTATATAGTTCTCGTATTGGGGGAAGAATAACTTGATCTACGAAGAATCCAAATTTGTGAAATAGCAAACCATATTCTGCCTGCACTGCACAGAAAGGAAGGCCCAAAGATAATCCATACATTTTTAAGAAAGTGTTCATGCTGTTGCTAAAATGTGAATTGGCATATTCTACCCCAGCCTTGTCACAGGAAATCTTCACTGGTTTCAATGAAATTGTACATGCTAATTTTGAGGACATTACAGAATAGATTGGAGAAGGAAATGGCAACCCACTCCAGTATTCTTGCCTGGAGAACCCCATGGATGGAGGAGCTTGGTGGGCTACAGTCCACGGGTCGCAAAGAGTCGGACACTGAGCAACTTCACTTTCACTTTCACAGAATAGATTATCTATACAGTCACATGTGGTATATTTTTCTTTTTTTTTTTTTTAAAGGTTGGGCCGCGAGGAGCCCTGCCTTCCTCTCTGCTTTCCCCCCTACTATGTATGGCTCCAGCTCACCCTGAGAAGACCCTCCATTCTGGGCAGCATATTAGATGCAGATTCTCCACTCTCTACTGAAAGTGGTTTGCCAGTGGGCTCTTGTACAGACCCCCTTTTACTGACTTTAAAAACCTCACCATGAGTTCGGCAGCAGGGAACCCAACTTAGAAAACCACTAGCTTTGAAACCAGGCATTTCAGGGTCCAAAGCCTGGCTCTCACACTTAGCTGGGGGGACTCTTTGGTCTGCTTGCTTTAGCTCTCTGAGCACCATTTTCTTAATTATCAACTATTAAATCAGCCTGGGAACTTATACTGGCACCTAATATTAGTCCTGCCAGCTTCCTCTAGAATGCGCCCAAACTAACATTTAGAAATTCACTCACTTTGACTTTCATTCATCAGCCAAGTCTGGGTTGTGAATGGATACACGGATTCACTATCTCAGTGATCCTTGACAGAGCAACTTAACTGGCATCACAGTAACCCACCTGACTCAGTTGGTCAGCCACTGATGGTCGACCCTGTGAGAGCTTTAAGGACAATTACCACAATGTAGAGAAGCAATCTGAGAATTTCAGAGAAACAATGGTGCTTATGGCAAGATTAATAGCTGGGAGTACAGAGATTGTCACTAGGTTCCAAATTATAGCAAAAGTATACTAGAGTTTATGTGTAAGGAAATGCAGCCTATAATTATGTCTTCCCTTCTGCAATTGAAGCATTTCTGACCATTAGCTTAAAGCATAACCTATTTTTCTTATCAAAATATCTTAAGAAATTTGAAGGATGCTTTAGTACTGCCAGCCTCCCCCAGGTAAGGAACCATATTTAATACAAGGATTATTAACATTATATTTGCATATGCATGAACACTGAAGCGGACAGCAGTGCACCAACAATGAAAGAAATCTCTTTCACTGTCGGCTATCAACACAGAAGGGATGATGGAGCTTTTTTTTTTTTTTTTTTTTAAATCACTAGTTCAAAACCCTCTGATTCAGGCAAGTATCCTCTATACATGCTAAAACCATCAGGTCAAAGACTGTTAGGGAACACGGGCACGGGGATCTATGCCCAGTGCTAAAAAAATCAACACAAAGATTGTTTACTAATTACAGAGGGGGAAAGGTTTCTTTACAATGGACATATCTGGGGGTCTCTAATTCTACCAAGTTGGTAATGTTAGTGTCAACAACAGCAACACATCTTGACATTACATGCCTCCAGATAAAACACAGTATAAAGCACATAATCTATGAGATATTCCAGGCCAAAATGTTTAATTTCCATCTGAAACAGCCTTTCAGCCTAATTTTCAATCTGCAAGCAAGACGAGTAATAGAGTAACAAACAGCATCACAAAGAAATAACCCAACAGTTCAAGAAGGGGACATATTTTTCAAGTCCACCAGCCTGCTGTCTTTAAGGTAAATATCACTTTTCTCAAAATTACAGGAACTGCTCTAGTTTATAAGAAATTCTAAAGAGACACAAAAACAAAATATCATGCATAAACACAGTGTCGGGGGCGGGCTGGAGGGGAAAAGAGATAATAAAGATGTTTTCATGGGGACAATGCAAGAAATTTGAATCAGGATTGGGAATTAGATTAGGAAACTCTGGTTAGTATCTTTAGAGGTGATAACACTATTTGGGTGTTCTTAATTTTCAGACACACATGATGAAAAACCTAAGGGTGAAATCTTATGAGATCTGCCACTTAAAAACGGTACACTGAAAAATACATGCATATATACATACGCGCACAAAGCAAACAAAACAGATACTTTTCATTGTTTGATTTTTCCAACTCTTCTGAGAATTTTAAAATTTACACTATGTAGGATTAAAGAAAATTTTGAAAATTCAGTGAATGGTGTTTGATTCTTCCCCTTAATATCCAGAAAGCTGCTGGTGGGGATTGAAGGTAGGGTATACAAGAGCTTCCCTTTGTTTTTCTCCTTTGTACCGACCACTTCACTTGAAGGCCAATAAATATTTGTTAACCAACACAATGAAAAAATAGCTCCATTCTCCCTTCTGGTGCATGCTGGACGGCGGTTGGGAGAGGGGTATGCCCACAGCAGTGCCCCCCAGACAAAGGAAACGCAGCCCGAAAACCAGTGCTAGGCACAGAGTGGAGATGGCACCACCCTGCAGACCTGGCGCCCGAGACGTCTGACACCATGGTGAGCTTCAATGTTCTATCCCACCACCCACACTGGCACATTCAAAAAGGATGGGCCTGGAGTCTGACCTTTGGTTCCAACAACACCGCCACTGGAAACCGAGAACATCTCCAATTCCCTCCCTGGGGAACCTTCAGACCTGGAATGACGAGGCCACCCGGCTAGGACTCAGGCCAGGAAAATGAGTGACAAGTGACTGCAGGATCTGACCCTCTATGTCATTCCAGAGTCTGCACAGCATGGTCGAAGGAAGGGTTCCCAAAAGAGCCCCATATCTTCTTTGAGAGGGTATGATTTTCTGGTTTTCCAAAGCAGGAAAACGCTGTTCACTATATGGTTCTCACACAGGACTATTCAGACTTCACCCTCTCAAAATGATCCCAAAAGTGATGCCGGGGAAATAAGCCCCAGGCCATAACAATCCCCACCGTGCCAGATACAGAGTTCACACGGGGCCAGATGGAGCCAACCTGGCCCCTGACTTCAGGAGTTTACAGAATCTGGTGGAAACCACCATTCCACAAACATCAATAATGGCACACTCGAAAAGCACCATGAAGGCCAAGTTGAGCGCCAAGACAGTGCATGGATGGAAGAGATTCCTAGGAAGGGTGCAGAGAGCCAGGTACAGATGAGGGTATGCTATGTCAAACATTTAACCATAATGTGAAGTTCAAGACCAAGATGTATTTCTGCTTGCACAAGACCTAACAGCCATTTTCATAAGAAGAGACAAAGGATCTCATGTCTTTTCTGTGTATATCCTTTCTATTTTTACTGTGATTCTTTCTGTACCAAAAATAAAAAGAACTGAAATGAGAAAATCCATTCTTAAATGTGTAATATATACGTGTAATTTCAGTGAATCTAAACGACTCTTTAGGAGCAAGCTAAATCGCATACAGAGCAGACCCATGTCTTCTACAGCTGCAAAGTTTCTGGAACTCAACAAAAGGATCTGAGATTAGGCCTAATTCTTAAATCCCATCCGTTTTAAGAACTAAACATCAAATAACTTTATCAGCATAGTGCTATTTGATTACCTGCTGAGAAAGAAAAAGAATGTGGATAAGGTTAGAGCCTTGGACTTCACTAGAGAAAACAAGATAGGGGCTCGCATATTCAGTTGTGGGATTTTGTATGAAGATTTCAAGGCATCTTACTCACATTCAGAATACCCCTCATTTTCACTGCCTTTTAAATAAAGTACATATGCAATGTAGTCCCATGTCTTGAATAATCAAATTAAGGCAAGAAATCTAAAAGCTTTGTTAGGGTCAGCAGCTAGACTAGATTTTGAACACAAATCTTTTAAACACAGTAGATTCCTACAGAACATTCTAGGAAATCATCAAAGTTAGTTGCACATTAGAATCACCTGGGGAGTTGTCAGAAACGCAAAGGCCCAGCTCAGAAGATGCAAGTTTAATTGGTCTCAGATAGGGCCCAGCTTTCTTTATATTACACACACACACACGCACACATGCACACACACACACACGCCACTGCCCAGAAGATATTAATAATAAAACCATCGCTTTAGACTTGGGCTATCTCCTAGAAAGACAAAACAAACACTTCCTGATAATCAATGCTCCACTTCCATTTAAGGGGATAACCTCTGCCTTAATTACAAGTATTTGTGTTGACATCACCACCTCACTAAAAAAAAAGATCTCAGGAAGATTTTTTTTTTTTAAAGGTTTGCAATCACCAAACATCCTATTCAAAGCAGCAAGAGAAGCCAAAAGCAAATGACATTTTTTTCCTTTCGTCATGCACAGTGATGTCCATTAGGTACTAGCTATAGGCTATCGCATGAAGATCAGACTATCCTGCACACAACTTTACTTCCTTTCATTTCGTTTCTGTCAGACTTTCCATTATAAATTACATTTTCTCTTTCAGTTCAAAAAAAAAGTAGTATGAGGTTGCAATTTGGCAAAAGCATTTTAAGCCTGGGTGTAATTTCCGTACCCCAATTTGATTGAAATTAGTTTTGCCATATTTAGTGAGAACTTAAAAAAGTCCGTTTGGCCGCTTTGGTTTCTATGGGTTTATGTTCTGTACAATTTCAAAAGGCTGAGAAGTTACCAACTTCATTTCTGATCATTTTCAGTGAAAATGCATTCATGAATTTATATTATCCCACTACTATTTTTAATGAAAACAATTTAATCGCTAATAAAGAACCTGCCAGCTTTTGTGTCTCGGCTAAAACACCCACTTTTTAAAAGTCCCATGTCTATCACTGTCAGTGGTACACCCTCAAGAGACACATAATGGATATATACATATATACATACATAAACATATGTATATATTAACCTGATGCATGGAGACAACACACACCTCAAAATAATAATGATTTATTTCTCCAAGACAGTAGTTGGCTACCTGTTGCTTACCACTATTTCTCTGCACAAAACAAAAGGCTACCAGAACCGAAGAAGGATGTTCATCTGTAACAGTGCTTATTCCAGTAAGTCCACAGGGTGCAGGGTTACAACACGACAGAGCAGTTTGGGGAGCTCCTCGGGGCATATCAGTTAAAGGATTTCCATCCAGCACCTCTCTAAGGCAGTAAGCAGGAGAAAACAACAAGCTCCCTCTCCACGAGTCACTCACCTTGCCACACAGTGGGGAATCGTTTCAGCTGTGATCTGCTATTTAGACTTGAAGCCCAACACACGGAGAGTCTGCCTTTCTTTGGGGTTTGCATAGCTGGTGTTGGAGAACAGGAATTCAAAAAGCAATTCGGCTCAAGAGAAACTCATTTTCACCGGAAGACACACTAGGGTCTGTTCTATTCTCAAATTTCACCGAAAGCAGAAATTCATAAATATGCCCCCCTCTCCCTCTCCAACCCCGATTTCCTCAACTGGGGAATTTCCAAAATTGTGCTCTTTGCTTTCTCCTTAAGTGATCACCACCGTTTATGGCCACTGCTGAGCCCAAGCTGAGCAGAGAGAGTCGGTCCTTGCGAGACTCACAATCAGGAAGCAGAAATCAGAATGAAAGAAATCTCCACACTCCATGGCTAGATTATGAAGACTTTTTTTTAGGAGAAGCGGATGCAGCCGCGCTCCTATATACAACAGGATTCTCCTGGACACGAACATCTCAGAAGGAGGCATTCCCCAGGCCAGACATTCAGCCATCACACGCCAGTCTGTCCACCTCTGATCCACCCTCTGCCCCTTTCCACTTCTCACCTTGCGTTTGCCCAAAAAAACGAACTTCAGTCGCACCCGAGGGCAGTATTGCCCACAAACCGAGGGAGGGTCTGTGTCCCGGCACACACACACTGACAGACTCACGCGGGCTGAGTGACGCTTTCACAAGTTAAGGGGCCTCGCGCTTACTCAGCAGAGGAAATCTTTGTGTCTGGGAGGAATCACGCCAATTCCTATTAGGAAGAAAGGATACAGGGGCGAGGAAGTCTATTCTCTCGTTGACCAGAAAAAGAGGCCGGGCGAAAACAGAGACCTCTGCCATGACCATCTGCGAAAAGGAAGGATGTTGTCAACTTTCTTCGCCCCAAAACTCAAACGACCTCTGCTTTGACCCTCAGAAACCAGATACACAGGAACAGGCTCTTCTGCAGGAATTGAGAGCTTTACACCAGAGACTCGGCGCTCCGAGGCTCTCTGCCCGAGCTATCTACCCCGGCACATTTGCACTCACATTCCAAAGATGTTTCCGTCGCGCTGGAATGGCTGTAAATTTCTTTCCTGCAGAATTCTTTCCAAACAAACTGCCGTCAACTGTACTCTGCAGCGTGTGCAGCAGGGAGGTCTTAAACCAGCACCGTTCACCTCATCACAGCAAACCTCTCAGATGCCGAGTATGACTGAACGGGTGGCTGGGCCAGAGAAGTAAACTTTAAAAATGCAAATCCCTCCAGAAGGAAAAAAAAAAACAAACAAAAAACCACATAGGACTCCACCAGAATTCCACCTTTCGGAACCTATGACGGATACCTAAAGGCCACCTCCTCAAGCAGGCTCTATTTAATGACTAAAACTGTCTGCTTACATTTTCCAGGATCCATGAAACAGGTTGTTTAAAAAAAAAAAAAAGCAAAATGGAATTTTTTCTTCCCCCATCATTAAGGAAAACGGGAGGGTGAGAGGGTGCAGGAGAACAAGCATTCCCCTCCCAGCACAAAAAGAACTACATTTCTGTTTGGATGAATAATGTAACGCTAGAAAGCTTTGAATCTGAAAGAGAACCATTAAATTCTATCAAGAGTTTTCCAAAGTAAGAAAGCAATGCCCTTAGAAAAACAAAGTCTAAATCTTTCACGAAAAAAAAGAAAAAGATATGAAACGTGATTAGTACCGATACTGAAATTAAAAAGAAAGCGTCTATAAAAACTCAATTGTCTTGAAACAAAGCTTACACTTTTGGCTATGGATAGTATTTTTAGAACTGGGCTTTCTCTGGAGAGATGAACGTATGCAAATGCACAAAGCCCAGAGACACACACACGCTATACCTTTGCATGACACTGGCATTTTATTATTTAATTAAAGTACTCTTATTTTTCTAGCTCACGCATGCCTCCCTTGAGACGGCTTTGCTGTTAGCCTGCTGGCCTTGACTTTCAGCCAAAAACAATTCAGAAACAAAAAGGGACAACAAATCATATTTTCACAGACATTTTTATCCCTCAATACAACCCTGTGTTCACACAACATCCTACAGCCCCTATGAAAACTATAATTTAGGGCAGTAGCCACCCAAAACCTAGGATCTGACACATGGCTGCACGAAGCATTTCCAGTGTAAGAAATTCTCAAGTTCTTAATTGCAAATAAACTCTTTTGATAGAACCACTTTCCCCGACATCGCTGGTTTGCAAACAGTGCCACTGGTACCGGCTGATGGATGAAAAAAAATAACAACAAGCCAGTGAATACAGTGCTGATACGATGAGGTGTTTATGACTTCCGCGCTCGGTGTTATTTCATTACTTTGTAAGAGAGTCAGGCATCAGAAGATTTTCGGTGCCTCACTGCCCCAGCCTCAAATGCATCACCTAATTTACAAAACACACTGATTCACCAGGCTCATTCTCTCAACCCTTCCCCAAAGACAGACTCTCACTTACCTGGTGGCAACCCTGTAAATTCGATTCTCTCCCATAAGATGAGTAGGAGCCCCTTTCTGTTTTACCTGCCAAGAGAAACAACAACAACAAAAAAGTGTAAATTGTGTTTTTCCTTAAAAACAAAAAAATCTCCTTCAGGTAACAGACATCCACTTCTCTTCCCCGATGTTTACATACGAAAAGTAGGCACTACTGGCAATGTATGCAAGCAAGGCAGAGAATAACACTTCCCCACGCTGGCTATGCTAAACTGGAAAAAAAATATCCTTCATTCCTATTCTTAGCCAAACTGCTCCACACTTCCAAAAACTGTCATTCCAATGGCCTCCACTTTCTCTAACAAACAAATTGTCATTCTTTATTTTCACTTTCTTTCTCGCTCACAAAATTTAAACAATTTCATTTTTATTTACACAGCAGGCACATTATCTATGTAATGACCCTAGCCTAGTCATTCCCATTGATTACATTGACACTTAATGGTGAGGCCAAAGCTAATCAATCAGGACTCTCCAGATGGTGAATAAAGCAAAGAAACTATTCACAATTCTGGGTCTCTCTTCCCCTCTCTCTCTCTTTCTCTCTCTCTCTCTCTTATTTAAACTCCCTTTCCCAGGAATAAAGACCATCATGATCAAGATGATGATGGAATTTACATTTGGGAAAGAGGACTGTTGAAAAACTGCCCACTCTGAGGCCAACTTCAGGTTCTACCAGTAGACTCAGCAGAATACGGGATAACGGAACATCAGTGTCTTGTTCTGATTCTAACACTCTGGTTTTTTATCTGTAGACTCCTCTACAGAGATGTACAGAGCCATATCTAAGGGTAAAAATCAAGGCAGCTCATTTGTTTCTTTAAAAAAGTATGTTGAGCCTTAATTGTCAGGAGGAAAACAATGAAAACACCTTACAAGAGATCCAACCAGTAGAACATACCTAGCGACACACAAAGAATTGTTCAAGAGAACAGTCCACAGTAGGACAATAAAAAGGGCTCGTCCCGCCCAAAACACAAACCCCACCCTGTCCAAGACAGAAGGATGTGTTCTTCCCTTCAGACTAGAGCTTAAGGTACATTGTCCTCTTTACCCAGGACTATACTATTCTTTCTTCCAATGGGAAAATTCAAAACTAGTATTTTGAGAGGCTGGATGGATCCTTTGGAGTTCACAACACCCAAGTTTTTCCCCCTTGACTCAAGTTAACATAAACGTTACAAGCAGCAGTGTTCAACTGTAATCTTTGAGTTCAATGACAATGCTATGAGGGCATGCCTTTCTGACACCACACAAGGAATTTGCCTTTGATAAATCTTAAAACTAGTCAAAAGCTCACCTTGTATGGGAGTCACTATAGACATAAAACAGAAGATGATTTTTGAAGGAAGTCAAACCTGAGTCTTAACATCAACCCTCTTCCCCATCAGTATCTCAAACTTGGGGACACACTCCCGCCACCCAACTTCTGGCACGGTATTCAGTACAAAGCAGAAAATCAATGACCATATCAGTTTCAGTCCAATGAAACAGGACACCAACTCACATATTCAATCCTGGGAGGTCTAAGAGAATAACTTTCACTGTATGAGGATTTTACATTGAAGAAGAGATTCATTTGCCCGTTTTAGAAGTATAAATGGTCATAAAGACCTATTTATTCTTCTGTGTCAGATGGAAGCTACTTGTAGTGTTTAACTTCTCTTTATACATATTACTAACAGAAAAAATACCAACTCGATCTTTATGAGTTATCAAATGATGTCTGTCCTTCCTTAAGCTCTCACATCTACAAAGCTTTAATACAACCAGGACATGATTCACTTTGACACAATATCCACTTGTTTAGCAACTAGAAAGACAAGTAGAGAGGTAGGTGGACATGCAGACAAGCACAGAGACAGAAAGAGACACAGATAAGGAAGAATTTACTCTGACTTCCGAGGAAACTGAATATCTAGTGTCCTGTTCTGGTGACTTCCAGAAATGGGAAGGAAGAAAGGCGATCTATTTCTTTCTCTAGAAGGAGTTACTGAAGCTATCTCCTACAGAATTTCACCACCTGGCATTATTTCCCAACCTGACTCCTGCATATAGACCTGGAAAGAGGAATTTGCCTACCAGAACTTGTCTCAATCCATATATATATATATATATATATATATATATGAATATAAATGTATATATATACATATACACACATATGTATACACACACACATACACATACACACACATATATAAAGTTAGGTCCATTTCTTTAATTCTTTTAAAGGTAGACAGGGGGTCCATGCAAATAGTAAGGATGTGAGAGAGAAAGAGAATGTGAATAAATAAACAGGGGAGAGAAGAGAGAGGAAAAGAGGAAAATGAAGGGAGGAGAGCGGACTGGAAAGCACAGGGGTGGGCAGAGAGCAGAGGAGGGGAAGAGCCGAGCAGGGATGCAGGCGGCACAGAGTCCCCAAAGTGCTCTTGGCTACACGGACCCAACATTCTTTACTATCATATCAGATACAGACGGCTTAATCTTAATTTTGCTTGTTAAAAAATATTTATCCAGATACAAAAATAAACCCACTGCAAATTACAAGTTGTCAGGGTTAAAAATCTACTCCTGTCTGTGTGGGGGAGGACAAGAGACCAGCATAGACATGAATCATTCTCAGTAATTCGAGTGTTTCCATGACATCAGTGGGCACCCGTCCAGGACCCTGTCGAAGTCTGTGAGGTACGGAAGAGGCAGCGCAGCCAGCAGGAGGCTGGGAGGTGCACTTCTTTCCCCCCCCCCCCTTTTTTTAGGATTATATTCCTTGTAAAGATTTCATCTGTGACATCCACTTTTACCATCAAATAGATCGCTCCAGAGATCCTGAGCAAACACATGTCATTCTGATAGTGTAAACCTTTAACTTTATTACATCTTTTTGTTCCCAAAATCAACTATAAATCTGTCCTTAGAGCTCAAATCCCTGTTTGGGAGCAAAACAATCAGGGACATGGACTGTGGGTAAACCCAAGCACCTTCTCAAGCCTATCTTATCTACTCCACTAATTTCCTAATGGCAAAAAGCAGCCATTTTACAATGGCACCTCACTTCCAGGGGGAAAAAAATATACACATCTTTTGTATAAACTGTCCACTAAAAATTAGCTATGATCTTGATGTCAGTCTTCTGCTTAAAATGCTCAGGAACATTTGTTTCAGATAATAAAATTCTCAAGAGCACTGATAACATGTTTGAGTAGGATCCTTAAGTAACTATCTGTGCTCGTGAACACAAAAGCTCCTAAATATGTGTGTTTACTCTATACCAGCCATGGATTTTTGTCACTTATACCCAGTGGCTGGCGCGGACAGCTTCTTTCCTCCATTCTTCGCCACCGACCTCCCCCCTCATCCCCACGATCACAACGGAGCTTTCAAAGAGCTCAAGATTCTATTTTTCCAATATTTAAAAGAGATAGCAGTGATGAACAAACCCGGCGCGTTCACTGCGGAATTTTCGAGACAACCCTCCAGTACTAGAATGCGACAGCCGCTGCGGATATTTTTTGGCACCAAGACAAGGGTGGCAGTGCCAAGCCCCATGGCTAAAAGTACTCAAAAGAGGCATAAGGGCAGCATTAATCGCTCAAGTCTTTTACTGCATGGAGTACTGTTGTCCATATTTTAAAAACTAAAAGTACCCGTTAGTAACATTTGTCGTCTGCCCACCAAGGGGGTGGTCGGGGGGGACTCTGAAATATACACCAGAAACAAATCTTGTCAAGCATTTGATTCATTTTTATACCTAAAAGGACCAAATGTTAAATTTTGCTGCTGGTGACGATTTGCCGTGCATGAAACAAATAATATGACCTAATAGGCTACACTGAAGGCTGAATGAAAGCTACAAGAGAGGATTTCATAAACGAAGTCGACATATTGGCTAAACAACTTTCTTCTGCAAAAATGATGTATACAAGGAACATGTAATGCTATGTCACAATTTTTTAAATTAAGCAAGAAAAACGCTGTAAATGAGCAGACACAACATCCGTCAATCAATCCTTCTAAAGACAAAGGAGCTCAACTCGCAGCCCCTTCTCTAGAACAAGTCGGCATCTACAGTGAGCAAACAATCCGGAAAGTCAACACGTGTTTTGTCCAAATTGAACCCCTCAGCTGTTAAAAACCTATATTTAAATTTGATTATTAAAAATGACACCAATGGGCAATCAATAAAGGAGTCACTTGCTTTTTCTGTTGCCCTTGAAAAACTCAAAGCTAAGCAGAAAATATAAGCTGTTCCCATTTATTTTTAAAGACCAATCCTTTTGCTGATTTATTCAACTGTTCTTTATCTTGCTGCCTCATGAAGGATAAAGAAAAGAAATTTAATGTGGGGGTGGGGGGGAGTTATGATGAACAAATATCTATCATTCAAAATCTAATACTTTTATATTCTTACATAATTTTCCATTTGACTCCTAATTTGCCTTACAATCTATTCATGGTGTCCCATTGCAAGGGAATGCCATAGGAAATGACTGAGAATGAAAGTGTTACATGAAGGGAAAAACTGGTATCATAAATTCATTAATTCACAAGGACACATCTAAGAAGTATCCCCGCCGGCAGATTGCTACACCTAAACAGTTCTAATCCATTTGGAGGGAGTAAGAGACAGGCAAGAACAACTTATCCATAATATGATTTTTGGAGATAAGCCGAGACACAGATGAGCCCACGGGTGGTTGACCCATAGGATAACAATAGGTTGTGTTTGGGTTTCTAGCTTTTTATTCGTACAAGGCCACTTTTAATATTACATATAAATGGTAAGTATTTCACCAACAACCAAACAAGATGCACTATACACTGGAAAACATCCTCCTGTGAAAAGCCTTGATTTAAAAAAACAAAAACAAAAAAAAGTGACCTGATGTTGTAGGACAATACCCAGCAAGGTTATTCCATTGCTAATCCTCATTCTGGGAACTGAAGAACCAGCCCTTTGTTCTCTGTCACCAGACTAAGGAGCTCATCACAACCCTGTTTGAGTTGGATTAAATCTCTGTCCCTGCCCTCAGCCCATCCTTGGTTACCCTATCATCTGGGGGTGGGAGGCATACTGAAAAGAGTATTTCATTAAACAATAAGCGGAAGAGTGGTTCCAAAAATATACATGAGGTTATTTATAATTTACAGTTCTCTCATCTTTCCCATGCCTACCTTTCTCTCTCTTGTCCGCACGATACCCGAGTTCTTGTCATGTATCCCCACTACACAAAGAGGTTATGTAGACATTCATTCAATCTACACAAGAACCAACCCTGTGAGGCACATAATATAAACACCATTTTACAGATGAGAAAATTGAGGAACAGAAAACTGCCCAAGCTCACAAAGGCAGCACCTGTTAGATGCAGGATTCAAACCCTGGCAGCTGGATTCCCAAGGCTGGACTCTTCATACTATTCTGCGCTGCCGGAATTTAAACTCGGGCAGAAAAAAAAAAAAAAAACCAAAAAGCTACAAACACATAAGAAGCCCAATTCTGAAGACTCAAATCCCAGAGCTCAAAACACTCATGAATTTGATATGAAATTAATGAAAGTGTCTTAGAGGTGGTGATAATTTACATTTACATGGTGTTTTATTCCTAAAAGGTCTCTAGGTACTTAATAGCTGTGCAAATAATGTACACCAGAACCTGTGACTTCATGAAAAAATCTGCAACCATCTCCACAACAACTGGAAGCAACTAACTGACAAAAATGTGGCTGCAAACCACGTCTCGACACACGTCACTTGTGAAGAACATGAGTTCAAACCAATGAAGAAAAGAAGAGTGAAAGTAAAAATAGTCACAGTTTAGGAGACAAGACAGCACTCTAGTGTCTTCTGTGGAGTAACAGCCCCACAACAGGCTCCGAAAAACAAAAAGGAGGCAAACTAAAAAGCCCAGGAAATGTTACAAGCTGCCTATCTCTCTTGACCCCCAGAAATTTACACTGGATCTTAGCATGTGAAGTCCTCTGAAAAAATCCTGTAATGAAGACATTTAATTTCAGTTAATATCTTTTTTAACTTCACTTTTAAACTTTAATCAAACATTTTATTTAATCCAATACATCCAAACTATTACCATTTTGACATGCAATCTTTCCTAAATCCATTTGAATACACATACTTGCCCTTGTCTTTTTGCCTACTGACACAAATCCTGAGGAATCTGAGAAACCACTCTTTAAAAACTTAACATTTAAAAGAATGCCCTGGGTTACTGTATTGGCAATTTTCTATCAAATAAATAAGGTTAAAATTTGAATTTTATTTTAATTGACCTAAAAATACTTGTGTTTTGTTGTGATGTTTCCACGAATATACACCTCTGTGGTTCTGACTAGCCAGTCAATCTTAATTTTCCCTGATCCAAGCTTGGAGGTGACAGTCTGGGTTTACAAGAAACCAGAAATTGACGTTATTTTCCTCATTTCTAAAATACAGAGAAGACCATTGGTTCTTTCCTGTAGAATCCTACTATACTTTTAAAATCCAAATTTAATAAATTTCATGCTAAAAGAGTTACAACTCAATTTCAGCAGATAAAACAGTCATTCCACAGTCTAGAAAATTCTCTTCCTCCACTTCATCCTAAATTGAGAACAGAAAGAAAACTCAGAGGAAAAGTGACGAGGCACATAGTTTGCAGCAAAGAATGATGAGACACGGGGACCAAATCATTGTGCCAGGAAAGACTAACTTCAGTCCTTCCTTTAACTGATGTTCTTAAATCATCAAAATAGAACACTCGGTAGTAACTAGAGCTCTGACCTTGGAAAATTATGAGTTTTTAGCTGCTTTCTGTCACTGATTCACCTCATCTCATCTAGACAGTGCCTTCAAAACAGTGGGTGTACCAAAATTCCAGATATACTTAAGAGTATCTTGAGGTACCACCAAAACTCTTCCTTTGGGGGGATTCTAAACATGGTTGAGAATCTACATTCAATTCTCCTTGAAGCCCTCACATTTGTAAAGCATTATATAGTATGTAAAGCAAAGACAACAAGACCCCAAGAGTTCCTTAGATGGCCATTTTACCCCCATGTTTACAGTGCATGCGTGCACTCAGTCGAGTTCAACTACTTGCGACCCCATGGACTGCAGTCCGCCAGGCTCCTCTGTCCATGGGATTTCCCAGGCAAAAATACAGTAGTGGGTTGCTATTTCATCCTCCAGGGGATCTTCCTGAGCCAGGGATCAAACCCACATCTCTGTCTCCTGCATTGGCAGGTACATCCTTTACCACTGACTCAACTGGGAAGCCCTATGTTTATAGCAGAAGTCACTAAAATTCAGAAAAGGTGGGGAATTTCCTGGCAATCCAGTGGTTAGAACTCTGTGCTTTCATTGCCAAGGGCGCTGGTTCATTCTCTGGTTGGGGAACTAAGATCTCACAAGCCCCGTGGCCAAAAAAAAAAAAGGGCAACCAACTTCTAACAATTAAAAGAGGTTGTACAGATATTGAGACAAAGCTAGAACCTAAATAACCAATTCCTGTACCAAAATCTGTTTTTACAATATGCCACCTTTATTACCCATAGCTATTGTGGTAACAAAGATGATTCCACTCGCCTTTTTCTCACTATGTAGCACAGCCCTCTCCTCAATTTGTAGTAGGTAGAAGAAGCATTCTCCAGTCCTTTGATGAATGAAAATGTTAGAACGGGTCACACTTTGAGTGACCATCCTTTGGGACACCAAAAATCCCCTTTTCGATGCAAAATGAAAAGTACTGTCTTAGATTATTTGGCCCACCCCGGACAACAGTTGGGATCATCCCCTCCCTCACGCTTAGGAGAAGTGCCCACATTACCAACTGAAAGCACGTGAGCTTTATCCTTTCTTTTCCCAATGCAGGAAAATCTTTTATTGAAAATAACACTAATTCCACCGAGTGTGCAATTAATCAACGTAATCATGGGGATAACTTAGCTGTTTGGGGAGGTGTGTCGAATAACTCTTTAAGGCCACTAAAGTGCCACTTGAGTCACCAGAGTAATGATTTTCTGAATCAGCAATTTGTACAAGGGTCCCCTAGGGGCCTGAAGGACTAACGCTAACCCTGAAATCACTCAACTTACTTCTAACGAGTAACTTACCACTGGCTTGATGTGAATAAGATCTCAATGGTTCTGCCTGCCCTATTTTATATTTTTATTGCAGTTAAGTGTCTACGGTGTCTGGGCATAACCAAGTCAATGAAGGACTCTGTGGGGCTTCTGAAGAAACATCATATACGTCTGAAGTTTTGCTTTTATTTGACAAAATGTAATCATTTTGCATAGAAAAATGAAACACAAGGTCAAGCTTGCAATATACACTGACGGCATCAGAAGCACGCAGAAACAAAATGTTTCTGTTGTCATCTTAGAAGGAAAGAAGACACAGGATCAGGGTGGAGGAAATCAAGCCCCTCAAATCAGTTCTATGGCTCAGACACCCCTGCCAGTCATGAGAACTGTCGGAGGTCTTTTCTTAAAACAGATACCTGGGTTCTCCACCCCAGGGGACTTGCAATCAGTGGAACAGAGTCCAGAATATCTATTTTTTAAAAAAAACAGTAACTTTCACTGGTTAGTCTAACAGGCCAGGGGTAAGAATAACCAATTTAAGTGAACTGATTCGATCTTTAAGGTTATATCAGATGCTGCTGCTGCTGCTGCTGCTGCTGCTAAGTCGCTTCAGTCGTGTCCGACTCTGTGCGACCCCATAGACGGCAGCCCACTAGGCTCCTCTGTCCCTGGGATTCTCCAGGCAAGAGTACTGGAGTGGGTTGCCATTGCCGGGAGATAACAAACAAACAAAAATCAATGACTATCTAATCTAACCTGTTTAACTGGGCTTTGAAACAAGAGTTGATCAACAAGAGTTGATCGCCAAGACTCTTTCAGCTACATTCTGCAAGCTGGAGAAACATTTTTCTGACAGCGTGTTAGGCCTCTAAGTTTGTTCATCTCCACTCATGAAGATTAGTTGTTTTAAAGAAACATATCTCACATTACCACGTAGATAGCTCTCAAACACAACAGGATCCCAAGACACAAGTATCCTGGAGGTAAAAGGACATTCCTCTTCAGCCAGCCCCAGGGGCCGCTGCTCCGAAAGTACCCGCTTCCTGCCCTAAGGAAGAAGTCACCTTTAGACTGCGAGGATCAGCTCAGGGAACCCGACTTGATTTCTTAACCTAAAAGGACGCTCCCACCCATGAATTCGGCATGTTCATGCTCTACGGAAGCATGGAGTCCTTGCTGTGGGAGAGAATTTGGTCTTCTGATTCCTCTGGAGGAGACTGATGACATTTCTGACCAAATGCAGCAGAGACAACATCCTATAGTGTAAGACTTTGTTGCCCCGCTCAATTATTTGGAATTTATCAGCAAATTTTAAGAAAATCAGTAGTTACGTTTTACCTTGCAATCTGCTTTTAGCGATGCATTATGTACCGCCCAGTAAACTGATGTTCTAAAAGACTCTCACACGTTTGTGTGTGTGTTAGTCGCTCAGTCATGTTCAACTTTTTGTGATCCCAAGGACTGCAGCCTGCCAGGCTCCTCTGTCCATTCAGGCAAGAATACTGGAGTGGGTTGCCATTTCCTTCTCCAGGGGATCTTCCTGACGCAGGGATTGAACCTGGGTCTCCTGTATCGCAGGAAGACTCTTTACCATCTGAGTCATCAGGGAAGTTTCACTAATATCAACTGTTCAAAATAATAAGGACCAAACTCTGAATTAGGCACGTCAGCACAGAAAACAGAAGAAAGACGTAGTATTATGTTCATTATATAGCGTGTATCCAGGGAAATCACACATTTGAGCACCATCTCGTATAGGGGATGGCCTCACTTTTCAAGCTGAGCTCACAACTAACAATTAGAATACAACCACTATCATCCCTCAAAAGAAGCAAGACACATTTGATATGAAACTCAAGAATGCACAAAAATAAAGTAGGTGGGGGGGTTCACGAAAATTTTAAATACAGCTTTACATACGTGCAATAAAATAAGTATTACACTTACATGTATATATGTATATATATATGTATACATATATATATGTATATAAGTAGCATTTTTAACCTCAAATAGAAGAGAATCTGAGTGTCATGCATAGATGCACCTATAATGTATTACATGACATTTCTCTAGTCTTAAGACTTACAGAGTTCATATTCCCTAAATATACACTGCTGAAAAGTTGTGGTGAAATAGCCCATAATTCAAAATACAATTCAGGGCATTCACAGAGCAGACAAAGGCGAGGAAGACTGCTAACCACTGAGCTGCCCTTCAAGATCAACTTTAAAAGAATGGCCCCATTACAAACAAGCTGGGAGGGAAATAGGATCAAACTACTCAAGAGCCCAGCTCCCTTGTTAAAGGAAGGTGATGGTTCACAAACAAAATTACACAAGCCACTGAGCCCCACACTATAGCGTTTAAGGAAACCCTCCCAATTACTGAATATATGAGCATGACTAAATCAAGAGAGGAAGGCGGGGGCCACAGGAAGGAAGGGGAGAGGCAGAGGAAGGGATGATGAGGGAGAAGGAGGAATGGGGGAAGGAGAGAGAAGGGGCGCAGTCACAACAGTGACCGCATCCTGGCAAAACATGCAAGAATATAAAATCCACCACGTGGAACAGATGTTTACAGACAGCAATTTTCAATTCTGAAGCTTGCAAAAATGGTCCTCTGAACCTGAAAGAGGCCCAAAAAACATAAGATTCGGGAATAAATATTGTTGGGTGCCTGTGTATAACTAGCCCGTGTTGGCTGATGGTATGTTAACGACGTTCCTGTTCTCAGGAACTCGACTCAAATTGTTTAATGGCCTATATGGGAACAGAATCTAAAAGGGTGGATATAGGTCTCTGTGCAACTGATTTACCTTGCTGCCCAGGTGAAACTAACACAACAGTATAAATCAACTATACTTCAATAAAAATTATTTTTTAAAAAATAAATGTTTATTTACAAAAGGGAGTAGATAGATGAAATGCCAGGGAGGAACCCCAGTAATGTACATTGTCAGGGGTACAACAGGAATGCTGAGAAGCACAGAGAGCACCAAACGCAACCTCAGCGTGGGAACAGGCAACAGCAGGATACGCCATTAGAACAAATTTAGTGGGAAACGGGTATTTGTGAGAATGCCGTCTGCAGCTATTTGACAATGTTAAGTAAATCAAAACAACTAAAAACTTACACCTTTATAATTTACCCACAATAAGTTTTAAGGTAACTGATGGCTAAAATTGGAAAGCTGGAAAGCTGGAAACAACTTAGAAGACATTTCCCCACTTCTCTAGCTCTAGTTCTCCCATCATTCCATATGCTAGGGAGCTGGCTGGGGAGTTTTGATGGAATTTGCTTATTATGAATTAGAGAAATTTGTAAAGACAAAGGAATTGGAGAGCGCTAAAAAATTCTCGCCACAAAATCATCACGTAATGGACTCAAGGCATTTCAGAGATAACGTAGAAACCACTTACACATAGTTGATTATTATAAAGAAGTTGATGGAAACTTATCAACAATAACTGCTGCTATTTTAAAGACCTATTCATTACACAGAGCTTTGGTCTTTACTACCAAGTCTCCACCCAAGTCATGGCGCAGAGGTGAGAGGTCCCCTCTGTACCTGCCCTCGTATACGTCACTCCTGCAACCTGACAGCGTCAGTAACCTGCTCCTTTCGCATCCTACACTCTAGAAACAACAACCAAAAGCAGCCAAACAAAACAAAAAAGGTTCCACTCAAACTCTGATTCTTCTCAATGTCTGCCAGGGAGAACAGCTTAATTTGGTCTGCAAGGACACCAAAAATGCCTTCATAAAACATTAGGATGTAAATACAGACTCATTTTCCTTCACAAAGCAAGTAAAAACAGTTAAGCCTATCAAGGGGTTCTCTACCAGGCATTAGCTATATATAAAGAGTCGTGTTTCAAAATTTCAATGATCTATCCTTTTAAAGTCCATGCCCAACTTAGTAAACAAGAATTCTTCTTGAGCGGAATCAGGCAAGGAGGAGTTAGGAAAGCAACAGGAAAATAATTAATGGTCATCTGAAAACAACCACTTAATAACTCAAGAGTGGTGTATACTTCACATGTTATTTGAGCTGCCAAGAGTCTCATATTTAGCAAAAGGAAACTACCCCCAAAACCCCAAGCAAACAAACAAACAAAAAAAAAAAACCCTTCATTTCTTAATGATTAACTGCCATACTCAGTATTAACCTACAACTTTATAATCACTACAAATATCTGATTGTATAAAAAATACCAAAACAAAACAAAAAACAACAAAAAACCAACCTTGAAAAGTAAAAGAAATTAAGAACCCATCATACCAGTCAGTGCCAATCTAAGTAGCCAGCAGAGGGCGCACAAGCCCCAACAAGAGCTGGTTCTGGCCAGGTACCACCCAAACTCATCTCAGACTAAATCCGACCAAAATTTGAATACAGGAAGGAGGGACATCATCCTATCATGAAATCGCTAAAACTAACGTGCTCAGTTTAGCATCAGTAAGAAATACACACAAGTATACTTTATTATTCAATACTGACATCAACATTTCTTAACAGCTTCATGGAAAGGTGTTCATTAAAAAGAAATAATTCTTCTTTGTATACAAGTTAAGTTTTATCAGTTTTCAAGCCCACTGTAGTGTTTATAGGTGTATATGAAGAATTATCTAGAAAACATGAATTTGTAGGAGTAAATTAAATATTGAATTTTTAATACATAAACACATAGGTTTTGGTAAGTATATTAAATGACTCTGCCAACAGACAGTTTCTTTTAGAGTAATTCCATGTGTCATATACAAATCTATTGATTTTTGTAACCCTAGAGCAATCAAATATGTACCATTTTATAGTTAAATTGAGACACATAAGTTACTTATTTTCCCACTGGTTTGTGCTTGATTATTTTTAAGTTGTCATTCTGGGTCTCTGTATTATAATACTAGCCTTGGAGTTACAGGAGATTACACCAGAAGAGTACCTCGCAGCTATGTATGAACACGTATACATGTAGAAAGAGCACTCGGTTTATTCCTTAAAGTCACAAACTCTTCCTAAATCTTTTCGCACTTTTGATTTCAGCAGCAGTATCACAAACTGAAAAATAATACGAATTACCTCATGAAAGCAACAAATTAAAACCAACATCAGATACTGCATTTTTTACATTTACAAATAAAAGTTAAATAATCAGGATGTCCAATCTTCATTTCAAGCACATTACAACAAACAGAAGGTGTGCACTTAAGTTTCAAGATGGAAAGCTTAGTAGGATAATTAACTGCTACTTGTCCATCCACCTAAAAGATCATTTCAACCTCACCTCACTCAGCAAACAAAAACAATGAATCCACATAACGTCGCCATCAGGTTGATTTTTTTTTTTCAAGCATTCCTGGTAGAATTGAGAGTTGAACTTCATTTACACCCTCTACCAACCAGGTGGTTTAGGTTACATGTAGGTCATGGTAAATAATACTTATCCTTTGGCTGATATGGCTGCACCGTTTTTGCATAAGTTAAAATGATGATGGTTTATTATTCCTAAGCACTCAATTCTGAAATGTTTACACAATCTGTTAAGTCCAGGCAAATTTAAATGATTCTGACATGCAGCCTGCTAAGGCCAGTGACGGGGATAATGCCTCTTTACGTGGGTAAAATTTCGTGGCATATAGGTCACTCTCTTAAGGGGAATCAACTGTGTGTCTCTTCTTTGCATTTCCACCACAATCCTTCATCCTGCAGCCTGGAGCTCAGAGTGAAATGCAAGAAAGGAGCCGAATGCTCAAAGCAAAAATCTGCTTCCAGGACAATCCATTATATCTGACAAGTTAAATGTTCCATGGTAGGCCATATGGCATCAGAGCAGGCCCGGCGATGGAAGAGGGGAACTCAGCAAATGCATCACAATTAAGGAGTTTGGCTACAGACCTTACTTTGAATTACTTTATTTTTTTAGTAAATTTTAAATGCTGTCCCCCCAATGCGTAGCTGGATCCCATTCCTGGGATCATTTTTAAAGGGGTCCCATGATTTTGTTCTCCTCTCCTGACTGTCGGTGCTGAACTCTGACAGGCACACGGGGCCATTTCCATCACAGGAAGTTGCACGGAGGAAGACCTGTAGATTCGTTTCAAAACTTTCCAGACAAATAATATGTAGAGCCGCTCTGTTCACTCAGTTAGATGTCAATGAAACTGGTCATTGAAATGGGACATTTACATGAATCTGAGAGAACGTTAAAGGAAACTGGTTTCCATTTTTAAGTCCAAAAAATCTGAGAAGCTGTAGAGTCATAACTCCACAAGCACGTTTCGGTTTCTTCTCTGGTTTACTTAATATTTACCAGACTAATGAACTAAGACTGCCTCCGCTAAACTGAGCTCCTCCTAACACTGCCCGAGAAAGGAAATCGGCCTACTTCTGCTGACTCCATGTTCCAGAGGCAAGTCTTAGATGCTTTCTAAGATGTTGATTAAAATCAGGTTGTCTATAAAAATAAACATTTGTTGTTAGAAACAATGTAATGTAAATATAATTTGTATTATAATCAAGGTATGCATTAAGGGAGAAGAAGATGAAATTAATAAAATGACCAAAATAGCATCATTAGACCACAGTATTTCATTATAATATTCATTTCAGTAAAGAAAACAAATCCTTTCTGAAGAATTCTCAGGAAGAGAACTGAACCCGTAATAAAAACAGGAAAAGCTTTCTACATAAATGTCCAAACTCATCTGGTCCAGTGTCAAACAGGAATTTTATCAACACCCTCACTTCCTGGGGCTAACAACTTCTCGAGCAAATTTACATATAATATGGTGCGTGTTTGTATGTGTCTCTCTGTGTGTGTATAAACTGTAATGGGTGGGTTTTTTTCTAAACAATAATGACTATCGTTTACGTATTCACACTGGTTTGCAAACATGAAATTCATAATGATTAAGAGAAACATGGATGCAGCTTTCTGAAGAAGACACTAAGACTCATTTCCCTAAACTATTTTCACTCACCATTTCTCCAGAGGGTCACTATTTCTCTCAAATGTATCCACTTCGGCCTTAATTAAGAATAACATTATTTCAAAGAGCATATCCAGAAACTTTATAAAACTGGGTCACTTTGCTTCATGTTTAAAATTATAAACACATTATCTGGTGGTCCTAAATTTATTATTTGTTATGGTACACTTATATTTGTATCTCATTTATATTTCAATATGAAACAATTTATTAAATCATGAAGATGGTTATGTGGGTTATGACTGGCAATCTGTATTAAAAATCAATTGTTACAGCTCTTTTTATTTTACCAAGTGCTTTCACATTCATGCTCTTATAAGCTTCGTCATAATTAAGTATCATAACTATTATCATAATATTTTCATTCCATATGTGAGAAAAAAGGCAGACTGAGAGAGGTTACTTTATTTGTCTTAGGGCACACAGCTACATGATGGAGGAACCACATCTTTTGCCTAAGCCTACCTCTAATGTCACAGTGTACTGGTGTGTACTTCCCCATATGTGAGGAAGTATGACCATTGTTAAAAAGATACAGGCAAGTATTACTTAGGAATTTAAGTATATTTACTATACATTTTTACTTCTTATTCAAGAAAAGTGGCCAATTTTTTTGGTATTGTGATAGTACCAGTATGAAAAAGACACCAGAATCTCCATGCTTGGGTTTCCTGGGAGGAATGAACACCTACTCAAACACAACTACACTTACATACGAGCACACACACACACAAAATGCAGCCACGCACACCGCAACACAACGAAGTGCACTGGGCCAGCGTGTACTGTAGATCCTATTTCTGTGTCTCCAGATCCACATTTTTATTACTAATTAAAATGTCCAGATGGTAAAATAACACCTGATCCAGGGGGCTTTTAAGTACAGTAATTGTCAACGCTCAACTCCTACACTGTTAACAAATGGGAAAATTGGCTACACTGAGTTTTATACGTACTGTTTCCAACTTATCAGTGTAATGGAGTTAAACTTTAATAATCTGAACACCAGTATGTCCACATTAAATCCTTTACCAAGAAAAAAAGAGAAAGACCTGATATTCAAATCATCACCATTAAGAGAAAGCTATGGACTCCAGCAGAACTGCACACCATACCATGCCAATTCAGTTGTCTTTTACGGGGGGAAATATATAAAGGAGGAAAAGAACGAGGCTCTTTCCCTTCATCCTTTGTCTTATAGGTTCACTAAATCATAAACAAATTTTGGATTTTTTTGTGCCTTTTAATTTGGGGGGAATTTTTATACCACACGGAGGTACAGATCTATATCCCAAAGCAAAATGTCATTACATTACAAGCTTTTTAAAAATCTGAATTTGGGCATGACCCCTAAAAGTCAGGTTAGGCCTTGGCTCATGAACAACATACTCCTGGAAATCACAAATGCTTTTAAAATATTTAAAGCACTTACTTCCTAATCCTAAGTGGATTCATTTTTCCCTCAAACATTTTCTTTCTCTCTCTCTCTCTTTTTTTTTTTGCAAATATCTAGGCTGCTTTGATACGCAAATGTTCTCCCAAACATTTCCACCAGCCAGCCACTGAAATTTCTCCACAGACCCCAACCAATGGGAAAGTTTGCAAGGGAAATGCGAGAAGCAACTGGATGAGAACCCTGCCAGGAACCCTGGCTTCACTGGCCACAAACAAATGTGGATTTTGTTGCAATACCTGTGGCTGTTTTAGTGAAACAACTCCTTGAAAATTCTCAGTCATGGGGCAGTCATTCTCCTTGATTGAAGCAATAGCTTCTGGGGAGGGTAAAACCAATCTCCCACAGGTTTCCTATTTCAGAGTTCAATAACTCCAGGAAATGTGGCTTTGCACATGGACAGTGAAAATCTCATCACTTGAAAAAAAAAAAAAATACCCAAAGGAATTAACATCTGCAAAACAGGAAACAAAGAGCAAAGCAGGAGTGCCGTGACTAGGGTCCTATGTCTGAACAGGTACAATTTTAGGGGAGTGTTGCTACCTTCAGAAGTATTCTCTCTAGGGAATAAGCCAGGGAAGACGATGTCCCTAGAGCCCTCTTTATTATATAAATAACTCGAGAAACTACTTATGCAAATGAAAGATTTTTCTAGAAATAAAAACAAAAGAACAGCATTCAAAACTAACTTGTAAATACGGTACGATTACAATTACTATCAGTGAAAACAATCTCCAATGCTCCCTTTCCCTTTCATGCTCCACTGCGTAAACACCCTCCCAAACCAGCTTTGAGAAATAATGGGATTCCTTGATAACAGGTCAACAAATCATTTCAAAGCATCTCCAGTCTGCTCAGACACAGAACCACCAGAGGCTAGCCACACTGAAAACAGAACCAAATCTCAGGATTCCGGTTGCTAACACCAGGCTGGGCATTACTGAGGAAGGCAGAAGTTGTAAATTTGGTGGGAGGAGAAACCTAACAGTGAATTTATCAAAGCCAGTGGAACGATGAGTTTCTACAATAAAAGGGATCTGCTTCTCCACCACTAACCTGCTGGTCCACACTTGTTCCTTCACTTCTCCCATCACTTCCTCATTTACAGACACTACTACTGCTACTGCTGCTAAGTCGCTTCGGTCGTGTCCGACTCTGTGAGACCCCATAGACGGCAGCCCACCAGGCTCCGCCGTCCCTGGGATTCTCCAGGCAAGAACACTGGAGTGGGCTGCCATTTCCTTCTCCATTACAGATACTAGAAGTAGTCAAAGATTTCATCTGATGTGGGTTCGACAATCGCAACCAAGTGCCAAAAGCCACAGATTTTAATTGAGCCCCAAATACAGGTCTGGGGGAGAAAAAGAACCAATCACAGCAGGAAGCACTTTAAAAGAAAAAGTGGGGGGAAAGGAAGCATCATTTTGAGTAGTAACTCTGCACTCAGTTGTACTGTATGAAAAGAAAATAAAAAAAGCTCTATATAATGTCAGAATTAACCTATCGTTTCAGATTGCTTACAGGTGAAATTCTACCATCTGGATGGGCAGTCTGCCCGCATAAAAAAGAAGTAAACTAAAAGGAAAAAACCCTTCTTCTGCCTGCTATTTTAACACAATAGATTTCAAAAGAAAAAGGACACTCACCATAATCTCCAGCTACTGACACACACGTTTACGCAACATGTGTGTACACACACACATTCCTGTACAAGCTGTGACAAAACAAAAGTTGGAAAAAGCAAGAGTGCAATAAAATTCTGTTTCTTGGATCTCTAAAAGATAAATAAGGACTAAAAATCTAGCCTCTCTTAATTAAATCATAGGAAAGAAATTACATTAAAATTCTCATTAAATAACTCCTGATACTTTCCATTTCACTGAAACACTCCAAAAAATAAAACCTAGCATATCAAAGTTTCTATCTTCTCCTAACAAGGCATATTTATATTCTTTTTTTACGCTGGCTAGCAAGTTGGGGAATTACAACTTAGCTTTAAACAAACAGGAAACTGCATCTTAGAAACTGCCTGGAGTTGCATCATTTGAGAGTCAAAGCGCTTATATATTTGACAATTTTTAAAGGCATACGTTTTCATTCTCCTCTACTCTTAATCCTCATACAAACCTTTGTTTTCTCTTTTTTTTAATAAACATCTGCCTCAGCAGAAAGATTCAACTTAGCAATGATCATTTTTTAACCGGAAGATCAAATCTTGACATCCTGTCAAGAGTTCTAGGTTTTTTCTTTCTAATGTTAAGGGTGAGAGAGAACTTTTGGTTTAAGTTTAGGCTGGTCTGACAAAACATGGTACTAGGCTGGCACCAAATGGTTATTTGCCAACCTCCAGTCACACATTTTCAAAGCAGCACGCAGAGGGTTTATAAATTAATAGCTCTCTGTACTGAATGCCTGTCGATATCTCTGTCCTGGGGTTTCTGGGTATCCATTTGGATTGTACAGTGTCTCTTAAAATTACGTCTGAGGCCCAACACTAAACCAGAAGTGCTGAGTGAGAGAATTATGGGCGCATTCCCCAACTCTTACATTAAACCACAAATGGAGTAGATTAAAAAGAAAAAGCACAGAGGTGGGGGGAAACACATCATCCAAAAAAGGAAAAAAAACAAACAAACAAGAAACAACTTACCCTGAATAGAGAAATGGAATACTTGCTTTTCTTTCTACCTTATGGGTAGCTTACACGGAAGGAGGCACCAGAAGATCGAAGCACAAATACATGACGAGGTGTCTCCAGAAACCAAGAGGATGAATAAACTGTCATGGCGTAAATTTGCCAGCCAGAGGACAGAACACAGCATGCTGGGGCTTGGCTGTCCTAACATGTTTTACTATGTAAATTTAAATAGTCTTGAAAGAGAAAAGAAGGGAAAGGTAGAGGGGATTTTATCTTTAATATTAAAAAAAAAAAGTTTGCCAGAAATTCTCATACTTGGGTCCCAAAAAGAAGTACTTTCATGGCTGTTAACAAAAAAAAAAAAAGAATCCAGTTCTTAGGCTAAAACTCATCCTATGCTTCCTATAATGGAAATTTAGGGGGTGCTTTAAAGAGTTAAAGACTCCCTACCATTAATTTGCATCTGGTGCTTTTAGTGTGTGTGTGTGTTTTTTTCTTCCCTGAAAAGTTGGCAGAGCTGCCGATTTTCCATAATGCAAGCATTTGGGAATTGTGAGCGGAATGAAACCGATCCAATCTCCTGACTGCGACATGAATTTTCATTAATTACAACCTTGTCAGCAAAAGCATTATCAAAGCTGAATATGAAAATGCTAATGAGTCCTCATTTGCATATTTTTCTTTGTTGGAATGTCATTAATTATTACATTTTATGATGATGAATGCAGCTGTCGAAGCTCTCCGATGCATAATTAGCCATCAGAATGCCAGGAGCCGATCAGCATTTTTGGGTGAAAAAAAACAAATTTCACTTCCACTCTCCCCCCATCCCAACACCACCCAACACACAGACACACACGGAGACACACACATGCACACACAGCTCTGATGACGACAGTCCTATGGCCGGACTTTGGGGAAGTTGAAAAGGGCTCATTTAGAGAGAATTCATTTTTGCTTTAAATTTTTTTGGTTTTAGCGGTAACAGTCTTATACAATAGAAGCAGCTCTTAATAAAAAAAAAATCGTTATTCCAGCTTAATTAATGCCACGCTTAATTATAACACCATGATGTCAGCGGTTTTAATTAAGTATTGGCTCCGTTACAGAAAAAAAAAAAAAAGGAAACGGGAAAAAAAAACTCGTTGCAGTAAGAGTCACAGACTTGTGCAAATCATTTCTGCGATTTTTTGGTCTTCCGTGGTTCATGAACTATTCAGATATTAACAGGCAGTATGCAAACTCCAGGCACACACGCGTGCGCAGGAGGGCGCACACACATGCGCATGCATGCAACACACACACACACCGCACACACACACACACACACACACACACACACACACACCCCTCCCCAAGCTAAGGGGGAAATCCGGACTCCCTGCTACGATACTTGGACAGACTTTAGAGCTTACCTACTTGACCACTTTTTTGAGCTAAAGTGTAAGTGAAGATGACAAAACATAGCTCATCCTCTCTCAGCCGCTGGGAACGGTGTTTATAAGTAAAAAAAGAGAAACAACACAGAGCAGATGGGACCATTACACATGACCAAACCAATCAATCACAGATGAAGGGCCCAGGTGCAGCGCAGCCGTGCAACAACGCACCATTTCACAGTCTGTCAGACACACACACACGGTCGTCCATGAGTGACCCTCCTCAGCTCCCCCCGGACCTCATCTGGAGCGCTGCGCCCCTCTCGCCTGCCTCCGCTCCAACTGACGTCTTCATAATCGCCCTGTCTTTCTATCTGCTCCGGCTCCTGTGAAGAGAGGAGGATGGAAGGGCTGGCGACTGCGGGGGTGCTGGGGGTGTGATGGGGGATGGGGAGGAGGAGGAAGGGCAGGGGCTCCCGATATTGTCACTTGTGACGAGTCCAGCCTGCCTCCTTCTGCCATCCCTGCGGCCCCTCCCTCCCCGACCACCATCACCATCACTTCTTCAAACCATCATTAAGCTCATTAATTTTTAAGGGTGACTGCTTGGTTGCAGCACCCCAACTGTCTGCCATTAGACACAGAAATTCTGTTTGGGAGTTTCTTGCCTCTGAGGAAGGAAGATGTGGGTAGCTACTCAGAGTCACCACTCGATGGAAATGTTAGAAATTAATTCATTGGAAGTGGTGAGCCGTACTTTCCATGGTACCCTCCCCCAAAATGGGTTCAGGTAAAATCCTTGTCACTGAGAAGCTTCCAGGGAGCCAACTGTGTCCTAAGATGTTGTGTCTTAAATCACTGCCGTGACCTTGGGAGTCCTATGTCACAGACTCACCCAGGAATAACTGCACCCAAATTAAATTGTACATTTGCAAGGGTCATGGGCTATCCTGGCAACACAACTGAAAAACCAACTCAGATATGACAAGTTGAGGATATGCTCCCTGTTTTAAACTCAGAATTCTTAATTCCTTGCCTAACTTTATGTGGCTTTCAGCTTTCCATTCCTTCACACACACACACATACACACACACACACACACACACACACACACACACTCCATGGGGAAGAAGGTAACAAATAACCAAGAGAATGGATTGAGGCCCACCTTTGAAAAAAAATCTCACTACATCACCCCAGAAAAAGAAAGACTGGTTTTATTAATTCAAGACAGTCTTTAATCATGAACTCCTTCTTAAACCTAGATAATTTTCAACCAAGTTTTTGAGATATGTTGATAGAGCACAAATATTATAAGGAATCAGCTCCATTTACTCAAAGAACTGAAAAAGGACACTTTGCTCAGTTTTCTGAGATGACTGCTCATCCAGTGATTGAATGTTCTCAACAGTTTATAATTTATTTTGCCCATTTGGAGATGAGAAGGAGTTTAGGGAAGTACTCAAACCCTACAAAGGACAACAATATGACTGCAAAAAGCTTAAGGGATTTATGTCCCAAAATGCTTATGACAGTTTAGGCTTTATGGAAAATTTACACTGAGAACAAGAAAAAGTTAATCAAAATAGACAATGCAATCCAGCCACTCTAAGGATTAAGTCAAGTGTCATTTATGTGCTGCTTCATGTAACAGTACAAAAATAAAATAGAGAGTAAGGGCTAAGTTGGGTGAGAAAGTGTCCTACCTAAAATCTGCATGCCATTCTGTTTAAAGGCAAAGGCAATTTTCCAGAACACTAGGCAGATTGGATTCGTTGAAATGAAAGCTTTGTCTCTTAGCATGGGCCCTACCATCAATTCAAACATGTTCTCAAAACGGTTTGGTGATGCACTTGCTTTGGTTTTTTTGTTTGTTTGTTTTTTAGGATTCAGTCTACTTCTCATCTCTTAACCATCTCATTTGTCCTTTGGAAACTTTTAAATATTGAAGTAATCATGAATCTTTCTGTTCCCCAATTCATCCTGTAATTCCAATGCTTAGTCCTTGTTAACAAAGAACTTAACCCCTGAACTCTAGAAGAAACACAGAGAACGTCTTTATTAAAATCTTCCACAGCTCTGTAGAAAGGATCACCTTGTATTTTGAATGTGTATTTTTTTTCCTCAAGGAACAGACTCTACACATTTGCATTAATAAATATCTATTTTCAAGCTCAATAGAAATTGCAGTACAAAAAGCAGATGTGTACGTTGGATTCTTTCAAATTAAATTTCCAAAAGCCGAGTCTATTCTAGCTGGAGATCAAAGGAACTAAAACATGATCTCCTCCCCCTTCCAATATAATTACAGAGATTTCATTTCTTTTGTTACAATGAGCACAACAGGTAAATCTCCAACCTGAAGGATAATGATCAGGTGCTAAGGCTCAGCTTTGCTTGGTCGCTGAATGGCTCTGCTCGGCGTCCCTGCTGTTTTAAACCACCACTCTGCAGGAAGGTGGGAAATGTCTCATGTTCTTCTCTACTTTATTCTTGAAGATCTGTTTCCTTTTCAACCTCCAGACTATGCAGAAGAGTTCTCAGATGGACACAACCCACCGCACGGCCCAACTGTTCCAAAAGAGGGCATGCCCATTCTTATAGGCTCATCAAGAAAAAAAAAATCACCTTCATAGGCATCTTTTATTGGTAGGCTAGCTAAAAAACCCTTTTGGAAGTAGATGGGGTATAAATAATAAATACTGAGGAGTGACACTGTGAGAAATGTCATATCCTGGCAGTCCTGTGAAAGGACACGGCCCTGGGGAGAGAGAAGAAAGAGCTGCAACCCGCAAAGTCATCCAAAACTGAGGTTCGACAGAAAATCTGTTCCACTTTGGAATGATTAGCATGATCTGTTTCTTCGGGGAATATAGGTAAAGAGAGAACAAAATTTCATGTCAAAACCCACAGAAACCGAGAACTTTAGGAAAGAACGGCCTCTAGGCTTAAACATCCTTGAGAGCAACTGCATTCTACATATGTATTTCCATCTCCCTTTTAAAATTCCTGGTACCTCATTTCATCCTTTGCTGCCCATAGGCATCTGTTCCCCTCTAATTATTTGCCATTTAGAAAAACTCTGCTTAAATTCCTTGTGCATCTGTCCTTGCTTAGTGTATATTTGTGATGCTTAAATATGGTGCTTGATAGTACAGCAGCCTAGCGTGTAAGTACAAAAACTTTCCCATCCCCCCAAATGCTTCAGAATCCTCTCCCCCAAAACATATACACAAAGTAAATTCAACACTACCAGGATTTTATAAAATAAGTATGCACTCCGACATACATCATGCACACGTGCACACACACACGCACTTACACACACTCCTCAAAGACCTGGCTGGAGCTTCCAGTGTACCTTCCAATCAACGCCTTCACAATATAAATGGCACTAACAATATCTTTTCCAAAATATAGTCTTTTAAGTAGGAGGGGTCTCTTAGCTCCAATATTTTGTTTTTTTCAGTCTATGAAATGGAATATGATTATTTTGCAGGGAAATATGCTTAGTTTAAAGATATACCCTCTTGAGAATATAGGGGGAAATGTTGAAAAATTAGACGCAGTTTGTTAGCATCAAAAATCCCAAATCAAACAGAGTTAATTCCTTCCTCCATCTCTCCCATACATCCGCCTTTCTCTTTGCCCACTCCTTCATCCTGCCATCCTTCCACCTCTTCACCCTCTAGACTCCCTCCCTTAAAGAAGAGGTATCGTATGAGGGGAAAACATCAGATTGAGACCATGGAGACGTGGCTTCTCTGTTTAGTTTTGCCAGTAACTAGGTGGGATCTGTTTTCCTTATCTGAACTAGGATAAAAGATCCCTAGGCTGAGGAATAATCATTATTAATAACATTAGTGTGAATAACAATAATAATAGTTTGCTCTGCGCCAAACATTTTGCAGTGCAGAAGAGTGATTAACAGTATGAATTTGGGAGTCAAAATGCCTGTTTAAACCCCAGATCCACCTCTAATCAACAAATGACCCTGGCAAGTTACTGAGTATCTGGGTGCCTCCAATTTCTCATTAAAAAAAATAAAAATAAAACGAGTATAATATCGATGTCATGTCTTGTTGCGAGGGACAAATAAGATGTTCAAGGCACTCAGAACGTGTATTTATTTATTCTTTACTGTGTCGCCACAATGTAAGTTTCATGCATATAAGGAATACTTTTTGTTCACCATTATATTCACATAGCCTAAAACAGTGCCTGGCATGTGGTATGGAGTTGGTAAATAAAGCACTCTTCAGTGAATGAATGAATGGATGGATGGATGAACATGACTTGTTCTGGCAGAACCCGTGATTCTGAGGCTGAACTATTAAATACTTACACGTATTTATGTAACATTATATGTTACTACATGTAATTTATATGGTGCTGTACATGACCTCCATTTTCAGGAAACTGATAATCCATTATGGGAATAAGGCTAAGTACAAATGACTATCATTATAAACCATAAAGAAAAAAATCACATTAGAAGTATAAAAGATGAATACTTGGCCAGGTCAGAGGAAAGATAACTTAGTTCTGTGGGAATAGTGAGTGGAGTCTCTTGACCCTATGATTCTTCCAAGAAAACTCTTGGCAGCTGTAAACCATGACCACAAAGCAGTTAAACCCAACAGACGATGTCCAGTTTTCATCTTCCTTCAAGGTCGAAAAGAGACTCTTATCCCCATCTTCTTAAAAACATGCATGGCTTCCAAAACAACACCTTTCCCTTTTCTCCTGCTCCTGGGGGTTTTATTTCATTCTCTCCCAAAAGACTTTAAATGTTGCCAATCCTTCAATAGTGACGCCCTAGCTTTCCTAGTTCCTTGAGACTCTGCACAACCTTCTCTCTTTAACTTGCACCTGCATGTTGAAGACCCCTTGATCTGAAGACTTCCTGCTCAGACTTTTCTGAGTTTTACATCCATAACTCCAACTGCCTACTCAATACCTTCACTGGAATGGCTTAAAAGTATCTCAAATTTAACCAAACTCAGGATCTTTTTTTTTTTTATTTTTACACCTAGACATTTACTCATGTTCCCTGGAGTTTTACAGGACTTGCAGAAGAAATGAAATCACATTTATTAAGAATCTCCTGTTTCTCGCTCCTGTGCTGGATGCACACATCTCATTTAATCTTCATTACAAGGCTCTGAGGTAGATATCATCTTCATTTCTGTGATGAGAGTAGTAAGGCTCAGAGAAATTGCCTTCATTTCATCACAGACCATGGATTTCAAGCTACAAGGCTCCAAATTAAGAGGATGAATAATGTTTGGTGTCAAGAAACAATCTTGTTGCCTTAGTTTGAGCCTTATAACCTCACAGATTATACCCTGTGAGCCTCCTGATTCATACTGGAGAGCTATTTTGGTAAATCAATGAGGGGTCTACCCAGAGGAAGAATGGAATGCAGGGAGCAACACCTTAATCAAAAACAGACAATAAAAAAGTAGAAAACACATGGAAAAGAAATGTTCATGGACAAAGTTAAAAGCTAATTTTAAAGTAACTGTAAAAAAATAAGGATATTAAACATAGTTCATCAATGAAACGCTACAAAGGTGGAGATTTTAAAAATCAGTAAATAGGGACTTCCCTAGTGGTCCAGTGATTAGGAATTCAGCTTGCAATGTAGGGGACTTGGGTTTGATCCCTGGTCGGGGAACTAAGACCCCACATGCTGCAGAGCAACAAAGTCTGCGTGCCACAAATAGGGAGCTCATGCATGACAATGAAGATCCTATGTGCCACAACTAAGATCCAATGCACCCAAAAAAATAATTTTTTTTAATTTTAAAAATCAGTAAATATATTCATAGTCAAAATAAGAAAACAAGAACCCAAAAGGCCCACAGAAAGCATATAATGAAATGAATCCTTGCCAAGGTTGTCCCACATGAAACAACCTCACATGGGGGCTGAAGCTCTTTGACCCAAAACGTGAACCACACACAATGCCAGTCAGACACATCTCATTGGAGTCTTCTCCATCCTTCCTTTGAAAGTCCCGAAGCTGCAACTCCTATGATATTTCTGTACAACATGGATGACTGTACGCCACACCCTTGCTTAGGACTAAAGATGGGACTCTTTCTTGGTGAGGCTGACATACCAGACCCTCACATTGCTCCCACTCAAGAGGAGACATCCGTCTCTTCCAAGATGATTCTTGAAAAACCCATCTACCCGCCAGGTTCATCAGTTAGTCCTCCTCAATCCAGGTGATTGAGCTCCCAGTCCCAAAGCCTGCAGATGCCCCTGTTTTTGACATGCTCCATTACAGAGTATTAAGGCTTGAATGTCTCAGCTGTGCACAGGCAGGTAATGGCAACCCATCCCCTTGGAGTTAAAGACTCCTGTGACTAGGATTCCTCTCTATGCGTGGCTGGCTGGGGGTTCCCAGACAGAGGAAATTAGACACGTTGACCTTGACTGTCACAGGCTATATAATTCACATAATATTAATATTACACCATTCATCTCCCCATAGCCATGGTTTCAGCCCTTTGATCTTTCCAGCTGTCAAAGAAAAATCTTTTTCTGGCAAAGGGTAAAGTGGATCGCACACCTATCTCTAGCAATCTCAGACAGATCCTGTTGCATTTTCTGGCTCACCAGAGGGTATTTCTCTCTTCTAGGACTTGCCATGCCAAACTTGCCCATGATTTGTTGCTGGACAGGATCATGGGTGTGTGGGGAAGGCAATTTACCGCGTAGCTCCCACGCAGCGGCCACAGACCCAGCTAAGGGTATAATTCCCAAGTTCTCCACCAGGGCACTGGGAGAGGCAGCCTCTTAAAGCAAAAACAAATAAAAATCGCCAACTGCTGGCCATACCAACCTCCAAGACAGCTGTTCTACCAGAGAGAAATTGAAGGGTACAATCTCACGTAGTCACTAAGCCATGAAGCTGGAAATCAAGCCCCATTCTAAGCCCAAATTTCAAGCTCTTCCCATGCTTATACAGATAAAAGAGGGAAACAGCTCATAAAGGAAAAAAATAATGAGAAAAAGAGAGAGTTCATGAATTTTGATATTGTGGATGTCCAGGGAGGTGAGTTTCAAAAGACAAAAAAAGATGATGCTAGGAGAAAAACACGGAATTTGAAGCTGTGCTATCTTAGATGTCAAACTACCTTTGAGATTAGACAGTTTCAAAAAAGCTCTTCAACTTCACGCTACTGAGGTGCTGATTCACAGATGGAAGTGGGTCCCAATCTGAGACTTGGGGTATGTGGTCTACGAACGCCCCTTTGACAACTGCTGCCAGAGAACGAAAGATCCACTTGCACTTTTATACAAAGAAGGAAAAGGAGTCAGGAAGGAAAGAGAAGATGAAAGAAGACAGAACAAGAAATATTTCTGGAACAAGATTCCAGGATAAGCAAGTTAAAATAAGCTGAAAGATGCAAACGTTGAGGGTTATCAAGAGAACGAAGAAGGGCCACGTTTTCTTCTTATACGTGAGGAGAAGCAGCAGTCAGTACAAGTGGAGTGGCAGGTATTCTATGCTCAACTACCTCAAATCAAACAACTCATTTCTTAGGCCACTATCTTCCAAAAATTCAAGGGCTCCACCACTATTTCCCTCCTGCCTCCCCCTTGAGAACTTTCGTTACTCTGATTCTGCTTGGGTTCTGTTTCTCTACATGGTTCCTAAGTGCTTTCATACTATTTTTGCTTAAATTTGTCAAAGATCGTAAACTACTTGGGTGTAAACGCTGACCTGAATTCCACAGGGGAGTCTAATTCCAGACCAGCCGTGCACTTGGCAAACCCAAGTCCTTACCAGATGCAGGCGCTGATACTCATAAAGCAACAGGTACTACACTCATCAGTCTCACTCATCCCTTATTAAAAAATGATGCTCTTTTCCCTTGACTTTTGCGACCCTTAATTGTTCTTGTAAGGTTGGTTTCTTTCTTATTATGGTTTAACATTGTGCTGAAATGTTTTTAAAAAGGTACAGCACTCATTTTCATGGTCCCTGGCTTTGGGTATCTCACATGTACTTGGAATACTTTTTGTTTTGACTGTGCTGAGTCTTCTTTATGGCGCACAGGTTTTTATCTCTTGTTGCGGCACACGCACTTAGAGGCAACAAGGCATGTGGGATCCGTGTTCCCCTACCAGGGATTGAACCCATGTCCCAACACTAGAAGATGGATTCTCAACCACTGGGCCACCAGGGAAGTTCCTACTTGGAATACTTTTGACCTGGTCACATCCATCTGCACTGTCCAGGGAAGCAGTTGGGTCTACTGCTTAGAATGCGTGCTTCAGAGCCTGGCAGAACGGTGTGCAAATCACGGTCATACCACTAACCAACTAGGATGGGGCCTTTATCTGGATCATTTCAAACTCACTATCCTTCACTTTCCTCCTTTGTAAAGTGAGGACAATAAGTACTTTTCACAAAGGGACACTGTAAGATAATATCTGTAAACAACTGCACAGAGTCTGTTGCACAGTAAGGGCACAATAATGAGCGGCTACTGTGGCCACATTAGGATACTGATGAACGTTTATGGACATTAGCAAATAAGCGTTGTGGATATTGTTGGAAAAAGGTCACGGTCATTATTTAGAATTTAGTGCTGATGGAGCATGGATTTAACTTGCTCTTATGTGTCAAGGAAGCTGCATGCTGTACCATAGGTACAAAGGCGGGACCTGAATCCGGACTGTTCTGAAAACACACGCCTTTGGTGGCATGGGCAAAGAATGAAGAAGCGTGAGATTCAATGTTTCTCCGAGTACATCCCACGGCGTGTGCTGCTGATGACAACATCTATGCGAGAACCACCACACATTTTCAACTGCGCATATTTGGGTTATGTGAAGAGGAAAAATGTATCACCTTGTTGGTTCCAAAGGTTTTTTTGCTCTTATATTTCAAGCAAGACTCCTTGTTTTATAACCTCTTCCCTCTTCACCTTTTGCTGTGCTTGTGTCCCTTATGTGCCCGGTCATCGAAGTGCACGATGCTGACAGAGTCGTTTCCTCTTCAGGAAATGTTACCCTTGAGTAGTTTTCCAGTTCTTTATAAGCCAACATTTCAAAACATTTTTCCTACCCACTTATAACTTTTATTCTAAAGGAAATAAATTAGGCTAAGACTGCCAGACTACACTAATTTTTTTCAAATACCTCTCACACATTGAACAGTTTCATTCATTCAACTGTACAGCAAATTCAAACCAGTCTTTCTTCATTCATTCTGCTTAACTTTATTTCTCTGGCTACACACTGACTTCTGGTATCTTTCTGCCTTTCTGTTAAATTTCACCAAAATAGTGTTCATCATAATAAAACTTACTTATATTTAAAACTTAATCTTGAGTGACTAGCAAATGTCCAGTTTCAATCATTATGCAGAATTTTTTTTGGTTTCCATAGTAAAAAAAAAAAAAAAAAATCAAGCAATTTTTATTTAGTGATACTGTGAAATGCTCCAAGAATCCTGGCTCTGGTAACGGGTTCTGATCAGTCCTCAAATATTCTCATCTGACATTCCAGGAAAGTCCTGTAGTCTTCAGGAACATCGAGCTGATGTACTAGAAACAGTAACCACAATGAACTTCAGGACGTGCCCTCAAGAATGGTATGCTCTCTGCTTAGCCCACTCTCCCCAAGGGGAGAGTGATCATAAATATAGATTATAAATCACCTTCAACTTTCCCTGTAAATCCTCGGAGTTAACAATATATCTCTTTGCAGTCATCAGACCAGACCTGGAGATGACTGCAAAGTTATTTTTATCAAATAGCCTTGGATTTGGCTCAATGACACTGGCAAATGCTTCCGGCCCATTCTCAAAACCACCAGCTATGCGTCTAGCCTTTGTCTCTCTCCACTTGAATAAAAGCTCCACGAGGGCAGAGGGTAGTTTCTACTTTGTTTCCAGCTGTATCGCAAGTGCCTGGCACCTATTTGCTGAAAGAATGACACATGCTGAACATGGTTTGGAAGGCCCTTCAGAAGCTGGACACACAGAAACTTTACCTCATTCCCTCCCTCTTCCATGGTCGAGAGAGAGATGTCCAACTGTCTCCCTTCTGACCTTCTGCAGGTGTCATTCCGGAGGCCGCCAACAAGCCTCCCTCTTGTTCCCACATCATTTTCTCTGCCCAAATGTCTTCTCCTGACCTGAACAGGTGAACTTGGATGTCTGCTTCCTCTAGGCTCTGCCCCTCCCTGCTAGGAGCTCCTATAGGACCCTGTATTTCTCTTGGTCTGTTTAATTCCTGGGTTTCCCACTATATGGAATAACTCCAAGCATGCCGTGTGCAAGGGTATATTTACAGTCCCAACATACGCCAAGTATTTGCCACAAAACTCATGCTCAATAAATGTGATGAGTGAATTAATGAATGACTGGAAGACTGAACACTAATAATATGAAAGAGCCATAGAAGCACCTCTCTAACCAGAGCAACTGATGCATATAAATCGGTATATATGAGACAAATCAAACAAGCTGACAAGCTAAGTAATTTAAAATCCAGTCACTCAATGTATTTGTTGACTCTTTCCATAGGTTATAGGTATTTCGGGCCTATTAACAGTGGGATATGCCTCCAAATAAAGCTTCACCAATTAAGATTCTGTGATTAGAAAAGAAGTTCACAGGTAAAGCAATGATTATTAATATCCTGAGAAATAATTTAACATGATTAATGACTTAACTACTTTATTCATTCAACTATAAGAACTTTAATTCTCTTGAAAGGTTATATTTTCAACTTGCCAAATATTCTAAACAAAGTAGGCATTAATAATTTTGATGGTGAAAGGGAATATATACTATGATATGTGTAGAAACAAATACCAAAATTCCATACATTTCTTTAACTTTGAGCCACGTATTATAAAATGTAGAAGTCTTTAACTGGCTTTCCCTCTGCATTTTAATTTTATTAAAGAAAATACACAGAATTCGACGGAAGCACAAAAGCATATGTACAGCAGTGGCTAACGTGTTAGCTGGAAGAGTCGCATAGGCACAGGCTTTGAGTCTATAGCTCTAAGCAATCAGGGGTCAGATCTTCATCCCATAGTATAACCAAAGCTCCACATGTGTATCAAAAACCCAAATCAAACAAAAACAGCTCTATCATTCTAAAAGAGATAGAAGAGACAACAAAATATCCCTGTTAGCCACCACACCATTTCAGAGATTCTGGGGGAAAAAACCAACAATAACTCATCAAACTACAGCAACTTGGGTGTGTTTCTTTTATTGGACAAGTAGCCTTAAAAAAATATTATACACCATAAGTCATACAAGATGGCAGAGATAATATTACAAAGTATAACAAAAATCACCCAAGTACTTGAGAAGAACATATTTCAACCAATTCTGAGGCTAATTTCATCACATTCTTAGCTATTTCCCTAATTGTTCTGCATAAGGCAAAGCTTCCTTCTTCAGTGTCATTTAGTCTTTGCTGTATATTATAAAAAATAATAAATGGATGTTCTTTTTGAAATATTTATAGTGCCGACTTTCTTCTAATTTGGCTTGTCTTTCCTCTAAATTAGTTAAAATCCGTTAACATTTTTCCTGCAAGGAAAATCACTGCCACTGCATATACATAATGTTTAATTGTGAATCTACATAATGAATGTCTGTCATTTAAATCATTATCACAGAGGCAAACCTTTAAGGCCCTCAGAGAAATCCTATCGATTTGAAGGACAACTAAAATTTTTAAAAAAAGGAGTTCATTTTGGCCCTTTCTGGAAGTATGCACAATTTTAACACATCAAAAATTATCCATCGTCTTTGACCTGAAAAAGTTATTAATTTAGGGCATAAAAATATCTTGATGGTAAATAGGTGCTAAGTAGGTGATGACTCACTTTCACTGAGTGAAAAAGAAATGGAAGGATTTAAAAATAAGTACTCGGTTCAAGGAAAATGAACAGTTTTGAAAATGAAAGTGACAGTTCTTTGAAGCGATGTGTAGGTCAGAGATTCCTCAACCTGGCAGGACAGCAGAGTCACCAAATGCACGTTGAAATTAGATGTTTGGAGCCCAGCCCAGACCTCCAAATACAGAACGTCTGTAGACGCAGCCCAGGCATCTATATTATGTGACTGGCCCAGATGTTCAGATGTTTGGCAAGGATGAAGATCTACAAGATACGGTCCTATTTCCTTATGGAGTTCGGGTGCCACGGGCCATTAATGGCCCCACGGTGACCCCAAGCCTAGTCCATTATTCCACAAGCTTTTCTCAAGACTGCAAGGCTTCTATCTGAGCTCCTTTGCAGCTTTGGTTCCAAAGAAGGTTATAATTTGCAAAGAAAGAAAACAGGCTTACGGTAAAACTTTTTTTTTTTTTTTTTTTTTTTTCACGTTAACATAAATATTTTTATTCAAAGTAACTAGTTTTCAAAACAAAAGTTAGAAGAGTGGCACTGTTTTACATTTTTGCAAATCTTTTATATCTGATTTAGCAGAAGACAGCTGGATTCACTGCTCTGTTTTTTCATTCAATACGTTGCTTTGGCTGAAGGAAAAAAAGAAAAATTGGCCTTGTACAGACATGCAGCCGGAAAAGGAACTTCGTGAACCTCCTGAAAGTGTTTCCATTACTCCCGCAAGTCCTCAGCACACACCTTGAGAATCACTGCAGTAAATTAACCCGCCTCTCAGTTAAAGACTAAGAGATTGAAGTAGTGTTAGAACTGGCAGTTCTGTCCACAGCCAAGGCATCTTAAACAAATTAGAAAGGGTGGTGGTGAGGAAGGGAAACCTGAATTCTCCTGTTAACTCTAAATGACACTGATTTCCAATTTGAGTTCACAGATTACTCCATCGCCAGCCAAGATGACATATTAATTTTTTTTCAAATTAACTTTTCTAAACTAAAATGAGAAAGCAACATGTCGTACACAAAGTTAACACCTGTACAGCGTTCTCACAGTTTATAAGGCCTCTTTCTGTGCCCACATGATCCTGTTTAGTCCTTGGCAGCCACTTCACGGAGGAGGAAGAGCTCAGAGCAGACAAACCACTCGCCCAAGATCATCAGCAGCAGCCAGGCTGTGGACCAGGCTTCCTCAAGACCAAGCGACGTGCTCACAGGACGATCCTGCTTTGGCTCTGATGAACAAACACCTCACTTTCAAAACCTGGCCTTCCACCCTAGAAAGGGGCGGGAGGCCCTTTACTTGTGTTCACTTTTTGCACATACACAAAAGACAGCGTCTGTTCTAGAATCCAACTGGATTTTATTTGACACAGAATACAGTATGGCTGCCGGAATAGCAAACTGAAAAGACAAAGCAGAAGAGACACAGTTCTATCTAATTTATAATTAAGTAACAGGAGGGCAAGTCATTCAGTGGATAACAAAAACAGTTGAGCTTGATGGAAGAGTTCTTTTTCTAGTGCCCATACTTTTGGAATTCCCACTCTCTGTTGTCCAACGGACACACCTGCCGTGTTTTGAGCCAGCGAGAGATGCAGTGGAAGTGGAAAGCATGGTTACAGACGCCCCATGCCACGGTGCACTCTTCAGAAGTAGCGGACGCTTGGTTGGCTTGACATTCTATGCAAAGATCCATAATGTGGTTCCTGCAGATGGCACAGTTATCAACCACAATATCCCAGGCCCAGAGGGCTACTGCATTCCACTTTTTCACTTCAAAGCGCTTCTTGCCCGCGCCGCTGTTGGTGCCGCTCGGGGTATCCACATCCATCGCTGCCGCCATTTTGGAAACACACAGTCTCTAAAACTTTTTTTTAACATAAACTTTTTTTTTGGCTGTGTTGGGTCTTTGCTGCTGCTCAGGCTTTCCTTTAGTTTCTGCAAGTGGGGTTACTCTCTATTTGTGGTGTGAGGGCTTCTTGTTGCAGGGTTTCTCTCATGGTGGAGCATGGGCTCCAGAGCGCACGGGCTCAGTAGCTGCAGCTCCTGGGCTCTAGAGCACGGGCTCAGTAGCTGCAGCTCCCGGGCTCTAGAGCACGGGCTTCAGTAGCTGCAGCTCCCGGGCTCTAGAGTGTGGGCTTCAGTAGCTGCAGCTCCCGGGCTCCAGAGCACACGGGCTCAGTAGCTGCAGCTCCTGGGCTCTAGAGTGTGGGCTTCAGTAGCTGCAGCTCCCGGGCTCCAGAGCACACGGGCTCAGTAGCTGCAGCTCCTGGGCTCTAGAGTGTAGGCTTCAGTAGCTGCAGCTCCTGGGCTCTAGAGCGTGGGCTCAGTAGTTGTGGCTCATGGGCTTAGCTACTCTGCGTCATGTGGGATCTTCCTGGATCAGGGACTGAACCTGTGTCTCCAGCTCTGGCAGGCAGACACATTATCACTGAGCCACCAGGGAAGCCCAAGATATACTTTTGTATCAGGTACACAAGGACATGAAGAAACAGTAGGATAAAATAATATTCAATGTAAATATAGGCCAAGAGGTACCGAAGCTTCTTTCTGGCATTCTCTGCCCTGCTCTTGCTTCGACTCTCTCATTAGGAATAGAGTACTTGCAGGCAGGGTTGGCTTGCTATGCATACCGTTGTTGCGTGCATGTCAGTCACCCGCTCAGCAAGACGGCAGATTCACCCAATGCTAACATCCCCAGAGAATGCGCTGTTCCCAGGGAAAGAACCAACTAAATCGAACTGGCTCTATCTAAAAGATGAACATACACCAAAAGAAACGCACCCCACTCCAGCACTCTTGCCTGGAAAATCCCATGGATGGAGGAGCCTCGTGGGCCGCAGTCCATGGGGTCGCTAAGAGTTGGACACAACTGACCGACTTCACTTTCACTTTTCACTTTCATGCATTGGAGAAGGAAATGGCAACCCACTCCAGTGTTCTTGCCTGGAGAATCCCAGGGACGGGGGAGGCTCATGGGCTGCCGTCTATGGGGTCGCACAGAGTCGGACACGACTGAAGTGACTTAGCAGCAGCAGTAGCAGCAGCAGCTGAGTGAGTTCAGGGATGAACTCAAGTCTACCAGCTTTTAGAGACACTCAAATTACACATGAGAATCAAGAGCTCAGAGAAGCTGTTCAAACCAACGTCCACTACCCACAGTCCTGATTGAAAGGGTGGCATGCGAGATGACTTCTACCTGGAAGATTTTGGCCATGGGAACAAGGACCTGTAGGACAAAGCTGTACAGTAGATGAAAGTTTCTTTGTCGCTCTCCCACAGGCTCAGAAACCACGTCTCTGAAACATCTCTCCTATCCCGTTCTTAGGTAGCCACTAAAGCAGTACCAAAAGGTGGGAATAAATGACGACAGCGAAGCCCTCCTCACCACAGTACTTGCTGAATGAGTGGCTTCAAGTACTCTGAACACGAAGAAAGAAAGATAAATTCTGGGAAGGAAAATGGGAAGGTCTTGACTTATGAAGGCAAAGAGCAAGGAAAGAGGTGGTCCAGGGGGACGACTGTCAGCGGGGATGGGAAGTGAGTACAGGTAAGGGCGAAATGCAGAAGCAGGGGAAAATGGAGAAAGGGGGAAAAAGTACATTTGAAAGTACAGCCTCTCACCTGCCCACGGCAAAAACATTCTGAATCCCAAAACAGCAGGGGAGGTCAAGGATTCCTAATTTGTGCTCAGGCTGCTGGCAGGGAGCCAAACCAGAGTTTGGTTTGGAGCGCCAGGGAGATGAGTGAGCTTTGGGAAAGATCCACCTCTGAGATCTAGGAAAGGAAGTGGGTGCCCGCACTGGGGACAAACCGGCACGGCCATCAGACTGGCCAAGAGAGAGGCTGTTCTTCTTCAGACATTCTCCATCAAGAGTCCAGTCAACAGGAAGACCAGGAATGACAGCAACGTGAAATCAAGAACCTTTCTTTACCTTTCCACTTCATAGGAGTGTGAATGCACTGACTTCAAAGACCCTAAGAGCATGTCTGTCTTTTTCAGTACCGTGTTCCAGGAGCTATCACTGCCTGGTACTAAGGAGTATCCAATAAACCCTGGCCCAGAGAATTCTCTAGAGACAATAATAAGGTTCAATAAACACTTAACAAACACTTTAATATTAAAAACAGGGCAAAGCAGGGTAACTAAAAAAAAACAACAACAACAACAACCGAGGACTTAAGGGACGAAAAAGATGTCTTGGTTATTCCAAGACTTAAGATAAATTTTGTACAGCCAACTAGCTTATTTCCTTGAAGGGTAAATTTCAAAGGGGCTAGTCTAATGGATTAACTGGGTAATACAAACCTTCAAAATTACCTCCAACCATTCCAAGAGACAGAGTTAATCAGCTTCTTCTCCATTCTATAACTTTTTCTAGATTTTGAGGTGACTGCCACTAAGCTTTAAGGGTTTTATTAGTTTCCCTTCTCAACCCTTGATCACCGGTTTTGGCAGGATCCTGCTTTTTTTTGTTTTTCTTCATTCTCCCCTGGGAAATTTATGTCTGTTTCTGGCATCTGTCCCCCATCTTCCTTTGTGAACAGTGAGGTGAAAAATTCATTTATTTTTTAGCAGTGTCTCCACTGCCTGTCAATAAATTACCCTTTCTATCTCTTCGAGGCTTGACAAACCACTTTTCAGACCTCCTGTTCTGTGGGCGCTCTCAGAAGTAACTCATTATTATTTATCATCATCTCATAGGTAATCTCTCTTCCTTTTTCCACTCTTAATTTGGGAATATTTTTTTATATTCTTAACATCTTCCTGTAATCATGGCAGCCTCCTTCTCTGCAACACTCAATGTCATCTCTGCCTCTTTCTTAATAAATAATTGCTTTGTGCTCTTTAGTTTCTGATCCTGTTAGCCTGATAGTAGGAATATTATTAGAGTGTCTTTATTTTTACATAGTATTAACTCTGGAGCATCTACTTACCGAATCGTACCTCTGAATATGCATGCCTTTTCCCATTCTTTCTTTCACTACTTACCACCCTCTTTTTCTCATTCTGCTTTTATAGCATCTAAAGTTCAAGGCTGACTGTTAAACTGTGTTTCAAGGGACAAAAAGGCTACAGTTCTGCCTACACACCTCCTGCGTATTTCAGTGTTTAAGTCAACGGTTCAGATAATATTTGCTGTGAAAAACATCGTCTGATGACCAAATCTAGCGCAACAATCCATTACGTCCAAACCACTCCTTCTGTCACAAATCTGCATCACACCACATGACGCTTCCTCACTTTTTCTTTCTCTTCTCTAGTTTGACCACGGGTTTGCTGAAGCCTCGGCAGGATTATCATCATGCTCTGAAAATACTCTTTAATTCTACACTTCCAATCACACCCTTTGTTTCACATAAAACTTAATCAAGAGGAGTTTCATGTAAGTTCCCACTTGTACATAATGATAAACAGCTTAAGCTACATCTAGTACATACCCCACCACAATTTTTCTTTCTATACCATATCGAGATAAATCGCATTTTATCCACCTCGTTATTTTTCATCATGTCCATATTCTAGTGGTCCTTGCCACCTAATAGGCACAATTTAACTCCTTTTCCACTGCAATTTTCGTAACCTTTAATTATCAGCCAGTATTAGCTTGTACCTGTAATTTCAAGTGACATCTAGTTCTTCTAAACTAAAAAATTACTCAAAGAATACCAGGAAATCCCTGATTTGCTTAGCATATCCATCTAAATGGAATAAACTTCAAGCGATATGTGTATTAAAAATCATTTCTCAAATATAAACTATGCAAAAGAAAACAGTCTGAGCTACCTGGAGATGCCAGCTGACCAATATAGTAAAACTGCAAAATAGAAAGATTTTTGCCCCTCCAACATGGAACAGATTGAGGGAGCCAAAGAAAAACACTGAGTAATGTAGCCGCCAAACAGTCGAAACTCTTCAGCAAGCTACAACATAGTTACATAGTTTGAACTTCAATGCTCCCCTTTAATTTAAAATATGTGTGTGTGTGTGTGTGTGTGTGTGTGTGTATAGTCATACCCATTTTAAATAAGTAGAAATCTGCACAAATATAAAGTGACTTTCCTAGGTTCACTAAGAAAGCATGCTGAACCAGTCTAATTGGTAATGTTTTTAAGCACCACATTTAACTGGATTTTCTTATAGCACTAATGTTCCTGCACTGACACAACTTAGCAGGCAATGTATTTACAAACTATAACAGCCTGAAAAGAATTAACAATGAACAATGTGCAAAACAGTCAATTACAGACTTAAACTTTAAACAAGCACTTACAATGAAAATTTAAAAAAAATACTATCTCGGCTATTGGGTCATTTTCCAGGCTACTAACTGCTAAACCATGTGCAGAACGTGCTTCCAATTTAACCATCCAGATTTTCTAAAAAGGCAGATAGCTCTGCTCTGCAGGCAGAATCAAGTTGGTCTTCAATTTGATTTTTAAAACAAGGCAGTTGTACAGAAAACCAATAACCTTTTTGCTCCAGATAATTTGAAGAAGAAAGAAAAGGGGAAGTAGGTTTTATTTTAAAGACCTTAATTTGTCTGTCTATGAAAGCGAAAAATATAACCTTACTTTGGTTTAGAAAAGAGTAGTAGCTGAATAAATTCTATAGCCCCATCAGCTTCTGAGAAGAAATAGCTCCAAGTCTTGACTCTTTTGAAACACAGCATTGGCAATGGTTGCCAAAGCATAAATACTACACAGGAGGTCAAGATGACTTTTAAAAGTGACAGAGAAAATGTGAGTGTTTCCTAGCTAATAGAAGAACCTCTCAGGTTGTACAAGTAATCAGACACAATGAAAGCTCAAAGTTTCACTCTCAAAATGGCCAGACTTCCAGTGGTGTGTGTGTGCGCTAAGTTGCTTCAGTCGTGTCCAACTCTTGGCGATCCTATGGACTGTAGCCAGCTAGGTTCCTCTGTCTATGGGATTCTCCAGGCAAGAATACTGGAGTGCGTTGCCCTGCCCTCCTGCAGGGGAACTTCCCGGCCCAGGGATCAAACCTGTGTCTGTTACATCCCCTGCTACACTGGCAGCTGGGTTCTTTACCCCTAACACCACCAGGGAAGCCCCTTCCAATGGCACTAGATGAAAATCCACACACAAGGAAGTGACCAAAACAGAAGCCAGGTACACGGAAGGACTTTGAGGTCTTAAAGCTAAAGAAGTCCTACACACTGGTGTGATGAACCAAGATGGGTTGACTTTTGGTGATGAAACATTCATACTTCTCATAGACGTGACCAAAAGGAAGCCAAAGCATGGTTCATCCACAAAGACGTCCACAAGTGCAAACAGTGTACTAATGTCCCTGAAGACTTGTCACCATTACGACATTTATTATGAAATCAAGTCAGGTTGAGCTAACCTGACCTAGGGTCAGGTCAACCTGGACCTTGCATACAGTTCCACTGCTCATTTATAAAACAAATTGCTGGATGCTACTCCAAAATCACTGCAGATGGTGTTGCAGCCATGAAATTAAAAGACACTTACTCCTTGGAAGGAAAGTTATAACCAAACTAAACAGCATATTAAAAAGCAGAGACATTACTTTGTCAACAAAGGTCCATCTAGTCAAAGCTATGGTTTTCCAGTAGTCATGTATGGATGTAAGAGTTGGACTATAAAGAAAGCTGAGCACAAAAGAATGGATGCTTTTGAACTGTGGTGTTGGAGAAGATTCTTGGGTGTCCTTTGGACTGCAAGGAGATCGAACCAATCCATTCTGAAGGAGATCAGTCCTGGGTGTTCACTGGAAGGACTGATACTGAAGCTGAAACTCCAAAATTTTGGCCTCATGATGCAAAGAACTGACTCATTTTAAAAGACCCTGATGCTGGGAAAGATTGAGGGCAGGAGGAGAAGGGGATGACAGAGGATGAGATGGTTGGATGGCATCACTGACTGAATGGACATGGGTTTGGGTAAACTCCAGGAGTTGGTGATGGACAGGGAGGCCTGGCATGCTGTGGTTCAAGGGCTTGCAAAAAGTTGGACACGATTGAGCAACTGAACTGAACTGAACTGAATCCATCCCCTCTCTCTGAGTATATCCAGCTATCAGATTATTATCCTGCAGTAGGATTCTGTTCTTCAGCACCCTGGGAGTGCACATAGGGCTCTCCAGGGATCTTGTTTGTCACAGGAACTGTTTCTGAAAAGTTGTCATGAGTCTAATTTTCATAGTCTCAATTTAAAGGCCTCCTCTGGAAAACTCCCTGTAAAGGAAATAATACCTCTCAATTTATCTTCATTGTTAACCCAAATATTCATTTAACCTTCTGCATCTGCCATCAACATTTAGCTCATCTTGTCATTTTTCATCTTAATACCAGATGTAGGTGATAGACGCTTAGGACTTCTGTTCAGGGAATCTTAAGATTTTTGTTATTTGTTAGCCCAATAAGGTAGCCAGTTAATAATGATTAGCTGACTGCAACTTTATATCCTATTTATCACCTGGTGAATTTGGTAGATCCCACAACTGAAGAACTGCATTTGCTTCTTCCAGCAGTCACAGAACTATTTGTCTTAAGCCTTCTCTCCAGAGGGCAGAATATTGACAGTAAAGACAAGGATCCACAATTACAGAAATGGCTCTCATTAATTATCTCCAACACATAAGTGAGGGAACTCAGTGGAAGATTAGGTAGAGTGAGGATTAAGCCCAAGAGTGAACGCTGCTTCACATCACACAATCCAGGCTCTTGGCTGGAGAGAGTGAAAATGTGGGCGGATGGGACACTGGTAGACCAAAACCAACAAGAATCTAATGAGTGAGGATTAATACAAAGTCCCATTCTACACAAGGAGGTAGAAAACCTGTTGTAAAGCAATTGATGTTAAAAATATTTCGTAATTTGAGTGGACTGGGAGCTCGATTTCCAATCAATGCCAAAACATGAGTGTGTAAGTGAAAGCTCAGGCTGCAGTAACACGAGAAATGAAATCAGACTCGCTGCTGACGAACCTAGACTGGGAATACTGAGCAAAGTGCTGGAAAGGGGGAAAGAGACCAAGTGAAACACACACAGAGGACAGCGACCAAGAATACAAGGTGTGGTTAGACCAGGCTCTGTCATAATGCTACCTGTTTCCCAGTGACACTCTGGGAGGAAGCAAGACTTATCATCATGGGAAACGTGGGGAAACAGAGAAAAGACATAATCCCAGGGAGCTTCAGAAGAGAAAACTAGTATTCCAGGCTGACAGCTACAAAACTGAGAACTTTCTGAGAGTCACAGCTGTCACAGTGCAATGAACTGCCGCTGTCAGGAGTGGCTTCCCCAACGCAAGGAGCACTGAGCGCTGAGGCAGCGGAAGGAGCGCCTGCTGGGGTCCATCCATTTATGCACTACTCAGCCTGTCACTGTGCCAACAGCTTTCCTAGGGCTTCATCTAGAAAGATTCCTACATTGCGAAGGAAGCTGATGTAAATCTGAAAGCACACAAGGAAAGCTTTAAGTTCCACACCACTTCTAAGAATCTATGTCTTCCCAAATGGTGGATAAATGAATGTTCTGAAACAAGGTTCAATCCAACCTGTCTTCATGGAAGAAAGGAAGAGGAAAGGGAGGGAGAGAAGGAAGGAAGGGAGGGAGGGAGAAAGGAAGAAGAGGAGGGAGAGAGGATGGGAGGGAAGAAGAAACAAAGAATTTATGAACCATGTGTTAGAGATGAGTGATTAAATATAACACTAAAATGACTGTGTGATCAAATCAAGAATGACCCAGTTTTCTTAAAGATATCCAGTTTTAGGGGACCTACAAGGCTATGGTTTTTCCAGTGGTCATGCATGGATGTGAGAGTTGGACTGTGAAGAAGGCTGAGCGCCGAAGAATCGATGCATTTGAACTGTGGTGTTGGAGAAGACTCTTGAGAGGCCCTTGGACTGCAAGGAGATCCAACCAGTCCATTCTGAAGGAGATCAGCCCTGGGGTTTCTTTGGAAGGAATGATGCTAAAGCTGAAGCTCCAGTACTTTGGGCACCTCATGCGAAGAGGTGACTCATTGGAAAAGACTCTGATGCTGGGAGGGACTGGGGGCAGGAGGAGAAGGGGACGACCCGGGATGAGATGGCTGGATGGCATCACGGACTCGATGGACGTGAGTCTGAGTGAACTCCGGGAGGTGGTGATGGACAGGGAGGCCTGGCGTGCTGCAGTTCATGGGGTCGCAAGGAGTCGGACACGACTGAGCGACTGAACTGAACTGAACTTAAAGATGAGGTGGATGCATTGTCCCCTTCAACTTAAGTTCTCTAGAAAGCAAAATGATTAATAAGAAAATAGGTTCCCTTTCCCCTCTCTCTGGTAATGGATCCCTTCCCATGACTTCAACTACCAAATATGGAAAACTGTAGGCCAAATCGGTGATCCCCACCCAGAACCACAAGTCAGTTCACCCACAGATATCTCAAAAATTCATTACCTCCCAAACTGAACTTACCATCTTAATCCCCAATAACCTACTTCTCCTCTCATAATCCACATCTCAATGAATGATACCACCATCCCCCAGCTGCCCCAAGCCAGACATCAAGCCAAGGATGACTCCTCCCTTATCCATCAGTTACCAAGTCCAGCCATTTCCTTCCATTTAATATTGCTCAAATTCATATCCTCCTCTTCATCCCCACTGTTCCTGATTCAGTCCATTTTCTCATTTCCTCCTGGAATTGCTTTAATCACCTCCTGAGTAATCTCCCTGTCTGTCCTGTTGCTTCCTATTCACACTGTGACTAGGTGATTATCCAAAACCATAAATCAATCAGTTATTCCACTATTGAAAAGCAACCCTTGAATAGTTCACTACATGTTTCAATGATAATCCAGGTTCCTTCCCTTACCATTCAAAACAGACCCTTCTTTTTGTTTTGAAGTGAGGATTCTAACCCAGTTTCCCTGGCATTGCTTCCTCTGTGGACCTTATGGAATTATGTCTCAGTCTTCGGAAGCCTCTTCATTCCAGTTTTCCCACGACATCCTCTAGCTCCTACAAGCCTGCCTTTCTCTCACCTGACAATTTCCTTTATGCCTGGATGGTTCCGACTCATCCAAGATGGCCCTATCAGCTCAGGCATTATTACTTATAATACAATAAAATTCATACTGATTCATCCAATGACCATGCCCAATGCCCTTCTCTCTCGCCTGCCTGAATCCCAGTGCCAACTAACAGTGTAAAAGTTCACTTTCCCAGCTTCTCTTGCAGCTATGAGTAAATGTGTATTAGAGATTTGAACAATAAGTTGTTAGCAAAATCTTGCTAAAGACCACGTGTTTCTGGGGATGCTTTCCCCCTCCTCCTGAAGGAATGAGATACAATTAGGTATGGATGCTACTCTAATCTCTGCCTCTCCAATTTCCTATTGTGAACTCTGACATGGTGTCTGGGGCTTAGCAGACATCTTGTGAGAAATGCAAGATGAGAGAAAAAGATGAAGGATTAAAATGAGCGTGTTGAGGAGGGCAGAAAGGAAAGATGCCGACACTGATGTTGCTGAATCCACACAGGCAACTCCTACCTCCAGACATCCCCTTAAGTGATGGAAAAAGTCATCTTTGTTTGACTAACCTACTATTAACAGGTATTCCATTAGTTGCAGCTGAACACACGCTTAACTGCTATTGCACCTCAGGGAATTCTGGCCATGTTCTCTACAAGGGAGGCAGTGCAGGGTGGTTCAGAACAAGGGCTTTAGAGCTCGGCAGATAAAAGCTTTGAATCTGGGCTCTGCCACTTAATGCACAACACAGGGTAGGTACTTGTATCTCCCTGACCCTCAACTGCACCACCCCCTCAAAAAAGGCAATGACAATGCCTAAGAAAGAAACAAGATTATAAATGTAAATTATAGGTGGATGCCTGGTATATGGTAAGCAACAGAACATCTCAGCAATTATTACGAGGTAGCTGATGTTTGGTATCCCAAATATATAATCCAACAGCACATACTGAATAGCTCCCTAATTCTGTGACCTGACACCCATCTGAATCCTTACTTAGATTGTGGGCCACGCTGAAAGCAAGAAAGTAGCATGTCACTCTCAGGTAGCTTACAGGAGTCTGCAGGACACAGATTTTCCACACGTGCTTTTTCGATGAATAAATGAATGAATGAACCGAAGGCTAATTTGAGTGCTGCAGTTTATCATGCCACTGGCTTTGAGTATAAATAAAATCTATATGGATGGTTAAAAAGATGCATACATTGAGGACCATATGATTGCAGACATACTGATAACACATGGATATTATTTATCAAGAAGATGATCAACTTTTAAAGCAGTAAGATATTCTGCTTTGCTTTCACGAATATATGACTTGCCCTTTCCCTCCCTGCTGTAAGGGAGAACTTCTTCTCCATCTAAAAATCCAGAGAGCTAAGATATGAGGTGTCAAAACCACTTGTGACACAACCAAGCCAAAAACAGAACGTGGGATCGAAGCTTTATCTTCTCTGCTCCATCCAACTTAGCCTCCAGAAAAAGCACTCTCTCTGAATATTTACTTGTCAGGAAATTATAAAATGAACAGCCCTCATTGTTTTGCAGAGGGGATGATGACAGGGTGAGAGTGGGGAGCTTCTCCGGCAAATCAACAGTCTCCAAATAGAGGGCTTTCCTGATGGCTCACTGGGTGAAGACTCCACCTGCAACGCAGCAGACACAGGCGACGCGGGTTTGATCCCTGGGTTGGGAAGATCCCCTGGCAAAGGGAATGGCAACCCACTCCAGTATCCTTGCCTGGAGAATCTCATGGACGGAGGAGCCTGGCAGGCTCCTGTTCAAAGAGTCACAAAGTGTCGGACACATAGCTTCTCTGGCAAATCAACAGTCCCCAAATATTAGAATGAGCCCAAACATGTTTTCTAAACCGTGTTTTGTCATCTGTAGTCAAACACACATAAAACTGTACAGGAATGCTATTTAAATGTGACCACTGAACTAGGTTGCCTAATCACAATGACCTTGGAAAATCGCCCTTGATATAAAAACCAGCCCTCCCTTAACTAAGATCTTTGCATGCACTGGGGGCACTTTCTTTTTTCCCTAGGGAGGAATACTCCCTCTTAGTAAGGAAAGGTGATCCACTCTGATAAAACTTTAACAGGTGCTGAAATTTATATATTATATTACAGCCTTACAAGCCTACACTAATTATTAATTATCCACCTAAGTGTACACTGCTTTACACATCCTGCCCCTTAACTAGAGCACTCAGAAAAGCCATTGTACTTTGCCTGATTAACGGACCATATCTTGAACAGCTAAATGGCCTAGCAAATGCAAAGATTTTCCCATACGTATACTTTACAGTGTTGATGTGGATCCACTGCCTATGCAAACCAACTGTGTTTCCACAGCCACATCCGATCTTGAGGAAAGTGGGTAACTGAGGGAGGGCTAGAAATGGACAATCTCAGCAAATTAGAGCCGACTGATGAAGCAGCTTCCTTAGCGTTTGCAAAGAGCACCAGTCTGCGTTTAGAATTGTAGGGGTGCTGGGTTCTCTCATTCTGCTCTGCGAACATTTTCGAGAAGTCACATCGAGGCTGCTTTTTATGCTAGAGCAGGTGTGAACTCAATTCCACCCTTAAACTAGTATCAGCTCAGCTGAGAGAACAGCCGTAAATTTTTATTTCAGAACTAAATGAAACTCATGAGGGTATGGGGCAAAATCTCATTAACTATTAAAATGCCTTTAGAAGACTCTGAGCAAGGCTGCTTTCTTTTTATTTTCATTTTGGTGTTCAAGCGATACCAGTTCAGTTCAGCTGCTCAGTCGTGTCCGACTCTGCAGCCCCATGGACTGCAGCACACCAGGCTTCCCTGTCCATCACCAACTCCCAGAGCTATACAAGACTTTAAAAGTAGACATATTTAGAACCACCTTCTCCTTGAGCTAACAAAAAAATTCAGAGTTCTTCCCCCCAGAATACATCTCCATGTTAAAGAAAAGGAAAAGGAGGTTAAAGGAAAAGTGCTATGCTCAGTCGCTTCAGTCTTATCTGACTCTTTGAGACCCCATGGACTGCAGCCCGTGAGGCTCCTCTGTCCATGGGATACTCCAAGCAAGAACACTGAAGGGGGTTACCATGGCCCCCTGCAGGGGATGTTGCTGACCCACGGATCAAACCTGGGTCTCCTGTGTCTCCTGCAGTGCAGGCAGCTTCTCTACCGCTGAGCCATCTGGGAAGCCCGAAAAGGAAGAGTAGGGGATCACCAAAAGATGGTCCAGCAAACTCCCGTTCCGTAAGTCAGCTTTCCCCCTGACTAGTAAGTAGGATGGGCTTCCCAGGTGGCGCAGCGGCAAAACGTCCACTTGCCATATGCAGGAGACACACGTTCAGTCCTGCGGGTGGGAAGAGCCCCGGAGAAGGAGACGGCACCCGCTCCAGCATTCCTGCCTGGAGAATCCCGCGCACAGAGGAGCCTGGCGGCTACAGTCCCTGGGGTCGCAGAGTCAGACACAACTGAACAACTAAAACAAGGATGCCCACGGCTACTTAAGCAGTCCGCCAAGATAGTTACAATACTTATGCTCATTGCATTTCAACTTCCAAATAACATTTTCAAGACCATTAATAAATAAGAAAAAGGGAAACTATGCAATGAGAGAAAATAAAAACACACACAATATAAAGTATGAATCCTGTCCTGTCAATCCAAGGCGTCAGGATCCCCCAAATCTGAATATTAGGCTCATTTACAAATACCCTGAAAGTTTCGAAGGAGACAAGGTCACCAATAAATTTTCCTCCACGATTTGGCACTGTCCAATTAAGTACCATCAGATACACATAAAGAGTTTATGCTTACATCCCAAGCAATCAGATTTGGCTACTGAATTTTTAAAAGCATGGCTTCGTCTGAATGGCCCAAGTGAGGAAGAGGCAGGAGCAATTAGTAAGCCAATAATTTCAGAGACTCAGGCAGCCATGCTGATACTTCAAGGCTAGAAAATCATACTTTGCGTTCAGAATGCTCTAAAATTAGCTTTTTATGTGTCCCTTTCTCTCTAATCCTTCTTTCCTTTTGTCTCCGTCTTCTCCACCAAATGTTATCAGATATTACACAGTTTCTATTTTCATTCAGCTTTTAATATGGCCCATGAGGGGGTGGCATTTAATTAATCACTTCCACATTCTGCCAAAACCCACTACGTGAGTCTCAAGTCTGCGTATTACTTTCGCCAAGCTGGTCAGACCCAATGAGCAGAAAAAGAGCCTAGAGAAAATAAAAGGAGGTGGCATGATCACTCATAGCCACTGAATTTAAGGGCCAGGTATTTTTCCCATTTCTTCACTGAAAGCCAGAGCAATGACTTAGCTGAGAAATTCCATCAGAGCACTAAAGGTGATGCAACATCACACAACGGAGAGTGGCAAGTTGGGAGTCAACCCAGTGCCCAGCTAGACACAAGCCTTGGTCAGCCCACCATCCTCCACTGTCCCCATATTCAGGCTGCAGAGAGATTTTCAAAGCTGTAAGAAAGCTTTCCATGCTTTATTTTCAACATCAACAATGTAACCTGCTCTATTTTACACCAATTTAAAGCAAAACTCCCATACAGTTTTTCCTATTAATAAACATGTGCAAGGAACTGGGGAGTGATGAATACACAATCGTCAAGAAGATGAGAAATGTCTGGGTTGTATCTATTAGGTAGCTGGGGATACATTTAATTCAGTCCCATCTATGCTTCATACCTTTTGCCACTGTTGGTCCCTGGGCTTGATATTCTGCAAGAAGAAATAAAATAAGATCCCCTGAGTATCTCTTTCTGCTAAAAATTCATACATACTTCCTTAGGAAGATTCAGAATGCCTGGGGAGTGACGGGAATGAGAGAATGATGGCATACACACAGCCAACAGTCTCTGCCAAGCTTCTCTGGAGAAGAATGAACCGAATCGGAAGACTATCTCCAACACAATCCCCAGAACCTAGAAGGCGCATGTAATAGCATTTCCTTGATGAAAAATGTCCTACCCAGTGGTTACTCCAAATGCAGGTGACCTACAACGCAGGGGAAGAAATCTCACCTTGTCAGCATCTTTACCCAAAATCCACAACAAGGTGCTTTCCACCTTATGCAACAATGCAACTTGAGAACATTTGAGCTGGAGAGAAAAATGGCTGGAGGTAAATATTTCCTCCAGGCGTGTTATCTGAATTCAACGAAATTGTCCCCAAAGAGGTGCTTATTTTATAGGATTACTGGTTTTTGTGGAATGGCTGGGAAAAAAAAAATCTTTATTTTGGTCTTGCTGTCTTCAGAACTGAACATGCAATACTATGTCCACCCGTCCTTGCCCTTGGTTCCAATCTCATTAGAAAGTAAAGGTGTTTTCAAACTGCCATCACCCAAGACCCAAGGTCTATAGAATTTTCAATTAATTGAAGACATTAAGTGACCTTCCCTGGTGGCTCAGAGGGTAAAGAGTCTGCCTGCAGTGTGGAAGACCCGGGTTCAATCCCTGGGTCGGGAAGATCTCCTGGAGAAGGAAATGGCAACTCACTCCAGTATCCTTGCCTGGAAACTTCCATGGACGGAGGAGCCTGGCAGGCTTACAGTCCACGGGGTCGCAAAGAGTTGGACACAACTGAGTGACTTCATTTGATCCTTGAAGGACATCAAGTGACAGAGCACCAATACGCAGTTGTGCGATGGTCTAAGATAACAGCAGAGTAGTTGCTGCAAAGCATATCATGTCACTGTGTGGCTCACAATGATGCTGGGCTAAGTGTTGACCATCCTGGCCTTAGAAACGTGAAAGTTAGGGATGATAAGAAATTCAGGCGAAGTCCCATCATCAGGAAGGGGAACAGCCAGGATGAAGACTGCAGCGCCCCCGAGCCCAGCCCACTATTCCACGAGGACCCTAAAGACGGCAGCGCTTCCAATGGAGCTCCTCTGCAGCTTTGGTCCTAATGAAGGTGATCACGTGAACAAAGGAAATAGGCTATGGTAATCTTTTTAACAAAACCCCTTTCCCTGTTTTGGCTGGGCTGGGTCTTCGTTGCGATGCGGGCCTTTCTCTAGTTGCAGCAAGCAGAGGCTCCTCTCTAGTCGCGGTGCACGGGCTTCTCATTGAGGTGGCTTCTTTTGTTGCTGGGCTCAGGATCTCGGGCACGAGGGTTTCCGTAGCTGTGGCTCCTGGGCTCCAGAGCGCAGGCTCAGGAGCTGTGGTGCACGGGCTTGGTGGCTCCACAGCACGTGGGATCGTCCTGGATCAGGGGCTGAACCCACGTCTCCTGCATTGGCAGGTGGATTCTTTACCACTGAGCCAACAGGGAAGCTCTAAGGCTTACAGTATTTTTTTTTTAATGAAGGTCAATAGCGCACTTAAGGTAGGCACTCAACTTTCAAGGACATGAGGTTAAAAGCCTGAAATTACTGCTGTTTCTCCTGGAGCTGAGGGGTGATGAGAGCTTTGCCAGGTGTCTGATCTTCCACCCAAGGAACCAGTCAAGGTGTCCACTATTGGCTACTGCTGTCCCAGGCCTATTTTCAGTGGCAAGCTTAGGCAAAACTCAAAGTAATGCTTTTCCAGTGAAACACTTGAGAGAAAAACTTTGTGCTAAAGGAAAACAGCCCTGTTTATTCCACATCCTGCTTTCCTTTCATGATGGACGGTCTTTCCCCTGCCCGTGTTCTCATTAGCCTGATTCCCACCATGACTGTGATCAGCGGAGGTGGGAAACTTTTGGTTAAAAGTTGGATCCAGCTCTCACCACAATTTCATGCAGTCTTGGCCCACTGGCCAAGATTAAATGTCTTTTGGCTGCTCCTAATTCTCCATATTAAAGATCAACAAATACAACTATGTAATATTAAAAAAAAAAAAAGAAGAAAACGGTTCTTTGCCCTCGGGGGCAGGATCCTGTGTGAGAGCTTCATGGCAACCCGGCAGGTGGCTGGAAGGAAGTTCCCGGGAGCCTGTTTGGCAGTGACCCAGAAGAACAATCTCTGTCACTTATAGTGACATGTCCCGGGACCTTGACGCTCCAGGATGCCAAGCCCACTCTGAGTGGCTACTGCAGGGGACTGTGGGAATGGGCACTGAGCTTGGGCTCTGCCAGAGACCACCAAGAGGATTGCAGGGAAGACTGCAGGGTGCAGCCATAGGCGGCTGGCTGCATGAGCAGGCAGCTCTGGGCAGCCTGGCAGGAATTCAAGCCAGGGGCCTAATAGAGAAGGCTGTGGATGATGAGGCCGAAAGACCTTTACCCTGGCTAGTTGCTGCCTTGATCAAGAGATGAGGACAAGGAAAGCACAAGCCTTGGTGATGAAATGACCTCAACTCCCCCGCCCCGCCCCCCCCCCCCCCCCCCCCCGCCGTGTGCAACTCTCCTGCTGCCGTCTCCCTGCCATCTTCCTTTCAGAACTCATTTTCCATCCCACGCTTCTTTATCATTCTCTCTAATCTGCTGACCAGAATTCAGAGTCGAGACCCATTTTCACATTTTGCTTCTCACAAGGAAGCTGGAGCCTTGGTTCTTTATTTTCAAAGCTGCTAAGTTGAAAATTACAGATTCTTCTCTTAAAAGAAACTAAATAAACCTTATAAATTGGCTAAGCATCCTCAGCCCCCTTCCCTCTTGTCTCATCCCATTGAACAGGCTGGAGGGGCAACTGTATAACTCTCCACCCCTTTTAAACTCTGCAGCTGGAGATGGCTGTGGATGGAAGAAAGGCAGGGAGATCACGTGAGCAAATTCATCTTTCCCTTCTCCTTGCTGCATCTAACCCAAACCTGACTTCTGAGACTGTGACAGTCATCTTGAGACAACGAGGAAAAGGACAAAGAAATCACAGAGATACCAGCCTAGACTTCAATGAACCGTAAACCGAATCTAGTCATGGTCCACCACCAGACTTCTAATATGAGAAAAATTATCCATAAGCCACCATTAGTCACATTTTCCATTCCTTTCAAGAAAAGCAAGCCTACGGACACAAACCACTTTTTCCTTGAACTTGACTCTAAAACGATTCGAGAACTTTCTACGTGAGAAATCTTTCTGTGATATGCAGAAGACCTACACTTTTCTGTGAAATATAGTTTTCAATTAACGTTTTTCTGGTATCAGTTCTTCTAAAGTTTAAAAGAGCCGGGTTTGGTCCACCTAGTTTGACTCTTAAAGTGTTTGATTAGCGCAGCATTGCCATGTTATACCGCAGAGCAGGCAGTCTAGTGGAAAGAGAACAAGACTAACGGAAGAGGGACAGCAATGTTTATTGACTGGACAAGTCACCTTATCTGAATACTGGAGGCACACAGCTTCTTTCAGTGGCCTTTCAAAAAATATTGATTTTACTTATTTCCTTTTATAAATAATCTGTGGTGTGTTTCTTGAAAACTGGAATCTATGCTACCGTTAATATGGTCTCTTTCCTGATATTCTGGACAGTCAAGGGCACAGAACTACAGAATGAATTTCTAGATGACTGCCTCTGGTTTAGGGTTTTCTTCCTGACACAGTAACATGTAGGCTTGACTTTAACTTATGGGCTTTTCATTTAGGGCTGAGACCCAAATATCTGATTTCTCTGATTGATTCATGAATGAACCCCTCCAAGAGCCACTTATTGAGATCCTATAGTTCTGTGCCAAGAACTGGCCCATGCATAATACTTTTCTCCTGGTGACGTAGCTTAATGAGTTATTATTTTATCCCTGTTCGATCCAATCCCTTACCTACAGTTTGGAATGAGCTGAGGTAGAAAAGAAATATCCATCTGAATCAGGCTCTAAAGAATTACATGTGGAAAACACATCACTAGTAAAGTTACTTGCAGGTATCACAAAATAGAGATGAATGGATTAGACAGGACGATAAAACATCTCTAAACATAAAATATAGTATAAGCAGAAAATGGCATACCTGAAAGATCAATGGACCATCAGATGAGAAAATTACCTCAGAGATCATCTAAAGGCTTGCTCCCCGTCCTCAGTTTAAAGGTATAAAACAGATTTGACCTGAAGACTCACAGACAGTTGCAGCAAGAGAGTAGAAAAGTCAGTTCTCTAGCTCCTAGCCTCTACTCAAAATCAGAATTAATTATATCATTGGAGATGACACTAAAAGAGTCTTATTTGTTAACACTTCATGAAGACATTTTAAATTAACATTAAAAAAAGAAAACTCCCAAACAACGCTGACAAGAAATAAGACCATTATTAAACATTTCTTCCCCCAGAAATTGCTTGCTATCACATTATCGGTCCAACAGCTAAGAGACGATATCAAGATAACCTCGAGCTAAAAAGTGTCATTAAAAAAAATATGTCGAAAACGCAGAAATCCCTAACTGAAGAACTCGTAAGCAACCCGCTGTCACTATTAAACTTCAGAACAATTTGAAAGCGAACTAAAATGTCCAGAGCTGACACGTACATTCACAATTTCATTTTCACAAAATTATGAAAGCATTATTTGACCTGTGGCACTTCAAACATCAAATAATAGCTATTTTTGTCCAGGTTTGGTTATTTTCAAATATTTACATTTCAGCATGGGAAGGAAAAAACACACTGAACCAAGAGGTCAAGTAAAATCTTACCCATGCTTTTAAAAAACTGTTTCTTTGTGGTCATTCTTTTCTTTTGTACTTTAAAGTTTTCAAAACTGTTTTCCTCGTAAGAGTCTCTTCATTGGGTATTCCCAGCTTTACACTGAAAAGAAAAACTACCTCTATTAACATGTACTCACATTCTCCGTTTTACAAGAAGACTGTGCCACTGGCCTCTGCCACTGGGATTTGAAAGTGCTCACAACACTTCACCTTTATGCTGGGCTAAACTCAGGGTAGCCATAAACACTCTGAAGTAATACAAACCTAAATATTCCTGCTCGGCAAATGGAGCGGTGGAAGTGAATTCTAATGAGCCGGCAGCTGTCACAATATGACCACAGTAACCAAATCAAAATATCAACCGCTAACCCAGATGAGACTCAAAGGTCATCCTGTAAGCCAGCAGCTCTCTGCAGTTCTGCCTGAACCACGATCTAATCCTGCAGTAAAACGTTCCATTGAGCTAGTTCAGAAACCAGTTACTCTACAGCGAGAAATTATTCCGTGCACTGGTAGAGTACCACGAGCAGGACAAGAACCAAATACCGCAGTAAGGAAACCGAACCATTCACAAGGGGACATGTAAAAACACAGCCGCTGATGTTGAACTAAGCTGCACCCAACCATACCCAAGTATCACTTTTCACATCCTTCAGTTACCAGTGCATGTCTATAACCTTACTGGCGTCTTGCTCACTCAAACAATCTGGCTTTCAATTAAAGCTCTGGAACAAAAGAAGGAAAACATATACTTAGGTCATTCCTCTGATCAAAAAGTTGTGGCCAGAAAATATATTATCTCCCACTGTAAAAAAAAAAAAAAAAAGAATTTGGACAATTCCCTGCAAAAGTTTTAATGTTGGGCAAACACAAGAAACAAACAGGAATGATTTTTAAAATCCATAGTCTTTGCATATAGTTCTTGCCATGATTTTCCAACTATTCCTTAACATATAATCCTCTTAAAAACACAAGGCTCAGCACCATGGTCCCTTTGACCCATTTGCGTATTCTGAAAGCTACCCACTGACCACTGTAAAGGTTTCATCAAACTGTTTAATAACTGTAGTGAACAAGTTTACTTGAACAAGATCAAGTGTACACTGTTATCATTAAAGATCATACATGGTCACAAAGAAGTGACTGGTTCTCTCCAGATACAAAACAGGACAGGGAATTTCAAACAAGTAAAAATGCAAACTGGCTTGCTTGTCTCTACCCAAGGGAAAACAGTAAGTGAGGACTCAGCAAGTGTCAAGTAAGAGTCTACTACACAAATATTGAACCATGATGTTGTACACCTAAAAATATATGTCAATTATACCTCAATAATAATTTTAAAAGAGAACTGTATGAATTGGTCAAGGCCGGCAGGCAGCTAGATGACTCACTGCTGAAATCTCTCAATTCCTCCAGACTCCCCCACACTAAAAGAAAAACAAAAGGCCATGCACATTTATTTTTTAAAACAACAAATTTGGGGCCTGCTTTTTGTTGTTGTTGTTTCTTTTAGTTATGTTTTTCTTTAAAGGATTTACACGATATCAACTTCCAAAACTCTGTGTGGCAACTTTAAATACAGACAGCAATGGAGGGAAGAGTGCACCCTGACAAACCAAGCATCATTATTAATTCTTCTAGCACAATAGCTGCATGTGTGTGCACATGTGCACGTGAACATGTGCTTGCATGCAAGTGCACTTGCGTCCATTTGTTTATTCTTAGTTTAGGCGATCAGCCAAGTAAGGCCTTGTATTCAGATATGCAAAACCTCCTTATTTCTAAAGGAGGTAAATTAATGTAGACGCTGCTACTCTTATACGTCATATACCATTTTGCATAAATTTGAGATACACAAATAAATTAAGTTTTTGTATTTTGGTGCCAGAGGTAAGTATTAGATCACAAAAATGAACATTTATGCAAAATCATTCATGGGAAGTCAAGGAGTTCAGATTTTTAATAAAGCATTTTGTTACCTTAAAAGAGTTTATAAGCAAATACTAGCAATGCCTGCATCATTTCTTCAAAATACTGTGTTGCCCTAAGAACAAAATGTAGAATAATAAGTCACTACCCAAAGAAAAGAGGGCTTCAGTATTTTTTGCTTTCTCTGCAATAAAATAAAACCTCACTAAGTGAACAGTTTACCAAAAAGAAATAGGTCATCTGCAGTTAATAACTCTTTCCCGTAAAATTAGTGTCACTTATTTCTGTAGCAGACGCCTAATTCAGTCACAGACTTGATTGATTTGACAATAGAGAATCTGGTCCAATAAAGTGGCTGATTTATTTCCGATGCTATAGCTTTTACCCTAATGTGACACCAGAGCAGAATGAAATCTTTGACATGTAAAGAAATCCTTTACAGTTTTTCATGAAAACCAAAGCTTCTGAAAGTGGATATTAGATTGTTGTCCAAAACTTAAAAGTCTAATATCTTCTTTCGGTAGAAGAAAACTTCCACAAACACCGTAACCCAGAATATGGATGTGGACACAAAGAGTAGTTTAGAATATACCATATACTCTGTAAATTCAAATTGCTGGCTATACTAATAGGTCTTATTTCCTCTTTGTCTTCATTTGTAAATCGGCTGTCTTTAACTTTCTGAAAACAATCTAGCTTCTCTTTGTAAAGGTACAGCAAAGCACCAAGCATGGTTCATTTCAAAAGTGGTTTCATTTTAAATCAACAGCAGCTTGGGCAACATCAATGAGCATCTTTGTTCCCTGAGTCTAGGCCTGAGATACTCAAGCCAATCAAGAAGGCGTTTGGGATGTGAGAAATTACCAGGGGGTGGGGGGTTAATGCAGCATCCTAGCGAGTTCTCTAAAAATATTTTTAATTCCTTTCCAAAGTAAAAATGCGAGGTATTTCATAATAGTTTAAATGCCTTTTTCTCTCTTCTTTTATTTTTTTTTTTTTTTGCACACTGCGCCATGCCCTCTCACTCTGAGGGCAACTTCCCTGACCCTAGTCTGACACTGCACCGTTAATGTCAGATAAACCATTTAGCCCAAGCACAATTCTTTTCTGTGCAAAAATCTGCTTGAGGTGGAAAATGTAGCAGTTTGTAAACAATAAAGAGCCATGTTTCAGACCAGACAGCTTATCTAACAGAGAAGTCCTTTCATGGGGAACAGTGGGTGGGAGCCTCCGGACGTAGTAGCATTTCCTCCCACAATGCAGGAGACTGTCTTGGCCTCCATATTTAAGGGTTTAATGGGAAGGAGGGCAGACGGAGTAAAAGAACACAGCTGACATGGACTTTCAGCTTAAACAACAACTAAGTGAAAAGAGTCAGCTCTCGGAGCTCCGGCTGTAGATGCTCAGCCCACTTATATTTTAAATACTATTTGAACTGAAAAAAAAGAAAACGAATTTGGTTTGTAAAACAGCTGCCCAGGAGGACACGCAAACAAGAATGATTCTTTGCTATCTTTGTATTGTTTGGTGTCTTCTGGAATATTAATTTATCCACTTGTTCTTTAGGAAAACATTTTTGCATGGACATTATATAAACTTCTAAATATGAGTAGTAGTTTATTTATCCCATTTTATCCTCATCGGAGGATAGTCTTAGAATTCTTCAGGACAATTCTCTAATATACTCTTTCAGTGTTACTTTTCAAGATGATTATTTTCAAGTTAATCTTTTACTTTATGAAGTTGGATAAGGATAAATAGAGAAGGGATGGTGTTAGAATTTAAAATTACTGCCACTGTCATTGAAGAATGTAAAGTTGCTCTTTCAAATCTAAGGTGACAAACATATCTAGTCACCTGCATCTGCCTATCCTGGAAACAGGAGACACTGCATCTCATCATGACTCATTTTAAAAAGCTAGGATTCTTGCTTTAGCTACAGAGTTAAAACATAACAGTTACTGTTTTAAATTTTAAAAAAATAAGAAAATATGAGAACAACCCATGGTCAAATACAGCTTTGAGATCCTGATTCTCAAAGTTGGGATGACACTTAATCACCCATTAAAAATAAATTCCTAGTATTTCTCTGCTTTGACTACTGTGCATTTAATATCTGAGGTCCCCGTAGATGGATTTGACGGTGATTTCTGAAAAGACGACTCACACTCAAGAATGATCTACACCTTAAATAATGAGTATAGGGATGAATTGAGAGAGGAGCTTTGAACATACACTCTATCACATGGAAAATTAAATAGCCAGTGGAAATTTGCTGTATGACGCAGGGAGCTCAAACCTAGTACTCTGTGACAACCTAGAGGGGTGGGATGGGGTGGGGGGTGGGAGGAAGGCTAAAAGATGAAGGGGACGTATGTATACCTATGGCTGATTCATGTTGATACGTGGCAGAAATCAACACGATACTGTAAGGCAATTATCCTCCAATTAAAAATAAATTTAAAAAATTATAAATAACAGAACAAAGTTAACATTAATTTACAAAAACAAGTATAGTGACCAAGGCTTAAAAAATAGGACATTCCTCAGAAGCATCTGCAGTTATGGTTTCAGAACGATATATGTATGGCTGCATGTCTTCCTTGGAGTATAGTCCAACAGCTTCTGCCAAGAAATTTAACCTCATTTATTGATGGATTCACAACAGGATTTGGCCAAGTTGAGAGATTTACTAATATTGTTAAAGCTCACATTTATTAGAACAAAGATCTTTTTTTCCCAATCAAAACTAAAGTAACCAGCTATTGGGACCTTTTAAGTCATTATAAATTGTCTTTTCATTGCTCAAGATACTGCGGTTTTGTTTTTTTTTTTTAATCCCTATAGGTAGTCAAAGCAGAAAAAAATATGCTAAGAATTCCAATAGAAAAGACATGCTGGAAACACAAAGACTGTCTCAAAGTACACATAGGTCACTTCATGAAGCAGGATGGGGACCTCCTAGATCATTAGCACTAAAGTTCACACCTTGATAAATACACAACCAGACTTTACAATTCAGCTTGAACATGCTACTTTGATTTAAGCACAGTAACCCTATTATTACAGAATTTCCACGACCCCTTTCATAAAAGTTCACGCTAACACAGATTTTTTCTCATTGCCAACTGATACTTCTTACTTTAAATATTCACCACTTTCACTTCATCAGCCTTAACCCTGGAAAACTACTGCCACAACAATGAAATTAGGAGACGTGCTTTACATCTAAGGAACACAAATTTTCCATGTAGGTTCAATATCACTGAAATCAGGTAATTCCACACAGTCGTAAAACTTAGTCCTGTGTGCACTATTACCAAGCAAAGATCATCAATATTTTTCTGTAATTTAAAATTACGATAGTGAACTAGCTAAATATCTAAGTTCTTAAAAACAGAATCTCTGTCTGGGCTTGTATTCTATCTTTGATGGTAAAACATAAGCATTCCAAAAACCCATGCTAATTTAAAATTAGTCTTACTTTGTATTCTGGAATTGACAAAAGGTGGAGAGAGATTGTCATGTGACCCAAGGTCCCTGCTGGTCATGTGGTCATAGGGAGTCCCATCTCCATAGTTCTGTAAATAAAATAACAGCATAAATTTAAATTTGCCATGAATCAATCAGCATGTAAGTCTGACTACTGATACCTCTCTGAACCAAAGAAACTGGAGCCCACCATTCTCACCCCAGCACCTTATTATAAGAAAGCTGCATGTTCACATGTACAGTGCATAAGAAGGGCTCTAAAGTTCGCAGAGTTCACATTTTCCCCAAAATCATAGTGAAACTGGGGGAATAATAATAGCGGAGCCAACTGCATCAAGTTCTTAAGATCAAATGGAATAATGCAAGTAAAACACCTGATACCTATAAAATATATTGTAAATAGTAATTATTATTTTGATAAGCCCACATTATTTTTTTAAAAAGAGAGCAAAATGTGCTATGGGAAATTTACTCATAACCTGCAACGAACTGCCTTTGGAAGGCAAAGGTAGGACCTTGTAAACAGCAGCATTTGGTTTTATGATACTGAAATTTCAATGTTTTATTATAGATGTTATTGTGGTTGTAAAACAATTGGATCATTCCATAAGTAACCAACTACACAAGAATGTTAAAATTATTATAACAGGACTATAAATGAATATCAGAATTTAAGCATAAATTCTGGATTTGGACAAAGTATGCCACAAAAAAAAAAAAAAAAACAGTTTTACAGCAGACGGTAATCTCTGGAAATTTCTAATTACTATGATCATCTCATGGTTTAAAGGGGAATTTTTAATTAAAATAAGGTTTTTAAACTGCCCAGTCACTTGCTTTTAATGGAGGAGTTAGATAACAGACAGGAAAGCGTTAAAATCATCTAAATCATAGAGTTCAAATTTTAGGTTACTAAGGTACATAAGTGACCAGAAAGGAAAAAAAGTCATGCTGCTCAGCTGGTTGCACTATCCATAAAGACTAAGTCAAATTTACTCAGAGGTATCAGTTGGTATGTTAGCCAAAGGGCAGAATCTGCCCACGTGAAAAGGACAGATACTGTATGAAAAATGAAAATGCACATCCCTCCACTAAAGAAGCGACAGAAACCTTAAGGTTCCAAACTACCCCGTTTTCAACCGCCTTTCCTCAGCTATAAAAAAAATTAACTTGAATGATACTGTGATGGGATGTTGCCAGTACATCAGGGCATAAAAGGACGTCACATTTTAAATATCTATCATTTCTCTTACACTCACTTGTTCTATACCAGACATTGCATAATACTAATTACCATTTATTAAGTATACTCACCCTACAGAGTTATTAAGAGCTTAATATATATTATCTAATTTAAACGCCAGCACAGCGTTTCAAGATGACTGGAAATATCACCACTTGAAGATGAGAAAAAAGAGACACCTGCCCCCTGGCTGTCCAACACAAGCCAGCCACAATAAGCTGTCTCATGCCAGCTCGCTGCATTTAGAAAATACAAATTACAAAATATTGAGTCAAAGTTATCCACCAATGAATTCCCTGGGGTGGTGGGGGGAAAGGCCAGACGATTCATGAAAACCAAATAAAAGTCAGGACGATCCTAAATGAACCTCCCTCTCAGAAGAACGACTGAAAGAACCACGTGTTGTATTAAAATGAGAAAGCAGAAGAGATTAAGTTCATGCGAACGAGCTCAACAAGAGAGGGACGTTCTGTCGTCTCCCATACTTGCTGTCATGGGGAATGGATTGATTTCTGCAACTGAGGACTGTAATGTGAGGAGGAGGAAAGATTTCCTCAACCCATCCATATAATGCAGGAGAATCTGAAACTCGACAGCTGGTGCAAAGTCTCAGCGAAGTTCCTGGTAAGCCGAGAGCTCTGGCTGTACTCTGAGACTAGAGCATGAGCCCCAGGGCCAGAGGACAGGTGGAAATGGCCAACGCGGCTCGCTGAGACGGCCTCCTTCGGACAGCTTGATTACCTTCCTTACCTCTTTGCCAAAATACAGACCACTCTCCACCCCAAATGTGTGCGAACATTACAGTAAATGTGCCCCCGCTCCCGGCCCTGCAGAACGTTTCCTCCATCTACACAGCTGCTTGGGGGAGGGGCAGCTGCTTTGTGTGGTCTCTGTCTACTTTTAATCTGGAGTTATATGTATTATTATAAAAACTGAGAGGGATTTCAGAAGGCCTAGCGATGACTCCATTGGAGAAGGAAATGGCAACCCACTCCAGTGTTCTTGCCTGGAGAATCCCAAGGAAGGGGGAGCCTGGTGAGCTGCCGTCTATGGGGTCGCACGGAGTCGGACACGACTGAAGCGACTTAGCAGCAGCAGCAGTAGCAGCAGCGATGACTCCATTAAAGACAGATTTTATATATATATAATCGTTCACATTTGAGTTAGAAGGAACAGGAAAGATCCTCTGGTTCAACTTCATTTTAGAAAGCAGCAGTATGGGGCCCAAGGAAATGAAATGACACACCCAAGGTCATACACATACAAACACACGCAGGGCCTAACCACCTACTCACACCCCATGCCATGATCTTCACATGACGCCCTAACAACCAAAAACCTTGGACAGGAATAGCAAAAATCTGTGAGCGAATAAGACATGTATGGTTAAGTACAAGCAACTTCGTTTCCAAATGACTCTGCGCCATGGTCTGTAAAACACAAAACTGACTTAAGGGACACTGACAAATGAGCAAGTCTGAAGAATAAGACTTGGTCTAAATCAGATCATATCCATTTACTTTGAAGTTTAACGATTTGGGGTTGTGTGTATTTTAAAAATAAAAGCTACTTTCAATTAAAAATAAATAAATAAACGAACCCACTGGTGACCAAAGGCACTACTGGTGGTGGGACAATAATGTTTACAAAGTGAAACCAACACAGACTTATTATGCAGATGATACTGGAAACTACAACTTCACAGTATGTCTTCAGAACTATTCAGTGACCTATTTACACCAATATATTACATGGATACTAGGAATTTTTTTTAAAGTTGCACCACCTACAAAAAACAGCTTTCTGTTAACACTGGATCAGTAACTGGCAAAGCAAGGCCAGATGTTTAATGAAAGGGTTGTCTTCTGGTTAGCCAAAGTGGAAAGGGTGTCAAAATCAATAATAACATCCAATAGAGCCTGAAAAAAAAAGCCAAACAGAAGCTGATCCTCATTAAACTCAGTCTGCATATATAGCCATGCAGATGCGTGTCAGGGAGGAAAAAACTCACCTTCAGTTTGTCAATTTACATATGAGGATGTCTGCTTATGGGGAAAAGATTAGATATACTTACCCTGGATGGGCTTGGATGTCCTCCACTCCCCCAGGACCCTGAGCTACTTCTGTCTTCTACATCTGGGGACAAGAGAAAAATTCTTTAGGCTTTCTTGCAATAATTCTTTCTTTTCGTATATGAACTTTTAAATTAATGTTTCAAATTAATCTCCTGTTGCCTTTAATTAAGAATCAAGCACGAGGCTACCATGATGATAGTAGCTTCTGACCCAACTACTTAAATTAGCTCATTTAAATTCACAGCAGAAACAAACTGGACCCTCAGGAACCAGAGGTATGAACATAAAAATTACTTCCATCCTTCACAATGTTTCATAGCCTCAACTTTTATCAACCTGAAATTGCACTTAAAATCTTACTAAAATCTTTTGGACAGGTTAAGTTAAAACTACACGAACACAACCTTAAAATACACACATACACGAAAGTTAAATCAGGTAAATATCCATACTATTAATATTATCAATATTAGCGGCATGCATGCCATAGCGCTCCTAGACACTTTCTGTCCTCTTACCGGCTCAGACAAGCCACTAGAAGCCTACCCTCCAGACAACAGACATGAAGAAAACACGTCAGATGAAAAAGGACGTTGACAGTCTATTTCCATCAAGACATTACAAGGATATTAGGAGACTTTAAGTTTCTTAGAACCACACCATCTCACTCCTTTTTTTTTTTTAAATAGGCACAACACTTGGCCTACAATCCTTAATCTGGACAGTGAAATGTGGCACAAAAGTTGTTAAAACAATGTTTTATTTTGTTAATTATGGCAAAATGACCTATACAAACTCCCAGAATGCTGGAATTCTCTAGGCCCTGTACCAGCGAAGTTCTGCTGCTGACCAAATTTGAGATGCTTCTTCAGTGCTTCAAGTGCAAACACGCAAGAAGGGGAGTCTGACAGCCAAGTTCCCATGTTCACTGCTCAGAACATAAAAGTGCGCGCAAGATCAGTCACTCTAAATTTAGAAATGGCTTTGAGATTTTTGATGAAAGGCCCTTTCTGAGTACAAAAAGTTTCGCTGTTCTATTATCTTGATCACGGTGGGTAACAGACGGCCATCACAAGCTTCCTCTGACAGAACTGGAGGAGGAGGTGTGAAACTTCGGCTCAGGAGATGTACTCCCATGGACCGTGTTTTCTAACATTTCAGTAATACTGTTTCTTAACGCACTACTGTCCTTCCCTTAATTACTCCTATTTTATTATCAGCAGAAGTAATCATAGTATAATTAACTGACTTATTTGGGGGTCCAGTAGAGGACATGGTGTTTTAGAATATATTAAGAGAGGGACTAGAAACAGCAACCAACAACTAGGGCCACTAAACTTGAAATCTTATTTTTAACAAATATCATTCCAGTTACTTTGGTCAGTCCTTCCGAAGAGAATGCAAAGGCAAACAGCTATCCCCTGCAGACAGCTAAAATCAGTGCCTGCAAGGGACTTCCCTGATGGTCCAGGGCTTAGGACTGCACTTTCACCGCAGAAGGCAAGGGCTGGATCCTTAGTCAGGGAACTAAGACCCCGCATGCTGCATGGCGCAGACAAAAATAGAAAAGAACACGAAATTTAAAAAATGTTTCAATAAATATAATCAGTGGCTGTGAGCTTTAAGAGATGTCATGCAAGCTCTGAAGAGGAAGTCTGGAGAAAAGGTACAATATATTCCCCAAATTTGCTGTTTAACAACCCAGCCTCCTAGCCCATCTACTGTAAGCTGAACTGGGGGACATTTATAGAAAAGTGACTTAGAACTCTTGGGACTGTCACACAAGTAAGTTTTGTAGCCTATCCGGTTCTCGTCATCCTTAACAGCAAATCAAGTTTATTTTCACACACACACACACACACACACACACACACACAAAGGTATAAATGACAAAACCTATCAACCAGAAGTCTGCACATCTTGACTTCCTTCTCGCCTGAAAAAGCCAACCTGGATTAATTAGAGAGATTTTCCTCTTAAACTTGGCCCCAAAGTAATGATGGAACAGCAGCGAATCTCTACGTCTACCATAAGATTCTGTTTTGTTTGGACCCATTTTATCCATTTTCAAAAAGGATTTCAAACATAAAAGGAAGGCAGAGACAAGGAGGAAAGGGGACCATAGTACTTCCTGGTCAGTAGTTTTGCCCTAGGGGTGATCATGGTCCCCAGAGGGCATCTGGCAATGTCTGGAGACATTTTCAGTTGTCACAACTTGGCAGGGCATGGAGGCGGGTTAGAGCTAGTGGCATCAAGTGGTTAGAGGCCAGGGACGCTGCTAAAGGTTTTATACATGTCAGAATACCTGCACAACACAAAATATCCTGGTCTCAAATGTCAACTGTGCCAAGGTTAAGAAGGCCTCTTCTAAAGGACAAATTCTATTAAAGAGCAAAAAGGAAGACTCGAGCTGGAAAAAAAAAAAAAAGATGTACCAGAATTTGATTTATAATGAATACAACCTCTTACTAAATACACAGTGAAGTTATCTGAGCCCAGATTTAAGCCAGAGTGTTTCAAGAGACGTTCCTATACATCTTCTGTCCACAGAATAAAGGGAAAATGATGGTCAACCAAGCAGGCTGCTAATTAGCAGGCAAATAAAAACACATCAAAACTTGAGTATTCCCAACTGGGCCATTTCAAAAGCGAGCAATCCACTAATTAAAAATGCTGGAAGTCTAGCTTTTTCAAAACAGGTTAAATACTGGCTGGTTTCCTTCACAAATAGATTCCCACCCAATCAAATCTGACTGCTCTTTTCCCATTCTTTCCCATTTCCATCCTCCTCATTTCCTGACCTCATGCTGCTGTACCTTCTTTTAGTCTTTCTTCCTCTTATTGCTTTTTAACAGACTTTTCCTTCAGTGGCCTCCTGCAAACTGAGAAGGTAAGGACACCTCTCTTGCCCTCCAAGACTTCACAGAACAATCGTATGACTTCTGATATTTTTTATTTGAAAGAATATCTGTACAACGGGTGCTCCTTGATCCAGGGCAAGAAGACTCAAAGCTATAGCATGCACCGAATGTAAATATGTTATTTTTAAGACATTTGTTTCCATCTTCCCTCCCACTGAGCTTCATCAGACCTGCCAGTAAGTCAGCAAGCATCTCCTCAACAAGGATCTCAGTCCATCTCAAAGTGCGCCTGAGGACTGCCTATGTCTAATCACCTGATGTGCTCATTTCAAGATTAGCATCCTGGGGTCCATTGCAGACCTACTGATCCTGGATCTTTGAAGGTGGGGCCAAGAAAACTGTGTCTTTAACAAGGTCTTCAGGTACTTTTCGTGTACACAGGAGCTTTGAGAACCATCAGCCTCCTCCACTGGAAACACGAGCCAGATGCATACCCTACTCCGTCACCCACTGCCTAACGCACATCTTGTCCTAAAATCCTTGCCCAGGTGGCCAGTTTCTGCAGCATTCAGTCCACATTCCCGTCGCGTCTACACCCCAGTCGTTCTTGCCCAGACTCACTCTCTGTGTAAACCTTGCACGTGGCCTACACGTGGCCATCCCCTGCTCCCAGCTGGTGTACCTGGGCACCACACACACTTTCTACCTCCAGATATTTGTACCCGCTATTCCTTCTGCCTGAGCTGTTTCTTATCTCTCAAAACATAATACTAGTTAGTATTTTATGAGCTTAAATATGCCAGACACTGTGCCAAGCACTTCAATACACTACCAGTATCGCCATTTTATCTTGGAGGAAACTGAGGCTTAGACGGGACAGAAAACCCTCCCAACGTGACAGTAGATGGAAGAGCTGGCAGACACAGGGGCTGACCATGTTCAAGTCAGGAACATTCTCCACCACGGTCAAGGTCTCCCCGATAAGCAGCTCAGGTCTCTCTACAACCAGCTCGAACATAACTGCCAGTCCCTTCTTCCCATGGATGTATTTACCTTTGGAGTTTACATCCACTCTTGTGTCCACAAAAAGATTATAGAATGAATACAACACAAATATATAAACCCGGGTCTCATGCACTGCAAACAGCTTCTTTACCGTCTGAGCCACCAGGGAAGCCCCAGTCTTGTGTCCACAGAAGATTACTGAATGTATACAACACAAATACATAAAATGAAATATGTGAAGAAATCAGAGAGACCGGAAAATAAAAACAGGAGAACAATCAAGCCATATGTATGATGAGCTTATCAAAAATGTACACTGTGGGAGTTCCCTGGTGGTTCAGTGGCCAAGACTTTGTGCTCCCAATTCAGGGGACCCAGGTTCGATCCCTGGTCGGGGAACTAGATCCCACATACCACATTTCGCAACTAAGAGTTCAGATGTCTTAACTAAAGATCCTATATGTCACAACTAGGACCCAGTGCAGCCAAATAGATAAATATTTTAAAACAAAAACAAAAAACTTTAAACATACATGTGATGGATGGGATATTTGTGAGAGAGGGGTCAAAATTCTAGTGGGCATAGAGTAAAACAAGATTCATAGCCTTGGATAAAAATACCCAAACTTTCAGGAAAGTCATTAAGGGCACACAGTCACAAATGAAAAACTGCCAAGACAGAAGCCGCGTGGATACTGAGTTCTCGTGTCTCCCTTGTTCTGCTCTCACTCTCTATCCAAGACGGGAACACGTAAGAGGAAGACAACCACCTGGGCGGAAGGAGGCAAAGGAAAACAGAAAGTGGATGAGAGCAATTCTTCTTCCCAAAGACTGGCGTGGGCTCAATTGTTTCTAACTTATTTTACCCTAGACACAGACAGACTGAGTAATGTCCATGGTTTTGACAGTTGCTTTAGGAGGCAATCGGACCATCTACAAATTTTGATTTTACTTGAGTAGTTCTGCCTAAGCCCCCTCTAAAATGCCTGATATTTCAACACTAAAACACAAAAGCAAAGCGTGGGTAGAATGAGGATCAAACACTCCTTTCAGAGAAAAGATATACAGAGATGAATTTTAATTTCTATGATTTCCCACCCATACTCATTGATTATTCAAATTTCCACTTTAAGTGGACAGTGAGATCAAAACTATCCGTAGACTGGACCAATGTCCGAAAGCACAGAGCTGGAAAAAAGACCTAGATTTCAGCCACAGACTTCATTAACCAGCTCTACGGCCTGAGCCAGTCACCGGACTCTCTGAACTCATTGTTGTCAACTGTAAAATAAGTGGTTTTGATTTCCATTCTTAGAAATAGGGCAGCCTAGTATAGTGGAACAACTCTGCCACAAAACACTAAGTGTACTAAATCAGACAGAGAAAAGACAAATATCATGTGATGGGGCTTGTACGTGGAATCTAGAAAGCTGATACAGATAAACTTATTTATAAAATAGGAATAGACTCAGAGACATAGAAAAGAAACTTATAGTTTCCAAAGGGGAAGGTGGGAGAGGAATAAACTAGGAGTTTGGGATTAATATACACACTACTATATATATATAATGCATTTCCTAGGTGGCTCAGTGGAGAAGAATCCACCTGAAACGTAGGAGACATGGGTTAGATCACTGATGGGGGAAGATGCTCTGGAGAAGGAAATGGCAACCCACTCCAGTATTCTTGCCTGGGAAATTCCATGAACAGAGTAGCCTGGTGGGCTACAGTCCACAGGGTCAAAAAAGAGTCAGACATGACTTAGCAAGTAAACAACAAAAAAATATATAAAACAGATAACCAACAAGGACCTAGCACAGGGAAGTATACCAAATGTCTTGCAAGAATCTAAAAAGGAATATATATATACACACACACAAATGTATAACTGAATTACTTTGCTGGACTCTGAAACTAACACAACACTGTGAATCAACTATATTTCAATAAAAACTTATAAATCAATAAATACTGATGGCTTTTTAAAAAAAATCACTAAAAAATGACGGATTAAAAAATTTTAGTCTTCTTCTAAACCCAAATGAACTGACAAGACAGTAAGGAAATATCCAGCCAAAATCAAAGTGAAGGCTGGAATCCACAGAGGAAGAAGATATTTTTTTGCCCTGAGGACAACTGCCAATCTAGAAACTGTAATGGCCTCTTGGGTCAAGGAGAACAAAAGTGAAAACTCAGCATCCACCCAGAGCTGGTATCTAATAGGAGAAAAAGGAATAATAAGGTTTCCAACCTCAAGGAGTGATTACTAAAGTAAACAATTGATACTTAGACACTTAGCAGCGTGTGTGTGTGTGAGTCATGTTAGTCGTGTCCGACTCTTTGCGAGCCTATGCAGTGTAGCCCATCAGGCTCCTCTGTCCATGGGATTCTCCAGGCAAGAGCGCTGGAGTGGGCTGAGCCTCCTCTAGGGGCTCTTTCCAACCAGGGACGGAACCCGCACCTCTTACATCTCCTGCATTGGCAGGCAGGTTCTTTACCACTAAGACAATCAAAACACATAAACAGGCAAATTGTGATTTATCCAAGGAAATTGAGTTTCACATTTTTATGGCTGTTCGTTCTGCTTAGTGGGTCTGAGATTTTCAAATAATCTCCTGGATTTCCATAACAGCCAACATGTTTGAAATAATCAAATCCCACCTTCTCCATGAACCCCCCTACAGCACAAACACAGTGAGAATTCAGTGAGCCTTAGATTTGAGCGACTTCATTTACCTTTCAAATATCCTCTTTTCATCTCACCATTTCAACATAATTCTGTATGCTATATAAATGATATGCTTCCAAAAGTTATGTCTGCTTACCAGAAGTCCAAGGTAAGAACACAGACTGAATATTATACAAATTAACCTTGATTTGAAATAAACAAGTGTGAGGGTTACCTAACTCTGTTGATTTGGGGTAGCTTTGTGTATCCATCCTTTCCTCATTGAGAAACCAGATCATGCCACACCACAAGGGTTCTACAGTTTCATGAAGTCAGAACAACCTAAGTGGTATTCTCTGCTGCCCTAAAGCTCCACAAATTCCCACTCTTGTAGAAACATAAGGATTTCCTGATAAAAGCTTCTACACACTCAGAATGCTTCAGGAGGTTGAGATTGAGTTCTTCCTGGAAAGACAGTCATTCTGAGGCATGTGGAAGTCTACATGGTCTTAAGCCCTTCTCTCTGCAATAACAGACACTATTAAATCTCCTCCACACCCTCACGGAGACTCACAGACTGCATACATCTGTGGCTCCTACTAATTTCCTAGTCCAGGAAGAACCCTTGGCTGAGCCCTCCACACAAACTGAGATGGCATATGCTCTCCGTCAGTGCCAGATGAATTTAGAGTTCAAAATATTTCATCAGCAAAGAGCGTGTTAAGGATGTGCACATTTTCATTAGCACCCAGTATAAGAAGAAGCCTAAGGACAGTGATCTGAAGTCCAATTTGAGTCCAAGGACAGAGGTAGGAAAAGCTGAGGAGCTTCAGATATTGACAAGGACTACACCACCAAGACCACTTCTTTCTGCTTCTGCAAGAAACAAGATAGGCTCCAGAAGGAGTAATCTAAGCCGTGGCGAGAAACTTCCAGCACTTTCCCAAATCTGACTAAGCAAAAGATGATGACTGTGGTGATGTGTCCCACGCACATTTTAAGATACTTCAAATACAAAGAACAGGGACGTGGGCGTTCCATTTTCAGAGCATTGTCCACCTGGCATCTCAGTGCTCATGGATTTCCCTATTAAATAAATTCAAGAATTCAAAGGTCAAGTATAAGATGATATTACATTACAGATCATATACATAAATATATAAATAGTATAAGGAAAGGTAAAATATGGATACACTGGGAGGGAAAGGATAGAAGGAAAATTTGTTCAGAAAGGAGTTATTGAAAATTTTAGCTTTTATTAACCACCAAGTTAAACTTCCATTAATACATTTTTTGAAACACTGAAACAGCATTACTTTCCTTAAGTTCTAGATAAACTATTTTTCAAAAATGAACACTAAATAATCCCAGGTGATTAAAATATGGAGTTAATTGCACTTTACAGTACTGTTAAACAGGAAAAGCATTTTCATATAACATGATATTAAGATAATATGGAAGTAACAAAATATAACATGTAACAATTATGTTATCAATGTCAGTGGGGCTTCATACTGTGAAATTCAGAAATCCTGAAAATTCAAGGTGAGTAGACAGTTATATTATGAAACCGAGACAAAAGTAACGAACTCTTTATATCAACCCATATAATTTGGAAGTATCATGATACTCTAACTTGAATAATATTCTAATTTGAATAACCTAACATGAAATACAGAACTTCCATTTTCAAATGTTTGAAACAAATCAGTCAGGGTCTTCTTATTAAAGAGAAGCTCATCCTTTCCAGAGCTCATCTCTCCAAGTTAGGTCCCAAAAAGAAGAGAAGCCACGAATACCTGGGGTAAGACTATAATAATGTGAGTGGTAGGAACAGACACCTCCTTTGGCTTTGAAATGTAACTGGTCTAAAAGTTACTTAATAAAAATCAACTTTACTCAGATAGTGCTCTTGGAAGCTAGATATATTTCAAATCAGGTAAGAAGAAATTGAAAGTAAAATCAGCCTATCATTTAATTCCAATATTAAATAGATTAAGCTTCAAAGTACCTAAGTTAAAAGTGAATATTAATAACTTGGGGGAGTTTTTAAACTAGATGCTTAGTACCTTTTCAAGATGTATTTACAAATGAACGTCACAAAGTGTGAGAAATAAAAGGTAAATGCTTCAGAAAACAAACATGAAACAACGGAGAAACACATTTCAAATCCACTTCGTTTTTGGACTTCCCTGGTGGTGCAGTGGTTGAGAATCCGCCTGCCAGTGCAGGGGACGCAGGTCCGAGCCCTGGTCTGGGAAGATCCCACGAGCCGTGAGGCAAGTGAGCCCGTGCTCCACCTACCGCCAGCTGTACTTCCACAGCAAGCAGCGCAGTGAGAAGCTGGCGCATCTCATTGGAAAGCAGCGCCCACTCACCACGATTAGGGAGGGAAAAGCCCGTGCACAGCCACAGAGACCCAGAGCAGACGGAGATTAAACAGATAAACCAAATAGATACATACGCTTCATTTGTAAATAAAATAGAATATATATCACTCTGATAACAAGTACATGTAATTATACCAGAGTTCTCCAAATCCGACAGGGACAACAGAGGATGAGATGGTTGGATGGCATCATCGACCCGATGGACATGGGTTTGGGTGGACTCCGGGAGTTGGTGATGGACAGGGAGGCCTGGAGTGGTGCGGTTCATGGGGTCGCAAAGAGTCGGACACAACTGAGCAACTGAACTGAACTGAATATTTATGGTGCAAAATCCATAATACTGTAATGACTTAAGATGTGCAAACTGATATTTTAAATGCCTATTTGATCAATAATTTATTAAATTTATTCCAATAAAGAAGAAAAAAGAGCCAAGATGAAACATGTAACAGTTTTCTCTTTTCCTCTTCTCCCCTCTGCCTCTTCTCTCCCTGGGGTGTCATTTGTGAGGCTCTGGGAAAGGGCTGCTGGCTTAATTGAAATATTTGTAGGCTGTAATTGCTCTGCGAAGCCACAATGGTCCACTTCTCCCAAATGGCATCCGTTGTTCCTCTGCTTTTTCTTCTGTTTCCTTTTATACTTTAACAAAATCTGCCCCTCCTGTTTCTTCCAGTCTTATCTCATCTTGCCCTTTATTCTGAATGCATAACTAATGCTAGGGAAGCCAAACAGCTTTAAATTTTCAAAAATCTTCCCTAGAATCCAGTCCTCTAGCCCATTCCCTTTTTCTTACAATAATCACTCCCATAAACGGACTCTCAGTTTATCTTTTCAACATCCCAGCCTTCCACCTGTGTTTAACACAGCAGCCTCTGACCTGGCAATGACAAGCAATCAGTCTTACGTGTTATCTTCAGGGGTCATGTCTCAGTTTTAGGGCAATTTTCTTTGTATTTAGGCTCAAATGTGCAAACCACACTATATTACTCTGCAAAACATCAATGAGAAGGCTTAATTAAGTAACACTGACAGATAAATCCATTTCTTTCGCAGTAATCAAATCAAAGCAGGTTGACATAACACAGGAACTTAATACAGTTATTCCCTTGTAATTGGAAAAAGGCCCTTTACTTCTCATTAAAGCAATCTTCTGGGTATTGGCATAATAAGAAGGCTCAGAGCTTTAATACTGCCCTATAAAAGTCTCAAGATACAGACCCCTTAAGCAAACAAGCCAGATTATCTAATTCCTTGATCACAGCAGAACATGTAGTTCCCACTGTTTAAAACTACTAATTCTTTATCTCTGTTGCAATTAAAAAGAGGTAAATCAGTACCAAACACATACAATGGAAATCTGCAAAAATGCATAAACTGTTAACAGTTTTAGAAGTCTGTCTCCACGTGTATTTCAATGGAAGCAATCCATTAAAAATGAATTTGAAATACTTTACAAATGTAAAGTTGTAATAGCTTGGAAGGGGGGAAAATCTTTTTATTTTACTTAATGGGCTCAACAGGATATATTTTACCTAAATTTGCAGTCTGATATTCAACCATACAGTACAACTTTGGTAAGCAGAATTTAATTTCTGTGGTAATTGAAGAACAGTAAGTCATCTGGTCAACCAGAGGCTTCTCTGACCGAGGCTAAAGCCCAGAAAGAATGCAACAATATTATACTACGTTCATCTCCCCAAACTAAACAAAATCAATTTTCACCCTTTCACTACAATTTTGAGGGTGTTTCTGTTACTTATCCCTTGGTGCCTTATCAATCTCAAAATGAGTCCAGCAACTCTTCCTGAAAGGATAAAATATAATCTAGGGTTGTGATTCCAAAATGTGGCTGACCATTAAAAGACCCTGGGAACCTTCAAATTAAAAAAAAAACCCACAGATATACTAGCCCCACTAGAAACTAATCAAGAAAAGATCAAGGGTTGAAATTGAGGAAAATATATAGTTTCAAATTGTACTAATTTTCTGCTTTTTTGTTTTAAAAAGTTTTTAATTATAATGCAGGTAAAACTATGTAATTTGTTGTTTCCGAACCATCTGTAAGCAGGCGTCATCAATCACATTTATTGATGCCTGAATATTTCTGGGTGCATTTCCTAAGAACAAAAATAGTATAGTTATCAAAATAAGGAAATCTACCATTGATATAATACTTTCATCTAGTCCACAGTCCATATTCCAATTTGGCATTTCCCCCTTTTGTAGAGGACTCAGTCCAGGATCACACAATGCTTTTAATAGGTCTCTTTCATCCATTTTAATTGGAAACAGTTCCTCAGTCCTTTCTTTTGTGATATTAGCATTTTTGAAGAATACAAACCAGCTATTTCATAGAATGCTTCTCAATTGGGCTTTATCTGATGCTTCCTTATGAGTACAATTCAGATGGCTATAATACTACAAAAGTGGCCTCAAGTCTTTCTAGAATATCACCTGCGGAGCCTCAGGATGGCCTGGTGGTCCTTTCCTCATTTGTTATGCTGTTTCAATCACCTGCTCAAGGTACCATGGGAATTCTCCACTGTATAATTACACCTCTTCCCAGTGTAACTAATCAGCGATCTATGGGGAGATTCTTTAAAAGCATTAGAACTAACTTTTAATCATGTGCTTATGGGAAAAAAATTAAAATACAATAGTATATAAGTAAAAGGGAAAATCTCCTTCACATATACTCTTCCCACCCTGATACCAAGATACCCCAGAGCAGTTTCCTAGGCAGCCTTATAGAGCCTTTCAGAGCTTCTGATCTGTGATCAGCTGGTTTTTAAAACCACAGAAATGAAGGATAATACCAGCAAAACTGGACTGAAGTTTTTTTTTCTATTTCAATGGCTAAGAAATAGTCCTCAATTGTTGACATGTACCCTAGTGACATTTCATGGGATACGATTATTTGCTGTAGCTTTGTGACCTACGTAGAGGCACACAGGGCAGGAACTAGAATAAGTGAAGACATATTATACTATTAACTTTGAAGAAATTCAGCCAAGATGAAGACAAGGTTGAGCAACCCACTTGTGAATCAATGCAATGCAGAAAGCCAAGGTAAATAATCCACCCTGAAGTTGATGTTGCCCTCAACAGTTGTTTGGTAAGTCTTTCCACCACATTCTATGAACCACAGTGTTCAAAGGAGGCTTGTCATAGCAGCAGCACTGCCCAATTAAAATCAAATGGATAGACAAGGATTTATGACAGACAGAAAAAAAAAAGAAACCTAGTGAGGGTTTTCTGGGCCAGCAAAAAAAAAAAAAAGAGTAGGAAACACCTAAAATTTTTTTAAAGTGAGAAGGAAACTGCCACTTGACAAAGAATATAATCTCACATTTTGGGACTGCAGACACAAATGAATAGGCACAGTCACAAAGCAAGGTGTAAAGCTTGAACTTGGCCATTGGATAGAACATAAGCATACTAAACAATACTGAATGAGTTAAATGATTCTAATCACCAGAAGGTGGAAATGGTCCCTTTTAACCCTGGGATGAAGCCCATGACATTTTATAAACTGAACAGTGCTGGTGGATTTTGACTCTGACTTACAAATGCATAGACAATTTTCCTCACAATCTTATTTCAGCCAAGTGCCTGGCAGACACTGGCAAAGGGCTTTCGTAGTTGGGCTTACAAATGTGTGTGTGTGTCCAAAATCACAAGACACACACAAATACAATACACGCTCTTGAAGAGACCAATAGTTTCTCGATACTAATGACAGTGTTTAAAACGGTTCCCAGATGTTGCAACTCATTCCCCTGGTATCTCCTTGGTTTTGATCAGTGACTTGTCTTTTGATCAGATTTGACTCCATTCACTTAACGGGTTTTAAATTTCTTCTCACAATAACATAACCACACTATGGTATTATGCTCTCTGCTTTCCAAAACTGTTTTTATATTCACCTCACTTAAAATGATTTATCTGGAATCACTGAAAGTATGAAGTTAGGATCAAAAGAAGTTGCCTCCTTAAATCTGAGCAGACTAACATCATTTTTCAAAAGCATGAAAACAAAAATCAAAAGAAATCGGCAGTTATCCTGGATAAAAGAGACTATTCCCCATAAGACTTATTTTTATCCTTTCATGCTATTACTATTACATCTTTATCAGGTAACAGAATGCTTGCTAAAGTTCATTAAAATACTTGCTAAAATAGGAGAGTTAAGACAGTATTACCATGGTTGAACTTTCGTATTCAGCAACGTATGTTTTTAAGTCATGTCAACAATGACAACAAAATTGCTCATCTCCCTTCTGAGATGCCCTATAACCCATAGGACACCATTTCACCAACAAGACACAACTATCTGGCATTGGTCTGAGAAAGATTCAGGGCTGTGATGGCAGGTCTATTATGGCAAAGATGGCCGTACCTTTCCCCAAACCATACTGTTTCTCTTACTTTGACTTTAAAGGCTTTTAAAATACTATCATAACTGAAAGAATCAAAAATACATCTGCATTAAGTTCCTAGCACATTTTTTCAGGGTAAAAAATGGAAATGCATTAGAAAGTAACAATTGGTGTTTTCTTAAGCTTAATCACATCAAACTCATGGGAAGAGCCCCCCTCCCCTTTTTCTTTTCTTTTAGTAGGTCTCAACTTGGATGCAGGCTACCTTTGCCTATCTGATAACCAATGGAGTACTGGTCAGAAAGAGATGAGCTGGTATGATGTACTGGTCTTACAAATTCACTAAGTGGAAGGGTAAAAAGCTGTAACTCTTCCTCAGGAATGGAAGAAATGCCGTTAGTTTGAAAGGAGGTAGAAGCAAAGACCTGAAGGATGACAATAACCAGGCATCTTGAGGGAAAACAAGCAGCAGAGAAGGGGTGCAGGGGAAGCCAGAGCTGTCAGTAGAGAATAATGATTTATCTGATGAGATTAGCAGAGAGTTTGATTAGCAAAGATGCCTTCTCAACAGCGCAAAGGCTGCAGTGTTACTTTAAGATTTCCTTGCAAGAAAAAACCATGCCTGCCAAATGTGGTCTGTAACAGCCCAGGCTAGCTCTGAGTGATACAGTGGGAAAATAGCCACTAAGCCAGATTTTATTTGATTTGTACTGATGATTTTTATTAGAATACATGGATCATTGCTTCAACCTTTCCATGTAAAACCAAATCAAATTCAAAAACTCACACATCAGTCACCTAACCTTATGGCATTCCTTCTGCTTTACTCAAGTTGAGCCACATTTCAGCTGATCTGTCCTTGATAAATCGTTCAGCTACTCCAAATTGTTGGGCCAAATTCTGGGAAGCAAGTGGTACACAAAAGAAACCGCTAAATCTGCAGTTACACATTAGACAGGGTAAAGGAATACCGCAAGCCTCCCAAGTCAAGAGTGAAATCAAAGAAGTATATAGCCAACGCAAAACGGGACAAGATGAACTTCTCTTTATTGTCTCAAATGTATTGTAATTTACCTTTAAAAGCCTCACCCAAGCCCTCAACTCTTTCTCCCTCTTTAAAAATCCAGGCTATTCCGCAGGACACCAAGTGCTCTGGAATTAGAGGCAAGTCCACAATTATGTGACATAAGGAGATCTGGTCAGCTTTACAAATCAAACGGTGGCTCAGAGGTTAAAGCGTCTACCTCCGATGCGGGAGACCCGGGTTCCATCCCTGGGTCGGGAAGATCCCCTGGAGAAGGAAATGGTAACCCACTGCAGTACTCTTGCCTAGAGAATCCCATGGACAGAGAAGCCTGGTAGGCTACACTCCACGGGGTTGCAAAGAGTCGGACACGACTGAGCAACTTCACTCACACATTAAAAACATTATAACCTTTAAGGCAAAAATTTTAAATGTTAAATTCGTACATTTGTGGAAAGCCTCTATAAAATGTAGAGAAAGCACCTTCATTAAAAGGAACACCATTTCATTACAGGAAACACTGCCATGGGCATCCAAAGAACAAGTGCCTGGAGCCGACGTCCCCCTGCTCTTTGCCTCCTTTTCTTTTTTGCATTAGCTTTTTTTTCCACCCTCAGTGACACTGCCAGTCTTGATCTAACCTATGAGCAGTAATGATTGCTTGGATATCACTTCTAGTTCACAAGTCAGTCCACCTTCATGATTTCCTTGAGTGTTCCAAACTCTTGAAATGAGCACTCTCTTCTCTTCTGGGAAGGTGAACAACATTCTGGGCTAAAGGCTATCAACACGTCTCATGTCTTCTAGAGGCGGAGGGTGACCTGGAATGACACTAGCAGTCACCAAACTTCCAGGTCTCTGGTGTAATCCTTGGGGGCAAAAACGGGGTTCACGGGCCAGCCTCCATTCCTTCTTCCCACTGACGACACAAGAAGTCCGTATCTCCCATCCTCCTTTGCGGTCATGTGGGGTCACGTGACAGAGATTTGGCCAATAGAACGTGAGCCCAACTAACAACTGCCTTTTCCAGGCCTGAGCAGTACAACCTTCCTATAATTCTTCAGCCACTTTCTCTTTCTTCTTTGTTCAGACCTAAACAAAGGATCTAGTGTATCTCTTGGAGGCCCTAAGGGCTGGCAGGGCTAAAGCCTGAAAGAACCCAGGCCTGAAGGACTACAGGGAGCAGAGCCGGACACCAGTGGGCTGTAACTCCTGGCCGTGTCATGCTACTAAAGTTGGGGGTTGTTTGTTCCAGCAATTAGCATCCCCTGACTAATGCATCCTCCAAAACAGACTTCCATGAATTCTGGCGCCACGATTCTCTCTTCCAAGCAAAGCAAACATACGCAGTTAGAGCTGGCAGTAGACAGAGCTGTGAAGAAGGGGAAAATGGTCTTTGAACTCTCCTTCTCTCCCTTTCAGACTTGTTTTCCCCTCTTAGCATTTCCTCCCTCTGAGCACCAAATGTTCTCAGGCTGCTCAGTCTCGTCTGTCTCAAGAAAATAAACCCAACAACATTCAGTCGCTATTCTTCCTTTCAGCCATCATCTCACAGCAATGAGTGGTGAGCTGCTTGCTGCCTGTGTAATTTTGGAGAAATTCTGTAACATCCCGGAGTCTGTAAAAACTCATCTATAAATTGGGAATGGCTATATCCACCCTCCAGTACTGCTGTGATGATTAGAGGTAATTTAGGAAAAATGTCACTCAGGAACCTGGAACACAGTGGAAACTCACCAAAAAAAAAGGTAACTCCTGTTTTGATTATGACTAAGATTATCACAGAATGACATGTGACAGCAAAAGAGGTACAAAATACAAAATAGAGCTCTTTGATAAACAACAAGGTCCTACTGTACAGCACAGGAAACTATATTCAATATCCTATGATATACCATAATGGAAAAGAACATGATAGAGAATGTGTGTGTGTGTGTGTGTGTGTGTGTGTGTGTGTGTGTGTGTAAAACTGAATCATTTTGCTGTACAGCAGAAATGAAAACATTGTAAATCAATTATTCCTCCATAAAAAAATTTTAAGTTATCTTATACCTGAAAAGAAAAATGGGGTTCTTTATATTGGAAATGCATAACTGAGATCAGGAGAAAAATCATGCATAAATAAAAAACATCTGATTATTAAAGAAGAATGAAGATGGAATGTTAGGAAAAGGAGAGTTATAAATGCTAGAATCATCACTTGGAGATACTAGCAATTTAAGGTACAGAAAAGAGAAAACACTGGCACCCTGGTGAGCTGTATTCGCATTACATTCATGCTTAACCTCCCAAGTCTGTGTTCAATGCCATCGTCCTGGTGGCTCAAAACAGGCACTGGTAAAAACATTTACACCATGGAAACTGGCAACCATCACATGTCAGGGCTCTTTCTTTCTCTGAAGAGCTGATTATTAAACATCACCCCACTAATGAAAATAATCATTCACTGCGAGGTATTTTTACTCAACCTGTCTCATTTAATTCTCACCATCACTACTGAGGTAGGCTCATTTTCCAGATGAAAACCCAGGCTGTACCATGTTTAGTGACTGACAAAAAATCCTGTTTCCTGAGATCTCTGCATTAGAAACCAGTCTACTTCTAAGAGCGAAGAGCACCTAGATTTCTTTTTCTCAGCATATCATATATTCCCCTGAAAACAGAAAGCTCTTCCTTAAAAACGTCTGAATTAAGATAGTCCACCTCCCGCCATCCTCATTTTTTCACTGCTCCTCCGCTCACCTAACTTTCCTTCATATACACCGCCTTTCTTACCACACTTTCCTCTACACAGCTGATGCAACATTTCGTGAAAATGTCCTTTCAAGGACCACCCACCACACTGTCTCAAGGAATCTACTTGTGCCGAAGGGCTGGAATCAGTTTGGAATGCTCTTTAAATCAGTGGCTTCTCATGTCCCGAGCAAGCTGATCTATTCTATCTTGGGCCAAGCTGTGGACTGCCCAGTAAGTCTTGGATCTGGGAGGAGCTGGGATTCAGCTCTTGGATTCAGATGAGGTCTCTGGTAACAGTTTCAGTGAGAACAGTCACCAACAACAGGGACCTGGCTCAATGTGTGCTGGGGGGATGGCGACAAAAGCCAAGGAACATCCCTGGGTTTCAGGTGCACCCAGAGGTTCTGGAAGATACCTTGGTAACACATCATCACTTCTCTTCTGACTGAAGCGTGGCCATCTTACAAAATCCAGAGCCTCCCAAGGACAGAACAACAAGTGGGTGAAGGCCCAAGAGCACAAGGGCCCATCTCCCACGCAGGAAATGGCTAAGGCACACAGGAAGCACGGAGAATCGAGGTACTAAAGTCGCAGGCGTCACCAATGGAGAGATGCTGCCTCTGGGTGGGGCCAGAGGCAGACACAGCCCCGAACAAAGCACTGCGAAGTTCACTGCGTGTTCTAAAGGCTTGGGGGAGGCACGTAAAGCAACAGGTTCATATTGGCATTTTGGAAACAGTAGCAGTGGGAATGGTGGGTTACTAAGGTGAGAGCCTGGCACTGAAGAGACTAATTACAAGGCAAGAAACTAGTATTTTATAACTTACTTAAATCTGTATTTGTATATATCAATTTTTTGTATACATAAGAAAGAAACCATAAAACTATCATTAAGGTGTTTTAAAATGTCTTCACATTCCAAAAAAAAAAAGGCAAGAAACCACATAAAAGTAACAGATAAAGCAGGATGATATTGGGGAAAGAGAACAGTCAAGGCTTCATGACTAACCTGGGAAAAGTAAGGCAAACTATTATAGTCAGGGATTATTCCCAAGTTCTGTCTTATGGATACTGGGCAGGTTGGAGGTAGGATTAAAAAAAAATAAGTTTACTTTAGCCATTTTGTGTTCCAAATGTCCACTGGTCACCCAAGTATAAAACAGAGTAAAGTAAATGACTGTGTGAGTCTCAAGTTCAGAACAGAGGCACAAAGATTAAAATCATTTAAGCACAATCTTTTAATTGTGAGTCCCCTTATGGAAAGAATTCACTGACCCAGATAAGTGGAAAGTCTGGAGACAAGGCAGGTTTCAGGTTTTACATATCCAGTGGATCCACCGTATTAACAAGGATAAAGATTCCTTTCATCCCTCCACTCTGCCATCTCCCTATCACCTTCATCTTAAAGCTGGAATCCGTCATGATCATAGACTCTCTGGATTTACTTGCTTCCTTATCTTCTACTTTCTCACAGAGAGTTCAGTTTACAAAAGAGCAAAATTCCTCCTGAACTTTGCCGGATTGGAATCATCCATGAACCAATCCCTAAAGCTAGGGAATAGCATGCATGGATTTGCATAGACCTCACAGACCCAAATTAAAAACCATGTGGAAGGGTATAGGGTTACCCTGATTGGATTATTCCAATCACAGCCGCCCCCTGGAGACACAGTAACCCCACACCAATTACACGGATCCCACACTCTAGAGAAGGAGTGACATATATGCTGGTGAGACAAACACGACTGGAGAAGGCCCCAAGTGCCACAAGCGCCCTGCATGCACGTGCATGCTCAGTCGCTAAGTCATATCCACTCTGCGAAACCCATGGACTGTAGCCCGCCAGGCTCCTCTGTCTATGGAATTTTCCAGGCAAGAATACTAGAGCGGGTGGCTGTTTCCTTCTCAGGGGATCTTCCTGACCCAGGGATCAAACCCGTGTTTCCTGCATCTCCTGCAATGCCAGGTGGATTCTTTACCACTGAATCACCTGGGAAGCCATGAGTACATTAGTATATAACATATATGGCATGCAGTACATAGGCAAATCCATCATGCCACTCCTCCTTTAAATATTTCAAAGTCTTCCTACTGGTGTCAGGAAAAGAGCAATGTTCTTAATTATGGACATCAAGGTCATCTTGGTAATAACGCATCCACACGCTCTCCTTTTCTTTCCTCTAGTTCCCTTTATCCCTGGCAACGCTCAAGCACACCACTGGCCCTCCTGCTGCAGAACCTGAATTTGGGTTTCCTCTAACAGAACACTGTCCGTCCACTCCCCCGACTCCACCACTTCCCTGCTTGGCCTGTTCCAATCTTTATATCAACTCTCAGTAAATCAGCACTTCCTTGGGACAACTGTCCCTCCTGTCCTCCTAATCAGGTATCTTGTCCTTCTCGCTCACCAGACTTGTCACAGAGGGAATTTTACATTTTTATAATCCTCAAGTGATTCCTTTCTCCCCCAGTAAAGAGTAAGCTCCACAAAGACAAAGCCTGGGTTCTGTTTCCTTTCCATCCTATCACTAGTACCCAGCAAAGTCTAGAACAAGGAGGAAGCACTCAACATAATTATAATTAAAGGATGGCTGGTCTACCAGCCCCTCAATATAGACTGTGCACACAGGAAAATATCCAAAAAAACGCTAAGAGAATTCCCAAAGTGGCAACTCCTTCTGCAGAGCTCCCATGCCTCAAAGAATGACAACTTAAAATGACAAAAATTCATATTTCACCATATCTATTATTAACTAAAAAATTAAGCCACAGATATACCATAAAGATTAGCTGAACAACTTATATACAACACATCTTTCTCCATAATTTAAAGAACAGCTTGTTTCAACAAAGATTTACTGTATAGCACACGGAACTATAGTCAGTATCTTGTAATAACCTAAAATGGAAAATAATATGAAAAATAATATATGTGTATATGTATAACTGAATCACCCTGCTGTGCACCTAAGACACTATAAGTCAAATAACATCAATAAAATATATATATTAAGAAATATATATAGTTAATAAATAAGCAAAAAAAGAATGCTTGTTTCACAAATATGCAGGTATGAATTCAGATTCAGAAAAAAAAAATTTGTACAGATCTCTTAACACACTGAAACTCTTGCCAATCACAGAAAGGAACTGATCTACAAATCTTAAGCTCTGTGATTTCTGTGGTAAAAATGCAGTGAAACAGTCAGACTTCATGTATGTTTTCTCCCTTGACAGAAATAATGTCTTATATGGTCATTGTAAAGGGAAATATTTGTCTCTTTACGTGCTCTTTGATATGCACCCTAGTGATTTGGTACATATTATACAATCATTGGCCTCAGGACAGAGGAGAAAACAACTACCTCTACATTAAAATGTTACCTCTACATTAAAACAGCCCTCTGTGATCTGGTGACAATAAGACATAAAGTGGGTTAGGAGTTTCATGTCAGTTACTTAGATGGTAGTTACAACTCAACATTTTCTGAAAACCTTTCCACTGAAACTTCCCCCATTGATTAACAAGGGTATCATTAATATTTAAAGTTCTGCTTCAAATATAATAATCAGAATACCACGGCCACAACAATAAATACCCTACAGCAGTTCATTGCTTTCAAATTTTCAAAGCACTTGCACACACACTATTTCATCATCCCTTACAATCATATACATCAGAGAAAGGCAGGGATTAGTTCAAATTTTCCAGGCAAGGCACTGAAAGAGCTGGGTGGAAAGCCCATCAGATCTCCTTTTAATCTCCTTCCAAACTGACTCTCACCTCTTTTCTTATTCCATGAAAGAGTATAGACATCTTCAAAGCTGGAACCTCAAATTTGGGCAAAAATATTAACACTCTCAAAGAACAAGTTATCTTTCGTCTCAGAAATTCATCATTCAGAATCCCAATTTCCTAATCACTAGGACTTTTCCTTTGGGTTCAGTATGCCCCAGTCTAAATGAAAAGTCTAAATTAATTATGACTCTAAAGTATTTTAACTCATCTGCATGTACTGTTTTCTCCTTTAGCTGCATAGAAACAGAGAAGAGATTTTTTAGATTGAAAGTACACATGACGAAATGAAGAGATGTATTATTGTGTAAGCTACCTGAAAAATCTCAACAATGAGAAAATAACACATAATCCAGTCAATTACAATTAACTCACCAACAAATAAAAGTACTACTGTGAACAATGGACAGTTGAGGCAAACTCTTCCCATCAATGCAAGTTGCTCAGAGTTCACCTTTCTCTGAATTGTGCAGGAGAGTAGGACTCAAAAGTAAATTGAGTGAGAACAGGGGAAACCAATCTCAACATGGACAGAAAATCTTGCCTGTCTCTCCCATGAGTGTCTCCCATGTGGAGTGGTAGAAAAAAGAACACAGATTTAACTGCCTTATAAGAGTTTCCTAGGTGGCGCTCATGGTAAAGAACGCACTTGCCAATGCAGGAGACACGAGAGGTGTGGGTTCTATCCCTGGGTCAGGAAGATTCCCTGGAGGAGGGCATGGCAACCCACTCCAGTATTCTTGCCTGGAGAATCCCATGGACAGAGGAGCCTGGCAGACTAAAGTCCATAGGACAAAGAATCAGACAGGAGTGAAGCCACATCGCGTGCATCACAACTGCATTATAAAAATACAAACATCACTCTTTCTACTTTATTCAAAACATGAGCCAATCAAAAAGGTACAATAACTCTCAGTTTTGTCTAAATGCCCAGCACCTCTTCCCCTCTTCTTCCTTCCTAACAGTCCTGCGGGGGTGCTGGTTGCTGCTGCTGTTCTTTCGTTTGTTTTCATGTAGCCACTCCTCCTCCAAATGGATCAGGAGACAGTGATCTCATCTCTATTTCCGACACAGATCCTGAGTACCATTGGGAATCACAGCTTGTCCTTTCCCCTGATCAGGGACCAGTTTCAAAAACAGCCACTGAGACAGAGTTCTGTCTGCCTCGGGGTTCCTGGGAAAGGTCTCCCTGCTCCAAGGAAAAAAGAAATCAGAAGATGATTTTTTTATCTTCTCTGGCCGTGGCCATTTTCCTGCTTGGGCACCATGTGGAGAATGGCAGCAGGAATCTCCCTGCCATTCTTCAGACGAAGCAGGTAACCAGGGTAGGGAAAATATCAGAGATTTCAGAACAGGTTACATTTATGTATTACTTCAGTCATACATTTCCTTATGTTTAGGTCAATTTGGGTCAGAATCTTCTGTTGCACCTGAAAGAAATGGTAGATCCCCCCCTATCCCCTGCCACCCCAGAAGGGGGCTTATGAACTTGGTGCTCATTGAAGTTCCTTCAAAATAAATACCCACTCCGGATAAACCCAGAGCTTACCTACAGAATGGTTATCATCTACTGGCTGATCCTAACTGTCTGAGCCTCACACAGGCTTTGTTTTCAGGAAGCATACCAGTTATAAGACCTTTAATCCCTCTCTTAATTCTTGCCAGATACCCATACACATCATCTCTCTCTCTTTCTTCTCCTGTCCCCTGTGGCCTTCTCAGAAATACTGATCAACCAGCAAATACTCAAGGAGCACTTAACACAGGTAAAGCTAGAGGCCGCAAAAGGTAGCCAGACGGGATTTCCCGGGTGGCCCAGTCCTTAAGAATCCACCTGCCATAAACAACAGACTTGTGGACACAGTGGGGGAAGGAGAGGGCGGGACGAATTGAGAGAGTAGCATGAAACACGGGGATTAGCAGCTGTGAAACACAGAGCCCGGGCATTCACCGCATGACACAGGGCGCTCAGAGCAAGCGCTCTGTGAGCTAGCGGGGTGGGAGGCGGCAAAGGGACTCAAGGGAGAGGGGACAGGTGTATATGTACGGCTGATTCACGTTGATCTAGGGCAGACACGAGCACAATAGTGTAAGGCAATTATCCTCCAATTAAAAAGATCACCTGTCAATGCAGGGGACACGAGTTCGATCCCTGGTCCACAGGCCGTGCTCCGCAACAAGAGCAGTCACGGCAATGAGAAGCCCGCGCATCACCGTGAGGAGCAGCCCCCGCTCGCCACAATGAGAGAAAACCCACACACAGCGACAAGGACCTGGTGCAGCCAAATAAATAAACAAATCTAAAATTTAAAAAAAAAAAAGCTACACGAACAGAACTTTCTCCTGATTTACCAGTGTCAATCCCACACTCATGCTAGTCACGGAGCCTGAGTACTGACAAGATAGGGGCCGGGGGTGGCGGTGGGGGAGGAGGTGAGGATCGGCTCTCCAGACCCCAGACCCATGCGTGGGCCTTAGGAAGACTCAGAAACTCCTGAAATTGTGCAAATTTTTACTTGGGTATTTGGCTACCTCCATGTTTCTGGGAAGAAAGTCTATAGCATGCATTGTATTTTTAAAGCAGTCTCTGGAGAAGGAAACGGCAGCCCACTCCAGTGTTCTTGCCTGGAGAATCCCAGGGACGGGGGAGACTGGTGGGCTGCCATCTATGGGGTCGCACAGAGTTGGACACGACTGAAGTGACTTAGCAGCAGCAGCAGCTGACCCTAAGAACATTAAGGGTTCTCTGCTCTCAATCCACTAGTGTCTAGCAAACCACACTGTCTAGAGACAGGCCACATTCTCATCATTCCTGTAACAGAGGTGAGAGCAAAAGAGAGGGCAGAGGACACGTTCCCCAGATTTTCATGTTTCTTGCTCCAGGAAAATCATCTCAAGTATTAATAATACTGAAGTTCCACAATATTTTAGACTACATAACGTTTTGTGGACTCTCCTGGGGCCTCAAGGGCCATTCATATCTCACTTCAGTAGAAGGAAAAGTAAGTCCCATTACTTAAAAGACACAGAACACAACCTATTCATAAGTTTGGGCCCCTCCAAATGAATTATGAACCTTGAGTTCAAACGGAACTGAGAAAACAAAATAGGCACCTGACAAATAACTATTATTAGCAAAAAGGTTTAAGGTTAAGCTGCATATGGGAGATAAATATCAAAGGCTGCTTTTTGAAATATTTTTGAAACGGAGGTAGAACTTTCCAGAAAACGTTTGATCTAAGGCATCAGAGAGCCAAACAAGGACATTGCAAGGTGTGGCAAAAGAAACAGTGAGCAAAGGGCAAGACCTTAACCCAATATATGCAGAAGAGTCAAGACTGGTTTTACTTCACTCAAGAGGAAGTCTTGGGACTTCCTAGTGGTCCAACAGTTGAGAATCCACCTGCCAGTGCAGGAGACACAGGTTCGATCCCTGCTCCAGTAAGATCCTACGTGCCAGAGCAACTGAGCCTGTGGATCATTACTCCTGGAGCCCGTGCACTCCAGAGCCCACAAGCTGCAACTAGAGAAGGCCTGCGGACAACAACGAAGACCCAGCACTGCACTTAATAAATAAATGAATTTTTTTTTAAAGAAGAGGTCTCCTCAAGTAGTGAGAGATGGGAAGAAATCCCCATCTCCTCTACCAGCCACACTTCCCAATATTTCGCTCAACCTCACTCAGTTTTACTAACGCAGCTTTACCAACGTTTCCTCCCGCTTCCTGCTCCTGCTGCTTCTTTCTGTAAACCAGTTTCCTAAACTTTACATTTGCCCCGTTCAGCCCATCATCAGCCACTGACAGCTGTCTCTTCTCCATACAAAAAAACTTCAGTGGCTCCCTGCTGCTGGGGTATAAAGCCAAATTCTTTAGCCCAGCACACGGTGCTTGGTGATCTGTGTGGATTTTCTTGTGTTACCGTGAGTACATCACTGCTCCCTTTGTCCTGGAGTCCAATCACAGGAGACTCTTCACTGTTACCCAACACATCTCTGGTATCTGGTCTCCAAGTCTTCCCTCCACATCAAAAACATTCTTTCCCAGTTAGTGAATGAATGTAGAATAAATAAATGAGTGAATGAGTGCACTGAGCAACACACACATATAAACACACATCAAGCAATTACATGTATCTGTATGGTATATCTGTATGGAATCAGATCAGGCTCCTGTGTCCAGGGGATTCTCTAGGCAAGAAGACTGGAGGGGGCTGCCGTGCCCTGCTCCAGGGGATCTTCCTGACCCAGGGAGCAAACCTGCGTCTCCTGTGTCATTGCAGGCAGATTCTTTACCGCTGAGCCACCGGGAAGCCCTTACTGCCAGGTAAGACTGCTTGTTTCCAGCAAGAGTTTTGGACGTTTTTGATCATGTCATTATTGTTTTATTTCTAATACACTGAACAAGAGGATCTACAGAGAAATAGACAAGGGTAGATAACAACTTAATTCGAAGCATTAAAAAAAAATCCATGAGATGAAATTCACAAATTATTATCCCTTTAGAATAAAAAACAGATTTGCAACAGCAAAACTCAACTCCTTGATATACAGTTTACTAACGGTTTACTCAAGGGATTGTGTACAAAGCTCTCCATTTGCTTGAGAAAAACAGCAGAACCAGCTGGTACATATATACAGTGCCCTTCAAAAGCCCCTGTTAAAGCCACAAATAATTGCAAAACTTGTTCAAATCAAATGGATAATTTATTTTATGTATGACTTTACAAAGTCTTTACAAATATCCATGGATGGCTTTGCACCCCATTTGAAAGGATTTACTATAAAACTGCACCAACATAAACAAACAAAAGTATTCTCAGTATTTACAGTCATAACAAAAAACTAAGTTTTTTTTTTTTTTTTATTACAGTACAGTTGCTTTACCCTGCTGTGTCAGTCACCGCTGTACAGCAAAGTGAATCCGCCACATGTACACACACACCCGGTCTGCTTCGGGTCTCCTTCCCGCTTCGGTCACCACCGGGCACTGAGGAGAGCTTCCTGTGCCGCACAGTCAGGTCTCATCTGCCATCTGTTTTATACACAGTACTGTATACACGGCAACCCCAACCTCCCGGTCCTCCTCACTCACTTCCCCCTGGGTATCCATCATTTATTCTCTATGCCTACGTCTCTATTTCTCTTTTGCACATAAGATCCTCTATATCATTTTTCTAGATTCCACAAATATGCCTTAATATACGATACTTGTTTTTCTCTTTCTGACTTACTTCACTCTATATGACCACCTCTAGGTCCATTCACATCTCTGCAAATGACCCGATTTCATTACTTTTATGGCTGATAATATTCCATTACAGATGTGTGGAATTTATATATAAATTCCAAATATATGGATGTATGTAACATTCCAAATATACATGTAACACCCATGCCTCTGGTGATGGACATTTAGGTTGCTTCCATGTCTTGGCTTTTGTACACAGTGCTTCAGTGAACAGTGGGGTGCATATATCTTTTGGAATTACGGTTTTTTCTGTATATATGGCCGGAGGTGGGATTGCTGAGCCATACAGTAATTCTGTTTTTAGTTTTTTAAAGAGTCTCCATACTGTTCTCCACAGTGTCTGTATCAACATACATTCCCACCAACAGAGTAAGAGGAATCTTTTCTCCACACCCTCTTCAGCATCTATTGGTTGTAGATTTTCTGACGGTGGCCATTCTGACCGCTGTGAGAGGAACCTCATTGTGGTTCTGACTTGTATTTCTCTAATATTTTGTTACATTGAGCATCTTTTCATGTGTTTGTTGACCATCTGTATGTCTTCTTTGGAGAAAAGTCTATTTAGGTCTTCCACCCATTTTTGGATTATGCTGTTTGTTTTTTTGATATTGAGCTACAGGAGCTACTTGTATATTTTGGAGATTAATCCTTTGCCAGTTGCTTCATTTGCAAATATTTTCTCCCATTCTGAAGGTTGTCTTTTCACCTTGTTTATGGCTTTCTTTGTTGTGTAAAAGCTTTTAAGTTTAATTAGGTCTCATTTGTTTATTTTTGTTTCTATTCTTATTACTCTAGGAGATGAGTCAAAAAAAAAAAAAGATCTTGCTGCAATTTATGTCAAAGAGTGTTCAGTCTATGCTTTTCTCTGAAAGTTTTACATTGTCTGGCCTTACATTTAAGTCTTTAATTCTTTTTGAGTTGATTTTTGTGCATGGTGTTACGGACTGTTCTAATTTCATTCTGTAACACACTGTCCAGTTTTCCCAGCACCACTTATTGACGAGGTTGTCTTTTCTCCACTGTGTATCTTGCCTTCTTTGTCATAGATTAGGTGACCATAGGTGCATGGGTTTGTGTCTGGGCTTCATTATGACGTTCTATATTCAGTTGTGGTTGTGAAAAACCTTAGCTCCTGCATTTCCATTGGGTATAGTCTAATATACAAAACAAACAGGCTTTTCAATTTAAATGTAACACACATTGATTCTCTCTTTGGGTGTCCATACTCCAGGCATTTTTCAAAAACTCAGTTACCAGGGAGAAATCATAGAAATAAAGGTATACATTTCAAAACATACCATGGCTCTCTGTTACATACATATGAATATTAGACCATCAGGAGTGAAACTGATTTTGAAAAGTCTTTTCTGACAAGATTTTGGTCTCAAAGGAGATTAAAAATTAAAGGATGGAGGAAAAAAGAGAGGAGTAGTGGCCAGAAAAATGCACAATGGGGCAAAAAGGCTGGGCCAAGAATTGAAAGGTGCATGGCAAGATAAAAGCACACCCTCACCCAACTCAGGGTGTAGCTCGAACTTTAGAGAGATGTTCCGGGCCGGGAGGGTGATCCCACTGATCTAGGGTCTCTAATACTTATAATCCTGCATCCTCATGGCCCAGGACTGAATGGACAAAAGCCAAAGGCTGGAAAAACAGTTGTCACAAAGTAGAACAAAGGGAAACCAGCCCTGGCTCCCCACGGCTTTGGTATGCCTCCAGAATCTTTTGTTGTTCCTGCTCTTTTTTTCCTCTCTTTTCTTTTTAATTCAGAAATGTAGCTTCACTGTAAATAAGAGAAGTCAAAGGGAAAAAAGACTCTCTTTACAAAACAAGCTTTCCAAACACACCTGTCCCCTACTTTGAGGATTCTGTGTATCTGTACAGATATTAAAGGCTGATTTCTAATCTTCCAATTTCCTCCACAAGTTCCTGTAACTCAGAATCTCCGGAGAGCCAGTTCTCCAAATTGAGTATGAATGTGCATCCCAAAGAGGGCCCATAAAAGATGCTGGTCCCGGGCACCACACCCAGAGGAGGCCAGGACTCTGAGAGTGACAAAAGAAATGGCCAGCATGGTAGGAGTCAGGGGCACCCAGCTGGAGAAATGCTGGGGTGTCGATGAGCAGGCTGGGTTTCGTTTTTCTCAGCCACACCATGTGGCATGCGGAACTTCCCTGACCAGGGATTGAACCCCCACCTCCTGCAATGGAAGCAAAGAGTCTATACCACTAGACCACTGGGGAAGTTCTTGGGGTGTAAATCTGAGCCAGAGTTTCCCTAATTCCAAGGGACCCTGTGACCTACCTGTATTAGTCATCTCAAGCACCATTTATAACACATACTCCTGGGTACCACCCGGCGGTACTAAATCTGAATTTTCCAGATAAAGCCAAGGAATCTGAACTTTCTCCAAGCCTCTCCCCAGGCCCACCCTCCAACCTGCCCCCAACACTTCTAATGGCAGCCAGTGAGTGGTAATCTCTCCTTCCGGTTCTTTGCAAGTCACCTTGCCAACAAGTGTCCACATGTTGCAATCAAAGAGGAGATTAATGGTGTTCAGAATCTCAAGTAGCAGACAAATCTCAGGGTGAGTGTTAGCCATCACCCCCCAAAGAAAAAGATGAACCCACAGAGCCCCAAGATCTCTGGAGAACCTAGTGCCCTTAATGATTAATGTGCTGATGTCATGAGGAGTGACCATAAAAAAGAGCTGAAACACGCACAAAGAAACCACCCTTCAATCAAACATAAGAGAACCTTTTGTGAGGCAAAATGGTCTGCCATTTTCCACAAGGCAGTCTGCATCCTGAACACAAATAAACCCAACGCATAAGAAGACATCATTTTTAAACAGACCTAGAAATACTCAAAAAGTTTCTTTCAAATCTCATCCTCCCGCCCCTCCCCTTCCCACCAGGATTCAACAACACTCCATGATGAGAGCCTGTTCTTAAACAATTTGAAACCGCTAACACCTAAGCACATGTGAGATATCAAAACAAAACACATCCCAATTTGAAGTAGTGATGAAAGGCGGTCGGCATCTGATTCAATCAGACCACATTCAAAGCAGGTGGTTCTGAACATTATTCGAGCAAAACGTGCCAGCTCCTCCCCCCCCACTCAGCAGCAGTACCCCCCCATCCACGCGTGTACTTTTTCATGGCACGTGAAGAACCAGAAAGAACGGTTTGAATCTTCATGTGTGGGTAAAATTTAATCCCTACACTTTGGCTCTCAAAGTATCAAGAGCATCTATTTTACTGAGAAAATGTGCCTTAGAAGAGCAGCAAGTACAAAGAAATATCTAGAAATTACAACATCTCTATGCAGAAGCCTTGGGACGTCTTCACATCAAAGCCACTCAAATTAGGATCTGTATGATTACTTTGCTTCTCTGGGCAAATACGGATTCAGTTCCTTTAGGGCAGGTTCAAGATTATTTTATGTATATAATATATACACATATATCTTTTAACAAATTTGACTTTAGCAAAAAAAAAAATCAATAGGGGCTACAGAGAGGCACATATTTCTGAATGCTATTCTCTTTCTGTTGATGAACTGTGACAGGGGTAATACATTTCATCCTGTTATATCTCAGCCTCCTCATCTGTGAAATGGGAGTAACAGTATATAGTGTTTGACAGGTTAAATGAGATGATTCGATGCATTACACATAGCAGAATATCACACACATAGAAACGAATAGTACCTGCAAGTTTTCTTAAGTAGTATTATTACTAGTAAGGACTGTTAACCTTTCTCTGCACCCTCCCCCCAAATAGTTTAGGTACAGTCTGATCTAGAAAGGAGGAAAAAGGAAACCAAATAGTCGTACAAAATATGACAATAATTTGCCGTGTCGTTCTGCCACGTGAGTCACCTCATCAGACACTGCCCTCCGTTTTCTCCATAAGGTCAGAGAAAGGATCCAGAAAGAAGTTGGCCCTCCACATAAGAAGGTAGTTAAATTCTTTAGTTTAAAAAAAAAAAATCTCCTTTGGACCACACCAGTATTCTGATGAACATCTCCAGCGTGACAAAGAAATGTTGACATAGGGGATAAGCAAGAATGCTATTGAGTTGAGAGAGATTAGAACAGATATCTCAAAAGTATTAATGGAAAGGTTAAGAAAAAGCAGAGAGGGAAAAAGAAGAAGTCTTTCAAAAGATGATTTTCCATTAAACTTCACTTGATTATGGGGGGTGGGGAGTGGGGAATCCAGGCTATTAGTCTGCTGTGTTGGTTAATAGTTTTCCTTATTTTGAGAAAACAATGAAAACTAATGAGTTACATCCAGCAGCTTTAAAAAATGAATTACTGTGCATAATTCGGAAGCCCTTCCACCACATGCCTGCATGCAGTCCTTCTTTTAGTCAAGGTTTCAAATTAAGGTTATTATTTACGAGAAAAAGTTGGAGAGACATGAAGAGCTGTAACAATCCCCCCAGACCATCAGTGGGGGAGAGCAGTTACGTTCAGAATGAATGGAAGACAGACTCCAGGCCAAATATTTAAACAGAGGTGCAAAGGATATACACACAGCAATCTGTACGCACCTGTCACTGCAAAATTCAACAGTCACACAATCGAAAGGGCATTTGTGTTCACAAATCAAGTAATTATATCCCTAACTATCCATCTGCATATGCAATTACCCAGTCTGTCGCACAGAAAAGCAGATTTTTGCAGGTGTTCCTTTACCATCTTTCCTTCAAAATCCAGTTGCCCTTTATGTCCCCAAATCTGGGCACATAGCAGTCCTCTAATTGGATCTTCGTGGCACTGCGGTGAAGATCAAGTGTTATGTTTTCACAGCCCGCGTCCACATACAGAAGAGTCTGTAATCTAATCAGGCTCCTGCTCCTTATTACCACTTAACTAATGGTTTAATGGGCTCCGTCTACACCTTGGTGTTAAAGGACATGCAATGTGCTTCCTAACTTCTTTGAGGCATCTGGCCCTGGTTTTCTCTTGACACATTCTAGTTTTGCTCACGGACTTAAAAATCTCAGCATTAAAATTCTCGGATGCCAAGTAAAGTAAAATAAACAGCATGTCAAAAGTAGAAGACAGAGAAAATGAGCATGTGTGTCTGAGGGCAGTGTCTTTAATCAGCTTTGCTGAATTTCAGAATCATTGAAATTCACATTGCAAAGCAGTTTTCTATACTCAGAACTTGTTAAACATTTTGTTCCGACTGACGCAAGTTGTACTTCTGTGCAGTTGTCTTACAAGGGAGAAATCAATAACCTCTCAGTGCTAGGGGCATCTAGGAACCAGTCCTCCTGTGCATCAATCTCAGACCTAAATTAATCTTAGACCCAGCTTCATAGAACCCAAGAGCCGAACAGGATATAAGAAGGCATCAAGTTCAATACTGATCACAGAAATAAGAACCAATATTCAAATAAGTGCAGAGAGGTCCAATATCTCAGAATGTATTTTAGGAATTGTCTCTTCATTTAGGTGACAGTATTTCTACCTTTCAGTTCTTCACTGTTTGAAGTTAATGTTCAGGTTCTGCTGTGCACTCTTTCAGATGTCTTCAATTTTCCTGGATGTATAAACAGTGGAGTCTATTGACAAAAGCAGCAGTCATTCGCTATTCCAGAAAAGTGGAAAGTTGTGGGGTTAAACGTCATGCTTTCTTTCTTCCAGAAGCTTCTAAAGTACTTATCTGTTCTTTTTGACCAATAGTATACACAACCATGAAAACATCATTTTTTATGCCTAAGATCCAGATTATTTTCTGCTTGCTGTGAATTAAACAAAGATGTTCACATAAAAACAAAATCAAAGGTGGTGGGGGCAGATAAACAGGGCTGGTGTGTGTTCAAGTCCTCTGACTTCTTGCCTTCACACCAAGGATGAGACACTGCTGGCTCTGAATTCACACTGTTTGCCCAGCACAGGATCCTGGGAGACGCTGGAATGCCAGGTGTGCTGTGCCCGCCTCGGCAGCCCACACTCACCTCTTCCTACTGTCTGCTTCACTCACTGACATCACACGCTTAGAGTCCAAAGTCAAGTGCGTTTTCAAGGTCCTGCTCTAGACCCATTAGTTACCACTGTGACCAAACTGCTAAGAGGGTAGGAGAAAGAGACGCACACACACACCTTCTCCAAGGAAATGGACAAAAGCCATGAAATGAAGCCAGAACATCTCTGCTGACAGACCTACCCGTCTCTCAAAGACAACAGCTATTGTTTGGTGTTAAGATCTTTGAGTTGTTCACTATCGCAGGCCGCATTTCCAAAGAAGAACGTTGTTAGCATGAGTAGCACAGCTATCCTAGAAAACTGGCCTAAACAAAGTGAAAGGATTAGTGACTATTTGGAAAACAAGAAACTAGACACCACCACCATCTAGCAAGGACTGGGGGGAAAAAACACTTTGGGATTAAGTGAGCATTTTCTTAAGTTGTTTTCTACAGAATGTTCAACATGGGAGGTATCCCATGAGAAAAGAGCTCTCTGGTCAAAGTAGCTATATCACCCTCCTGGGTGGTTCACAAAATATAACACAAATTCACTCAAAATAAAATTTCTATTAACAAGGTTTTAGAAAATGATAGTCTACATTATTCATTCAAAAGGTTACATTTTTTAAAATTTACCAAGGCTTGATTTGTGACCTAAGATGTGATCTATCCTGAAGAATGTTTCACGTACTTTTGAGAAAAAAAACTGAAATCTACCATTTTTGGATTAAATGCCCTATCCAATTGGTCCAATGTATTATTTAAAGCTTGTGTTTCTTATTAATTTTCTGTCTGAATGATCTCTCCATTGGTGTGAGTGCGGTATTAAAGTCTCCCCACTATTATTATGTTACTGTTGATTTCCCCCTTAGTAGTTGTCAGCATCTGCCTTATGTGTTGAGGTGTTCTTCTTATGCTGGGTACATAAATATTTGTAACTGTTATAACTTCTTCTTGGATTGTTCCCTTGACCATTATGTAGTGTCCTTACTTCTCTCTTGTAATGGTCTTTACGTCTATTTCATCTCATACAAGCATTGCTACTCTTACTTTTTTTGATTTCCGTTTGTATGGACTATCTTTCTCCAGGTCCCCACTTTCAGTCTGTATGTGTCCCTAGGTCTGAGGTAGATCTCTCATAGACAGCATACGTAGGGGTCTTGTTTTTTAATCCGTTCAGTTAATCTGTGTCTTTTGGTTGGAGGTTTAGCTCATTTACATTCAAGGTGATTATTGATACGTATGATCCTACTACCATTTACTTTATTGCTTTGGGCTTGTTTTTGTAGGCCTTGGAGTAACTGACATTTTAAATTACTGTTTTGTACATTATAAAAACTATATTAAAAGCTAATCAATATAATAATAAAGTATAGACTTTAGCATTTAGGTGCCCCCTCCTTGATAGTTCTTGAACACAGGATAGTGTGGGAAAATTACTCTATCAATTATTTAATGTATATATAATCATACTATTTAATTAAACCATTATAAATTAGTATCCATATCCAAAGACCAAAACTCCTTTGCTTCTACACAAAGGATGTGATAATAATCCATATGGGAAAACCCCACCCCAATCTTGCCTGCAGTTTCTGTGATCTTTTATTAAACTGGTCCCTAATCCAACTTTACCTCCCTAAGTTGATTGTCCTGCATGTTCATCAGCCAAAGTGTAAACAGCTATATACATTTCATATATCTATTGAAATAGTGTATGTTGGTGAAACCTAGAAACTCAGACTATTGCCATATATTGAACTTTGGATGAGACTTCCTTTTCCAAATGTTTTCCTCATTTTTATGACTCTGCATTCACCCATCTATATTAAAATACTAAATTATATTCTTGACTGCTCTCCTTAGAATTGACAACTGTTGTTTGTTTGTTTACTTCTTTGGCCATAGCATAGCAATTTATTTAAAATATTTATCATTTATTTTATAAACGAAAAAATACTGGTCAGGAATATACAACCAGGCAGAAAAAGAAGTAAAATAGTTTTTGCTAATATAGGTTCGTCTCCAACTAATAAAGTAGCCACAAACTGTACATATATTCCATTTAAAGGAGAAAAAAGATACCCTGAATGAAAACCATGGAATCAGATGAAAGGTGGTTTAGATGCACGTAGGGAAAAAATGACCAGTGAGAATAAAGGGCCTTCTCAGCTAAATAGAGTCTTTTGAGATTAGTATTATGATTTAAGTCTACTTCAAAATGGTTTCAGCCTTATTAAAATTACATTAAAACTAGCCCTGATGCATTTGCATTTAAAGGGTTGCCTTACACCGCTTAGGCACCACTGAACTCAGTCCCTATTGATTTTACAGTATTAGGGCACTACAATCAGAGACATTTTTCAGGATAAATGACAATAATACTCTAACAAAAGGGTTTAAGGATACCAGTCATCGGGAACATGAATGGAGAACGGCATTTATTTGCAGAGGAAAACAGTCACCTGTAACATGAAAACAACACAGAGCAAGCCAGTCAAGGGAATGATTATTCTCTCCATGTGATCCTTTCCAGGAGGACAACGTTCAGTACATTTCACTTTCCTAAGAACATAAATGCTGAAAGGAATACAGAGATAATAAACTATTTTTTTTATTTTAAACTGTCTCAGTTAAAGCTACTAACTTTGATCCTTTTAATCCTATATTAAGAGAAGAGTATCTTATTGCAACATCTATAAAGATCTAAAACAGATTTTTTAAAAAATCTATAGAAAGCAACACAGCTCAAAGAAGTGAGTGTTGACTTTCTTTCTAAAAGAAAATAAATGCATTCTTCAGCCTGGTTCTTTAATCATCAAGAGCTCAACTACAGGGCTACTGGTTTTATTATTTTAACAATTCAAAACCTGTTTGATTCAGACCATTAATTCATTTAAACCAACAGATGAGTTGCTTCAGTGTTTTTTGCGCCACGTGACTTATCAAAAGCCTACACTTAAACAAGGGAATCTAAAACCTGAACCAAAGTCCCCACAGGCTTTTACTCCAAAGAAACTAGAGAATACAAGAAGGTACTTGAGGTACAAAAGTTTGTAAGTTGGTTCATCACTTATTTCTACTTTGAAATGTAGAATAGTTCAATTTTTAATCTGGTCCTAAGCACACAGTAAATATGAAAGCATTTTGTAAGTTCAAAGTGTTACACAAAACTGTTAGGATCATTTCATTATGAGAGAAGCTGAGCAAGTAGATTTTATGGGAGTTAATTCTCTTTTACAATATAGTTATTAAACAGAAAATGTCAATGTCAAAATTCCCAGACTGCAAACAAATACAACTTTTAAGAAAAATATCTTCAGCAACAATCAAAATCAGTTGCTAAGATCTCATGCTTTTATTCATTACTTTCAATATCAACATGATCAATATGGTAAATACACATGAAAAGGCCTGACAAAAATGCACAAGCAATCAGGTTAATTTTGTAGAAATAGCAGTATCAAAAAACTGGATTCTGGGCAGCAGTTTTTGTAACAGCAAAACAATCCAGACCTAAAAGAGTCATTTTACACTGCTGCTTTTTTCAATTGTGAAAATAAATGTATATTCATTAAAAATACATATTGCTGGATTTCTGAAGAGCTTGCATTATTTGGGACCTCCGTCATGAGGAGGTGGGTGGTGAGGGCTACTTGTTTTTCACTCAAGCAAGAATCATCTGAGTTTCTCTCTGAGCTTCTCTTTCCCTTGCCTCAGGCACTGAGAGGTATCTGTGTGTCCTTTCTTCAGCTTTGCTTCCAGGTTTCCAACCACAAGCCTGCCACACGGTAATACACGTTTTTCAGAGAAATAAAACCCAGATTCGGTCAATGTAGAGGGGAATAACAAAACCACTAGAGCCAAAGGCTTTAATGCAAGTCTGAGATGAAAACTAAACGCTCAGAGTTCTACAGCTAACTCTGTTCATGGCTGCCAAGGAAAGAACCTAAATTCAAGTGCTTTATAATTGTTACAAAGTGTGCCAAAGTACAGTGTGTTACAATAAATTATGAAGCTTATCTAAATTATAAAAGTAATTAAACTTTCCTCAGTTACTCATAATTCTGCCCTCCATAAATTTTCTCTTCATTGCATATTCAATAGCTATGTGTTCCAGTTCAACAAAAAACAACAAAAAAAAAAAAACCCACTAAAAAAAGAAAAAAAGATCTCCTTCCAAGAACGACCATGCACATATAGGCATACAACATATCTAAATTCCAGAAATGCATAAACAATTACTTTCAAGACCTTCAAATCAGAGCAAATGTTAATAAAAATATTTATACTAGAAACAATTCTCTTAGAGCTTTTTCTAAGTCTTGTTTTCCTCTTCTTATTATAGACATTTGTTTAAACATGAGTTTTCTCCTCCATCCCAAGATTTTCTCCTACTACTAGCCATAAACCTTTGTTAGCATATTACTGTACAATCTGTTACAATAATAACAAATTAATGAAAGCAACAACAATCCAGTTACATGGTCCTTGCCATTTGCAAGGCCTTCCTTCTTTATGTGCTCTTGGTGTATAAAATATACAGGGGACCCATCCACTGCTGAAACGCAGCCTCTAGGATGGAATGCAGTCACTGTTCACAAAGTACATGGGGCCTGTAAAAGCGTTTTGAAAAATAAATCTGCTTAAAGCCACAAGGGAAAGTTGGAGGGGGAGGTTGGTACCATTTCCTAGTTTAAACTGAAAGGAAAACCCAAAATGGCACCTTGATGATCGCAAGGACAGAATCTCTCCTCAAAAGTTTCCCCCACATTCCCAGGAGGAGCAAATCAGCCAAGCAGGTGGGTAAGTGATGAAGGAAACCCTTGTTCTATTATAAATATCTTCAATAATTAGCCGGCATGATGAACAAATTAAGCAGCAGCACATAGGCTGAAGCCCGAATTGGTAAAAAAAAGTTTCCCAGGATTTAGTTTGATTTTTTTTTTGTTTGGGTACCTGGTTTCTCAATCCTAAATCAGGCACTTCTATTTCAGTATCTATTCCCATTTCACGAAAACATTTATTTTATTAACAGAAAAGGAAATGAGTTTGAATAAGATCTATTTATGCAATTACCATATCTAATAGCCAATTATGTGTCCTTACATGAACAGATAAATAATATATGCACATACATTTATCAATCTTGTCTGAGAGGAAAAGAAGAGAGAAGAAATTAAAAGAAGAGCAAACTATTATATACTGCATGCGGTTTTCATTACTTCATATTTGCATAAGGGAGTGCAATATTTGTCTTCAATAAAGCTACAAATTACAAACATTTGCCTTAGATTTTTTTTTTAACCAAACTAAAATATACAAGATATTAACCATATCATTCAACCTGGTGGTTATATCTGTCATAACCATTTACCTTATTTCTCTTATTTAGTAAAATAAAAGGAGGGGAAATATTAAACATAATGTTACTACACTAGCAATTATTTTAACATTAAACTTAATCGCTTTTTAAAAGAACACCACATAGTATGAGGTGGGAAGGGGTGAATCCCGAGGCGTCAATGTGAGAAAAGGACCAGGACGTGTCACACTGCTGAGTGCCCATAACTAAAGCCTCGGGAAACTGGAAGAGAAAAAGACACTCTGACATTCACATGAATACCAAATTAATTCATTGTGATCAGTGCTACTACAATGAACACAAAATTAATTCATCACAGTGGAATACACAAACCACTACCCACTTGTTATACCTACTGACAAAATATAACAGGGCGATCCTCCTCCACCGGGGAGACACACGTGGCCACGGGCACCGCCAGCACGTCAGTCACACAAAAGTGCTGCCTTCCCTGGGCGTCTAACAAGATATGTCTGCAAGGAGGCTCTTTACCAGTCATAGTTAATAAAGCAAAAGGTGGAAAAACCTAACTTGCTGATGGTTCCCCCGACCTCAGTTGCTGCAGCCCAGCTCTGAGACTGGGGTGAAGCGAGTGAAGCACCCACAGTGATATTTAAGGAGACAGACATGCTCAGGGTCCCACAAGAACTGACGTTCCCCTTGCCTGACCTTGACAATGGGCCTTCCAGCCCTACACAGGCCACAAGCCTAGACGCAAAGGCATGACCATCTCCCATAACCAGAGACCCAGGGCTTCTGCTACCCGGAGTAGACCAGACGGAGTCCTCACTCCTGCTAGCACGAAAGCCTAAGTCTCTGAGGAAATCTCTTTGAGCCTCATGTCCTCACTGTGTGCTCAGTAGCTGAGTCGTGTCTGACTCTTTGAGACCCCGTGGACTGTAGTCTGCCCAGGATCCTCTGTCCATGGAATTTTCCAGGCAAAAACACTGGAGTGGGTTGATTTTCTTCTCCAGGGGATCTTCCTGACCCAGGGATCAAACCCAAGTCTCCTGCATCTCCTGCACTGCCAGGTGGGTTCTTTTACCACTGAGCCACCTGGGAAGCTCTTCAAGAGTCAGGGAAGACTTAAATACCATTGGGCCGCTGAGAAGTATAGTCCTCATGTACCAATGGGCAAGATGACTCTTCCTCCTTCCCTTGAAATGGGGAAAGCACTTTTCTTCATCTTCAATTACGGGCTGATCCAAGACCTTGCATAGAACAGGTCCAAGACATACTTGTAGTAATCAATGTAAGGGAAGGCTCCAACTTTATGTGACAACCTGCTGAAGAGGAAAACTACTTATTCAGGACTGCTAAACAGGAAAACTGTTATCGTCCTTGGCGCATACCAGGGACTCAATAGAATGGATACTCTTTCCTTTGCTGAACTGCCGGCCTGCTCTTCTTACTTGGCCTTCGTGGGGTGCTAAGGTTATACTAACACACCTACAGTACTCAGGTAGGAAGGAGGAGGAACCCGCCACCACACGAGAGCAAAGCGTTCTGTTCCCACCTGAGGACAGGGTACCAAGAAACGATGAAAGCCTCAAGAGAGACAAAAACTTCAGTTGTGTGTGTATGGTTGGAGCGGGGCAGGGGTGGGGGTTGCGTACCGAGAGTGCTTTTACGCAGGGTAAAGCACCTTGTAAAAGAAAACCAGAAAGGTCCTCTTTAGCCATCCCTGTAAACAGCTCTGTCTGTTTAAACAGGACAGAACTTCTTAAACTTGACTCTACATTAGAGTCACCAAGGGAGGTTTTAACACCACCACCCCCACCACCCCATTTATAATGGGGGGCGGAGTCAAGCATCAGCGTTTTTCCAGGTCCCCAGGTAACGGTAACACACAGCCAGGACTGCAAACCACGGAGAGGGAGGCCAGATGGCTACAGAACAGGTACGTGGGGAAGACAGTTTTACCCTGAGGGTACACAAATCAGTGAGGGGGTGCTCAAGCTTGGCTGGCTATCACAGCCCCAGTGGGACCTTTTATTAAAATACAGACGCCCAGGCCCAACCCCAAACCTACGAAATCAGAATCCCAAGAAATGAGGTAGCATCAAAATGTTCTGTGCATTAAAAAACAAAAAATTCTTTAAGTTCATTTTGACCGTCAACAGGGGCTGAGAACCACTGGCTGGGACAAACCTCAGAAGTTCCTAGCCCCGATCTGGTTGGTTTCCAACATAATGCTTCACGTTGAGACGGATGTTAGCCTGGAATAAGGGATGGCAGTGGAGGAGGGGAGCAGTATTTAAGAAAAAAATAAAGAGAAAAGAAATTTAAGTGTCCTCCAAGCACCCACAAGTCTGCTTCTTAAAGTGCTGATAATGAGCAAAAAGACCAATGAAACTAAATTTTGTACCAGTTCATTTCAGCACATCCTGTTTATACGACTATTTAATGAGTCATTCAGCCAGGATGATTTTCTGTCTGAATATGTTAATTGCCATTTTTTTCATAGCTCTCTATTAAACAGTACAGATAAAATAGGCATGCTCATGATTTGAAGCTCTATCAGCCATTTACCCTCAGAGGAGCGGGCAACAGGAGTAAATAAGGGGGAGCATTTTTTTTTTAGTGTTTAATTCTTTTAACATATATTGGCGTTTGGGACCCCACTTCAATTCAAAAGCATATGTTAGAGTTAGCATTAAAGTGAAAATGAAATGAGCTGGTTATCTCCCATATGCCACTGGCTTCTCTATATCGCAAAGAATTAGCTCAAATAACAGGACAGCAATGCGAAGCCTCTTGCTGGTAAATTCCCCCACTTTTAGTAGGTAAGTATAAATATTTGGGAAAAGGCAAGAGAGAGAGAGAAGCGTGGAACTTCTGACTCACACGGGTATGCATGTAAGGGCAGCTCACAAACAAGTTAAGTACAAGTCAGTGTGGAGTGATTATCATCATTAAGCAAGAGGCCTGTACCATCCAGGAAATGGGTAGAAGGTCTAGTTAACATTTTTTGAATTATGTTTAATGAGTGATTAAGAGAATTCATTTTGAGAGCTCACGGACCCCCAAAGGAAGCAGAATTTACAAATGTAAATTCAGAAACAATGTCAAAGCTAGAAGTGAAGTAGAAACCATCAGTTAAAAAAGAATCATATTTTTATTCCCATCATTACTTAATAAATCAAACCACTCTTAATATTCATTTAGCATTTATGCAGTTTCCAGTGCCTTAATTTTAATTTTAAGCATTTACATTAAACAAATTACATATCATTATACTGCATTTGTAAGAGAAAAAAAAAAACCCACACAATAAACCTTCAGGCTGTGACAACATATTTTACCCTGAACTGCTTTGTTTACAAATATTAAATGGTCAAATTAATAGCGTTCTCCATGGCTTTTTGGCATCTAAAATTTTTCATAAATGAAAATAAAGCAATCAGAGATGAAACTCCAGTGGCAAAGGTTTACTGGTCTTTGTACCTCATTAAAGGGACTTTATAAATCACGTTTGTTCTTTTGAGTAGCAACTAACACTGGTGAAAGGACAGCATGGGTTTTAAAAGAGAGAGATATGACCTAGAGGGAACACATTTTACTGCAGTGAAATAAACTGAGGAAACAGTTTGCAGATTAAAAACCCCTTGAAAGGAAGCATCATCTTTGGGAGAGGAAAAAAAAATCTTCACTGAGGAAAACAGTTGGAAACAGGAAGCTTTGGGGCTTTCATCCTGCGGGTTTTGATTGCTCCATCAACTCGCATCATGAAAGGCAAAGAGGGGGACCTCCACTGCACCTCCTTTCAACAGGAGGAGGAGCAGACCTCGTGGATCGTGAGCGATCCCGTCCAGAAGATGCCGTCCCCGATCATACAAACCAACAATGAGGTGGAGAAAAAGAGAGCTGGCCAGAGCTAAGTAGCAACTCAAAGATAGTGTTTTACAGGTTTGACAACGAAAGGAGACTGTCCATGATAACCTGTTCCACTCAGCAAATTTCATGTGAATTTGCAATCCCCTATGTGAAAGAAACTGACCAAAACAGACCCTTTTGATACATTTCCTTCTCTCTATACTGTTTTTTCGTCTTTTCTTTCATGATGGAGAAAAGGAGCTAGATGTCATATACCTTTCACCAGGGTCCTCCCACAACACCTTATGTTCTTAGTTACTGAATTCTAGGAAGTTTGCACTATTTCTAGATATCGGAAGTCTTTAGACTTATCTATTGGGCATCACATATAGGTTTTTGCCCACTGATACCTTAGAATAGTTTTATTCAGCTTATTGTGACATTCAAAGGACAAATGTAGCACAGTACAGGGAGCCTGGATTAGAAATTTAGATCTTCCTTGGTAACTAGGAAGAAAAAGGAGCTCAGTGAGCAGACCAGACCAACCTAACACACCCAACTCAAAATTTACTCTGTGTTGCTATTTTTGGATGCCTTTTAAAGCCAGGATCACAAAGCCAGACAATACAGGGAAATGTAAACATAAACTCTGACTCTGCAATACGTAGCCAATGGCATCGCAATAGTACTTCTATGACATCTCATATTTTACACAAAGAAGACACGATTCTCATGCAATTCAAAGAAAGGAACTTACATGCAAGTTACATACAAGTTAAGGAACTAACTCACTCTTTTTTCTAAAGCTATTTAATAGAAAAATGTCATAGTGTAAGAGGTTTCATGTAGGATACACAAAATGAATATTAACTTCCTCTTAACAGACAGCTTGAAAGAAGGTATCTTCTTCAGATATTCAACCTTAAAAGTGGAATACTTTAATTCCATGGTAGCATTCCAATTTCTAAAAAATGTCTACTGTTGACAGTTGGTATGTGCCAGCTCCTTACCAATAGATATTAATTACCGTTGATTTATCCTTAGTCATTCTGAATGTCTGTTATTTGCACTACCTTAGTTACTAGGGAAGCAGAGTATAACTTTGAGACTCCTCATGTCAGATGATCCCAACTGGCTATACCTCTAAAATTAGAGTGATCCTCACTGATAGAAGGAAATAAAATTTAGTGTATTTGTGTTGAATTGTGAAGGTCCATTTTCTAGTCAGACAAAATACGATGGATGTCAAAAACAGAAAATGTTTGTTATCATACACTGCTGGAAATTCCAAGTTAGTAAGGCATGGATTCATTCTGTATTTTGGTCTTTTGGGCATCGTCACCTTCCTCATCTTCATCACCACCACCAACCCTCTTCCATACCCACGGATGGGATTTTCCCTATTATTTCATCCATTTTCAAAAGCAGCCTCAGAGAACAGAGCAGGCATTTTCCTCCTTCTAGGCCAGGTGAGTAAATGGAGCCCAAGAGGGTAACTATCCCAAGGTCACAGAGATGTTAGCAGTAGTGTCCAGCTCTCTGGCAGAGTGCCTGTGGGTCTCCACGAATAAGAATCTAACCCTGATCCATGGTTTGACAGCACCACTGACTCAATGGGCAAGAGCTCCAGGAGGTGGTGAAGGACAGGGGAGCCCGGCGTGCTGCAGTCCACGGGGTTGCAAAGAGCTGGACACGACTTAACAGAGTGAACAACATCAGCTGATCCATGACCTCCACCAACACCTAGCAAGTAACCAGCACAACCCACACCACTGTCGCGTCCATTACAGAATTCCAGGTATACTCCAGCACAGTCCCAGAAAACTGAGTTTTGTGAGGCTGGAACAGTAGTGAGGCCTTGCAGATTTACAACATACAGCAGGGAGCAAGGAACAACATAGTCAACTTGCCTTTGAAACCTACTTTAATTCTCCTAAGGCAGTCTCCCAGCCTCTGCCCTTCTGAATGTGTGTTCATTCCACAACACTGACTAGGAGGTACGAGCAAGGATGAGGCAGCGAGGCCACTGTCAAGAAGGTAAGTTTGAATCCAACAAATGCTGCTCCCATGAAGTTCTTAAAACACTAAGAAATACAGACATGGGAGAAAAGGCACCTCATATCCCTTGAGCATATATGGGAACAAACGTCCGAGCTTAACCATGTCCAAGCTTAACTCTTTGAAATCTTACAACAATTATGTGAAGATGGAAACAGACTAGGAAGAAATTATGAGTTTTGCCTAAGGTTCCACAAATGAGTGATTCTAAGAGCTGAAATTGATGACCAGGCCTAAATATAGAGACCATGCATTTTTATACCTTTTCATACTGACTCCCTGAAAGAAGAGTAAACCAAGCTAGGGAAGCTTTGTAATTGCATAAGAGAAATTTAGAAGTGTTAACGCATTCAGGACTGATTATTTCTCTGTACAAAGAATGGCAGTTACTAATAATTTTTACAGTATCAGGCTCTCTAATGAAAAGAAACACTACTAACATTCCTATAAAAACAACAAAACGTTTTAATCACTAGTTATGATGTGTTAATACTATGTTTCTTAAACACTTTAGAAAAAAGATTACATCATAAACAGTTTAATCTTTCTGTTACAATTTTAACACAACTAGGCTTTGATTTAGAAACATACTGGATGAGGCAAATCACTCTACCCCTCAAAACAGATATTAATACCAAAAAGAAACGCTCAAAAGGTACAAACTTCCCTGGTGTCTGATGGTAAAATCTGCCTGCAATGCAGAGCAGGTTTGATCTCCGGGTCAGGAAGATTGCCTTGAGAAAGAAATGGCAACCCACTCCAGTACTCTTCCCTGAAGAATTCCATGGACAGAGGAGCTTGGCTATAGCCATGGGCTACACAGTCCATGGGGTCACAAAAAGAGTCAGACACGATTTAGAGACTAAACAAAAACAACAAAATAGGTAATATAGATAACCAACAACGTTATATTCCTAAAAGAATATAGACACAGTAAAGAAAATATGTACTTTAAAAAAAAAGAATTGTAATAGATGAGGCAAAGCACTGTACTGCCAAACACTGATGTCAATACCAAAAGCAAACAGAAGCACCCAAACAATAAACTGACAGCGACACGATTCCTACACGTGTCCTCACTGCCCCAGTCTGTGTCCAGTCTACACTACACACCCTGCAGACATGCGGCATGCCCCCAGGCCTCTGATTCGTTCTACCGGCAAAATGAATCCCAACGTTAAAAATCAAGCAGAGTATTCAAACAGAATAGACACCCTCTTCCATATTTGGCAGGGAGCCCCTAATTCAAACCGTCCAAGCCTCCCCCAAGAACAAGCAATTATAAGGTGCAGAAAAGCAATGTCTTTAAAACAACATGCTAATCCTAATATTAGTACCTTGAAAAAGGAAAACTGCCAAGATGTTGGAATAATGCCCAGTTATCCGTCTTACCTACAGCAATAAAACTGTCCTATAAATGTGAACAAGACAGTTAGGATACATTCTGGAGTTCGCTTATTGGCCTTTCTTTCCACCTCCTCATTCCCTAGGAGGACAAGCCTGACCCATGGAGGCAAAACACAGCAGATGGTAACCCAGCCCGGTAACAAGAGCACTTAGTCAATCCAAATAGTTCACACGAAAACGGAGAAAGATGTTCAGTGATTTATGGCCCCAATTTCACTAGATAATTATGGAATCTTACTCTCCTACAAAGCCACCTTTTTACTGTAATACGCTGGGTAAGCTAAAAGGTCTAAAAAAAACATTATTGATGATAAACTAATAATCACTATATAATTATTAATAATATAACAACAATTATTACTATGGCTAACACTTATACCAAGCACTCTTTTTTAATTGAAGTATAGTTGGAGAAGGAAATGGCAACCCACTCCAGTGTTCTTGCCTGGAGAATCCCAGGGACGGCGGAGCCTGGTGGGCTGCCGTCTATGGGGTCGCACAGAGTTGGACATGACTGAAGCGACTTAGCAGCAGCAGCAGCATAGTTGATTTACAATGTTTTATCAGTTTCTTACGTATTGCAAAGTGATTCCATTATATATGTATGTGTATATATTCTTTTTCAGATTCTTTGCCATTATACATTATTACAGGATACTGACTATAGTTCCCTGTATTATACAGAATGTCCTTGTTGTTTATCTATTTTATATAGAGTAGTTGTGTATCTGTTAATCCCAAACTCCTAATTTATCCCTCCTCCCTCTTTCCTCTTTAGTAACTGTAAGTTTCTTTTCTATGTCTGGTCTATTTTTGTTTTGTAAATAAGTTCACCTGTATCACTTTTTTAGATTCCACATAAAGACAATCTCATACAATATTTGTCTTTCTCTGAGTTACTTCAGTTAGTATGATAATCTCTAGATCCAACCATTTGCTGCAAATGGCAAATTTCATTCTTTTATCTGTGGTGAGTGATATTCCATATATATATACACACACACCACATCTTCTCTATCCATTCAGTTAGAACAAGTAGGTTGCTTCCATATCTTATTCCAGGACTCCTAAATAAATTACAAGAAATACCTTCAATGATCCTCACAACGATTCTATAAAATCATTACCACCTTGGTACAGATAGGGCTTCCCTGGTGGCTCAGACGGTAAAGCGTCTGCCTGCAGTTCGGGAGACCCGGGTTAGATTCCTGAATTGGGAAGATCCCCTGGAGAAGGAAATGGCAATCCACTCCAGTAATCTTGCCTGGAAAATCCCATGGACGGAGGAGCCTGATAGGCTACCGTCCATGGGGTCGCAGAGTCGGACACGACTGAGCGACTTCACTTTCACTTGGTACAGATAAGGAAAGTGAGAAATGGCAGCTAGAACAAGGACCCATGACTTGATGGAGAACCAAGTTTCAAACCCAGGATACAGAAAGCTGGTCCATGACCTTAGCCTCAACAGTGACATGAGAGCAGCTTTCATCTACAGGTTATTACAAAAATAAAAAATAAAAAAGCCTTTACACTGAAAGATGATTAGACATGGAGTCAGCTGGCCTGAGTTCGAGACCCGGCTGTTCAGTACCTAAGCTTCAAAGGGACACTTGTCTGAGGAGCAGGGCTTTTCACCTGTGACAAGAGGCTAGAAAGCTTGTTCTTCCAGTTTTAAAGACTTCCGATTCTGAGGAGAAATCCCTAAACCTCAGTTATAGTTAAAGACCTGATCATTTTTTTTATCATTGTTCCACATCTAGAAATACTGATCACTGGCAGCAGAAATCAGACAGCGGCAGTTTTCTCTCTGGTTCAGTGATCCTCGGCCCATGTGACTGACATAAAATAGCACTTCCTCTCTCTGCTGAGAGATTAAGCTACTTTCTAATAAGCGTAACGCCAACAAACCCAGGGGGAGCTGTGACTGTGACTTTCCATTCCCAGGTAAAATCAGACATTTGGGATGAAAAAAAAAAATTCAGGAACCCTCTGACCAGCTTTCTGATTACCACTTCTTATTTCCACAAGATAAAAGTAAGTATACAATGGAAAAACATCCAGCTATACCAATGCACATGTTAAAATGCTCCCCACCACATACATCCATACACACACACACACTATACAAAGACATTTCCACAGGCATGTCTGCACTCAAAATGATTCTACACAATTATCTTTTTTCCTTACCAAAGACTTAGGTACTTTTTCTGTGCCATTCTGCTCTAAGTTAATAGGCAACTACACATGTGGATATAAAGAAGAAAGCATCTTTTTAAAAACTATTTCTATTTTATTTTTTTGGCCATACCTTAAGACACGTGGGATCTTCCCCGACCACAGATCGAACCCGTGCCAAATCATTGAGTTTTAACCACTCACTGGACCACCAGGTTCCAGACGGGACACAAACATAACCACTGAATTCCAGCCCAAGCAGAAATATTGGTGGATGGAGGCGGAGGCGGGCAGGAGATTTGGGGTGCAGTGTCTATGTTGGGGATGACCTATTCAGTAATGGACGGGCTCAAGGGTTAGGGCGGATGAGCCTCTCCAGCCCCTAAAAGTTATCCAGGCTGAGCTCGCCCTACTGATGGAGGAACTGACCCACATGACTCAGAAATGACTAAAACAAAGAGAAAACACCGATGCAAACTTGTGGCCGAGAAACTTCCCCCTTCAAGCTGATGTTCACCTGTAGCAAAAGACCCGTGGGGCTCAGAGGGGTCTCCTGACCAGCGGCAATGGAACAAGGTGGGCGGAGGACTGTACCCCCAACACACAATACACCCCCAAACCTTCGTCCATTCCCCTAACAAAAGCCTCTCAATCCCCTTATTGTTTGGTATGTTGAACCGCAAACTGATTTAAATAAAAAACTAAAAGCATCTTTAGCAAAAGGTCCTCCTCAGCTTGATCTGTAACACAGTCAAAGTCAAGTCAGCAGGCTTACTAAGTAAACTGAGTCTAGGAGCCATCTCTCCCAACTCTTACAAGACTGCCATTCCTAAATCTTCCTAGCTAGAGCAGTTCCATTACGACTACTTCAGAGGATGATTCTGAAAGTCAGTATTTTGCTGGATTTTCCAATGTAATTATTATTTCCAATAATAACTAACTGCCCCCTTATATCTTTCCTTTCTAAAGCTGACAGTGCTGAGAGCTTGCAACTACTTCTGCCCAGTTACTATGAGCTAAACACTATTCTAAATGCCTCGTACGTATCAACTCATTCTCACCACTTTGTATTAACAGGTACGTGTATTATCCTGATTTTACAGAGAAATTATGTAAACTGTGTTTTCCCAAGTTTCAGGAAGCAAGTAGAAAAGCTGAGATTTCAGGCCAGAGTCCATGTTGGAAAGCCCACCTTTCCCAGCTTACATTTACTTTCTCTTTCATTCTAAAATGCCAGAAATCTCTACAGTAAATACTGTTGCTGTGCATACCCTTTTATTCCTGGGAACACTTAATAACAAACAGCCAGGAACAAAATTGCAATGCATGCTAGATGCAACAAAAATGTCATTTCATAATCCCTATAAGAGATTGGCTTACTTCTAAAACATGATGTGCTGACTTAAAAAAAAAAAATCCAAACAAAATTTAAATTGCATTTTGATTAACTGTTAAAACACATCATCTGAAATAAAAGAGTAAACGGGCTTCCCAGGTGGCGTTAGTGGTACAGAACCTGCCTGCCAATGGAGGAGACTCAAGAGATAGGTTTGATCCCTGAGTGGGTAAGAAACCCTAGAGGAGGGCATGGCAACCCACTCCAATACTCTTGCCTGGAGAATCTCATGGACAAGAGGAATCTGTTGCATTACAGTCCATAAGGTCGCACAGAGTTGGACACAACTGAAGCGACTCTGCGCGCACACATGCAAGAGAGTAAACATTCTCTCAAAAACTGTAGGAAGACTCTGCATGTTATTACATCTTAATATACTTTTTAAACAGGAAGACTATTCTGTTTCTGAGTTCGACAAATTGCTGACCTTAAATATTTCACACCAAAAATTAGAGAAATTCAAATTAAAATACACATATATGTGTCTTTTTTCTACAAGTGCTCAAGTAACATTAAGAATGGTCTGTCGACTTACTATCTCCACAGACTACTGAAGCTCCAGTACTTTGGCCACCTCATGCGAAGAGTTGACTCACTGGAAAAGACTCTGATGCTGGGAGGGATTGGGGGCAGGAGGAGAAGGGGACGACCCAGGATGAGATGGCTGGATGGCATCACGGACTCGACGGACGTGAGTCTGAGTGAACTCCGGGAGATGGTGATGGACAGGGAGGCCTGGCGTGCTGTGATTCATGGGGTCGCAAAGAGTCGGACACGACTGAGCGACTGAACTGAACTGAAAGCAACATTACACATAGGGCACATTTTTAAGTCATACTACTGCAAGACTAAGACTTCCAAAGTCTTGATATTATCTAAATTATCCTCTGCTAAAACTATAGCTACCTAAAAGCAAGCAAGAAAACAAACATACAAGTGTTACAGACACACACACCACATGTCTAGACACGTGCCCCCATCACCACCATAACACACCTGGTCCAAATGGTACTCCTAGCACTAATTTTTTTCAGCTTTGCCAGCAGAGTGTGTGTAAGAAGCCCTCAGAATTATAACCAAACTGAGGTTCTCCTTCAAAAGTGAAGAGCTGAGAGAATGATGACTTTTTGAAAATAGTTTAAAGGCATTTCAGGCCATCAGGGGCAAAATCTCAAAAGGCTTCATGTGAATCTGAAAGGACTGCCCCCAAATCCTCAGCCCCTTTGCAGCAGAACAATAGAGGGTTATCTCCAAGTTAATATTGTTCCTCAAAATCCTGACTCAGAAGCACCTCTGGACCCTCAGATACCATGTAAACCTGTCTCACATAGGAATTCCTGTGAATCAGACACTCCTGGGGTCTGAGTCAAAATAAAAGGAAAAGGAGGGGGGTTGAGAAAATCATAGGAAGTTAAAACATTGGGACTCCTGCCAGGGAAATTCCTTTGGTGATCAGACCCTATCTTTCCCCTGAAACATAACTTTGAAGGGTATGAAATAATAATTTTCTTTGGAATTTTTCATACATTACAATGACTTGGGGGGGGTGGATTTTATCTAAAGCAATCATCCTGAGGAATAACAAAGAGAAATAAAAGCAAAATCAGACTAGAACCAACATGAGCCTCCTAGTTTCTCACACGATTTTTCTCCTTCACGTTTGTCTTCTTTAAATTTCTACTAGACAAAAGTCAAGTCTCCTCTCAATGCGCCGTCACTCAGCAAATAAGACTGACAGTAACCACACATGACTCAGAGCTCAGAGGACAGAGTCATAACCTAAACTTCACATACAGCGCTCGGCTTGCCCCTCAGACTGAGTCACAGCAGAAGGCCAGAGATTTCCATTCCGGGATTTCTCTGTATAGAGAAAGCTATGACACTCAGGCATTCTGACAGACACGACCGAAAAAAAAAAGTTAGAGCTTAAGAAAAGCAGAAATACTTAAAATATTTCCCATTACTTTCTCATGGATAGGTGTAAAATGACAGAGATTTTTAAAACGTTGCAAAGCACTACATGCATGTCTTATTCTAAACCAGGCATTTCACGCTGCAAATCTTTCCAACTGGTCTCAGACCTAAATGTCCAGCGAGTCAACTTTTAAGATCATTCAGAAGTCACTAGATCCAGCTTTTTAACTGCAAACTCGGCTTTCAACATAAAGTAACGTAAATATTTACCTCCCTTTCCCTTTACCACATGAATAAGAAGTAATAAACTTCCCTATCATAGCCAATGATTAAAACTCTAAAATACACTTTGAAAACGCCTGAACTAAGATATCCATGTAACGGGTCTGTCTTTTAAGCAGGCTTTTCTGTGACTCCTCTTGGCTTCGTGGAAACAGAGCACGAGTTAATGGTGACGGCAGATTTTCATTTATTTGTATGTATCAGTCAATAGAAGGGGAAATGATATTGGCTGTGTGTTTATAAGCAACATTAGAAATCTGAACAATAGCAGACCCTTACTGAAACAAAAATAAAATATGAGTCAACAAGATCCTTGCCAAACAGAGGTCTCAGGACAGCCTTGTTCAGTCTTCTGGGAATCCCACTCCAATAAGCACAATAAAAGCAGGACGTGCCTCATTTCCTTCAACCACTCAACATGCCTCTCTTGGAGATGTTTGTAAATTTCCTTCCTCTACGCATCAAGCTGGCAAACTGTCGTCATTTCTTTGGGGTAATAATATCCTGTTGATGTCTGGGTAGATCTGTTTTTGAGTGTTTCCTCCACACAACACATATACTTTGAATATTATTTTGTAACACAAAGCAGTAAATTGTTTTTCAACATATTTGAACATAGTTCAGCAAGGTATGATTTGATTCGAAGTAACGAAGGGCAGGGATTTTAATAAACTGCTAGTTTTTCTTTGGGATTTACAACCTAGATTTAGGTAATAAAGTAACTCCAACAGTAAAAAGCCATTCTCCATTTTCTTCTGAAACTGAAAATATTTACCTATGCTAGTTTATTAATGTAGATGTTTTCATTCAGCGCCTATGCTGGAGTTTGGAAATTTCACGTAGCAAAAGAGCAGCCTTACCACTAAAAATCTCACTTAGGAAAGTGGCAACTTTTACTTTACTGCATATACAAATTGCATTAGGCACTTTTAAAACAAAGTTTTAAAAGCATTCCAGAAGAAGGTTAAATACACTGTAAATTCAAATACAATGAGGGCTTTAAAACTTTTACCTAAATAAATGATTTTTTTCAAAATTTAAAAATGTAGACCTGAGAGTGTATTTCTTAGACAAATAATTTTTACCTAAACTAAGTAATTCCAGACAGAATTACATTTCTCAACAAAGTTATATGATGTAAAAGGAGAAAATTATACAGAGAGATGGCTTTGAAAAATAATACTCAAAAAATAAACTAAGACTAACTCTTCAACTAACATAATTTGCACTTAGGCAGACATTCTGGTTCCAAAGACAGCAAAAGCTGATTTATGAAATACTAAAAGTAATTGATCATCGCTGCAAAGCATTAGATACGAAGCTAAATTAAATGGCATGTACCATTCACTGCAATTCCAGATAACACGTTATTTAGCACATGAAATAAGAATCATGAACATGAAAAATGTCCAATGTCATTAATAATCCAGGAAATACAATTTTAAAAAGAACACAATCAGATACCATTTTCAGCTACCAAATTAATAAGATAACAATAATGTGAATTGGCACAGCCTATGGACAGCAATTTGGCAAGATACATAAAGAGCCTTTCACCTAATAATTCCCTAGGAAACTACCCTAATAATATCCCTGCAAATGAGGACAAGTATTTATATATAAGGATGTTCAAGACAGTGGTCAACAACAGAAAACTATTTAAATAAATTATGGAAAACTCATATCATGGAATAGTATGCTGCCTTTAAAAGACTGCGCTCTCAAAAGTGTTGAAGGACACTGAAAAATGCTCATGGTAATATGGTAAAAGAACCTAAAAAAGAGTGGATATACGTATTTTTATAAGAGACTCACTTTGATGTATACGTGAAACTAACCCAACATTGTAAATCAATTATACCTCAATAAAAAAATCTTTTTAAAAGAAAATGCTCAGGATAAAATGCTAAGTTAAAAAGAAATACACAAATTTCACTGTAAGTTTCTAAAAATTAAGAAAGATTAAATCTTCAAAATAATAGCATTGCGTATCTATCTCCACAACAAGGATATATTTTTAACCAGAAGACACTAAATAAAGTGTATATATGTACACATCTGTGTATATGTGTATACATGTATATATACAGTCCCTAACTTCAAGATCCTCATAATCTATTATTCAAAATAAATTCAAGCTGGGTTGGGGAGTGTAATACATAGGTGATTCAGAAACTGCAGAAAGTTAGTAACTGTCAAAGTTGCACAAGGCATAAATGAGCATTTATTCTACTACATGTTTAAAATTTCTTCAAATAATTTCAAAATAATAATTTTAGCAATAATTAAAAGGCATGGAGGGGCTTTCCTAGAGGTCCAGTGGTTAAGAATTCACCCTCCCAAACTAGGGTATATATGGGTTCAATCGCTGCCTTGGAAGCTAAGATCCCACATGCCTCAAGGCCAAAAAACCAGAATATACACAACAGAAGCAATGTTGTAACAAATTCCATAAAAAGACTTGAAAAAAAATTTTGTTGTTAGGTCGCTTAAGTCGTGTCCACTTCAAAAATAAAAATAAAATAAAAAGCATGAAATATGTAATGTGTCCTGAGATGTAGATTAATAAATAATACAAAAGTTCAGAGATGTGAAAAATCATGTCTGGAGGAGGTACTGGCAAATCTTTGAACAGCTAAGATTCAGTACGTAAACTAGGTGCTTGAGGGTAGAAATGAGTGTAAGGAACAGAGCTGTAGTCGGGAAATGCCAGTGGCCTTGAGCACCAGGCCAGTGAGTATTCGGTAATGAACTCATGGAACCTAACTGCTGCTCCCACATTGGATAAAACCCCCATAGAGGGTAAGAAGGCCTCACCTCCTGGATGTCCACTAGACTGTGACTCCCCCAGGGACTCAGCATTCTGCATATACAAATGTTCACCTGCCATGAAGGGGATAAGGAAGCATCATTGACTAGCGCAGACTGCAGGCTCCACCCTTGCTCACTGAAGTGAAACTATTCCTTTTACTGGTGGGTGATTCCTGGGGAATTCCCATGGGTTCTTTATTCTCACTGGACAAAACCTCTCTGAGATCGAGGCATGATGAAGGACAGAAGACAAAGAGCGCATTTTTCAAATACTGTACTCATGTCTTAACCTCCCCAGCTCTCAGCCTTTTTTTTTTTTAACATCAATAGCCCATCTCCATACAAATATCCGATTTTGCAACACTTTAGGTACCACAATGTCTATGTGAATGAACCAGAATTTGCATTACCAGAGAGTGAAAGAATCTAGTTTCCTAACCAATATTTATTTTGGGAAAAAAAAGTTTTTTTGATGCACATGGCTTCTTATAATTTCTTCCATAAATATCTAACTACTCTCAAAGCCAGCATTTAGACTACAAATGTACCCTTCAGTTTGTGAAAGAAAATCTGCATGACTTCCAACAATAAATCTGGAAAATGTGATAAGCTATAATGGCTATCAGATATGATTCTGCTTTCTCCTGTTGTTAGAAAAAGCTACTTGCTCCTGAAGTAACACTTTAAAACACAAATATTTTTTAAAAATTCGAAAACAGATCCACACATTTGGTAATTCTCTCTTCCTTATATAACATTCCTAAAAATCATTCTGTTGTCTTTGAAACCATGTATGTGTGGAAGTTTGAGGCCAGGCAGCCAACATTACTGGTAGCCCCTGTTAATGCTAATTGAGTTAACATAAACATGTAAATCCCCTTTTACAGATGCCTGGCTTTTCCTTTATCCAAAACCAAACTCTAATCTACAAAGATAAGTAAGATTTATGTTCCTGATTTGCTTTGCATGTAAATTCTTTCACATAGATAAGCTCTTGATATGTATTCCTTTTCTGAAAGATCAAAGATCATTCTTCAAACACCAGGTTTCTCTCCTATCTTCCATCTCTCCCACATTTCTACTGTATCTTTCCCCCTTTGCTAATCCTCCCTGAATGGTACCAAATTAGTGAACACAGACATTCTTCATAACTATTTTGATGACCTCCTGCGGTGACAACGCAACAACAGGAGCATCAGGGCACCATGCTTACTTCCTGATTACTGAACACGTGTCTGCAAAGAGACACACGCATGCAGGCCCAGAGCAATCACACCACTCACTGTTCAGTATTCACGGCCAATGAGGAGACCTGAAGATTCTTCTAGTGGAGATGAGAAAACGATGACACTTAATCCAAATAAATCACTAAACAGAAAGCATTTAAAGAAATCCATAGTTGCTAATATCTCACTCAAAAACTAGTTCTCATAAGGTCCATGACAAAGAAAGCCTCTCCCAGGGGGAAGTCTGTACCAGGCAGCCTTAAGACTGAATTTATAACAAATAGTCTTTGGTAAGTGAAAATCAGCAGATGAACAAAAGCAGCGGGGGGGAGGGGGGCAGGCAGGGCCATAGTTTTGTAAAAAGGATAAAAGTAAAAAATATGCTGATACATAAAGCAATTGATGTATATTACTAACTTTTTATTTACAGAATTTGTAAAACAGCAAAATTTGTATGCATTATTATAATTCACATATATCTGCTATATGCATAGTGCATATGTAATATAAGATTTATTACTATTATTAACCTGGAACACTAAATAGCTATTAATTATGTGCTAGGCACAATGTTAATCGGTTGTTGAACATGCTCATTTGATCCTTTTTGTCTTATGTCGCTCAGTTGTATGCGACTCTATGTAATTCTTTCCTCTATATTACCAAAAATATCGTGTTTTTAAGGATGAGAATAGCCTTGTGTGCTTAGTTGCTCAGTCGTGTCCAACTCTTGGCGACCCAGGGCCTAGCCCACCAGGCTCCTCTGTCCTTGGCTTCTCTAGGCCAGAACACTGAAGAGAGCTGCCATTTTCTTCTCCAGGTATCTTCCCAACCCAGGGATGGAACCCAGGTCTCCTGCATTGCAGGCAGATTCTTTACCATCTGAGCCACTAGGAAAGAACAGACTTAACAAGATTAAAACAATCTGCATACACCTAGAGGCAGACTGTAAGCCCCACAAAGACAGTTATCTGTTTGACTCTGTATCACCAACGCTTAATGGGAAGGACAGCAACTAATAAGAGCTGAACAAACAACAGTCAAAAGGATCTGCAAGCAAGGAGATGGGAAGGGAAAAGTGAGACTGTCTTCCTCCCAGGTAGGAAGACAACACTTAGCATAAAACTCATGGAAAGACATGCTCCAGACCCTCAAATAAACCACAGTTCCATCAGAAAGGCAAAGCCCCTCAGCAGGTGCGACAATGATGAGGACAACACACGCCCCAGAGGACAAGAGGATACACTGGAAAAGCAGCCAAATTCATCTTGAATGTTAAGAAAATCTCCCCAGAAGAGGTGGATCTCGGGTGCGTTTGGAAAAGACAGGAGATACAGACAAAGGCTGTGGTCCAGAGTCCAAGGCTTTGACGAGGTCAAGTGGTCAAGAGCGTAAAAGGATGTCAATTTGACCTGGCACTGCAACTTTCGTGTCGAGTTTGGGGAGAGTGTTGGGGGAAAAGCCAGATCATAGTACATTATGTAGAGAATGTGATGGGAGAAAATCTGGTTGTATAAAGGACAAAATAATGATGGAGGCTTAGTGTCAAAACTTGGTGTGTGTTTAAAGACAAAGACATGAGCATGTCTGAATTCTTAAGAGCCTGGAGAGAGAAGAAGCTTGGTGATTTAGACTATTATATATAAAACAGATAACCAACAAGGACCTAGTGGGGACTATACTCAGGGAACTACATTGAATATTCTGTAATAACATGTTGGGGAATAGAATGTTATATATATATATAATGTATATATATGTATGTATAACTGAATCAGTGTGCTGTACACCTAAAGTAACATGATACTGTAAAACAACTATATGTCAATTTAAAGATATTTTTTGCTAAAAAAAAAAAAGTGAAAAAAGGAAGTCTGGTGACTCAGGAGAAAAAGGGAGGACGATTCACAGGGAACATACCATTCCCCCAGGAAGTAGGAGGATGAAGAAAACAGAGACGAAACTAACAAATTGGGCTTGATGATGAAAAAGTCGTGTGGCTTTAAGAGAAATATCCATACAATAGTAGGGTGTGTGTGTGTGTGTGTGTGTGTGTGTGTGTGTATGTACAAAGACAAATTTCACAAGTTTAACAGCTGAAATTCAGTAATGGCTTATGGAGGCAAGCTTGTGCACGGAAAAGGCTGTGGACTGTGAGGCAGGGCGAGAAGGGTTTCTCTGTTTTCTAGTTCTGTTAGCTTAAGCCATCATTTGATTTCAGCCTCAGTGTTCCTGGCTGTTAAATGGGACTGACAAAGTCCACTTGAAGTCTTTCGCTTAATAACATGTCCCAAAGCACAGAAACTGGTTCACAAAAAAATACTCACTAAATGTTAGCTTAATGTTATCTAAATCTAAAACAATACACTGTCGCTTAAGGGAAAAAAAATGGTTTAAAATCAAAGTGAAAATAAAGGACATTTCCCTTTGGCTGAAGCCAACCAGAAAACTAAGAGAAAGAAAGGAGCAGGTTAGGCAATCAGTGGTCGGAGGTGAGCCCCTTGGAGCAGAGAGCAGGATGGAGGAAGCTGAGGAGCAGACGGGGAAAAATAAAGTAGGGAACAATGATGCAGAATATACGTATTGGCACACTGGCAGAAACCAAAATTTGATTCAGTAATGTTGTTCAGTCGCTCAGCCGTGTCCGACTCTGCAACCCCACGGACTGCAGCATGCCAGGCTTCCCTGTCCTTCCCTATGTCCCTGATGTAAAAAGTGTTTAACAATCCTTGGAGGACTTTTTACTGTAAATCTAAGTTCATAAAATTTGAGAGAATAAAAATTCAGGGTCCCAACTTTTAGATTTATTTTGGGTGTTCTCATAATTATTCGACATTTTAATAAATAGAAATGTCACCATAACGTCTTAAAAATGAACATTTAGTTCCCTGTATTATTACATATATACATGTATATACAGCCTTCCCTGGTGGCTCAGTAGTAAAGAACCTACCCGCGGTGCAAGAGACACGAAAGATGCAGGTTCAATCCCTGGGTCAGGAAAATCCCCTGGAGGAGGAACTGGCAACCCACTTCAGTATTCTTGCTGGGAAATCCCATGGACAGAGGAGTCTGGCGGGCTACAGTCCATGGGGTCACAAAGAATCAGACACGACTGTGCAACTGAGCACACACACAGGCAAACATATTTATACGAGGAAAAACAGGGATTCAACCTAAACTCACCACACTGTCACCAAAATGGTACTAGTCAGAGCTCTAACAATACTGTGGGGTCAGGGGAAATGGTAAGTACGAAACAAGAGACTGTAAGAATCAATTACATTAGCGACATCAGCAACAACCTCAGATTTTCAGCAAGATCTTCAATCTTGAAAAATTAAGACGTGTTCTAATGCTGAGAAACCACTACTCCAACTGTCTCAATTACCTTAGCTTTATCTTTCAAATCAAGGGATTTAATATCATCTCTGAGGTACTTTAGCAAATTTGAGAAACGTAAAAACAATTATTAAGTCAGAGCCAAAAAAAAAAAAACAACTTATAAATTTATAATACAAAGCACTGACTAGCCTCAGGCATAACGGTGCCACTGTATCCAGTTTCCATTTATCTGCTGAACTGAGACACTCCAGGGCTTTGGTATTCTTCCTGGACTTTTCTGGCTCAGAACACATGTATATCTCCTCTATAGTTAAGTAGCAGCAATCCCCCTGATGACATAAATAAAGAACCTGAGGAGATCCAGGTAAGGTGTCATTTCCCAACTACTAAAGCAAGGTGTTTAAAATATGCTACAGGAAATATAAGGCACGTACTGCACTGACTAAATAATTCTGAAAAGCAGGAAATTAAGGGCTTCATATTCTACTTCTCTACTTCACCAGGGGATCAAACATTCCCTTTAGTGCTCCTAAGAATCTTCTAATCCCTCCACCTTCCCCTCTCCTAAAGAGCCTTCCCAGCACACACACACACACACATTTTCCTACAGATTCTCTAGCCAATGTAAGTAAGGGCGCTGCTATCCTAGGAATGTCTCCAGGGTTCACCAGACCCTGTCGAACTCTGACCTTCAGAAAACCAAATCATTATTCCTATCTAATCAGCCCAGTGTGGATAAAGTGCTGTAACATAAAGCCTGTCTATACAAGCACTGAGTCACTTAAATAAAAAGCAATATGTTTCGCTTCTTCAGCTATATAAATATAGACTTGTATATATAAAAACAAGCATCATCCCACATCCACATATATATGGCATGGGCATGTGAGAAGGATCGATGATGTTTATAAATGTCTATATGTATTTATATAGAGATATACATAGACTCCCAAGCAAAATGTTCCTTGTTTTTCAATTCTCTGATTTTGGTTGCTAACAGTTATTTCTTGTTAACCACATAGTAAATATGAGACTATCACATTCTGTAAACCATGTAAGGCTGGTTGAGTTACATTCTGCCCCCCTGCAAATCATATTCTGTGAATTTATAAAGGGAGACACACGTTTTGAACAGAGACACACTGCTTTAGTTGTAAGTAAAGAATTGGTTAAAGAAAATCTGATCATACAGAAAAAGCAACAGGGAGGTTCCCTGGTGGCTCAGTGGTAAAGAATCTGCCCACCAATCAAGGAGAAGGAAAGGAAAGATGAAGGAAAGGGCAACCCACTCTTGCCTGGAAAGTCCCATGGACAGAGGAGCCTGGAGGGCTACAGTCCACTGTGTCACAAAAGAGTCGGACACAACTTAGTGACGAAACAACAACTGTTAAGGAGAGTAACAGAAGCAAGCCTGCCACTTATTAGATCCAAAACCTAACAGAATTTTTGGAGATTGCTCTGAGTTGTATTCCTATTACTAATTAACCAAAAAATTCACGTAAAAAAGATTTCACTCTGAAATCACTGTGCTCCTTAAGCCACTACAGAGTTGTGGCATTTCTCCATTCAGCCTATTCTTCATAATCCGGAGTCTAATTATCTAGTTTGGGAAATATCTAGGCTTTGGTATCCTTTTCTTTGCTCACATTTCTTCTTTGGCTCCTGCACTATGTCACAGCGACAAGGCAGAGAGGGTCAGAGAAAATGGTGACATTTCTATCAATCAGCCTTGCTCTGTACTAGGAATTCTGGAAGCAAGTTTCTTTGGAGAAATTGAAACAGCTGGTTAACAATTTTCCCCATGAAACAAAAATAAATGGAATGATCATTTCCTAACAATGGGGTATAACGTCATGCAGAAATTATGACAAATCGGATTCAAGCAGGAGAGGGAATATTTTTAGTATGGAAATAACTTTCTTGAAACAGTTACAGTAATAAAGAAATAATGAACTTAACTCATTACCTTAAAAGCATGTTATGTAAATGTTATCTCTCAGCTTCTAGTAAAGAATAACACTTTGATTTACATTCCGTGCACTGCAATGACCTTAAATATAGCTGCCAATAAGCCTCTTTACTGCTTTGCCCGACATCAAGAGCAAACAGCACATGTTAAGTCAAATTTCGTAACATAATACATCCTTTTCTCCCACGTGTCTTCTTCTCCAAGAAAATCACACCAGAACTGCACGCTTGCTCTCATCTGCACTTTATCTGTCCAGCCTCCCCACTGAAAGTTCAGTGATGAAGGCCATGTGCCTTTTGCTAAGCCATCCACCATTGCCCCCATAGATATAGGTTATTTGAAGAACTCTCTTGCCCTTTATTGTCACGCAATAAAGTGTAACAATCCTAGCACTTATGAGACACAATAAGGTTTAGGACAATAAATATGGAGATAGAAAAATTGTTTTAAAAAGGTAAGAGGCATCAAGAGATTGTCATCTTCCAAAGTCGTCTTTTCATAGGAAGTTTCTAGAAGGCTAACTAGTGGATGCCTGCTGCCTTCCTGAACCAGAGAAGCTGAGCAACTTAATCAACACTTATCTGCAGTTCTCTGGTGTAGACTGAAGAGGCACACGAGAACAGCCAAGTGAACACTATACCCCCCCCAACCAGGGCTGACAGCAAAGGGATGAGGTCGGGTTTTAGAGCCTAGAACTGCAGAGGACAGGCAGAGAGGAGTGGGTCTCAACAGGCTGATTTCAGGACCGCAGGAAGACACCTACACCTGCAAACAGCGGAGTCAAGTCAGAGTGATGACGTCAAGAGCAGGAAGGGCTAAGTCCCTTCTTGCTCTACTACCGTTCCTGTCTTCCTCCAGTGCCTCTCACTGGCAGAGGCTGATGTGAACAAACAGGAAAAGAATCAGTGTGTTCCCTATCTGTCCAGTGGTTAAGACTTCTCCCTCCAGTGCAGGGTGTGCAGGTTCCATCCCTGGTCAGGAAACTAAGATACCACATGTCTCCTGGCCAAAAAAAACCCAGAAGATAAAACAGAAGCAATATTGTAACAAAATCAATAAAGACTTTAAAAATGATCCACATTAAAAAAAAAAAAAAGAATCAATGTTGTTTGCCACAGCATCACAAGAATTATAGAAGGGTAGCTAGGTTTAAAGTTTGCTAAAGTCCAATTTATGTTTTTTTAAAAAGTGTCATGAGGGGAAAAAAAATCTACAGATTAAAATATAAGTAGATAAGCTCTGATGATTCACAGCAAAATCAGACTTTGAAAATCATTTCACTCTACAAAAGCTATAAGTAAATTTTAGAAAATATTACCTTCGACGGTTATATAAAATACAGTAGCTATAAAATAGGTGCTAAGACAAAGGATTCAGGAAGATAGGTATTAATAAAATTAGATAAGAAACACCATAAGAAAAGTAAAGAGGTGCTGATAAAATTAATATCTGCACAGAATGGTAGAAAATATGTCAGTATGTAGATGACAAATTTGAAAAGTTCTCTTAGAAAAGGAAAAGAATGAAGAGATCATAATACTGAAAGAGGGAGTAATGAAGATCAAAGATGGAAATATAACCTATAATGAACACACAGCCATCATGAATCATTAAGCATGAAAGATGACAAACATCATTTTGGTGGAAGAATTTAACACATCTTTCCAGGGCCACAAGGGACCCAGTTAAGTAAAAACAAAATTTAAATTAAAACACACTATAGAGAATGTCTCATTTTCAAACATGCTTTGAAAAATTCACAAAATCATCATTTATTAAGACACAAAAGGAGTGTAGTAGATTTTAAGGAGCAGAAATTACACTGTATCTTTCCCGATCAAACTGAAATAAACCCAGAAATCAGTTATGAGCATTTTAAGGAAGAAAGACAATAATCTCACAGAAGTGTAAATGGTACTCCAAACTAGCTCTTGTATTAAAACGGAAGCAAAAATAATAAGAACTATTCAGAAATTATTAACAAGAATATTACATATCAACAAAACACATGGGATGCAGCCAAATTTATAGTCTGACACAGATTTACACTCTAGGGCAAAAGTGGCCCAAGAAAATAAAAAAAATTAATGAAGTTTAAAAATATATTAATTAAATAACAAAAGCTAAATAAATTGAAGAAACAATAAAATACACATACCTCTGATAGAAATCATCAATTATAAAACCCATAAAAATAAAAATATGAAAATAAGATTATATAACAATAAGCAAAACTTTAATCTATAGTTGCATACACATTTAAAATTGTGACTGTGTGTGTGTACATAAAGAATACCAGGCAATACAATCCAGTCTTATAATGGTTAACTATTAAAAGAAAATATTTATTTTCACCTATTTATTTTTTAGTATTTGGAAACTGTTCTACAGTGTACATGTATCTCCTTTTAAAAACATGTTTTCATTTTTGAAAAAACAGCCTCAGGCAAGAGAGTTTTTCTGTGATATTCAGGCCAAAGAAAATTTTGGTTCACTTAAATTTAAAATGACAAATAACAGTCAATATTTAAACTTTTGTAGGACCATAGCTACGGTCAGTTATTTGCATGAAGCTTCTGAAAATACACTTAAAATAGTCTACTGAAAACTGAAAATGCAATACTGAAATGAATTTTTATAATATTCACTTTAATAATTTTAATGACTACACAGAAGATTAGGCATGTTATTCTGCTGTCTCTTCAGACTGAAAAGACGTAACTGAAGTTCCCGGACATCAAAATGAGTGTATTAAAAATATATATATCTCAATCCACTTGGTAAAGTATGGAGAACCGGCATCTTTTCTACTGGATCATGTCCTATTGGTCAAAAGTGTTTTTCTGCAAGAAACACAGATATATTGCTACTATTTGGTATTTATCGATAACTACCTGGAGCATAATAAAATCAAATCTTATATTTATGCTGTGGAATAGCCTTCAAGATGCTTTCACGTATTTTATCTAAGTTGAGTTTTCTGAAACAAAAACAACTATAAGTTAAATTGGGCAAAAGCAGAATAACATTTTCTTCCACCATTTTGCTTGCAATTGTCTCGCATGTGAAATAAGAGGTTCTGCTAATTACTTGTAGATTTTCCTCAAATGAGCTTTTCGTGGTCAAGAAGACATATTATCGATTAGAAGAAATCTGATCAATCTGTAGAAAATGGAAAGGCAGCCCCCTTTACCATTACAAAATAAAAGCCCACTGATGAGGGACCATCATGGAAACTGCTAACCACCCCTGAGGGCAGATCCGGCTCTCAGCTGGATTTCATAGACCCCAAGCACTACCATGCTGGTCATTTGGCAACTATTAGGCCAGAGAATAATTTCCCATCTGGTGTGCTGCTCGGAGGACCCCATTCAAGGACCGGGCTCTAAAAGTTTAAGAATAAAAAGTAACCAAAGAACTGTGAACAATGGTCAATTATCTAATTAACATTTCAAAAGACAGTGATAAAAAGGAATAATTCTCCGAGGCCCACAACTCAAATGAACAGCTGTGTGTGACAAGATCAGTTAATTAAGGCTTCAGAACTTTCTCAGCCCACCTCCTTTCACCTTTCTCTGTCCCTTCTTTCTCCTCCTTTGCCTAATCTCGCGACTCGTCTCCCTTCCTACTTTTAAGTTTGTGTCTGTCTTCACCTTTCTTCTAGATGCCTTGCCATGCTTCTCCCCCCACCCTTCTTACTCCCACTCTCCTTACTTTTCTATAGATCCAGCTTTCAAAACAATTATGTCAGATTTAGGTATAGGTTTAAATATCTCCTGTGTTTTCTGAATAAAATTTTCTGTGTTCTTATCAATTCCAAACCGAGTTATCTTACATTTTCAACCTCTGCTTAAAAAAAAAAAAAAAAGCAAAATCACTTAATTAAAAGACATTGCCGTTTACTTCCATGTAACCTCTGATTGATTTTTTCTGAGGGTCAATGACCCTCTATAAAGAAAAATATCCCTCTACCCACACTGGAGAAATACCACATTCTAAATTAAAGACCAAGTAGGTGAAACTCCTAATTCTTCAATTTTACTTTGCCTTTTAATAACAGGGAAAAGTAAATTTGAGGGCCTTATTTATGGCAGAAATCTGAAATGCATTAACTTACTTAATCTCCAATACAACCCTGCAAAATACATATAATTAACCCTATTTTATAGATTAGAAAATTAGGCATGGTGAAGTTAAATAACTTCATTAAATAGTGAAGAATTGAGTTTCAAACCAGCTGTCTTTGGCACCAAAGGCCAACGAGACCCCTACCCTCTGCTACCTCCCTATTAAAATACGTGATCAAAAAGGCTAAACCCAGTTCGATTAACAATGAGCCAGACCACTGGCTCAGAGCTTGTCCATGCAGTAAACAGTCCTCATTTATACAGAGATGGAATCGCTCCGTTCATTCCTGCTTCACCCCAGGTGTGGAACCAGCAGTCTGTGTGAGCCGTTCTCCACGAAGAGGCTGACCCCGGTTTCACAGAGGAAGAAGAAAGAAAGAAATGAGACAAGAGAAGCTGAGCGGATGGGCACCAGCACTGCTAAGTGCAAACTCGCTCCCCTGAAGGCACAGGAAAGCCACTGTCAAAACTCTTGACTCAACGGCCCCTGTTACAGGCTCTTTTCTGGATCTTGGCATGAACATCACAGAGCCTTCATAACATCACAACAGACACCTCTGTCAACCAGTTACCACATGTGTCCTCAGGAGACTGGCCCTATCTCCCTATCTTCTGAGTTCCAGTGGACTCAACAATGTGTACACAGAACCACAAAGGGAGAGAAACACGCCTCACTTCAGCAAACAAACAAAAAATTCACCATCTTGCACACATCACACCTGTCTGTCTGGCTGATCGTAAAGGCTGCTCTGCCTTCTCTTGCTTGGAGCTCATTTCACCTCCAACACAGTGCGGGGCAGGATAAGCCTTGGATAATTCTTTGTCCATGGAAAACTCAAGGGACTGTTCTATTCTACAGAGCGTCTAGGGGGTGTTTCAATCTGGGAATTGGGAATTGACATATACGCACTACTCTATTTAAAATAAACAACAAACAAGGACCTACTGTATAGCATCAGGACCACTGCTCAATATTCTGTAATAACCTAAATGGGGAAAGAATTTGAAAAAAACAGATACATATATGTATAACTGAATCACTTTCCTATACAACCTGAAACTAACACAATGTTATTAATCCACGAAAACATAAAATTAAAAATCTCTGAAGCAAGCCTGGGAAAAGTTTAAAGTGAAGTCGCTCAGTCCTGTCCGACTCTTTGCGATCCCATGGACTGTAGCCTACCAGGCTCCTCTGTCCATGGAATTTTCCAGGCAAGAATACTGGAGTGAGTTGCCATTTCCTTCTCCAAAGCTTGGGAAAGGGCCTTGCAAATCTCTGAGCCCTTTCCACTGCTCTGAGTTGCTCAGAGGCTTTCAGAATAATTGTGAACGAAAGTCCAAGTCTGGGGCCAGACCTAACCTTAGGGCCCTTTGCTGGGCCCCTAAAACGTCTCGAGACTGAGAAACTCCATGGACTCTCTCCTCCAAATATACAGATGGACATACAAATTTAGGGACCCCCCCTTCCCTCCATGAACCCCCACACCAGAAACCCTGCTCCAGACTCAATCCACCAATGTTGCTAGAATCAAACCCTCCCAGAGACTCAACAGACCTATTTCTTACTCCAGAAGCCAAGGCAACCTAGAATTCTGCAGACATGTTTTCCCATAAAAAACATGATGGAAAAAGGAGGTAAAGGGGAAAGGAGGTGAGCTTGGCATGTGCCTGCCTTGGCCTCCAAGGCTACAGGGTTGCAGCCCAGTGAGACCGGAGGATGCCTCCCTCCGTCTCGACCCCTTAAGGTGGTGATGACCCCATAACCGACAGCACCTTCAGATGCACATCTATAAAACTGCAAGGAGAGATTCACCACCATCCTAGTGGGTCACACAGGGGCTCCTCTAAATCAGATGAGCAGGGACAAGACAAACTCTAGCAGCAAAAGAGTCTATACATACCTCCTTCCTGTGATAAAGTCAAAACATGACTGTTTTTCCTCCAGAAAGAAAATCAGTCTTGTTCATATGAGCAGAAATGCATGACTCGAGAGGGTGGGAAATACTGAGGCAGCAGATATCAGGCTCACATTTCTGGTTTCTTCTGAGACTTAAACATCATCAGTGGTTGGAATCCATCATCCTAGAGAGCTCAGGGGGCAAATTCAACCAGATGATACTCCAAACACAGAGTGAATGAATGTAGGAGGGATTTTTTTTTCCTCTAAAATATCCAGGGTACCAGCAAATAAAAAGCACAATGCCATGATATCATAAAACAGTCAGGAAATGCAGAATGAGTGAATGAAATACAGAAGTTATTGCACAAGATGTATTTTTGGGCAGCAGAAGTATATCCAACCTGAAAATCCTTGAACTTTTTAAAATAACCTCCCTCAAGATTTCCCACTGCCAAGATAAAACTGGCAAGCAAGCAAACAAAACACCAGAAATGAGGGCAAAAAAAATGTATTTTTTATTATAAAAATGTTAAGTATAGACACACCTCGGTGTAAACCAACAGCCCTGAGCCTGAACTAATTAAGCTCCTGCGGACCAGAGCCAATTTAGAAGAAAACATCACAAAGTAAGAGCTAAGGTGTTGGTTCCTGTTGGAAGGTAACCTTGAAACTATTTTGCTGGATCTTTATAAATTTGTTCCAAAAAACCCAAAAGAGTATGACCATGTGATTCCAAATAGCAGGGTAAGAGGGTTAGAGGTGAAAAATCTGTCACCAAAGACTGCACCTTCTCTGACCACCACAACTCCAAGAGCAAAGAAATATTTCCTCTGTGATCTGTAAAATGTGTGATAATCTGTGCACACTTGAAGAATAAATGCTTGGGGAAATGGTTATTAATAAGATTTTAGATACCTAATGTTTGGCAAGTAATTTGGTATAGGTAAGAAAAACAGTATCACTTTTTTAAAAGAGAAGAAATTTAAAACTTCATTCTCGAATTACTTCCACAAAGTTAGAACCATCACCACAATCCAATCTACTCAGATCTAGTTCTTAGCTTAGAAGCACTGCACAAAGTCAGTAAATCTGGAAATAAGCTGCAATTAGGACTTTGTTCGTAACCAACAACTGTTCTTAAATGACTGGTGATTTTTAATCTTCCTAAGTCTGAGAAGTACAAGAACACTTTTTTCCCCTAAATTGGGATATAACTGACTTGCAATATTATATTAGTTTCAGGTGTACAACATAATGATTCAATATGTGTATATATTGCAAAATGATCACCACAATAAGTCTAGTGAACATCTCACATAGCTACGATTTTTTTCTCTTGTGATGAGAATTTTTAAGCTGCCTTTCAAATATACAATACAGCATTATTAACTGTATGTTACATGCCCAGCATTTTCTATTTTTTAACTGGAAGTCTGTACCTTTGGACCACTTTCAGCTTCACATTGGCCAAGATATAAAAGCAAAATTAAATATAAGCCACAAATGTGGATCCGCACACATCCAATGATCAGAATCCACAGAAATTTAACAACAGATAAACTATTTAACAGAACCGGGCTGAAGCCTTAGTGTCATTAAAGGGATACTGACTGAAACAATTCACATTTCCTCATTACTGATTGACTTTAAATTCCAAAAAGAATCTGAAACAGCAATATGTTTTGTTGGTTGCAGTTTTCACTGTCTTTTCACTTTTTACGATTTTTTTTTTTGTTCTGATGCTCTTGTTGCAGTTAAAACCTCTTCCTTGAATATAAACAAAGAGAACTCTTTAGAAAGTAAGAGGTATCTGAAATGAAATGTCTAATTCTTTAGAGACTTTCAATTTTGTTACTGGTGAAATATTTAGCTCCCCAAGGACATGAGGAGAACGAGGAGTTTTGATTTTTCTCAATATCTCAGGACGAAACAGTTCCATCTTTCATTTTTTGCCATGACATTTCACCCTTCCTGAAATATAGTCTGAATCACTCCAATCGCTGACTTCTTTAGAGAGGAGAGAGGGAGGGCAGAACAAGAGTGAATAAATGAGGCCTGGCCATGGCATAACTTATTAGTCCTCGCTAGTTACAACACCTAATCAAGTTAGTTATACTTCAGATTTCTTCTTTAAATAAAGGGAATAATATATTTAGCCTTTACTGGTTTTTTTTTTTAGATCAATTTTCAAGGCAATCTTACCTAGATTTACTTCCTGCTGAGCTAAAATCTCTGCAGGGACTCTGTGAGTAAAATTCTCACTGACACCAGGAACAAAAATCACTAACAACTTTGCAATGGTTACAGTAACACGTTTCTAAAGGCAAGCAAATTGCCAACGTTTACTCTTGAATGGAGAGGAAGGAGAGGCCATCACTAGCACAGGATGCCACAAGCAGGACCTGAGACACGTTAAACATCTAGAACATGGGACGGCTCTCAGTGGTGCCACTTCTGCAGAGCATTCTGTGACACTCCTTTTGTGGCACACGTTCTAGAACTCAGACTCGCAAAAGAACATATCCAGAGAACTTCAGGTTGCCAAGCACCGAGGGCAGGGCGACTGCTGTTTCTGACATATTACGTTAATTTCCAAAGAACAAAAGGTTCAAACGTGACTAACTCCAAGAATAGCAACCACTAAGCCGTAAAGAAAGCTAGAGTAACTGGTTAGGGCAAAATGATCTTGTGAGGAAGGAACCAAAACTTTTTCATGGAATTATTCAATAACTTTGCATGTCGCTCTGTATGGACACTGTCTGGAAACTGCGGAGAAATATACAAGGAAGACTAGCCTTGGAAGAATGAGGAACAAAACAGGTGATGGGAAGGAGGCAGTCTATTCTGAATCACAACTATGCTGTTCCTCGTGGCTCCAAGCCCTTCAGGTTTATTTGCACACTCTTTTTAGAAAGAGTGGGGGCTGGGGATCCAAAACGGATGAAAGAGTTATTTATGAACAGACGGGACACCAGGATGGGGTGGCAAGAAAGCTATGGAGGAGTGTCTGGACTTGTGGATAAAGGAAGAAGCAGACATATGGGGAAATCTATATAGAAGAAACAGAGAGAGTGAAGAAGAGGCTAAAACAGGCAGATGGCTGGACTGTAAAGGAATAGCATTATGCGAGGGCTCTAAAGAAAGGGAGATGGCCCTCGGAGGGGGTGGGGAGTAGCGAAGGGGAAAAGAGGGTCAGGAGGTGGCTGCTTGGAAAGTTTTTTAAAAGTTGCAGAAATTAGATATGGATAAAAATATGTGTATGATATATTTACAAGCCAAGAGGGAACAAACATGAAATGAAAAAGATAGCCACTTTAAAAAAAAAACACACATGAAAATCAGAGTGCAGAATTACCAGCAAACATTTTTGGGCAGAAGCCTGGAGAAACTATAACTAATAAAAACTAAAAATGTAGGGAAGGGTCCTCTTGAAACAGACATTCCATGAGACTACCACTAGAAGGCAAATGATACTCTCACGTAAACGTTTCTGACTGCGTTTTTTTCCGGGTGGGTATTTTCCGCATGGGTACCAGGGCATCTTTATATTTCTCTTGTAACTCTCATTAAACTGGATAATAAGTATTTGCTTCCAACCCTGAGGGCAGGGACTGTGTCTTATTGATCTTTTCATTCCCAGTACTCAGCACTATGGTTGGCATAGTGAACAGATTCAATAAATAGACAATGGAAGGAGGAGAACAATTGAAAGTTACTCTGTGAATCCCCAGAAGGTAGCAAACAGAATTAAGCTTTCAAAATCATGGACGGACTTTTAGATACATACAGTTAGAAACACAAATATGCACAATCCATCCATATACATATATATGTGTGTATATGTGTATGTGTGTATGTGTATATATTATGCATGGACATATTAGATCATTTTTCTACTAATTGGCCACCACTATTTTGTGAGTAGCAACACATCAGAACTAACAGTCATCAATGCTTTGTAACCAATAATCAACAAAGTAATAAACGGTGTCTGTGCTCTCCTACCTACCCATCATGGGAATTTCAACTCTAGTCCTCGCTGAATGACTAAGGACATCAATAAAGTCTAGAGAAACTATAAATTGTTCTTGGGTGTGTTCCATTTTCTACATTCATATTAGTTCATTCGTGTTTAAGAATAAAAAATGCTCCTGAAACAACTAATACAAACACTTTGCATAGTCGGATAAATGTCAGCCAGGATCAATCAACACTATATTCAAATATAGTAAAAAAAATATATAGCATAGCAGTTTAGAAAAAAAAAATTTTTTTCTACTCCCTGATGAAACAGAAAACCAACTGTCAATAAGATAACACTTGCTTAGATAAAAACACACCAAATTTTTGTTTCATTAAATTTAGAGTCTGCCCCCAGTAAATGACTTCAATAGATGATTCTGGATCTACTCCATTAATAAATTCAAAGAATTCAAACACATAAGAAAGTAATTAGGAGTAAACACAGGGAAGTAGGTCATTTTTAGTCACATAAGGTCTACATGCTTTAGGCCTCCAGTATTATTTTCCAAAAGGAATCACCTAGCTTGTACTTTATGAAGTTAATCCCCTCAATAAACAATTGTCAATTCTAATGGTGTAGTTAAAGGTGGATTAGGAGCTAATAACCATTGCCTTGCCTTCGCATCCTCACCATCAAACTTCAGGTATAGTCTGCTAAGCACACCAATTTCTAAGAGGCTGTTTGGGGGGCCCCGAGCTGCTCTTCCAAATTAAAGGGAGGACACAGGAAGCTGATTTCTTTTGGAAGCTGGTGACCAAGGAAGGCTAAAGACAAAGACAGAAAACCTTAATGTAACCCCCTCTAATGAGAATTTCCTAGTGGCTCAGATGGTAAAGGGACTCTGCCTGCAACGCAGGAGACCCAGGTTTGATGCCTGGGTCAGGAAGATCCCCTGGAGAAGGGAATAGCTACCCACTCCAGTATTCCTGCCTGGAGAATTCCATGGATGAAGGAGCCTGGCGGGCTACAGTTCATGGGGTCACAGAGTCAGACACGACTCAGTGACTTTCACTTTTCACTTAACTATCTCTGATAAGGGGTCCTGGACAAAATCATATGGCGAATCGTCCAATTTTCTCATAAGTTCAATTTACTTATTTAGAATATAAACGATAAAGATATCCAAGTCCGGGTTGGTCACCCCCACTGCAAGCTTGCAGAAGATGCGATGCCAGCTTAGAATGGACGGTCCCATAAAAGGCCCTTCCATTCTTAAGTCCTAGAATCCCATTTACATACTCTGAGTTCTACTCAGAAAAAGCAATCTGACTCCTTGGAAGAGTCCCTAGAAATGCCAGGATCATCCTGAATTTTGTCACATTATCTAGCGATAAGAGCCTTGAATTCTAATTTAGGTTACATTCACAATAACCACCAGTGGGTATGTCTCTAAGATTCACTTGGCTTAAATTTCCCATCTGAAAAAATGGAGACACAATAACTGCTTTCTAATGGGGATGTAGATAAAGATAAAACTTGGGCGAATTATGGGAAATCACAAATACCATACAGTTGTATGAATATTGTCATTTCTGTCCCACCCTACCCTCTTTTCTACCAAGAGGCACCACTGAACAAGATGCAATGAAAAAACACCAGCAGGATAACATGTCTACCTTAAATATACTTTATTTTCAAAAATAAAACAAGAAAACACCCTTGATTAAAGTCTGCCCATCAACCACCTCAAAAAAAAAAAAAAAAAAAAAACAAGCTGCACACAAGGCCAGCCTCCTCAGGAAGTGTTCTGCTTCAGGGCATGTGACCCCTCCATCATTATTAAACACAGGCACAGGTAAAGCACTCTGGTTTCTATCAAAGGGAACATCAAAGAGCAAATATGTACCCTCACATGTTTAGAATGGCTATAAAACCTGAAAATGCAAGATCAGTGCAACAGACCACGGGGACCCATAAAGCCCAGAGGAAACCGGGGAGGGCAGGGGTCCACCCGGTTAATGTTATCCTGAGAAGGTGCTTTCTCTGAGTCCACAGCTGGACCCCATTAGAGCCCTTCCAGCTGCACTCAAGATCACCTAGCAGCCCTGGCCCCCGAAAGCTACGTCTGAGTTGGGAATTCATAAGAAAGTTATCTTCAAAGATAAGTTTCTTAGACCTTCTCTGACCCTGATGGACTTTTTCACAAGAAAACATTTGTGAATTTCCACCTAACGATGCCTGGGTACCCGCCAACACACAAGAACGGTGCAACCATTATTTTTTTCAATGACAACCATTAACAAAATTCCTTCCGTGTCGATAATTTTCTCATAGTCCAGAGGAGGAGGTCTAAGGCTACACTTTTCATTGCCCTGTTTCTGTCTTCTCCCTCAATGGCGGTGGTTTAGACGCTAAGTTGTGTCTGATTCTTGTGACCCTGTGGACTGTAGCCTGCCAGGCCCCTCTGTCCATGGGATTCTCCAGCCAAGAATACTGGAGTGGGTTGCCATTTCCTTCTCTAGAGGATCTTCCCAACCCAGGGATCGAATCTGGGTCTCTGGCATTGCAGGCAGATTCTTAACTGACTTGCTATCACTTTTCGATGTCTCATCTTTGCTTCTTTGTTCCTCTGTGATATCTCTTAACAAAATGTTTGCTGGGCATCTATGCTGTGCCAGGCGTGGAGGATGCAGGAAAGGGTGGAAGGGCTAAGACAGAGACACACGAGAAAGAGACGCAGAAATAGGTCAAGTAAGTAGGTAAGTGCCAGGAAGGGTGAGGGCACTGTGGATGCTCTACTGAGGAAGGGTCACATAACTGCGGAAATGGCAGTGTATCTACAGAAGGGCTGGAAAGATTGGCAGGACATTCTAAGATTCCCCTCTTCTTGATCAGTTGTTCCTCACTCTCCACCCTCCTCTCCAAAAGCTAAGGCTTCGGTTTCTGACCACTGGACTGTCCGCCTAGACTCTGACACAGCAGAGCAGGAGCTGGGGCTTAAAATTTAGTAGTTGCCTTCTTTCCTTCCCATAACCCTAGAGCCCTTTGTGCAAGCCAATCAGGACTCTTCTTCAAGGAAATGTAGATTTCAGTTTAAAAAGCCCTTTTGTGAAATCTATATATCAATCTCTAGCTTTTAGAACATCATGATATAAACTTTAAATACATATGACTGAGTGAAAAAAAAAAGGCAATATGAAAAGGCTACATAACTGTATGATTCCAATTATATGACCTTCTGGGAGAAATGAAACTATGGAGATAATAAAAAGAGCAGTGGTTGCTGGCAGGGAAGGGGGTGGGGAGGGCATGCAGAGCACAGAGGACTTTTAGGGCAGTGGAAAGACTTTGGACGACACTATAAAGACAAACCGTACATGTGTCCATACCCAGAGAATATACAACTCCAAGAGTGAAGCCTAATGTAATCTAGGGGCCTGAGGTAATTATGGCATGTCAATACAGGTATATCCTCAGTAACAAATGCACCACTCTGCCAAGTGATGCTGATAACGGGGGACACACTGGGCACGGGTGGGTTCGGGGGTGTATGGGAAGTTTCTGTACCTTCCCCTCAACTTTGCTGTAAATCTAAACCTACACTAAAAGAAAATTAAATCTTAAAAAAGAAAACTAGGCGATGTTATTTCATATTTCACTACATTCCTGTGAGCATGTGAACGTAACAACATGGGGGTGAATGAGTGAAAAAGAGAGAAAAAGCAAGGACGACGACACTGAGCGGCTGCTCTAAGCTCATCCATCCTGGTGTGTTTCATCCATCATCTAAGCTCAGTCTCATCCATTCTGGTGTGTTTCATCCATTCTCACAACAGATGTGCACAGGACGTCTCACCACCATTCAGATGGGAAAACCGAGGCTCTGCTTCCTTCCCAGAGCACCACTCTCCATAAGGGACTTCTCCATGGCTAACGCATGTTGATGGCACAGTGTGGCCATATCTGCACAAAGACGGCCGCTGACACAATTCCTGGGACACTGTTCCCAGCAATCCACTAGAAATCGTCTCAATAGATGGCGTTACGGGACTGGAGCTCCTGGTTTTTCTCTTTTTTAATATTTATTTATTTATTTGGCTGTGCTGGATGCACAGCATGTGGGATCTAGTTCCCTGATCGGGGATGGAACCAGGGCCCCTGCGCTGGGAACTTGGGAGTCTCAGCCACCGAACCACCATGGAAGCGCCCTGGAGCTCCCTCTTCTTCAATCTCAATGTGATCTCTACTGGAGTATTGAAATAATTAGTTCACAAACTCGAACAATGACCGCAGCACAAGAAAACGAGATCCTACCATAAATCTTTAAGATGAGAAAAACTTGCAGGCTCAGTTCAGTTCAGTTCAGTTGCTCAGTCGTGTTCGAGTCTTTGTGACCCCATGGACTACAGCATGCCAGGCCTCCCTGTCTATCACCAACTCCTGGAGCTTGCTCAAACTCATGTCCATTGAGTCGGTGATGCCATCCAACCATCTCATCCTCTGTCGTCCCCTTTTCCTCTTGCCCTCAATCTTTTCCAGCATCAGGGTCTTTTCAAATGAGTCAACTCTTCACATCAGGTGGCCAAAGTATTATAGTTTCAGCTTCAGCATCAGTCCTTCCAATGAATATTCAGGACTGATTTGTGTAAGGATGGACTGGTTGGATCTCCTTGCAATCCAAGTGACTCTCAAGAGTCTTCTCCAACACCACAGTTCAAAAGCCTGCAGTCTACAATGAACCAAAATTCTTCACAGGATGGACTGGTTGGATCTCCTTGCAATCCAAGTGACTCTCAAGAGTTTTCTCCAACACCACAGTTCAAAAGCTTGCAGTCTACGATGAACCTAAATTCTTCACTAAAATGGGAAAAGTCTACAGTCCATTCTTCTTTTACGATACAAGCAATGGAAAATACATAAATAGAAACGCTCAAGACTGCTCTATTAGAAACAAAAGTAGTACTCATTCTTTTTTCTGATTATTGTAAGGAAGAAATTTATACTACTACTAAGGCTTCAAAATGAATTTTCTTATTCTTTCATTGTTTGTGAACCCTATTAGATCAACCATGAAAAGAGGCAATACAACATTCTTTTCAAAGGCAAAGACTAAAGCAAAGAGCAAATTCACTTCACTTTTGCTCAAGGCATACACTAATTGAAGCAGAAACAAAATGTGAAATAGAAAAGAAAAAAAAAACACTGTGTACAAAGTTATGCCTTGGTCCAATTAATAGAGAGTTAAATTACCAACTGAAGGCATTCGAGGAGTTTCAATATTAAAAATCAGGAGGAAAATGGCTATTAAAATAAACATGCACTTGATCTTAATAATGGAAACTATAGGAATTTCAAAATAGTAGTATTCTACATCTGAAAATGGTCCAATGATCAATAAGAACCAGTAAATTCATTCATAAAAGGATCTCAGTAAAGCTTTTTTTTTTCCCAATGTTTCCACCTTCTCTATCTAAGACATTTTACTTAAAACTGTAGTTTGCATATTTCAATCTGACCCCAGTATAGCTCAAATGGTAAAGAATCCACCTACAATGCAAGAGACCTAGGTTTGATTCCTGGGTTGGGAAGATCTCCTGGAAAAGGAAATGGCAACCCATTCCAGTATTCCTGCCTGGGAAATGCCATGGACAAAGGAACCTGGTGGGCTACAGTCTGTGGGGCATAAAGAATCAGACATGACTGGGCGACAAACACTTTCAATGTAAAATGCTGAAAGTCGAATTATTTTTCATTAATCAGATTTCAAGTAGTCCCTTGGCCTCAGAATGAGAAAGACTTCATTAGCAAATATATACAAGGACCACCAATGGTATATTTTCTTATGCTTCTCCTATGTTATCTTCAAGGGCCTCAGAGAACATTTAAATGATTATTAAGTCCATTTTTTCTTTCTACTGTGAAGTACAGAAAAAACAATGCTATTGAAAGTTCTAGAAATTTAACTCTTCCAATACTCAAAAAAATATGTATATATCTGTATTTAACAACGGTAAGAATGTGGGCGACAAGGGAGGGGAGCAACAGTAAGTTCTTACAACGCTTTTCAGCTTCGGTCCCTAAAACCACAGCTACAAGACAACAGGATCTGAGTGAATATAATTACAATAACCCAGTGCACCCTAAACATATGAAGACTTTCAGACACGAGTGACTCTGTAAAAGCACAACTGCAGCCAATGCAAAGAATTACTCCAAGATAACTGTCAGAAAATATACATGTGTAGCTGCTGGAATGCTGCCCCACCACGTGAGACCTAGGGCAGACTGCTACGGTGTGTGCTCAGGCGCTCAGTCTTGTCTGACTCTTTGCAGTCCCATGGACTGTAGCCCGCCAGGCTCTTCTGCCCATGGAATTCTTCAGGCAAGAATACTGGCGTGGGGTGCCCTCTCCTACTTCAGGGGACCTTCCTGATCCAGGGATTGAACCCGAGTCTCTTGCATCTCCTGCACTGGCAGGTGAGCTCTTTAACACTAGTGCTACCTGGAAGCCCACGGAAGAATGCTGCCTTTGACTCATGTTATTGGAATTATCACAAGACAGATTTCCAAAGACTAAAGACATATGTAATACATCAAGATTTTAAAATGTCTGGGGAGTCCACGTTTTGAATTTTACTGCTGGTACAACTCAATAAACTTGGATTAGGAGCACTCTTTCTTTGTATCTCCCATTCTGTTTTTGAAAGTACTTCTTTCAGTTTCTGACTTAAAGCCTTAAAGAGAAAGCACAGTATTATGGTATCAATTTTTGCAAAAGCTGAAAAAAAATCCTTCGAGCATTCTGGCCACTACCTTCCTTTCTCAACTGTTTCCTTCCTCTTTTGCCTGGCGTTTTGAATTATGCGCTGTTAATAATAGGAGATTCTCATGCCCATGAAACAGCAAAAAGAAAAAAAAGAGTGTGTGTGCATATGTGTGTGTGTGTTGAGGGATGGGTCTTTGTATTCGCAGTAGTGGCCACAGATCTTAAGAACTTTCTAAAGTTTTCATAATTTAGAAGGTGGGGCATTTGGAGGGGCTGGGGGGCATTTTGTCCCTTGCAAGACAGGTTATTGAACGTCCTTCTTTACCAGCGCTCCCACTTCACCTCCCAGGCTGCTATGAGACTCAGCCAAGAGTGATAAATGTTTTAATTCAAGAGAATCCACAGCTCCTATAAGCCCATGGTAAGTCACCCAAGTGAGCTGGTTAACGCCATGGTGGACTCTCACCTGCTAGTCCGGATTTTGACTGCATACATGTCTTTAGTTCAGATCAAGAGAAAAAAAGAGCAGAGGTGTTAGGAGCGATTTTGTTGCCCCTGGTTCCTTTGATTTGCATTGCTGGTAAACGTGCATGGTGTCATTTGCGTCTGCTTTGCCTCACAGACGTCTACAATAAAATCAATATGAAGTGTATTCTTAGGGCTGTCCAGGCCAGCCACAATGATACTGAACGTAGCAGTTCTAGAAGTATAATCTACTAGTCCTCCCATATAAATCTGGATACTTCCAGACCTTCTCACTGGTTGAGGATATTTTCCCTATTCAGTAGGACTAGGAGCCTTTCAAGGCTCTCTTTTTAAATAGAGAGGCATTTATCTTCGCAGTTTCAATGTATGAAAATACGTCCTAACAAAGACATCTCAATATAACACCACAGTTGATGCCTGAGCTCGGAGGCTGCTACTGCTAAGTCGCTTCAGTTGTGTCCGACTCTGTGCGACCCCATAGACGGCAGCTCATCGGGCTCCCCCGTCCCTGGGATTCTCCAGGCAAGAACACTGGAGTGGGTTGCCGTTTCCTTCTCCAATGCATGAAAGTGAAAAGTGAAAGTGAAGTCGCTCAGTCGTGTCTGACTCCTAGCGACCCCATGGACTGCAGCCCACCAGGGTTCTCCGTCCATGGGATTTTCCAGGCAAGAGTCCTGGAGTGGGGTGCCATTGGCTTCTCCGAGCTCGGAGGCTACACAGTAGGAAAAGTTTGAAAGGACTTCTCTGATCTCTGGAAGGGGTCCCAGATTAGGGTGACAAACCGTGCAGGTTTACTGGGACCTTCAGTGTCGGTCGCCTGAGGGCTACACCAGTGCCTTGCCCTGAACACTAAACCCAAAGCAAAGCTAGGTCAGTTAGGACAATGTCAGGCATATTGTATGCAGGGATCCACTGACAAACAGCAGGTACAGGGACATCCCTGGTGGTCCAGTGGGTAAGCCTTCAAGATAATAATGAGGAAACCAGATCCCACATGCCATACCTGAGTGTTCGCCTGCCCCAACTAAAGATCCCACAAGCCGCAAGGAAGATGGAAGACCTCGTGTGCCGCAACTGAGACCCAGTGCAGCCAAATAAACAAATATATATATATATATATATTTTTTTTTTTTTAAAACAGCAAATACAAAGATGAATGACAAAGCTGTTTCCTTTATCTCCTGTGGATGCTTAAGTCTTTAGAAAGGTAAAAGGAAGACCTCATGGGGCAAAATGAAAGAATGAAGGCTTGAGAGAATGACAGACATCCTCTAGGTTCATGAGACCATTTCACACTATCTTTAGACTAGCAAAGCAAATACTGACATAACTGAAATTAGAAATGAGAGGGGACTTCTAGTTTCAATAATACGGTGGTCTGAGGTAATGCACTCCTTCAAAAATTAAAAAGATGTAAAAATCTTGGATAAAATACAATAATGAAAAAAGTTAAGTACATATTCAAACTCAAAGAAATGAAATTCCCAGAAGGAAGCGACAGTCGGAGTAGAAAGCCCGTAACGAGAAACATTAGCAGATCTATGGGTCCTAAGGGATAAGGGCTGGAGAACAGACCCTCAGATTCTTTCACAAAGCCAAGAGTCTGGAAAGACTACTGTCTTCAAGTCATTGATTCAAGAAAGTGGCAAGGAAACATGATTCTGGCAAGGGCTCTGGTAGGCAAAGGAAGAGTTCCGTATGAGTAACCAAATCTCTAAACACATTCCATATGTACTTACAGAACCTAAATGTACATGATTTGCATAGTTCGGGAACCCCCAAGCCATAAGTTAACATAAAAGCGGATTCCAGACCAATGAAACTCTTGGGAAATTGGCAGAAGCTGACATAAAACCACTTGGTAAGAACTCTCCCAAAATCCAGAGCACGTGAGGCTTCCATAGAAAACAGACACCCTAGATGAGCTCACAATCAAAAATTAGAAACATACACAAGGTACTCAACTGCAGAAGAGTCGGCAGAAACGAGATAAGCACCCCAAGATCTTGACAAACAGAACAACTTGAAAGAGACCCCTTGTGACTCAGCTGGTAAAGAATTCGCCTGCAATGCAATCACGCCCTGGGTTAGATCCCTGGGTTGGGAAGATCCCCTGGAGAAAGGAAAGGCTACTCACTCCAGTACTCTGGCCTGGAGAATTCCATGGACTGAGTCCATGGGGTAGAAAAGAGTCGGACACAACTGAGCAACTTTCACTTCACAATGCTAACAAAGACATCAAAGGAGGAAAAGAAATCACAGTGAAAGGACACATTTGAAATGAAGTCAAATAGAACATCAACAAATTAAAAATACAGCCACTGAACTTAGGAACACAGCATTTGGGTTAAATGGCAGATCAGACGCAATGAAAGCTAATTTAACTGAAAAAATAGAAGAAATTATGCAGAAATCATTCACTCCTTCAACAAATACTTCTATTGTGCATTGTGCATCCATTCTAAGTGAGTCACTCTTGTAAACAATTGGTATATGTTGTTGAACAAAACAAAGACTTTTGGTCCTAATAGAGCTTACGTTCTAGTGGATGAAACAGAAAAGTGAAAAACGGAGAAAATATAAAATAGATAAAAAAGAATATAGTATAAAAGAAAAAGTTCCAAAATCCTTCCAAGAGGAGTTCCACAAAGGAAAAAGAAAGAATGGGGAGGAGGAAACACACAATATCAGTTGAGAAATTTGCAGAACGTTCAAAAGATACAGAATTAGCATATTTGAAGAAGCAAAATAAACAAATTTTAAAATAGATGTAGACATATCATGGGAAATCTACAAAACCTCTAAACAAACAGAACATCTTAAAAACCAACAATAGAAATTTTCTTCACTAAATAATGATGCTATTTTGTCTAACATAAGAGTACATGTTTAATGTACTTAACATCTGCCCAATACAATTTAACTCACAAATTTAATGACATTTACTATGACTGGTTACAAATATCTTTATTGTTTGCACATAAGTAAATGTGTTGAGAAATGTTAATTGATTGGGGTGGGGAATATTATCTGATACCCTCCCCCAGTTTGCCTAATCAAGAGGCTTACCATATTCTGAGAAATTATGAAACTCATTTTTACAACAAATTAGTGAAAATCTTTGTGTATAAATTTACCATTCTTCATATGGGCAGGTAGCTATATAAATAAGCCAACAAATATATTCCTGCTCCACAAGCTTTAAGACTGAGACACATAAAAATGTCACAACTAAAAAACTAAAGGAAAGGGTACAACTTCAGTTTCACCAACATCTAGTTTATCAATAAATCAGTGTGTTTGGTCTTTCAAATTTCTATGTACATAGGACTTCACTCATCCTTTCCACTTCAAAACTTCACTCACTGATTATGCCTTTTAAAGACAATGTCCTATATTCATTTTGTTCACAAAATTTTATTTCACAGAAAAGTAAAATAGAGCAAAACAAAGAATATATTTTAAGAGTAAGACCCCCACCACTGCAGAGATCATTGGCTGTGCACATGTGTGTGAGTGTGTGTGACTGCGTGTGTGTGTGTGTAAGAACTATATCTCTTTCCCACAGTAAATGCCATGATGTCCTATTTGAAGACCACTGATTTCAAAATTGCTACTATGTGAGTAACAACAGCAAGACAAAGATCTCTTATTGTATTCTACAACTAAAGAGAGAAATTCCTACTAAATGCTCTTTTCTTGATTTCATTATACACATTATTATCTTTAATGTCATTTAACCTTTACATGTTCATCTACAATGAAAATTTCACAACTTTAGAAGAATTCCCTTTTATGCTATTTATATGTTATTTCAGTTCAGCTAATTCAATCAAAATCGCTATAAACTACGAAAGCATAATCATTTTGATGTGATAAGCATCACAAATATTTTAAAACATAGATAACACAGATAAGTATATACTATAGGATTAGAATTTCTTATTCTGTATCAGAATTGAATAGTCTCAACAACATTAAATTCTTTTCTTAATAAAAATAATTTTAATGCTACCACATTAGATTGTGGCCCACTACTAAACCTGTCCTTTAAATGATTCTATATACATGTTCTAAGCATATTTCTCAATCAAATCAACTATAAAAGTACATTTTTTGGATTAACTTACATATAATTTACAAAAAAATAAGAAAGATAAGCTTATCTACCAGCACCTCTATTAAAAATCTAACAGTGTTTGTTCTCTTATTAAATAATGCAATTGTGGAATAATTCATCTGCTTATTGGATCAAGATGGATCATAACACGTTCATCGCTGATTATGGAGACACAGTCATCCTTTTTGCTATTATTTATCTCTTCAGCTGATTCAACATATCAAGACAGAGTATATGACATTGTTTAACATTATGAGAAGAACCAGTAAGAAATAACACTCATACCCTTTTCCACCTATGCTTGACTAAAAAGGACTAAGGCAACAATAACCTAGATTTATATTTGCTCCCCCAAGACCAACAAAAAGGTCTGAATACACTTGAATGGATGTGTTGACAGTATAAGATTCTGTAAGATTTTCTGTTTGAACATGAGAAAAGAATTAGGAAGCCTAGTATTGGTACATCCCTATAAATGTGAATGAATGAAAATTAGGGTTAAAAATAAGAACACAGAAATAGAGGATTTTATATTATTTTTTAATATCAAAAGATATTTAAGGAAGAAATATCAAACATTTTCACACCTGTGAAAATGGTTGCAAAGAAGAGCTTATTTCTATGAGTTTCAGTTTCCACAAATGTCTTCAATGGAAAGCTATGAACAGAGTCAAATATCTACATGGAATCTTAAAAGTTAATTGGCTTGACTATTATTTAAAACACGTATCATTTTCATAATGGTAGGCAACTGCACTAATAGATTCTCTATATTTTATGTATTTGGAATGCCTTCTGCTTCGTTTGCAGATTTAAAGGGAAAAAAATCTACAAACTAGCATCCAAAATTTACTGTAAAAGAAATACAAAAAAGTGTAACCACTAAAAATGTTTCATATTTATTTCTGGATAAAAATGTTTGCAAAATACTTTACCAGCAATAACATTCTTTAAAGAGAAAACAATGCAAAAATAAAAAAGTATTTGCTTCTGATTTAAATTTCTACTCACTGATATTTTTACCCTGCTGCACACAGAGCAATAACCAGCACACATACACACACACGTGAACACGTGCACATTTATCACAGGAGCATTGCTACTGAGTCCACATTAACTAAGTAAATGTTCATACATTCACGAAGGCAAATCCAACAGAAAATCCATCATATTTTTTATCAGCTCTATCACCATCTTCATTTCGAGAAACTCAATAGACATACTTTTGAATTTACAGACACAATTGAAGATTTAATTAATTAAACAAAACCTAAAACTCTTAACTCTGGGAACACATCATCCGTCAGTTGGTAATACTTAACATCTCCTGGGCACTCTCCATTTGTGGTGTGCTAAGCTAAGCACTAAGTCAAGAGGTTTAAACGTGTTTCCTTGAATGTCCACAATGACCTGACAGGTCCCATTCTACAGAGGCTCAAGGAAATAAAACTCTCTCGGGAACTTGTGGTCCAGTGGTTAAGACTCCGGCTAAGGCAGAGGGTCAGGGTTCAGGGAAGTAAGATCCAACATGCTGTGCAGTGTAGCCAAAAGATTTTTTAAAATGAAGAAAAGAAATTAAACTCTTTTGGACACACTCATTTTATATCAGAGGGGAAGATACAAGCATCTCCGTGACAGTGGAGATAAGGTAATACGGGGAAAAGGCGTGGGCTGTGCTGACAGATCCGACAGGTTAGCACAACCAGATCCCACTTAGCAGCTGGTACCTTGAGGTAAGTTACTTACATTCTCTGAGCCTCATTTTTCAGAGATGTAAAATGGGCATAATGTTATTGATAAGGTCGGGAAGGATTAAACGAGATAATGGACTGCCTTGGCTAATGCCTAGTACTGTAAGTGCTTGACAAAGATACGGTTTCCCCTTATCTTCCCCAACAAAAATTACCTTTGACAATATACCATGAAAGTAAAACGTTCTCCTTTTCCATTAGAAAGCAGCAGAAATCAGCCATAGTCTGAATTCATCAAACTTGTCAAGCTGTTCAACGTCCATTATTCTTCTTTATTATATTTAAGGCACTTAAAATAATCTCTCAGTGATTTATTCTCCTTTTAACTAGATGCAGTAATTAGAATATCTTTTATGATACGGCAGAGTTTTCATTTCAGTCAAGGTGTTACTGTTTTAGAAAGCCACCGTTCACTAAGAATATTACAACCCAGAAACTAACTGCTTTTATTCTCGCTTTGAATAGAAGCACAAACACAAAATGAAGAGGATACATAGTGGATTTCTATAGCTGAAAGACGGAAACGCTCAAGCGTGCAGGAGCCAGTAATTCCCAAAATACCTTTCATGAACTGAAAACCAGATATGTATGTTGCCATGGCATTCGGCAAAATTGATACATTTGAAATTTGGATTATGTCTGAAAAAAAGTATGGTAAGTTCTTTTTTTTTCCCTTCCCATAATACTGGCATTTAAAAAAAAAAAACAAGCTTAATATGTATTTCCCAGAAGAAAAAATGAAGACCAGCAGAAAAGAGTTCATCATATAGACAGGATCCTGGGTAAATGCAGAAATTATATATTGTTAAGTGGACATCTGCTTCCCAACAATTCTATTGACAATACTAAGACCTCTGAGTCCATGTATCAATATTCCAGTCCAGACTCTGTCCTTAGCTAGCTGGGTTAACCTTGGGTAAGTAATCTAATTTATCTGAGATTCAATTTCCTCAATTGTAAAATGATAACTTCAGTGATAATATTTATTAAGCACTACCTGTGTGCGAGAACTGTTTTAAGTACTCTGTATATGTTTACTGCCTCGTTTAATCCTTACAACATAACTAAGGAGCTGAGTAGTATTATAATCACCCCATTTTCGAGGAAAGGAAACTGAGCCACAGAGAGCTTAAGTAACTCATCCTACAACTGACACCCCAGAGCCAAAGGATTTTGCCTGTCTCACCAGGGTGAGGCTTAGATTATATCATTTCTACATCCCTTACAAGACCAAAATTCCAAGATTCCACATTGTCTCTTTGGAAGACCTTTTTACATTCTTGTGTGCATGCTAAGACGCTTCAGTTGTGTCTGATTCTTTGCAATCCCATGGACTGTAGCCCACCAGGCTCCTCTGCTCATGGGATTCTCCAGGCAAGAATACTGGAGTGGGTTGCCATGCCCTCTTCCAGAGGATCTTCCAGACCCAGGGATCGAACTCGCAGATCTTATGTCTCTTGTATCGGCAGGCGGGTTCTTTTTACATTCCTACTTCTATAAATTATTTATCTCCCAGACCCTGCTTTAAGTTTCTTTGGGTCAGATCCTAATTATACATTTTTACCACAGATGAGGACCAAATGTTATGAGTCTGCTGTACGCAAAGTCAATGCTTTGTAAGTAAATTCCTAAAGGCAGTTGCTGAAACTTTATAAGGCAGAAATTAATCACCTGTTGCCCTGGGGTCCGTAACCTAATAATTTAGAAAAATCAACATACACACCTATTAGTTCAAAAGTAAGAGTTTTTAAGTAAACCAAAAAAAAAAAAAAAAAAATGAGATTAGCACTCAGCTGACAGAAGAGATGGGGATAATATTTAAACCTCGGCATACTTCTAGAGAACTTCCACAACAGTTCAGAGAAATCACACACAGGCCCGTGTTACACAGAAGTCTGTATGTGAAACACTGTCAGAGATCAGAGAGCGCCATGATTTTGAGCAGGAACTCAGGAATCAAATTGTCCACTTTCAATTCTGGGCTGAGCCAATTAAAAGCCCAGGACCCTGGAAAACTGACTAAGCCTGTGTGCCTCAGTTTCCTCATCTGCAACATGGGGATGAGAATAGCTGTGACCTTGCGAAATGGTTGTGAAGATTACGCAAAGTTCAACATGGGATGTGCGCGCAGCTGTGCTTGAGGCACCCAATAATGATTATTGTGTGTGTATCCATACAATTCTCCTCCATACTGGACCACATATATATACTGCTGCTGCTAAGTCACTTCAGTCGTGTTCGACTCTGTGTGACCCCACAGACAGCAGCCCACCAGGCTCCCCCATCCCTGGGATTCTCCAGGCAAGAGCACTGGAGTGGGTTGCCACTTCCTTCTCCAATACATGAAAGTGAAAAGTGAAAGTGAAGTCGCTCAGTCGTGTCCAACTCTTCATGACTGAATGGACTGCAGTCCACCAGGCTCCTCCGTCCATGGGATTTTCCAGGCAAGAGTGCTGGAGTGGGCTGCCATTGCCTTCTCCATATATATATATATATATATATATATACTGAGATATATATAAACATATATATATATATAAACACAAACACATATACATATGTGCGTTAGTCGCTCAGTCGTGTCCGACTCTGTGACCCCACAGACTATAGCCTGCTAGGATCCACCCTTCCATGGGATTCTCCAGGCAAGAATACTGGAGTAGGTTGCCATTCCCTTCTCCAGGGATCTTTCTGACCCAGGGATCAAACCCAGGTCTCCTGCATTGCAGGCAGATTCTTTACCATTTGGGCCACCAGGGAAGCCCATACATATACATATATATTTTTAAATCATGTATGACTGAACAGTTTTATCTTCCAATCAAGCAACAGGTGCTGAGGAAAATGAACCTTAGCTGTTAAATTCAGTGCTGGATTGTACCATTCACTTTTTCTTTCAGCCATTTAGCAAATAATAATTAAATAACTTCTCTAGCCAGATAATCTCAGAGAAGGCAATGGCAACCCACTCCAGTACTCTTGCGTGGAAAATCCCATGGGCGGAGGAGCCTGGTAGGCTGCAGTCCATGGGGTCGCAAACAGTCGGACATGACTGAGCAACTTCACTTTCACTTTTCACTTTCATACATTGGAGAAGGAAATGGCAACCCACTCCAGTGTTCTTGCCTGGAGAATCCCAGGGACAGAGGAGCCTGGTGGGCTGCCGTCTATGGGGTCACACAGAGTCAGACATGACTGAAGCAACTTAGCAGCAGTTGCCAGATAATCTACCAGAAATAAGGAATATAGTATGATTATGGGAGACATGGGCCCTGCCTCTAAGGAACCTATGTGATTGCAAAACAGACTTCAAAAATAATTTCAGCTACTGGTTAATTTTTTCATAACTTAGAATTTCCATTCAGGAGGGCACATGGCTGACTATCAATTTCTCTCAGCTTCTGAATTCCAACATGACCTCCTATATGAAAAGATATTTAACTTTTTATATACAGATGTCAAAACAAAAGTAACTGAGTTGAATGTTTAAAAGTTAAAAAAATAAAAATAAAAAAGAGGGGCTTCCCTGGTGGTCCAGTGGCCAGGATTCCATACTCCCAATGCAGGGGCCTAGGTTCAACCCCTGGCCCAGGAACTAGATCCCACATACCGCTACTAAGACCCAGTGCAGCTGTAATAAATAAATAAAAACAAACATTAAAAAAATAAGTTTTAAAAGGGTCATGATGAGCCACTCCAACAGACAATGTTATTTTTATTGTATTTGCAAAATTAATGATAAATCAACAAAAATACCTTCACCATAAGCGTTAATAATGAGAGTGATAATAAGGACCCAAGCAGTAGCCAAGTAAGTCTGTGATGGATAACATTTATTTCTTCTTTTTAATAATAGGAGGGGGTCTTGAACAAGATACAAAGGAGAATCAAAGTCTAGCTTTTGGGATTCCACAAATAAGTCCCCCCAAATTAACCAGATGTACAGCATGTTCTTATGATCAAGTATCAGCAACCCAAAGTAGGTGAGAAAAATAATAAATGTTCAGCTTTGAAGGCTGCAATAATATCACCATTATAATTCATCCCAATAGATCAACACGGGCTTTACATTAACAGCCTTACTTTCAAAAATAGACACAGCACCACCATACCATCTCACACTCGCAGTGTTTGGAAAGAATGTCAGGGAAAGCTCCCAGCACGTGTTTCCATCAATCAGAGTAAGTGAAGAGGGGGAAAACAGAGAAAAAGAAAGAACTGGAGAAAGGAAAGCACAAATCCTACATTGTGTGGGCTGCGGGAGGATCGTGTTCCAGCTTCTGAGTAGAAACATTCTCCAAAGTTCCATGCCATTCCAGGCAGATTCCCAACAGCTGTGCAGTCGGCCGTTCTTTGAAACAGACAGAGGCTCTAGTACAAATCCACTTCTACAGTTCTGAAACTTCAAACACCTTCCCTGCTGAAGCAAGGCAGGCTGTACTACTGACTAAAGAAATGCATTTCACTTTAATTGCACTTTTCCTAGTCAATGTGATCAGTGTTATCTTTTTAAAATATGAAAGTATAAAATAAAATTCTATGACAAGATTCCTAAAACGCTATGGATTTCAAAATCGTATTATAGATTATCTCATGCAAACAATCTCTGTCAAACCAACATCCATGCTTGTATTTACAATAAAACATCCTGATGGGTTAGAACTGACCTGACCAGTTGTTTAACAAAATTTATTAAAAATTTTAGTTGTTCTGACATCCTGTGGATCTAGCTGATATACAGCTACATAGCTAGTCATCCACAGCCACCACTGGTGTCTATTTATACCCACTGCGTAAAGAATTTAAGGATTAGAATTGCTCCTAAGAAAGGAATTAAAAAAAAAAAAAAAACAGGTGCAAACTTCCCCAACAAAGCTTTGTCTCCATCTAAATTTTCTGAGATATTTAATATTTCCTAGGCCATCTTTGGGATGTACTCTGTTGGAAGAAAACTTCTGCCCCGACAAATTCAACTCAGCCAAAAGAGGCTGAAAAACAATGCTATAAAACCCTAGGTTGTGTGACCTGCTGCTCTAGGCCCAGACCTCTCTGGAAAACAAACCGCCATTTGTGATGTAGAAAAACAAGGATGAGGACATGAAATAACAACTCTGTTTTATCAATTTAAACCAGAATTTAAATTCCCATCGAATGTCATAGTGCTCATCTTCTCTGTTCGTGGGGTGACCTCACCAGGCCTTGCCCCCACCCACCCCACCCCACTGCAAAGACCTAGGGCCTCTGCTGTGTGTTCAGATGAACCTGACTCGGCTCAGCCATCTGAGCAGATCTAAGTGATGCTTGAAAACCTGAGTGTGTAAAATCGAGAAGAAGATTTGAATCCAAATTCCTTAAAACAGCAAATGTGTGAACCGATTTGCTGGGTATATTGTACTTAGTTTATCTGAATGATGACTATGTAAATGTATTGCTTTGTTTTCTGACAGTTCTCAAAGAGAATCCTTCACAGGAGGCAGGGAGCCCCTCACTTTACGCGGGGATTTTTGTTTAGGCAGTCATCTCCAAGCCGTCATCACAAATTGAAATGATTTGTACAATAATCAGATTCTGTTGTCGCACAGGGACCCTGCACAAGAAAGGAGTCAGAGTAACATTCTTTCTGGTTCCGAGTAGCAAGCTTGCATAGGCTAAATATATTCTGACCCTCAGTGCTTACAATGTCCTTGATTCTGACTCCTCTTGCTAATCTCAGGAATATCTTCTTAATTCAAACTAAAACTAACTAACAGATTGTGATTCTGCCCCTTTCAATACATTATTAGCTTATTTCTGGCCCAAATGACTCTTTTGAAAACTAAGAACTATAATCAGAAAATAATCAAGTCCAATAAATCATGTGCTTTTTGAACATGGCCAATCCAGTCACTGTGAAAACAAATTCTGGTGTCCAGAAGTTAATATCATTCACTGGAGGGCCACTGATAATCACAACTTTTAACCTGAAATATGCGCTGAGATCCACAGATTCTCCAAGTTAGATGTCTAGAGTTTTCTAGAGAACTTACTCTCTCTTCTCTTAGACACATCCAGACAATTACTCTTTTCTAATAGTGTACAAAACAGCTGAGTGCTATAGGAGAAAAAACTATTTTAATATTTTAATAGTTTTCTTTTACACAGTAGCACTCAGCTTGATTGCTATTTTCTCTAACTTCAATACTCAAAAACTTATTTATCTGGATTCCTCAAAGTCCCTGATTTTATACAAAGCCAAACATGGGCTTCTTTGTCATCCCAGAACTATTTAATCCAGTTTCTGACCCCTTATTTCACCCCCAACAGTAGGTCATCCCCCTGTTGATTAGGACCATGTATATCAGTGGTGGGGAGCTACCACCCTGCAGTTAATTGAGCAGGTACCAATATTTCCATTACAGCATCTTCTTTGGTGAAATTACACAGGCCAGAAATTTGGCCTTGTGTGTGTGCAGTAAAGTGCCACGTATACCGACTGTGTTATATAAATAATGAAAATTAAATTACAGGATTTTAGGGACACATTCCAAACAATCCATTTTACTGCCAACTACACTGGGCTCATGACCAGCTGTGGAGAAAAGAATGTCCCCCTCCTCTTAAATCTTTATGTATCCATTTTCTTTGATTCCAATAAAATTTTTTAAAAAAAGGACTGAATAGGGTATCCATTATGCCCAATTTTCTAAAATACCTGAACCACAGTCACTATAGGTAGCCCCCAAAACCTCTTTATTTAATGTTTAGAGCTGCTCGGTTTTGAACGAAATGTCCATTTTCTCCTCACTTTCATGTGACCAAAACTCTAATGCCAAAAACCGTGTTCTTTATACATTACGCTTTCAAATGTCTTGAAAAACATTCTTCCCCTCCCCCCTCCATGATGGGGCAAATAGCTAATAATGTTAGTGTTTTGTGGGTTGTTTTTTTTAAATAGTGGCACTCCAGACAGTTTTCTATGTGGGTTAGCTTATTTGGTCCTCATGAATCTGTGAAGGAGACCTTGTTAACTGTTGCCATTTTTCAGATGAGCAAACTGAGACTCGGAGAGGTAGTTTAACTTTTCAAAGGTCACACAGCGGGCAAACGACAAAGCCAGGATTCGGCCTTTAGGGTCTAACTCCGGAACACAGCCTCCCCACCTCTACCGTCTCCTCTGAACCGCGTGGAGCACAGTCACAGCTGTGTCCCACGCCACCAACAACTTCCAGAGCTCCTTCTCTGGTCTTTGCGACTCTCCACCTCTAAAGTGTCTTCATCTCCTGTGCACAACAGATTAACCATGCTCGTCACACCTGCCAAGTTACTTTCCTCAACTTAATTTAAAATACACCTCAAGAGGACTTCCCTGGTGGTCCACTGGTTAAGAATTTGCCTGCGAATGCAGGGGACACGGGTTCAATCCCCGGTCCAGGAAGATTCCACATGCCCTGGGGCCCGCCACAACTAGAGAAAGCCCGCACACAGCAACAAAGACCCAGCACGGCCAAAATCAAATAAAATAAACCTCAGAATATATCATCCTCATCAAAAGCCTGGGGGGGAAAATAAGATGAGGGAAATCAGATTCAAAAGAAAAAGCACAAAGAAAAAAAAAAAAAAAACACAACTTCTGGCTTCTACTTTTTCTGGTAAAACAGGAAAAATTGTGTATTGTCTATGCTAAATTAGTCCCCGGGCGTTAGACTAAACAACATCAAATGGCAATCACCATGTTCAGTCAGCCACTCAGGAAGTTCATGGTGACACAGAAATATCTGAAATTCAAAGGTAATTCTTTCACACACTTGACTTCAACAATCATTTGCTGATGACTTTGTACGTGCAAAGACTCCTCGGCTTAGCTCTTTCAAATATCTTAATTCCACTAGCATCCTTCTTTCTTTGTATCTATGTCTCCATCCATCCTTACAAAGCTTTGTAAGGTCAGGAACTATTCTGGGTCCATCTTTTTGATTCCTTTCAGAAATTAGCGAAGAGCCTCACACTAGTTCACACAGAAACAATGGTTACAATTCAACTCAATTGGAGTTGTTACATTGATCATAGCTTATCAATAAAATTAAAGTCACTAGAGGTGGATGAATTTAGAGCATGTTATTCAGAGTGAAATAAGTCTGAAAGAGAAAAACAAATATCGTATATTAACGCCTATACATGGAATCTAGAAAGATGGTACTGATGAACCTACTTGCAGGGAAGGAACAGAGACGCAGATGTAGAGAACGGAGTTGCAGCCACAGTGGGGGAAGGAGAGGGCGGGACAAATTGAGAAGGCATATATATACACTGCCACGTGGAGACTAGATAGCCAGCGGGAAGCTGCTGCACAGGGCAGGGGGCTCAGCCTGATGCTCTGTGACAACCTGGGCGGGGGGTGGGGCGGGGGAGGGAGGCTCAAGAGGGAAGAGATATATATATATATAATTATGACAAATTCACGTCGTTGTACAACAGAAACCAGCACAACACTGTAAAGCAGTTATCCTCCAATCAGAAAATTTAAAAAAATAAACTAAAGTCACTAATACCTTATAAATGATTTAGGCTTACTCTTGACACTTTGGACATGGCAAGGACCTTCCACCCGTCTTAGAAAATTAGCTACTCCACTGTTTTGTCAGCCCCCAGGATGAATTCCCTTTAAAATTAATTACTGGCTGACGACCAATGTTTCAGACACCAGAGGCATTTCTTGGGAAACTTCCTTCACCTTGCCGCCGCCACCTTAAGTCAGCTTTTCTTTCTGTTAAATTACCAAGAAGGGGAAAGTACGGGCCCCAGAACATGCCAAGGCTGAACCTGAAAATGATGCAGAGATGACAGGTACCGTACCAGGAGCACTGTTTCTATACACCGCTTAATGGGCAAAATGCCACCAACGGGATGGCGGCCGTTCGGTTGAGGGAGCGACCGCCATCACCAGCAGCTGCAGAAGCCCCGTCGGAGACACAGCCTCTCACTGAAGCTCATTTCAGCCATTGTTCCTCATAATATGATCTAAAGGAACACTCACAGGATCTCATAGAAAGTTTAAATGTTGTTTGATGAGAGTCATTAGGTATTTAAATCAGAAATGAACGGCACAGCAAGAGAAGCAATTACAGTTCGGTAAAGTAGCTCACCAACCTTCCAGGGTGTTCTCCCCACATATCTGTACTCACGGATGTCACACTAAGAACACGAACTACACAGGGAGAAAAATCCCATAGGTGCCAAATCCTGATTCAGGTATAGATCTGGGTGTGTATGTGTGTGTTTAAACCCACATACATATCTTTCCCCCCTACCTGAAGAATGCCCACTATTTAGTAAGTCAATAAAACATTTTCATACAAAAACATATGGATCATTTTTACAAGAGGAACGCAGACATCAGCAAAATTCCACATTTGCCATCAACAAATGAATAGTTTATATCAATAATTCTGCAGAAAATAACATCACATGCGGCGGTCAATGTCCTCTCTTGCTGGTTTTAATGTCTGAACTTCATTCGGGCAACAATGTTTGCTTCTATTAAAGCCTTAAGATTAAGACTCATGGTATTTAACAGAAGAGAAGGCAGAATGACATGGAATGAAAAACAAGTGCGACTTCTTTAAAAAAACAAAAACCACCTCAAATAGCCAAGAGCATTGGTTTAAAACTGCTTTTCCATCCAGGTAAACAGAAAGGGTGCCCTGGAATACACAGTGAGATGGGATAAGCACCAAATATCAGATGTCTTTCTGAGCTTCAACTCGTGGCTCATTTTTTTTTTACCAGCATGCAAATAAATTTCAAGGTCTGGGTGGCAACTTTCAGCCAAGTCCCCAAGCTCCTTGTGTTTATATATTTACTCTTGTCTTTAGTTTGGGTGGAAAAGTTTACGAAGCTCTTCAGGCTATTGTGTACATAGTGGATCAGTAAATTTCAAGCATGTGTATATGGTATATCATCATACTGAAGGCTTTCAGGGTGGGGAAGCTAATGGCTATTCTCAGCATATGTAGTTGACATCAAAAGACTTAAAAGCTGTGTCTTAGAATCAGCCTCACAGAGCCCAAGGATGTTGTAACATTAGACAATATCAAGCCCAACCAACAGAATCCACTTTTTCCATTTAACTTTAAAGAGAAATCTAGACAAAAGAGTTAGCTGCTGTTGTTCATGGCTCAGACGTGTTCAACTCTTTGTGACCCCATAGACTGTAGCCAGCCTGGCTCCTCTGTCCATGGGATTTCCCAGGCCAAGAATACTGGAGTGGGTTGAGAGATAATATACATTTGGAAGAGAAAGAAGGCAGAAAGGAAGGGAGGGAGGGAGAAGAGGGGAAGGAGGAAAAGAAAGAAGAAGGAAAGAGCAAAGAAAAGATGGAAAGTCATACCAAAGTATATTAAAGTCACATTATTAAACAAATATTTGGAAACCCATATTTAAAAGAAAATCACGATTAGCTGGTAAATAGTTCTAAAATAAACTAAAGAAAAATATAAAGTGGCTCAGAATTTTTTAAAAGACTTTCTAGAACACTTTTAAATGAGTGAAGCCTAAAGTCACCACAGTATACTGAGAAGACAGAGTCCTAATTCCATTTTAAAGGATTACAAATGTTATATATTAGACTCTTGTAATGCAATTACCTTCTCTACTTAACTACCTCAGTAAAATTTAGAAATGTGATTTTCTATTCTCTTAATGTTAATGTGGATTAAAGTTAAAGGGAGAAAACAGAACATTTATTTAAGTGAGCAGGGAAAATGTTACAGGATATATTGCTGCTTTTATAAAAAAGGGTAGACATTGACTTTGACTTCCCTACAAATTCTACCTTGGCCATGGTCAATGAAAGTAGCAGTGTCTCCCTCTGGGATCCTATGGCATTTGAAACTCTCATCATACTTTTTATATTCTGCCTGATATTAATTCATGTGTACTCTGCTTTAAGTTAGGCAAGTTATAAGATCACTCAGAACATGAGTTTTTGTTTGCAAAACTGAAATAAGCTACTCTTGAGGATCTAAAAGGATTAAAATATACTTGTGAGAGTACCCTGGAAGTTCAATGAAAAGCACAGTTCTCATCACATTCTGCTCAGAAGGCGCCAAGCAGGGTGGCCGTGTGCAGCACTGCACGCACACCTCCAGGGGGCGCCAGGCAGTGACCCTGGCACCACCTGGAAGCCGAACATCTTTCCCAGAACAGACTTTCACACACATTTACTGCTCAATAATGGTTTCTGAAACCAAAGTGAATTCTAAAAACAGTAAAAGAAAACCAGATCGTTGGGATTAGCCAAAAAACTAGCAGAGGCTGCCTGTTAATACTAAAATCTGATGAGTGACAGGGATCAACAGCAGGGTGTTTCTTTCCCTTTCTTTGTTCAATTCAAAACTACTTTGGCTTGGTATCTTAATTGAAGGTAATTTTTTCCCGACGCATACTTGTACTTTGATTATGTTCAGATCCTTCACAAGGAAAAAGATGTTTTGAAGCACTAGGTTGCCTTTATATTTCTTTCCCAAACAATATCTTGTCCCTTCACTGAACTTTAGAGGCAAGTGACAGACTAAATCAATCAGCCTGTGTTCTGGGGTTAACCATAATTTGTTAAAACTTGGAAACTCAACTAACACAACCTGTACAAACGGGAAAACATCCTCCCTTAAATCAAACATGCAAACATTAAAAAGAAAGCTGCCTACAAGCCAGCAAAAGTCATCAGTTTGACTACCTGAGCCAGCTGGAAGTCTCCAGCAGACTGAGAAATTTTCAAATTAATTTGATCACTAGTATACCCATATATCCAGTGCACGAAACACAGTAATTCAACTTATGTAAAAATCATATACTGGTAACATTTTCAGAAATTTGACTTTTATCTAATAGAAAAACATTGGGGGTGGAGAGCTGATTTGACAGTATCGATGGTGCAGATTTGCAAAAAAGGATGAGAACACTGAACAAAACACAGCTCCTCGACAACTTGCCCACTGAACATTTTATGTATATTGTATGCATTCTCATTAAAAAAAAAATTGTTGTTATCCAATTCCTACAACAGCCAGAATGAAAGCTATAAAACTCAGTTAAAACTGAGATACAGAAAAGTCCCTAATTCTTCCTTCTCAATATGTTATATCAAATGTCTTTTAGTAACTACATTAGAAGGCAATTACAGCTTAATAGCTGTCTAAATCCATTATCAGTGTACATTTAACCTTTCAATATTTAAAGATAATATTTAATTTGAGCAAATTAATGGACTGCCTGTGAGACCAAATACATCTATTTAGTCTTTCTGGTTTTCCATCAACGATATTTCTCTTTAGAGACTGGGTCTTGTGACAAGAAGTCTGGTAAAAATGGAGTTCTTTCTATTTGTAGTTTAAACAGATATTAATAAATGAGAGGCCAACCTAACCCCAAATGAGATGTAATGTCCTTATTAACTACATGTGTCTTCTACCATCAACAAAACTGCTTTTAATTCTCTGCAGATTAATTTGTATCATTAATAGTTAAGTGAGCTTATATACCTTTATCTTTTAGTGTCATTTTTTTTTCACATTCCGAATTGTTCAATCTCTCTGACTTTAAAAGGACTAAGTAATTTTCCAGAACAGCATTTTTTTTCCCACAATTTGCCCTGTATTTCACATCCTCATTCAAGAATAATAGTGTTTAAGAACTATGATAGTGGCTTTAGTGTCTTGTTATATTTTCAGAGACAAGATCAATCAGCAAAAACACGACTGTAAAAAGAATGCAGCATAATTTCCCAGCATTGTATTAATAAATGCAAATGAATAAGATATTAAATTAACCACAGTTAGGTCCTCAGCTATGAAATGAAAACCGTCCAAATGAAGGTTTGATGTTTTAAGGCCTATTGTATTAAGAATTTAAAGGAGAACTTTCTCCACAGTAAAGTAAATACACGTGCCCATATTACTTTTCTTTTCTTAAAGGTTAAAATCAATCACATAGTTCATTAAAATAAAGTTATTAAATCATCACATTTCATCACATTAATTCAAGTACATTAGCACCTACCAATCTGAAAAATTTCAAGAATTTTGTTGACATCTTAGTCACATTTTGACAGGTTATAATAATTCTAGTGTGAGCAAAGTATTTTTAAAGTAACTTAAAATGTAGCTTGTCCATGCCAAGTTCTCACGGTCCCCAAATCCAGAAACAAGTTGGTCATCACGCCGGAGTCTGTGTCGCACCCAACTCCTAATAATGCCTCTTCCATCTCCTAAGACCACTGGAACCGTGTGTTATGTAAACGCACAATTCTGTCGGCAGCAGAGGTCATGGAGAGGATGTGACCACGAGTTGACCACGAGTTGTCTGGACTGAACCCCATTAAGGACTCTACATAAACTATTAAGATTCTGGTGAGCAAGTGTAGAAATGTGCTCATCTTGCATCTGGCCAAGAGAAGCTTCCTGCGTAAGTTCCCCTGCTAATTATACCTGCCACCTACCAGCCTGGAGCGACCTGCACCTTTCTTACATCCTCTCCCGGCCTTCCGTGTGCAGGGGCAAGTTTGCAACCCATCAAATTCCTGTTTAAGTCCAACAGTTTTCCTCTATAAAGTCTGTCTTTTTTTCCCCCCTCTGGCTGTGCCCGGTCTTAGTTGCAACATGCAGGATCTAGTTCCCTCACCAGGGACTGAACCCAGGTCCCCTGCATTGAAAGCACAGAGTCTTAACCACTGGACCACCAGGGAAGTCCCCTGTAAGGTCTGTGTCGGGTCTGATTTTTAATACTGCCACAGTATTAAAAAAACAACAACCTATGTTTTAGAGTAAACATAAATCTATGTTTCAGAATATCCAATATGTTTAATTTGCCCCAAAACTAACATGAGAAAACGACCAAACTAATATTTTATGATTAGAATTCTTAACAAAACAACCCAATATAATCCTTAAAATGTCTGTCACTGTCATCAAACTTTTTGTTTAGTGTTAAAAAAAAACAACTCTAAAATAGAGAAAATATATGTACATGGTTTAAGAATCAGGGTCATACAAAAGTTATACATCCCTACCATACCTCTTTATTTCCTCCTCAGTCATCCTCAGGTAATCAGTTTGCTCCTCGTGTTTATTTTTTAAATGCAGGTACAGTACTCATGCCTGGAGAATTCCACGGACACAAGAGCCTTCGGGACTACAGTTCAGGGAGTCACAAAGAGTCGGACATGACTGAATAACTAACAATTTTTCACCATTTTCATGGCAATATATACGTATATTCCTAGCCCCTCCCCCCCCTTTTTGCATGTAAGGTAAACTTCCAATTTCCTACACTGGTATGTCTCAGACTAAACTATCACTTAATTTTTTTATTTTTTTAGCCATACTGTGTGGCTTGCAGGATTTCAGTTCCTGGACCAGGGACTGAACCCATGTTCCCTACAGTGGAAGGTTGGAGATTTACCCTCTGGACCACCAAGGAATTCCCTGAACTATCACTTTTAAGTGGGAATATTTTTAAAAAGTACATGAGCTGGTTGAAATAATATTCCAACAAAAATGCAGAGGATCCATATCAACCACAGTTCTATTTGTATAACTACCCAATATCTTCCAGATCTGAATACACAGGAAAATCTTCATTAATCCAGCAAAAGCCCAACGTCTAAATTGGAATTTTTGAGTGTAGTTTCCCTATTTAAACCTTACTAACTTCAATCACAGATTATAAAACTGGGAGGTAATCAAGTAATGATCATTAAAAATAAACCTCTTTAGTTATATTCTATTTGAACAAAGTAACCCAAAATTATTTATCCCATACAATGTATAAGCATTTCTCATGGAAAAAATTAACATTAGAGTCACCCATTCTTAGGTTATGAAATGTATATGGATAAGCCTGAAATGAAGGATGTCCTTTTTTCTTAATAAATGATTTTAGGCCAAACAAGTCAAGAATTAATATTGATGCCTTAAAAACCAGATTGTTACTGTTTTTAACCAAAGTTTCCATCAAAAAAGATAATGCCAAGGCATTTCTCTTTAGAAGGATATGACACTTTCATAGCATCATATCCTCCCAATCAGTCTTTATTCTATTATTCATTAAAGTAACTTAAAGGAATTCTAGTATAATCCCAACCTAAGACTATGAGAATCGGTTGCCCATCTGACTTGTAATGGTAGGTAGGAAGAAAGAGAGCTAAAGAAGAAGCACAATTTTTTGAGAAAGACATCAGAAAATTCATTGAATTGAGATTTTTGTATACATTAAAAAATGCGTCGTATATTTTCTGCCCTTTAAAAAAGTTAGCCTCATCAAAGCAGCTACCAACACATGCCAAACACCAGACATCCAAACGATGAGACCAGCAACATCAAAGCCAAACAGAATGAGTTCCCCAAAGCAAAAGCAAAAAAGTAATTGTTAGTTAGACTTCCGCTTGTGGCCATCAGAAATGTTACCTTAATTTGGCCTTAATGACCTATAATCAGTCTTAGCATATGGCTTTTAAGACTGCCATTATTCAGCTTGATCTATGGATATAATGGAGCAGAGCACAACTGCAGGTATAATTAAGTAAGTTCCTCTAACAGTGGAATATGTGGTACATCGCTAATGTGTAAATGACTAAATAACTTAATTAGGTGAAATGAAGTGCACTTACAACCACAGATACTTAAACCAAATCACGATAACACTGTGTACACGGATTTTTTTTTTTCAAATGTTTCTTTAAACAGTAGGGCAAAGAAATACAAAGGAACTGAGACTGATACAATGAACACTGGTTAACACTGACTCCCGAATGGAAAATGAAAAAACAAAACCAAAATTCTTTCTCGAGGTCAAAAAAATTACAAATAATCACGGGATTTTTTTTTTTTTTCTCAAAATTAAAAAAAAAAAAGTTGATATGGAGAGCAAATAAATATAAGAATGACCTAGTATTTTGCTTTTGGCTCCAAAGTTTTATTTTGGATACATATTCTCTTTTATGTTAATAATTTAAGGATTGAGGGGTACGAAGAGGGATGAAGCCTAAAATCCCCATACACAGCCTAAGTTAAAGTTATACTCGGGGGTGGTTTCCTAAACGTTAGCAAGTAAACCTGCTGTTCTTCTGGGTTTTGCCATTCTGTAAGTGTAAATAACCACGACAAATGATCGTGCGGTAACACCTTTCTGGTTGTACCAGGAGAAAAACACGGATGTTAAAATTCACCCAAAAAGGCTGCTCCCTGAAGTAAGATAAAGCAGCAGACAAACACAGCGGGAAACGAGTGCGAAGTGCACACGTGGGGCCCTGATTCAAAACACAGCTGCTGGGTCTAATTTTAGGCCAACTGGCCTTGTCAGTGTCTCTTAACAAGGAAAACGTCCCCACTGAATATTAGAAGCTCTAAAAAGAAGGGCGAAAAGCACATAATAATATTCATTAGTTATCTCTACCATGGCCACTGTTTTATGCAGAAAATATGTATCACAACTTCTCAGTGAGAGAAGCTGAGCCAGTGCCGTGAAAGGTATCTCAGTGAAAAAAATTTTACTCCCAAGAAATGACCCATGAAGATCCAGAAATACATGGGCCCAAATCAGAGATACCAAGGGAACACTTCATGCAAAGATGAGGACAATCAAGGACAGAAATGGTATGGACCTAACAGAAGCATTAGATATTAAGAGGTGGCAAGAATACACAGAAGAACTGTACAAAAAAGATCCTCATGACCCAGATAATCACGGTGCTGTGATCACTCACCTAGAGCCAGACATCCTGGAATGCAAAGTCAAGTGGGCCTTAGGAAGCATCACTATGAAAAAGCTAGTGGAGGCGATGGACTTTGAGCTGAGCGAGTTCAAATCCTAAAAGATGATGCTGTGAAAGTACTGCACTCAATCTGCCAGCAAATCTGGAAAACTAAGCAGTGGCCAGAGGACTGGACAAGGTCAGTTTTCAATCCAATCACAAAAGGCAATGCCAACAAATGCTCCAAATACCGCACAACTGCACTCATCTCACACGCTAGCAAAGTAATGCTCAAAATTCTCCAAGCTAGTCTTCACAGCACCTGAACCAAGAACTTGCAGATGTTCAAGCTGGATCTAGAAAAGGCAGAGGAACCAGAGATCAAATTGCCAACATCTGCTGGATCATAGAAAAAACAAGAGAATTCCAAAAAATACCTACTTCTGCTTCATTGACTATGCTAAAGCCTTTGACTGTGTGGATCATAACAAACTGGAAAATTCTTAAAGAGACAAGAATACCAGACCACCTTACCTACTTCCTGAGAAATCTGTATACAGGTTGAAGAAGCAACAGTTAGACCAGACGTGGATTAATGGACTGGTTCCAAACTGGGAAAGGAGTACATCAAGGCTGTATATTGTCACCTTACTTATTTAATGCTGGCCTGGATGAAGCACAAGCTGGAATCAAGATTGCCAGGAGAAATATCAGTAACCTCAGATATGCTGATGACACCACCCTTATGGCAGAAAGCAAAGAACTAAAGAGCCTCTTGATGAAGGTGAAAGAGGAGAGTGAAAAAGCTGGTTTAAAACTCAACATTCAGAAAACTAAGATCATGGCATCTGGTCCCATCACTTCACAGCAAAGAGACAGGAAGACAGTGGAAACAATGGCTGACTTTATTTTGAGGGGCCCCAAAATCACTGCAAATGGTGACTGCCGCCACCAAAGTAACAGACGCTGCTCCTTGGAAGAAATACTATGACCAGCTGAGAGTCAATGCCTAGGCGGGTTGATAAGTCCGGGGTCCCTGAGGAGGAGAGAAGGATCTGGGACTCTCAAGAAGCAGGAAAGGACACACGTCTTTATTTTTCTCTACATTCCTCACTCTTAGTCACATAAAACGCTTTTTTCTTTAAGTCCAAAACTGATGATTACACAACAAACAACTCAATTTAAACTCTGTACTGGGGATTATAGGTTTTCCCTGGTGGCTCAGACGGTAAAGAGTCTGCCTACAATGCAGGAGACCGGGGTTTGATCCCTGGGTCAGGAAGATCCTCTGGAGAAGGAAATGGCTACCCACCCCAGTACTCTTGCCTGGAAAATTCCATGGATGGAAAAGCATGGTAGTCTATAGTCCATGGGGTCGAAAAGATTCGGAAATGACTGAGCGACTTCACTTTCACTTTTTCTTTTCACTAGCAATTATATAACAACAATGTATCTGCTTGAGGACGGTTTCTCCTTCTTAAAAACCTCACTAATCCTTATACCTTAGAATGTATGGGAATAGAGCTGGTAAAATGTTTCTATTGTTAAATTCTAATCCTGTTACCTTAAAATGTAAATTGTGGGAGTGGGTCTAGTAAGATTTTTACAACCTTGAGACATTCTTTTGATTTATTGTAATAACTAATTTTAAAAGTATATAAAACTCCCTTGCTTAGACAAGCGAGGGGGGCACTCTCCATCCCACTTCTGATGTCTGTGTCACAACCTTTCTGTCCCTTTTTCATACTTTAATGAAACTCTGCTACACAAGAGCTCTTGAGTGATCAAGCCTGGTCCCTGGTTTCAAAGCTAAATCTTCTTCTTCAGAGATCACGAATCTAACACCATTCACCGTAAGCTATCACAACCTAGACAGCATATTAAAAAGCAGAGACATTACTCTGCCAACAAAGGTCCGTCTAGTAAGCTATGGTTTTTTTCAGTAGTCATTCATGGATGTGAGAGCTGGACTATAAAGAAAGCTGAGCACTGAAGAATTGATGCTTTTGAATTGTGGTGTTGGAGCACACTCTTGAGAATCCCTTGGACAGCAAGGAGATCAAACCAGTCAATCCTAAAGGAAATCAGTCCTGAATATTCATTGGAAGGACTGATGCTGAAGCTAAAACTCCAATAATTTGGCCACCTGATGGGAAGAATTGACTCCCTGGAAAAGACGCAGATGCTGGGAAAGATGGAAGGCGGGAGGAGAAGGGGACGACAGAGGATGAGACAGTTGGATGGCATCATGGACTTGATGGACGTGAATTTGAACAAACTCTGTGAAACAGTGAAAGACAGAGGAGCCTAGCACGCTACAGCCCATGGGGTCACACAGAGTCAGACACGACTTAACGACTGAACAACATCTCTGAATGTCCACAAGTTTCACAGATGTTTCACAACTGCTAACATTTACTGAGCTCTTACTGTGTGTAAGCCCAGGGCTAAAAATGCTGTACTTGGACATGTTCATTCTACCCTCATGACACTATCAGGCGGGTCCTCTGAGTAGGTCCTTCAGTAAATGAAATAAAAAACTTTAGTTTACTTTATCAAAAGCATTTGCTGCCGCCGTCAAGCAGGGCAATGAAGCATCTGTCTACTAACGTAACCGTCGCCTCCCTTGATTTTTCCAGAAGGGAGACACATAGAAATGCTCATAAAGTGGTCTCTAGAGCCTTACCTCCAAAATTGTATGGAAAATATTGAATCTTCATGCTGCCTGATTGTCCAAGACAAGCACCCTGTCTTTGATCAGATTCCCAAAGCACTCTGTAGCTCCAAAACTGTTCAGACTCCCTCAACGTCACACTCCCGGGCCCGGGCCAAACTTGGAGCATCACATGCCCCCAGCGCTCTCACTACTCCATTTCTAGTTTCAGAGAACTACCTGTGGTGTTCCAAGGTCACAAAAGCACAGACCTTTTGTCTAGAGACTTCCCACTCACCCTTCAAACCCCAACAGACATGCAAGCTTGATGAAGTCCCTTTGGCATTTACCTCCACCCCAACAATTCTGACCTCCCGGTGACCCTCTATACATATTCACTTCCAAAAAATTTACCAAACAATAGGATAACATTTAGTGTACATGCTCATCTCCTTCCATGTAAGCTCCTTGAGATCAAGAACTATGTTATTTATTACCATTTTTACTATCTTAACCCGTCAACACAGTCCTTCACATATAGTATGGGGTCGATGAATTTGCTAAATTATTGATAAATATATAAACAAAACACTATAAAAATTATCAGTTAATGACTCTGTGTCTAAGAAGGTACTGTATGACACAAAATTTAAAAGAAACAATCTTTGTGTATATTGATTCAAAAACCTCGTATTTGTTGATCCTAGTTCCACAAAGAACCTGACAGACTCCTTACAAAATTCTTTCAAATAATGATTTTTGACAACTTTCTTCTTTTATCTTGTACTCTAATTTTTAAAGTTTGTTCTGCTTATAAAAAAAAATGCATGCTCATGATTATATCATGTATACACAATAAATAGAGTGTATAAAGAAAACATATATTGCCCATACAAGAAAATATGTGACTATCCATGTTTTTTACAAATTTTTTTTTCATTTTTCAAATAGACAAATTCACTCTTTGAGATTTAAAGTGAGTTGTCCAACTGTCCACGATCATGGAGCTAATAATGGAGAAGAATGGAACCAGAAGCCCATCCTTTCTAACATGTAGATCTAAAATGTATCTCTCCAGATACCAGGCTTCCCTAGTGGCTCAGAGGGTAAAGAATCCTCCTGCAATGCGAGAGACCTGGGTTCAGACCTTGGGTTGGGAAGATCCCCTGGAGGGAGGGCATGGCAATCCACTCCAGTGTTCTTGCCTGGAGAATGCCATGGACAGAGGAGCCTGGTGGGCTACAGTCCGTGGGGTCACAAAGAGTCGGACAGACTGAGCGACTAAGCACGCAGAGTCTGCAAGCCATGTCCTCCCCAACCCTACCAATATTCAGTTGCTGCCTGTTTTTCTCAAATAAAGTTTTACTGGAACGCAGTCTTGTTCTTTGGTTTACTGGTTTCCTACAGCTACAACTGCTACAACAGCAGAATTTAGCACTTGCAGCTCAGAGTATATTGCACACAAAGTTGACATTTATTAGCTGGTCCCTTACAGAAAAGAATTTGCTAACCTTTGCTCGAGACTATGCCATTCTAGTCTCAGAAACATGTATTTATTCTCCAGGTCTAAAGAATGAGTTCTTCTTTTAAGGAAAATTCCTTTTTCAGATGCTACATATGTAAGAGGTACAATGGTAAAATCCATAACGTAAGGGTCTGAATACTCGTCAGAGCTTCCTTTTAAATTTTTTCTTTAAAAAAATCAAAATACCAAAATGTATATTCGAATCGAAATGTCCTGCCAAAACCCAAAATATTTATTAAAGGAGGCACAAGCCATAAATGGCAGTGGGAAAGCTCTGGAGAGAAAAATCAATTCACCGGCACTTAATACAACTCTCCACAGAGTCTCCTCTTATGTCTGGCCACTGACGTCCTGCCCCTACTTGGCCCAAAGAATCCAAATCACCCAATAATGCGCCCCAAACTTTAGTTCCACCTTCTTGATCTTTGCCTTAACTAAATACTAACTGAACACTTATCTAGTTAATACTCTTCTTTATAAAGAATTACCTCAAAAAATAAAACACCAAAACAGCCTTCTCCTAAAAATAATATCCATAAAATCCAGGCTCAGTTGTGCTAGTTACATTTTTTTTTAATAAATAGCCAGTCAACCAGACAGAAAATAGACACGACTGAAATTAAAAGTTTCTATGTTCTCTCCTTCTCTAGCTAATAAAAAATATTCAACGATAATTCAATATTCCACCATGTCACTTCTCAGAGAACTCACTTAATTGTTCTTGTTTAATTTTCATCAGCTGTACACTCAAAGACATCAGAGGGATGCTCTGGGGAATAAAAGAGTTAGTGAATAAAAAGCTTGATCCATAATGAAATGTTGAAAATGTCATGCTCCCTCCAGAACCTGATGTACATATTATGTGAAGGGATACATGTGTGAGAACATTGTAACCAAAGAAACACAGATGTATAGAACAGGCTTTTGGACTCTGTGGGAGAGAGAGAAGGTGGGATGATTTGGGAGAATGGCATTGAAACATGTATAATATCATATATGAAACGAATCACCAATCCAGGTTTGACGCATGATACTGGATCCTTGGGGCTGGTACACTGGGACAACCCAGAGGGATGGTACGGGGAGGGAGGAGGGAAGGGGGTTCAGGATGGGGAACACATGTATACCTGTGGTGGATTCATGTTGATGTATGGCAAAACCAATACAATATTGTAAAGTAATTAACCTCCAATTAAATAAAACTATATTTTAAAAAAAAGAACACTGCAACCTCTGCTCATTACAGAAATTGTTTAGAAGTCTGCCAAGAGAAGAAATAACGCAGAGGTGCAAAATCTCTCCTCTTACAGTTCCAATACCTGGACTAAACCAAGGTTTCCCCTCTCCCTACCTCTAAGGCCTTGGACAACACGCAGGGGATTCTCTGAGTCGGTTTCTTCCTTAGTGGTTTGCTTTCACGGCTTTACACAAGACAGTGACATAACAGTGCCTCAGTGAGTGTGAATCCTCCCATCCCGAATCTGGGCTGATATTTTATCTACATGCAAAATATATGTGAATTTGCCAGAAAAATGTTACAGTCATGAGAAATTCGGGGCTTCAAAGATGGCACTCATGGTAAAGAACCTGCCTGCCAACGCAGGAGGTGCAACAGACTCGGGTTCAGTCCCCAGGTGAGAAGATGCCCTGCAGACAGGCATGGCAACCCACTCCAGTATTCTAGCCTGGGAAGTCCCATGGACACAAGAGCCAGGTGGGTTAGGGTCCACAGGGTCGCAAAGAGTTGAACACAACTGAAGCAGCTTAGCACGGACACATTAGAAATTTACGTGACTCTGAAAATCTGATAAATACACACAAAAAAGTTTAGTGGTTTCCAATGACAGTACTATGACTAAACTTAAAATGAACATGATCTCATAGAACTATCACTCCTTTAACTAGTAAATTCAAATTTTAATACATATATATGATTATTGAATCACTTATTAATCAAATCTAGAATTTACTGAATAAAAATAAATTTTAACTTAAATTAGCAGATCAAAGAAAGCCTCTCTGAGAAAATAGTCTTTCAGATAAAGTCTGAATGCAGTTAGTCAGGTAACGCATGAGAGCAAAGGTTCTCCAGAGCATGTGCAAAGGTCCTGAATCAAGGAAAAGCTTGTCAAACTCCAAAACCTAAAAGAAATTCGATGTATTTTAAATACAGAGTGCAATAGGAAACAAGATCCAAATGAGGCTGGACAGACATGTCTAGGATATGTTGAAAAGTACAAAAGTTAGTCTATAACACTGAAAGTGTTTATAACAGTGCAAAATACTGAAGATGGGAGATGAAATATTTTGTTTGGCATTTTTTAAAAACTCACCTTGGCTGCTTCCATAGATTCAAGGAAGAAGTGGAAATACAGTCAGGAGGCTCCTAGAGTATACCAGGCAAGAAATGACAGTCCTTCACTTCAACTGGTCAAAGTAGAGGTGGTAAGCAGAACTCTATGATGATTAGATGGGGAGAGATAAAGGGGCCAGTGTGTTCAGATCTCAGTTTAATCACCTAGGTGCATGGGAGTGCCATTCCTAAGATACAGAAGTAAGACAGACGTATATTAAGGGCAGAGGAGGAAATCAAATAAAATAGACGGCTGACTCTACAAACTGACACTGAGAAACACAAATGATACTACAGCAATATATATGAGAGCTGGTATCTTAGAAACAAAGATGATTCAGGAAGAAAATACACATGAGAATCAAAGGAAACGTACATCAACTGGCTACTGTGTACTGGATATGGGTCAAGGGCATGGTATTATCTTACTGAATTCTCCCAACTATCCTGTTTTTACCCACTTTACAATATGAAAATGCTGCTAATAACCAGATGATAACCAACCCAATATAATTCCAGATTGAGGCACTGCACCATACTGCCTCTCAGCAGAAAAGGAAAAGAGGGTCCAGTTAAGACCCTCAAGGGACTCAATTTACAGTTCAGACAGAAGAGCAGTCAGCAAAAGGGAGGCAGAAAACCAACCAACCAACCAACCACGAGAAGAAAGTGATAGAGACACTGAATTTCCAACAAAAATAAATGAATTTTCTCTTAAAAACTGCTGAGAAGTTTAATGAAATAGCATTACTAAATGGCTAAATATGAAAATGAGAAAGGAAAGCTGTGGAAAAAGACAGCTGTCCAGAAAAGAAAGGCAACTGAATAGACAGCAGAGGTCCCAAGAACCCCAATGGAATTCAGAAGGTATTAGAATAAAATCATCCAAGTAATGAAAAAAAGAAAACAATGTCAACCTGAAAATCTGTGCCCTACAAAACGATCTTTCAAGAACAAGAATAAGGACACTCTGGATAAACAAGAGTACAAGACTTGGGCTCTAACATTCCTATATCAAAAAACTTCTAAAGGATATATTTCACCAAATAAAATGACCCCACCAAGGCCAAAGAAGCCAAAAAGTATTGAGCAAAGAAATTACTAAACAAGTAAATCTAAACACTGTCTATAACGCTTAGATAAGAATAATATCTAATTTGCAGGAAATATTTTAAAGTTCCGAACAAAAGTACTCTAAGTAGATGAGAGTGATATGAAGAACAGGATTCTGTGGTGCTGAAACTGTTTCAAAGGAGAGTTAAGATTATAAACTTTAGACTCTGTCAGATAACTATGCACAGTAAAATCTAAAGGAATCATTAAAAAAATTTTTTCAAACAATGAGAGGGCAAAATGAAGTAAAAAAATGAAATACTAACTAGCTATACTTTAAAAGGAATAAGAGAAAAAAAGAAATGTATAAGAAGCAATACAAATCAAAATTCAAGATTTAGATGACATTAATCACAGAGCTACTACATCACACAATTCCAATAGGCATATTCACAGCGTCGTCTTCGTAAGAGGCATAAAGCAAAATATACAAAAAAGTAATGGACTTAGGTCATTTGATATCTGATTAGACTGAAATTAAAATTCATCTGTAGCAGGAATACTTAAAACATGCCATCTAGGATGGGTTGAAAATAAAAGGTTAAAAATAGATACACTAGATGAATATTAGTGGAAAAAAAGTGAGATAACTACACTAATAACAGACCAAATAGATGATAAGACAAAATGGTAGAAAGAGGGTGACCACATATAAAGTGAACAAAGTGTTTAATTAACCATGAAGACCTAGTCATTCTAAACTTGAATGCATACAATTTCAATATGTACAAAGCCAAAACAGAAACACAGGGAGAATGTGCAACATCACCATGATAGAGGATTATTTCCATCCACTTCTCTTAATGACAAAATGTTAGGCAGACCGAAAAAAAAAAAAAAAAAAACTTTTGTAAGGTATAGACAATTTTAAGGCACAATTAACAAGCTTAAATTTCTGGACACATAAATCCTTCAACTCAATAATAAAAGAATACAATCTTCCCAAGCACACAGTGGAACACTTATGAAAACTGATTAATTAAAACTGACAATAAAGCAAGTCTCACAAGAACCAAAGAACTGTTGTCACATAGAACAGTTCTCTGACAACAATTAAATTACATTCAAAGTCAATAATAAAAAGATAAATAACACGTTCATTTGTAAAATTTTCAAGGCATCAATAAATAGTGCAAGAATCAAAGAAGAAAATGATTTCAAATACTTACAAATAACATATAATGGAACACGTTACATACTAAAACCTATAGAATATATATTAACAGCAATACTTAAAGGGCATTTTATAGCCTTAAGTTCTTAGATTAAAAAAAATAGCAATGAGCTAAGTGGTGAACTTAAGAAGTTAAAAAAAAATCAGAATAAACCCAAAACAAATAAAAAGCTGGCAATAATAAAGATTAAAAAGTAATGAAGCAGGAAAACACACACACACAAATAATCCACAAGGCCAAAAGCTGATTCTTTTTGTAAAGACTAATACATAAGAAAAACGTCTAGTGATCCTGATAGAGGAAACCATACAAAAAAATTAGGAGTGAAAAATGAAACTTAGTTATAGAATCAGTAGAGATTAGAAAAGTAATTAGAGAATACCATACACAACTTTAAGGCAATCTATTTAAAATTTATACGAAATGTGAAATATTAAATCCATCATGTATATAATTTTATTCAAATATATAATTTTAAAACTACTGAAAAAGAAAGTAAAATTCTCATTCTCAATATTTAAATATTTGAAAATTCTATCAGTGCTTTAAAATCTTCTCACATGAGGCTCAGATTGTTACACAGACAAGTTTTGCCTAATTTCAAGGAACAGATTAGTTGAGACTCATACACACTCTACAAGTGGTGACAGAATGAAAATACTGTTGTATTCAGTTTACAGGTCAGTATAACCTTGGAGCTAAAACCAGATACGGGCAGTAAGAGAAGAAATATTATATATCAATCTTAGTTATAAGCACAGATGCAAGATACTAAAGAAAACAGAAAACGGAGTGCAGGATATTACTTTTAAAAGAGTAATAAAAACACATCAATCACACTAACAAATCCCCAGAATCCAAAGGGCATGTACCATACGGAAAAATATAAATATCACTCACAATATTAACAGATTGAAGGAGATTTTTTAAGTCCTAATTTAAGTATGTATAGAAAAAAATTTATAGAAACACCACCACTCACAAACTCTAAGCAAGATATACATAGAATGACACTCCTTAATGAAATATATACCATCATCAATGTCAACAGTGAAAATCAGGGAAAAGACAAGGATACCTAATACTGCTATCTGTATTCAAGAATGAACTTGAGGTCCTAGGTAGCACAGTAAGACAAGAAAAGAAAAAGAGAACAAACTAAAACAGATACATCTGTTTGCAAGGGGTATGAAAAGAAAAACAACTTTCATTATTCACACACAATATGAATATACAAAAAAGTGTAATGAAAGCACATAGAGAATTTTAGAATCAGTAAGAGAATTTAGCAATATGGCTAACTATGAAATCAATACCCAAAGATCAATTACACACACACACATATGTGTGTGTGTATGTATGTATGTGTATATGTATATATTAAATATATGGAACAATTTGACTATTTAATTTAAAAGAAAATACCATTATCAATAGCAGTAAAAATAAGGTACTGAAGAATGTCATCAAATGATATACATGACCTCATGAAAAAAATTATAAAACTTTGAGATATCAAAGAAGACCTAAAGAACTGAAGAGATACATGACTGCAGATAATCATCCTTAAAAATACATCAGTTTTTCCCCACTGATCATTAGATCTCATGCAACATAAACAAAATTCCTAAGAGGCTTATGAAAGACCTTGGCAAACTTAACTTTTAAATTTCTGTGGAAGAAGACAGGCCTCCAAATAGCTAAAAGTGAAAGGTACACATAGGATGAGAAGAAGAGAAAAGACCTTACTACCACATACCAAAATGTGGCATGAAACTTATTACAAAATGGCACTGGGGGATGGGTAGACAAATTGACCGAAAGATCAGAAAAAAAAGGACTCAGAATGAAAAACCCTTACAAACACAGAAACTTTCAGTATTGCAGAAACAGCACTGTGGAAGCCTACAGAAAGGACAGACTTCTCAATAAATGATTCTAGAACAAATGTCTATCAAGATATTTAAGAAAAAGCAGAATTAAAAGCCCTACTTGCCCCTCTACAAAATCTATCCCAACTGTATTAGAAACTTAAATGTGGGTGTCGAAACTATGAAATCCTTTCTTGAAGAAACATATAAAAGAATACCTTTATGACCCTGAGGCAGAAATGGATTTTCCAACCATGACACAAAACATGAAAAGGTAAAGGAAAAAAATGGCTACATTAAATGTAAGGCCTTATGTTCATCAAAAAATACCACAGGGAGTGTAAAAAGACAGGTCATAAAATAAGGGAAAGTATTTGCAGCATGCATGACTGAGAAAGAATTATATCCACATATATATCAAGAACACCCATGAATCAATAAGAAAAAAAAAAACAAGTCAATGGAAAACTGAGGAGGGAAGATTCTATAGAACAAACATGAATGATAAATAAATACATTTAAGATGTTTAACTTCATTAAGTATCAAGGAAATGCAAGTTAAGACCATAGTGAGATACATTTTCTATTTTATAACCCCTAGATTGATATAACAGGCTTCCCTGGTGGCTCAAACTGTGAAGAATCTACCTGTCATGCAGGAGATCTGGGTTCAACCCCCGGGTTGGGAAGATCCCATGGAGAAAGAAATGGCAACCCACACCAGTATTCTTGCCTGGAAAATCCCATGGACACAGGAGCCTGGTGAGCTACAGTCCATGGAGTCGCCAAGAGCTAGACACAACTGAGTGACACACACACACACACACACACACACACTGATACAAATTAGGAAGTCTGAAAATACTGAAAGTGGACAACAATATGTACCCATAATAAGCTTTTATGCTGTGGGTGGGTGTGTAAATTGGTAACAGCTCTGGAAAACAATTTGGTGCTATCTGAACATCTGCATGACTCTGTAACCTAGGAGTTTTACTCACGGATATCCAAGACAGCAAAAGAGATGACCAAGCGCGCATCAAGAGGTGTTTAGGAAAATATGCAGTCTCAAAAAATGGGAACCAATCCAAAGGTTCACGAACCGGACCATACAGAAATAAACTGAGGCACATTCACCAGCAATGGAAATGCACTAAGGCCACACACAGCAACATGGACAGACGGGAAACACAGGACACCAAGGGAAAAGGGCGAGAGGGACGCGGCAGCACCGGACAGACACCACATTTCTAACCCTCCATCAAGCAAAGCCCAACATCACGTTGCTTAGGGATACGCAGACATGTCATTAAGCTACTCTAAAAAGAGACAGAATATTTACCTCTGGCAAGAAAGATGGGGGAAGGCGGATAAGGAGGAAACCCACAAGGTTCTGATGATGCTCCAGTTCTGACAGTGAGTGGTAAGTCCCCAGGTCTTCCTCACGCCATCATTTAGCTTCGTAGTTCACATACACTACGTGTATTATTCTGCAGGTGTCCAACATCACAAGGTAAAATGTGTCTGGAATACCTGGTTGGGGTAAGGCTTATGAAAAGCGTATGCAAGGGAAGGATACAGAAGCTGCCAGTGTAGACAACAGTCAACAAACTCTTGCTGTGAAAGAGGGCTGGTCAGTGGAGAGAGGAAGAGGGAGAGTTGGTGTTTGGCTCATTAGGGTTTTGTTGTCTTTCCGATTATGAAATATTAGGAGCACAGAGGGGTCAACCACAACATTCTACAATTTTTCTTTCCAAAAAAATAATAATAAAGTGCTGCCAATAACTGCGGAAGCACCCTGTGTGCCCTCCTCGCGCCAAAAGGAAGGTAACTGTATTTCGTTTTTCTTTTAAACTGAGAGTTACGAAGGTATGCCTAGATGCTGATGGGAGTTCCCCAGGAGGCAGGAACCAAACGTGAATGTTGTCCACTTGCATCAGCACCACCCACTGACTCGCCAGCTCCAGGCACGTGTGTTAAGGAGCTTCCCGCTCAGCGCAGAGGGTCCCGGACCTCACTGCTGTCACTTCAGCACCCTTCTTAAGAAGCACACGCAGAGCCCGGGGGTCGCGCGGCCAAGAATCACTCACTGGCGTGGCCATCAGGGTCCAGCCTATAGTCACCCATTCCCCCGTGCTCTAACCAGCTGGGCCCGAAGCAAAGATGGAAAGAGAGAAGGAGGGGGAAAAAAGACTATTTTCTTCCTTCACTTTGAACCGTGAACATACCACAAGAAGGGTGAGGGCTTTCCTAACGGACTAACAAACTTGGCGGGCTGAGAGGAGACTTCCAAGTGTGAAGCATCACATTCATGAGAAAACGAAGGGAGGCAGGCAGAGAAGGAGTGAGATGGTCAGAGGGAAAGGGTTAGTGGGAACGTTCACCAGGAGCTCTCAGCGGGGACAGCTTCATTCCGTGGCTAATCCAAAGCCACCAGACGATTTTCCCCATGGCTGCCTCAGACAAAATACAAGCAGGTAAACAGCATTTGCATCGCAGATGGAATATGGTCCAAATCTGACCACCATCCTAGCGTTCACCAAAGATGCTCAGCAACATCGTGGTGATGTGCTAATACCTGACCCCCAAGTGTGCGATGGACTCAATTCCACAAGTTGAAATGAACCATCAAACCAGTCAAGCCTAAAGGAAACCAGTCCTGAATATTCGTTGGATGGACTGATGCTGAAGCTGAAGCTCCAAAACTTCGGCCATCTTATGCAAAGAGTTGACTTGTTAGAAAAGCCCCTGATGCTGGGAAAGATTGAAGGCAGGAAGAGAAGGAGGCGACAGAGGATGAGATGGTTGGATGGCATCACCGACTCAACAGACATGAGTTTGAGCAAACTCGGGGAGACGGTGAAGGACAGGGAAGCCTGGTGTGCTGCAGCCCATGGGGTCGCAGAGAGTCGGACACAACTGAGTGACTGAACAATCAGAACCTGAGCTAGCAGAAGCCTAACTAGTGTGTAATTACTGAAAACCATTAAATAAGAAGAGTCCCTTTGGTCTCTTTCTCCCACTCCCACCTCTGCACCCTCTCACACAGAACTGCAAAATCCATCTTCCACTTTTATCAGAAAATAAAAAACACTTCTGTGGTGTCTGGGTGCAAAAAAGGCAGTCAACAGCACGTGGTAGCTGAATGAGGTCTCAGTGTTTCCATTAGAAGATGTATAGTCAATTTTCAAGTATTCAGGTTATAAAAAGTTTCTCACGCGTGCGCAGACACACACACACGCAAATGCTACTGTGAATGCTCCCCAGTGGACTAAAGTTACACGTTCCAAGTAAGATCTACAACCCATTCTCCATCTTCACCACCCACACTGGAGGCCTAACAACCTCATCTCTCACCTGGGTTTCTGAAAAAACCTCACCACACACGGTTCGGGCCACCAACACTGACTGCCCCTGCGGTGCATTTTCCAGGCTGCAGCCAGAGGTCTCCCAGGCACAAAGCTGATGGGAGGAAATTGCAAAGTCTCCCGATCTTCCTGCCTGGCATCATCTGGCCCCTACCTTCCACCTCTCGAGCCTCACCTCTAACCCAGCTCTAACCCCTCCCCAAACACCAGGCCCTGCTGGTCCCCAGTCCACTTCGCCCATGTACCCCGCCCTTCCTCTCAGACCTCAGTTCAGGTGTGCCAGCTTCAGGAAGCTTCTCCTGATTGCTAGGTCAGACATCCTATCACAAACTCCTCTGATGCCTCACACCTCTCCTTTCTTTGCTTGGTTATTCAGTGAATGTTTCCCACATTCAGCCAATACAGAAATATACCCGTCTGTATGCAGGTCAGGAAGAAACAGTTAGAACTGGACATGGAACAACAGACTGGTTCCAAATAGGAAAAGGAGTACGTCAAGGCTGTATATTGTTACCCTGCTTATTTAACTTCTATGCAGAGTACATCATGAGAAACGCTGGACTGGAAGAAACATAAGCTGGAATCAAAATTGCCAGCAGAAATATCAATAATCTCAGATATGCAGATGACACCACCCTTATGGCAGGAAGTGAAGAGGAACTAAAACGCCTCTTGATGAAAGTGAAAGTGGAGAGTGAGAAAGTTGGCTTAAAGCTCAATATTCAGAAAACGAAGATCATGGCATCCGGTCCCATCACTTCATGGGAAATAGATGGGGAAACAGTAGAAACAGTGTCAGACTTTATTTTTGGGGCTCCAAAATCACTGCAGATGGTGCTTACTCCTTGGAGGAAAAGTTATGACCAACCTAGATAGCATATTCAAAAGCAGAGACATTACTTTGCTGACTAAGGTCCGTCTAGTTAAGGCTATGGTTTTTCCTGTGGTCATGTATGGATGTGAGAGTTGGACTGTGAAGAAGGCTGAGCCCCAAAGAATCGATGCTTTTGAACTGTGGTGTTGGAGAAGACTCTTGAGAGTCCCTTGGACTGCAAGGAGATCCAACCAGTCCATTCTGAAGGAGATCAGGCCTGGGATTTCTTCAGAAGGAATGATGCTAAAGCTGAAGCTCCAGTACTTTGGCCACCTCATGCGAAGAGTTGACTCATTGGAAAAGACTCTGATGCTGGGAGGGATTAGGGGCAGGAGGAGAAGGGGACGACCCAGGATGAGGTGGCTCTGAGTGAACTCCGGGAGTTGGTAATGGACAGGGAGGCCTGGCATGCTGCGATTCATGGGGTTGCAAAGACTCGGACACGACTAAGCGACTGAACTGAACTGAACTGTTTATTATTTTATATCTAGCACCCAGTATAGTACCTGCTACATGGTAGATGCTTAATTTTTTTTTAACTTTAAAAGTAAATCAATGCAAGACAGGAAAAAAGACACAGATGTGTATAACGGACTTTTGGACTCAGAGGGAGAGGGAGAGGGTGGGATGATTTGGGAGAATGGCATTCTAACATGTACACTATCATGTAAGAATTGAATCGCCAGTCTATGTCTGACGCAGGATACAGCATGCTTGGGGCTGGTGCATGGGGATGACCCACAGAGATGTTATGGGGAGGGAGGTGGGAGGGGGGTTCATGTTTGGGAACACATGTAAGAATTAAAGATTTTAAAATTAAAAAAATAAAAAACAAACAAAAAAAAGTAAATCAATAACTTCTTGCATATCAACTCTAAAACAAACATCAAAAATATTCAAGTGTGGGAATAAAAGTGTATCTAGTGCCCTTGAATTAAATGAGTACAATTTACAAACCTGGTATCTCATTTCCACTCCCCCCCCAAAAAAAACCACAACAAAAATATATGGGGTATAATTATCACTGCCTTCTAACAAGTCTTTGGTACCAAATTTGAGAAGACATTCATAATGCTCTTCAAAGTCTAAATTCCATAATCATTCAAATCCATCCCCTACCTTTATACTCATGTAGTACCCATGTAAATAGGATTTCAATCTTTCAGTTAGTCTGTACTTAGTTTATTTGAAAGTATCCTTGGAAGAAGTCTGCTTCCACACTTTGACATCACTTATTTGAAAAGCACTTTCTTACTGAGTCAATATAGAACTTACACCCAAAGACAGCAAGCAGTACCATGCTCCAACTGCAATACTGGCACTGAAATATTTCCTTCTTTATATCACCATAGTACCTCACACTGCAATTTGAATCTTAGCTCTCAAAAAAAAATTTACTGAATGAGTGAACAAGCGAGTAAATCAAAGTTAACCATTCTTGGTAATTCTCTTGCTATTTCAGTGAAACATATTCACACTGCAAAAAAAAAAAACAAAAAAACTATACATAGTCATTCATTTTTCTGAAGCTTTCGACATTCTTTAAACAAACCTTCAACAATAATGGATTTTGTTTAAGTAGAATTATTTAAAGTACTAGTGGACTACTTCTCACCTGATCCAATTCTACCAAAATTACTAGGGATAGTAAAGTGGGACACTGCAAAATGTACACCCATGTAAAAGAGAAACAGTTCCACATGGGCTGAAAGGGAAATGAAAGAATAAGAAGAGGCTAACAAGATCAAGGAGAAATTAAATATCAAAAGAAAACTAGAAACTAAATGAAGATTCACAGCACCCACAAAAGAACAGAACAGCATTCCATGGTTTGGGATACCAGTTAGTACACAATGAAGCTCTAGAAGGTACACAGCAAAGAACAATTATTTGAACAAGGATTGAAATTACATTGTTCAGTCTTCCCTTCCAAATTGCAAAACTGGGTTATGTATGAAACTGTAGATTCAATCTTGAAACATAATTACCCAGCTGATGACCAAAAGCTTTTCTCTGAGTTTTAAGGCATAGGGTTGCAAAATATTCCCAACATGAATCCCTATGTTCGAAAGTGAAGACTAAGTTTGAGGAAGACATAAGTTTGGAACTGACTTTAATGAGTAAATTAGGTCTAGAACATTCTCTTTGTCATAAAAATCTTGTTTATATTCTATAGCAAATACAGTCATTCATTAATAAATTCTTCCTATGCCAATTTCAACTAGAACTTGAGTTCTGGGCTTAAACTGGAAACTGGAATCGTGTGTTACACTGAAACACTTGGAGGTCACAGAGAGAAGGACATTTTAATCTGAACTACCCAACACTCAAGGAGAGGGTGATGTTTACATGTTTTTCCTATGTGGGATGTAATTTTGACCCATTTTATTCAGAGGTGTATCTGGCCACTCCATAATGTTTTTACAAACATTATATGGGTTTCGGCTATGATCACAATATCTTTGAGACTGTGTTTTAAATGCATTTCCAAATGTATTATATGGCAATTATAACCAGCACATTTCCCTGCTAGCTTCTGAACCAAGGGCCACAGCACCAGTAATGGCCAGTGAGGATAATAAAATTATAATGCTGATGTTCTGCAATTGGGAAATATTTTTAACTACAGTATAAAACCCCTCTTGAAGTGTAATGGAGAGTTTCACTTTATTTTTCCAGCTTGAAGATGCAGGCTTTGAGGGTCTATCACTTTGCCAATATGAAGCAGCTATTTAACAGCAAACATGGCAAAAGAAGCTAGATTGCCAGAATTCAGTTAAAGAAACTACTTTCTCCAAATTAGCTTAAAATTTCCACTGCTGAATGATATAACAGGAAGAGTTTGAAATTGGGACTATCAAAATCTTGATTTCCATGCTGCCACTGCCATTAAAAATATATACATATGGGGAAGGAACTGGATTATCTGGAAAGGAAATCACAAAATCAGAAAAGGAAAAATAAAGGGGGCATTCAAGACAGGAATGTCTGTCTGGAGGTGGTGCAGATGCCTAGACCACAACTGAGTCCACTGTTGAGCTGAAGAATCTGCTCTCTTCCATCCAGCCTTCGCAATGGATCTCCTCTATGCCTGGTTCACAGTGATCCTGACATAAAATCCTCCCCAACATCCCCAGGTCAAAAAATCTCTTCTTTCAAGAATCATACTCTATTTGCCCATGAAATCTTCATTATTATATCCCTCTCAGGGTAGGATCTTGCTCCCACAAAGCCCTCTAGGTCCTATAATTGCGAACACAGGGGATGTATGCATAGCATGTACTAAAAAGATATATTAGATAAGCCATCAGTAAGAATTATGATGGGGAGATAAAAACTAACTGGCTAGATGGACACAACCAACATCTTACAACACTATGTTAAAATGTGAGGGGCTAAATTGATGCTATGCTATGAATCTCCAGATAATGACACACACACACACAAAAAACAGAACTTTTGAAACCATTCATTATCCATTTTTATCCATCTTAAGTAGAAATAAAAGTAATTACTGACAAGATATGCAAATGTGCATCCTTTCCACAACCTGCTCGTCAGTATTTTACACAAGATGAAAAGTAGAGGGCCTAGAGCTGTCATTTCAATATCTTCCTTCACAGAAGCTAGGTCTTTCCCTAGTTTAAAGTCCTCGAAATGCCTTGTAGTTAAGTCTTGACTTGAGCGATCTGAGATTCAAAACCTTCCATTTGGATGCCTTGCAATTCAGCTAAGCACCCCAAAAGGGAATGTTTAAATTAATGGAAGATTAAAGCAAGGAAGAACATTCTAAAAGGTATTCTGTAATGGGGCTTTGTCACCACCTTCTCTGTTTTATTGGGAAAACAGTCTTTTCCCAGGGGCCTGAAAGTTTATATGCCAACCATCAGTCTCGTTTAACTATTCGAACTTAAAAATGTCAGAGAAGAAAAAAATTAATGGAAATGCTGACATGCTATGAAGTCAAGAGGCATAAGCAGGTGCTCCTGCAACCCAGGGTCATAATTCAATCAAGCTGTATTGTGACGTCATCTGTTACAGAAAAAAGCCAAATGGTTTATGAACAGTGCCAGAACCCCCAAGATTAAATTACAGCCCTGATATTTAATCAGGGGTCTTACTTTGTTATTTTTAATAACACAATACATTTTAACAGTTATTCGTCAACTGCCTTAGCCAAATTAGAGCAGGTGAAGACAAGTGACCTGGATTACAAGGGCCATCTCTCACGATCTGAACTTTTATTATTTTTCAGAAATGGAAGATCATAGAAGTTTCCCTCCTTTTAAGAAACATACAGTTGGTACCAACAAATTGAGTCCAAATCTTAATTAAAAGCAGCATGGGGTCCCTGACCAGCGGGTCAGGACATCTGCATTTGTGTCCTATTACAGCCCATAACCAACTGTATGATTTGAGCAAAAGATATTTAACCCTCCCAAACCTTGGCTCTTTATTTAAAAAAAATCATAGACCATCTCTAAACTCTCCTGATAAGTCTAAATTTCTATAAGTCTTTTACTTAAAAAAAAATATTGCGTAATTTCTTTGGGATTCCTTGAGGATCAAAGTGCAAAATCTGTATAGCTGAAAAGATGAACTTTTAATTTAATCAAAAATCATTACCATCGAAGAGGCATTTGTCAGCTAAAAATTTAGGGGCAATATCAGTGTCAGCAAACGAAACAGGTTCTTTAAAAAGTCATGTACAAATAGTGCTGAACGTGTGAAGGGTTGTTTGCAAAACAAATCAATACAGGCACATCCAACAATGGATTGCAGTTAATAAACCACATATAGTAATTACCACCAATGGCAGTTTAGAAAGTCATTCATTAAATGTTAATTGTCACACAGAAGTACAAAAGCAGCCATTTGAACAATCAAGTGGCTGCACCTTTAAATAAAATACTTTCTTACAGCCCTGAAATTCATCCATATAAACTGACTCTAAACACACCTGGGTATTTGATATGCTGATTAACTGGGCCTTTATTTATTGCTGAAATGAAAGTAAATATGACAAGCTTTCCAATACTTTTGCTATTCCTTTGAGCCTGATATAAAAAATATATATATAACATATAAAACGTATTAATCAATCTTCTCTAAAGATTAAATTGCTATTTCTCTTAGGTCTCTCATAAGCATTAAGAGACATATGGTTCAAAAGGACCCACCTAAATTCATGTGCCTACTTTATTGCTGAGTCTAAGTGGGCTCACAAATTTAGAAAATGGATAACCCACATGTAAGCTAATAAACTTGGTGGTCAATTTTGAAAACTTTATTCAAAGTAATAAGAAACCGGTAACCAAGAAAGAAAAAAAAAACCCTATGATATGCTTTACTTTATTTTCCGTAATACTCAGCGCCATCCAGTTGACTTGGAAGAACACCTGGTCATAAAAAATTAGGTCATAAAAGACAAAAAAAAAAAAGAGGGGATTTTTTTTTTTCCTGTTCCTACCTAGCTTCATTTGGATGCTCTGTCTGTGCAAAATCTGACTTACCCAACATACAGATATAGGTTCTCAAAGTCTGGCCAAGAACATTTTGGTTCCAGACTTGTAAACCAAAGAACATTTCAAAACACACCATGTTCCTTATTAGACAACTTCAGATCTGTTATCTTGGCTTATGGGAACAGACCTAAATGGCATCATAATACTAAAAGTTGAAAATCACAGGCCTGGGGCCACCAGGACTCAACTCTCTGCCTTGGACGAGGTTGCAAACTTCCAATATAAAATGCAGTTTACCATTAGGAGTAAATGTTTGATCTATAAAGCTTCCAAAATTACTTTGTTTATCATAGCAGATGAAAGCAAAAAGGAATAATTTTAAGCTCAAAACAAAACTGTTTATATGACAGTCTTGACTGCTCCATGATTCTAAGCATTTAAGACAGATTCGAGCAATTAACAGCATAAACTTTCATTACATAGTTCTATTATATATGTTTATGCGACTTAGCTGTTCATCTGTTATTTAAGTGATTTCCTCATTACAATAGTAGGGTAAAGATAATTTGCTGATGCTGTCAAAAATGTTAAGCATTTCAGGCTCAACAGATCTCGGATCCCTACACTTGTTTAATGCATTTTATTTACTTAAGTCAGTGTCAAATAGAGTACTGCTTCTTCCTTCTGAATTTAGAAAATGTAACATTTTAAGCACATGTCTGGTAATAGACATATCAAAACTTAACTTCAAAGCTGCTTATTTTAGGGATGCAGATAGAATTCAAGATTTTTGTTCTGGAAAATTAGGTTTCAAAGATCTAACAAGAAACTGTAAGACTTTTTTACAGTTAAAGATAGGAAAGCATTTTTTTAGATATTAACAGAGCAAGCTTGGTTACCTCAACTTGGGGTTTGACTAGGTTCATAAAAACTGAAAACAAAATATTTTTACTGGTACCCAAGCAGATTGCTAATTTATAGTAGAACCAAGCCACAACTTTGAAAATACCCACTATATTTTCCTGGTTAAAAATATAATAATAATAATATGAAAGAGATACTAAGTCACATTGAAATCCAACATAAACTACAAAGCTAGCTTATTTGGATAATAAAGCAGGAAAAATAATGGACATGGCTTATACCATTAGTGTAAACATGTTTTTTTTAAATGTTTATCTATTCTAATGATCAGGAATAGTATTGTACACCAAGCCTCATGTGTGTGCTTGTGTGTGTGTGTGTGTGTGTGTGTGTGTGTGTGTGTCTTTGAAAAGACACTAAACTAGGCAGACAGACCTATGTTTAGAATCTAACTCATTCCTGGCTGCCTTGAAAGAAAGTAGTTTATCATCTCTGAATCTTGGTTTCCTCATTTATGAATTGAGCATGGTAATCCTGGCATCTCATTGGGTTCTTGTGAGGATAAAGAAAATACAAGAGTATAAAGTGCATAGCACACTGCTTGGCATAGTAAGAAGCACTTTAATTCCATCAGTATTATGCCCATCCACACCCTATTATTCAATAACATCCTGCAAATAATCACAGACCAGATCAGGCAAAACAGAATGATCAACGATCCAAAATTCAGCTCCAAACCTTAAAAAACAGTCAAAGGGCACATATACATTTAGAAGCATTTGTAGGCACAAAGATCAGTACACAAATCCTGAGACACTGTTATGCAACACAAATTACAGAAAACACAGAGTCCTGAAACCAGTGTTACTCCAATAAAAGGATCTGCAGGGCCACAGAGAATCAGCAAATCAAAATTTGTTTTTTTAGAATAGCAATGAACACATACTTGAGAACCTCTTAACATGGGCCTCAGTTTTCCTTGGCTGTACAATGAAGGCACTGGGCTGTGTATTTCTAAGAGGATCCTACCCCCAAAATTGTATGATTCTAATGAAATGGGTTTAACACCACATTCCTTATTTTTTAACCTGTTTATTTACTCTTCGTTTTACAAAAAGCCACACAACCATTATGAACTGCACTGTAATAGTAAGGCTGTTTAAAACAGACACACACACACACACACACACACAATTAAATAACTCTACTCCACAAATACCTTTGGGGGAGACCAATTTTTTTTTCACACTGTAACCATGAACTCAAACTGTACGGATGGAAATTAATTCAGGATGCTGGCCATTTGACTCTTCTCTACAATACAAAACGACCCACTGGATCGATATTTTTTTCTTACTGAATTTTCTAAACTGATGTGTTATTTGGATGTCACATGGATACTGGTGAACAAACTTGTGTGAATGTCAAGAGACATTTTTTCGCTTCCAGAAATGACCATGACAGGGATGTGGTGTTTTATTGCTGCTGTTAATTGTTAAAACACCCATTCATTTGGCACCTTTAACAAATGCTGAACACCTAAGTAGAACTAAACAGTTACAGGGGGGGAAGGCTCAACTTTTAAACTGAGGGAGAAAGATGCAGAATCCGTCACAGACTAAGTGTAAATACTTGTAACAGATGTGACCAGGGCTATTGTTGAGTATGGATAATTTCAGAGCCCCAACTTTCAAACCACTTTTTAAAAGATGCCAAAGCTAGTGTGTTTTTCTTTTGCTCATAAAGGAATCAAAGGTGACCAAATAAAACTGCATTTTTGTTATATTAGAAAATAAATCCCTATTCATCAATAAATTATAGATTCTAGAGGCATTTTTTTTCCCTTTTGGATAACTTGGCCATCCTACTTTTTAATGAGAATAATTTTCCAGTCATCCAGGCATGTGGATGCTGTTAGCTTGTTTTAAGATCAATGATATAATGGATCTGAAATCCCTTTATAAAAGTCACCATATAAATTTCAACTATTTCTTACAAATAATTCCAGAGCCCACCAATTCTCCCTGTTAAGGTCATCCACACTCTGAACTATCATGGCTGAATTGTTTTAGTGCTCTCTGCTGAACACCTGCAAACATCAAACAAAAACGGCTGGTCCTTTCCTGGGTTGACAAAAGCCTTTCATGTGAAAAATGCTCCCTGGGAATGTCAGGCTGTAGCTCAGGTTACATTCCATTCTCCCTAGCAGCCTCACCATTTCTTAAGGTGGTAGGGAAAACCATGTTTGTGAAATGAAAGATTAAAGGCAACATGGCCACACTTTATTTTCATTCTCATACTGCAAATCACGATGGAGTGTCCTATATATGAATGGAACTCACAGCTACAGAGAACTTGAAGCCTGAAACATCACCATGCCTCACTTTGAAAGCAAGAGCGGTTTACCCCAACATGAACAGTTCACTTACACTTCGGATCTCTTTTCCCCTGGACCCAGGTTTCAAAGCTGCCCATGAAAATGATATCTGAGCACCCTTGCTGGGGACAATGGATATTAACCGGATATACATTTAGAAAATTATTTCTCAGTCCAAAGTTTTCTAGTTCATCCTTTCAGGAAAGGGGCAAAATGCAGTTTTCCTCATTTTTTTTTTTTTTTTACTTGTTGTGCTTTAAAAGAGGACTTAGCTTTGTTACTGAGTAGAAACAAAGCCACTTACTATGTCTTGGCCAGATGAGAAAAATCAACACTCCAATCTGTACTCTGTATATTACAGTCCCCATCATACTGCTTTGGATGAATACCCTGCATTTGCAATCTAGCTGCTAGAACAAAATAGCCACTACACTTTTTACCTTTATAAGTAAACATATGGGCCTGAAAACTACACCTTTGGCCGGTACAAAGTCACTTAAAGTTCAACACCTTAAAAATAATCACAACATATTCACTGGATATATCACAACCTATCTCATTAACGATGAAGTCTCTGTCTTATACAGATTTACTGTCTGTATAAGACAGGTTTACGTATACAGATATACTGTCTGAAGAACTGTGTAAGTTTCAATATATGACCACTTACCAAAATTCATCAATACATATTCACACTCATCCAGCCTATACTCTGTAAACACTTAAACATCACAGCAAAGACTTCATTTAAATGCGAACACAGAAAAGGGACCAAGATGCACAGTCGTATTTTCAATACAACATAATTTCATGCTTCTAAATCAATCTTACTTTATTAAACCATACCAAAACTGATATACTTAATTATTCCAAATGTGTCAGCTTTTACAAAAAGTACAAAAGAGTGTTTTTGCACTGCCTCTGAAAGCAGTCTATCTCTGAGCCTTTCTGACATAATCTACTTTCAGATTTCAACTGAATACACATTTTCTTAAGGAAAATCTTGAAGAAAACTACTGTCAGAAATAAAGTTAGTTTTGATACTAACATGAAAAATTAATTTGCCTACAACAGACACTTGCACTCATCTTTCCTTCAAAACTGTAGAGAACACAATATAGAAATGTGGAAGAAACAGTATGAAAACAAACAAAAAAAAAGTAAGTCCCAAATTAGAAATATAACAGGTTCCAGGACAGTCAAAACACAAACATGTGGTCAAGAGTCCTTTTAATCAAAGTAGACTCCCCCCAAAAAAGATAAAATGTAAGTATAGGAGGCATCTCATATTTCATAAATCGAGTTTTAGAGATAATTCCCTTAGACTTATGGGGCCAGCAAAAGGAGAAGTAACTTATTTGGAAATGAGCAACTTTTAAAAGCCATTAGTTTTAGAAAAAACATACCAATTATACAAATCACAAAGATGAATAGGTTTCTTTCATTGCTACAGCACCAAATGAATATTAAGAGATGTGAAATTATCTTCAATAGCTAACAGACAATTCCACTGATATCTCATAGCTAAACGATGTCAATATTTACCAGTCTGACTTAAGAACAGGACTCTGTCTAATGTCCTATTAGGTACCACTGCCAGAACTCCTAAGATACTATAGCTGTTTAACAGGCATAAATGGATCTAAGCCTTGAACCTAAAAGGACAGCAAGCAACAATGTATGCCTCCTTCTGATATGAAATTCACTGGACAAAAAATAACTTTTTAAATGAATAGCATATTTTCACTTTTAGTAAGAGACCTTCAGAGAGTCCCCTATTAAAACTCCTCCTTAGATACCAGATAATCATTGCACACACAGATGCCTTTGTGAATACCGCTAACGTCTTTTGAAAGCATCAGCCAAAGGTCTTTCATTTATAAAATGTAAAAGTCCTTCCAAATTTGTAACTTTAAACATAGCAAAAATTCACTGTACAAGTAAATACTTAGGAGGAGAAAAACAGTTCTAGCACCAAAAAGGATATTTTAAATACAAATGAATTCATATTCAGCTCTTGGATTAGAAAGAATCTATTTACAGCTATGGTTTACTACGCAGCATTCATCTACAAAATTAAGTGCTCATTTTTAAAAAGGGTTAATTATACATAGTTCCAAGAAAACTTGATTATTTTCAAGGAATCTGCCCTTTTCATGAAAGTTAGATTTTTCCCTCTATTTTCAGTAAGGAAACATTAATTTATTCCCCCATGTTAATACTGCCTTATCTTCACAGGTTTGATTACAACTATATTAGAAAATTGCTTTTAAATTAAGTGACAGAATTCTGAGGCAATTTTCTTGATTCAAAAAAAAAACTTTTAATTTTGCAGAAGATAACGTTTTTGCCTAAGTTATACTACTAATGGATAATGAAATAACCATATCATTACAGGCTAAAATTTCAATGACTTTTGCAGAACACTTTAACAGAGCCAAAAATATACCATGAGTGAACAAACAGCTAAGAACATTTAACTACACACTAAGAAAAGAATTTACATACTTGAGCCAGTAAAATGTCCACTCGCCAGAGAAGTTGGTCCATTTTTCCCACTGCTCACAGGAGGTGAAAACATCTAAAAGAAACAAAGAAATATTACTGTTGAAAAGAAGACATCCGTGCCTTCAGAGATCATCTGAGACCTTTCATACTCTCACTATATAATGTACAGTTTACGCTAAGTGTTCATTTTAGTAAAATACATCACCATCCAACTTAAAACTAAAACAGGTACAATATTACCAATCACTCTTACCCCCCTACCCCTTTACCACTCTGCTCTTTCTTTTTCCTCAGGTTCAGTAAATCGCCAGAGCTAGGCAGTACTACATTTTAAACCACAGCACAGTCCCCATAATGTTAACAAGATTCAGTTTGGAGGGCAGCAAGCTCTCTAGAAGACACGAGTTTTACAAAGGAGAAGAAAAAAGTTGTTTATTTTATATTGAAAACCTTGGCCATAAACGTGGCAATGTCCATTTCGATCCCGTATAGGATTTGCCTGTCATATGTGAACCCAGATAAAAATAAAAGTGCCACCTGCACTAAATTCTCATTTCGTCTCTAACATGAGAGCATTTTGAAGCAAGACTCTCTCCCCCTCTCTCTCTCTGTCTCTCTCTCTCTCTCACTCTCACTCTCTTTCACTCCCTCTCTCTCCAGCATTTATTTCGACCCTAATTGGTTTCCCTCTTCTTCGACGTTATCTAGTGGATAACGCGCACCTTCCCTGAGTCAGAGCCTGCAGAAAGCAAAGGAAGGAATGGAGAAAGTGCAGCAAGCAGAAAGGGGGCTAAAAGCTGCCTAGGGCTACATTTCCTGGCAAAACTTCCGAAAGCCATTTCTCCAAAAGGTCTAGAAGAGCAGCAGCAGCAACAACAGCAGCAGCAGCAGCAGCAGCAGCAGCGGCGGCAGCAACAAGAAAAGAGAGCCCCCCACTTAGAAGGCGGTTTGGATTTTGTGTGTTTTGTGGATTCTTTTCATTTTGCTTTGCAAATGCATCTGACACCAAACTCATTTGGCATTAAAAATGAATTAATTCCCCTGACATGCTTGGGACTTGGTTTGGGGAAGGGAGACAAAGTGATGGAGAAGGACCAAGTTCAGCCGTAAAACTCCACAAGTGTCTAAGTTCTGCTTTGGGCTGATCTCCCCGACTACGAAATTTACAAAGTCTAAAGGATTTCTAAAGAATGTGTGCTCAGCATATACACACAGGGGTTTTCAGAATCCCAGGAAAAGATTTAAGTGGGAGGAAGGCAGGTCCTACTGATTCCAAACCATCATCAGTTTAAAACTTTGAGCCAACTGAAGTCTCCTATTTTCTCTTTTCCATTTTCAGAAAAACAAATAAGTAAATAAATTGAGTAGCACGCAAAGTACCAGTACTTTTAGTGTTCTGATAAGGCCAAGTTAAGGGGTGGTTTACAGTTTTAGGGGTGTCTGTTTTTCCCTTCCACTGGAGTGGGACTCCATTATTTGGGGGTTCGGTGGGTGGTGAATTCAAAGCAAGTAATCATAGTGAAAAAAAAAAGCCGGAATCCTCCATCACACCCAAAAACTGTAGTTAAACTTATCAAAAAGACCTTCATGTTTACCAAGGATTCAGCCAAATAAAAATTTTTCCTGTCCTTCAGATTCTGTTGGTTTCTAGCTCAAAGTGCTTGGGTTTTTTGGTTTGGTTTTGTTTTGTTTTACAGCTGTTGTTAGTTTCCACCGTTCTTTCTTACCGCACTGAAATCCAGTAAATCACTCAGCTCTTTGTCCGTGCCTAAGGCAGCCATTCGCTGTTGGTGATGCATTTTAGCAAAATCACACAAACCTAGAAACATGGAAATAACCGCAATCAGAAAATCCAGTCCCAATCCTTGGCGAAAACACAATCGGATTTTTGGAGACTGGGGGTGGGGGGGTTGGGGGTGGGGACATGGGGGCGGGTGGGATTAAGGTGGAAAGGAGGGAGGGATAGGAGAGTTGCTGGGTTTTTTTTTTTAAGATGGAATAGACAGCAATAGCAAAAAAAAAAAAAAAAAGCGATATTGATACTGTATTTCCAAAGAGACGATCAAAACTGGTAACATCCACTATAAAACCAAATCCGGGAAAGGGGAAAAAAAAATTTGCCGCTCCTCAGCGCATCATTTTATGCAACAGGAGGTACAGCGAGAAATGAATGGATCACAGAGAAAAGAGAAACTACTCCGAACGATCCGGTCTCAACTTTCCCCCCCACCCTCCACCCCACCCCCCTCACACACACACACTCGCACACACACGCGCGCGCACACACACTCACACACACACACACCACTCCCCTCTGCGTTTCAAAGTAGCTATAAAGAAATTAAAGATGAGCGTCTCTGGAGTGAAAACACGTCCAAAGGGGGAGGGGTGACAGGGTCGGCGAAAAGGACGGGGGGCGGGGGGGTGGCCCCGCGGTGGAGGGTCGGGGCTTGTAATTGTCCAGCGCCCTAATTTGTGAAAGAAAGGGTTGTAAAAATTAAAGTCAGGCCCTTGGCAAAGTCAGCGGTCCCTCCGAGCGGCAGCGCCGGGGAGGAGGGCGTGGGGGGGCCCGGGCGGGGAGGAGGGGGGTGCGCAGGGACGAGGGGGAGGGAAGAGCGCGGGAGGGGAAGGGGTGTCTCCAGCGGGAGCGCCGGGGAGACCGGGCGCCCGCGGCGCCGGAGGCGCGGAGCCGCGCGCGGGGCCGCCGAGCCCGAGCCCCCCGCGCCGCCCGGCGCTCCGGCCCCGCCGAGCCCGCCGCGCTCGGCGCCGCTACCTACCGCCCGCGCGCGAGAAGGGGCTCTCGGTGCACCGCCGGCGCCCAGGCGGCGTTCATGTCTACCCGCCGCCTCAGCCGCCGCCGCCGCCGCCGCCCGCGCCCGCTCGGTCCCCGCCGCCGCCGCCGCCGCCACTACAGCTCCGCAGACAGACAGCCAAGATCCCTGACTCTTAACACCAACTCTCTTCTCCGGGGAGGGGAGGGGACGGGCGGAGGGGGAGGGGGAGACACGCCGAGGCGCACGGAATTGCAAGTTCAGCAAAGAAATGGGTGGGGGGGCGGCTCCGGCGGGGCGACGCGGCGCGCGCGGGTCGGGCTGGCTGGGATGCGGACCCCCGCCCGCCCGCCGCCACCCCACCCCCGAGAAAGAAAAGAAAAAAAAATCATCTCCACACCTCCCCCGCCTCGCCAAAAAAAAAAAAAAAATACAAACGAAATTTCACCGAGCACCTCATTTTCCCTCAGATCGTCAGTTACAATCTGAAGCCTGCACCCTTCAGGGTTGGGGTTTTTTTTTGTTGTTTTTTTTTTGCCCGTTTCATCCAGCCGAGGCACACTTTGAAACGGATTCCACTTTACGTCCCCTCACTTCTTTCTTTCTCTGACTCTCCCGTTCCCTCTCACTCACACATCCACACACGGTAAAGCAAGTTTATACTAGGCTGCAAATACACGTGATGCAAAAAGACTTTGCCAAGAGGAACAATATTTTTTTTTTCTTTTCCAGATACAAACCAAGCGACATTTTACTGGGGAGATTTCCCGATCGGTAGTTCTGCGTTGGGGGGGGGGGGGGTGGCGGGGGGGAGGCGAAACCTCAATTACATACTTTTTTTTTTTTACCCCTCCCTTTTAAGTCATAGAATAGTATAGCTGTGAACTTCGCCAAAAAAAAAAACAAACCTATTTTTGAGGGTAGATGTTTTGTTTTACACTTGAGTTCCTAGGCACGCTAAGTCCCCGTTCGCCAGCACGATAAGTTTTTCATTCAACATTGACCATTACAGGCCCTGCATGCTCTTAAAACATACTTTTTCACATCACTTTTTAGGATAAAAATTAAGCTGCATAATTCTACCGTTTCGTAATAACAAGCGTGCTTCAGGCAGTATATGCAACACTCTATCTTAACGTGTGCTAAAATACACATTCTATAAACCCAGTTATGGCTAGATGTGCGAGTACATACACAAAACGCATGCACACACTTTTTCCCATTGGCAGTTATTTAATAGGTTGTTCCTTTTGTTTTAACAAAACACTGGGATCGAAATTTTAAAAATTAAATTCAATTACAAACAGTTTACTCTGACAGCAAATTGTAACGTTACCTTAAGTGGCCACAAATATGCTCACAATATTCCAAGGAAAGTGACTTTAAAAAGAGAGACAAAAATCTTCTGCAAGTACTGAGTATCTCACATGTGTATCCCCCAAAAAAGTATTTTAACTGGTACTCAGTTCTGTTCCAGGGATATCCACAGAACACAAGATTATGCACCTGGCTCTGGGTTTTGCATTTTCCACCATAAAACTGCAACAAAACTCCCTCCCCCCAAAAAGAAATCATTAAAAAAAAAATCCAACAACTTTTTCTTATTGTTTATAAAAAAATATCAACACAGGATAGTGATAATTTTTCCTCAGACAAATCTTGTTGGTGGCTGTTTTTTTTTTTCTTCTCCTCTTACAAAGTCTTAAACTTGTTCCAAGTTTAGAGGTGTCTCATCCTCCTCCTCCTCCTGATCATCACCATTGACTCCCCCGTGGAGTCACATTGATAATAATAGGTTTCCCTGAAAGATACATTGTAATCCATTCACATCCGGGCACTGCGGGCTTATAAAGAGAAGGCGCTGCGGCCGCCGCGGCTCCTCCAGACAATGACTGGGGAGGGGCGGGGCGGGAGCGGGAGACCATAGAGTAGTAAACAGAGCGCCTAGAGAGGTAGCCAAGATGGCGGCGCGTGCGGGCCACGCCTCCTCCGGGAAGGGAGGCGGGCGGCTGGGTGCGGGCGGGCGTCGCGCGTGCTGCCGGACCGCAGTGGTACCCGAGGCCAGGGCCTTTCGCGGGCCCGGTGCTCCTGCGCGCTGCTGCCTGTTCCTAGCTCTTGTCCTTCTCTGTTCTTTGACCCCAAAGTCTGGCTTCTAAAGAAATGAAGGAATGAAACTCCGTAGACTTGCTTCAAGAAGTCGGATCCCCTGAGGGCGACTTGGGAGAGGGAGGCCAGGAGAGGCCACGGAGGCCTCCTCGACGGAAAACCGGAGCCTGATCCTCCCTCAGTGTGGAGCCGGTCCTCTTAGCGAGGCTTGGCTGGCATGGAAAGAGGCAGATGAGCCAAGATGCAGCTCGCTGGCCTTGGGGAGGGATGTGGGTCCTCACCTGCACCACCGCTCTCCCACCTTTTTCTAGACTCCTGGCGAAGAGAACTCTTAAGTCCAGAAAGTCTCCACTTGAAGAAGACGTTCGTCTGTTTCCTTGTAGACTTAGATTTTTTGGCCGTGGCCCGGGCTCGTGGGATTTTAGCTGCCCAACCAGGGACTGAACCTGCAGCAGCGTCAGTGACAGCGTGGAGTCCTAACTGCGGGACCTCTAGGCAAGTTCCAGTTCTATCCGGTGACCCACTACTAACTCAGTGGACGAGTTCTGGCGGAGAAAGTCTTCTAGCCAGTTTTCTGGCCTCTGAAATGCAAATAGCAAATGCCTGCTTTATGAATTTAATAAGAATTAAAGGGATAAAGATAAAGACGGAGATGCCCGGAAAGAAATCGTCTCTTTCCATCTCTAATTCTTCACTAAGCCAACTGATATCTCTAATCTAGCCCATGGGATTTTAAATGGAGATTTCTGTACTCCAGAAGAATAGCATTTAGCCCTCCCACCGAAGAAAAGCAAGTAATAATAATTATAGGTTAACACTTACGTTGGGAGCTTACTGTGTGCCAAACGCTGTCCCAAGAATTTGTCAAACATTGGAGAATGACTCGAGTTTGTGTTACTTCTGGACCCAGAGCTGCTGAGTAAATGGTACAAACTTGCCTCAATTACACTTTATTAAGTTATAGAGTCCACCTTGGTGGCAAGCAGTCTACAATCAGAGTTCACATCCACCCACCTTCCCATACCATCTGGCAATGGGAATGTCCTAATCTCCATTTTCTGACGCGATTTTGTGGCAGTGACCATGCTCTTTTGTTTATATACAGGTTTTTAGAGAACAATATAGATTGTTTCCTGTCTCTTCACACACTGCAGATTCCTGTCTTCTATACCCATCCCATGTCCTCATCCTAAAATTTTACATTTAGGCACTACTATATGCTGCATGATCACAGCAGTATCTCTAATTCTCAGAATAAGTGTCTACCTTCTCATCTGAGATGATGTAATGAAAGGATCACAGAAGTTTAAGCGAAGTATTTTACTGGCTCTGCCTCTAATCAATAAGGCTTGATGTCAGTGTCTTTTGCTGTAAAATGCAGAGACCAGATTAGATAATCCCATAAGATTCCTTTTAGTTTCCAGATTTTAAGACTCCCCCTTCCCCTGAATTTCAAGAGGAATAAATGATGTGTCCAGAAATCAATGATCAGATCAGATCTAGGACCTGAACGCACCTAGTTGCTGGCTAGTGGGTTTGTTTTTTTTGGTTTGTTTTTTTAACTGTACCCTACAGAAAACGGTGCAACTACCCTTCTGATTTTAACTAAGGGACAGATTTGAACTAGTTTGTTTTTTTGTTTTTGTTTTCTGATCTAGCGCACTTGTACTCCTGGCTTCTAGACGTCTTTGAATATGTCATGTTACCATCATCTCTGGGAAGTACCTAACTCACCCACTTAGGTGTTGAGAAAATTAATTTAAAATGTGCATGAAAAAAGCAATCAGATAATAATCTATGGCCTCTAAGCCAGAACCATGAAAAGAAAAGGTATACTTACGAAGACTGGAGGCAGTAAAGAAAACTCAGTAGAATCATGTGAAACAGATTAAAAGGGAAATGCAGGAGTCATATTTTGGGATGCCTGCTCTATCATCTACAGAATTCCTTCCCTAGGAACCTGTTCATAAATCCTGATAAAGAGATAGAATTTGATGAAGGTGTCACATGACTCACCCTCAACAGCCCCCACTGATTGGACCATAGGAACTAAACAAAGAAGAGATTGACAGGGGTCTGTAGTGAGTGATGGATCTGACAAGTTGGAGTCAGCTGGCCAGAGCTGGTGTCAGGAAGCCAAGCCATGTGAGAACCGTGGTTATGGGGAAACAAGAACCATGAGTAAGCAGAGGAAACTGTTCTTCAAATTAGAAGGAAAGGTCTCGGAAGTTCTGAGAAAATCAGACAGTTTAGTCGTAGGAAATGTCTGGACATCTTTTCTCAATTATTTGAAGACTACCTTGCCTCCTGTTCCTAAGTAAGCTGATTCTTGCAGTGCTCAGCTTTCCTACGTGAGCCAACCTGAGTACTTTTCTGATCCTTACAACTAAACAGTTCAACTAGAAAAGAAAAGGAAAAAAAAAAAAAACAGCTTTGGATTTCAGCATTTCAAAACAGTCCTTAACATTAAAAAAAAAAAAAAGTGGTGACTACTATTTAAGGTGTAAACAATTTGTTCCACTCCCATATAGTAGAGATGCTATCCAATTTATTGTACCACACATAGTCAGGACAGTGTATCCAGTTGTCATTTCCATTTCTCATGTGTTATGTGTCTGTGTGTGTGTTCAGTCGCTAAGTCTTGTCCAACCCCATGGACTACAGCACTCCAGGCTTCCCTGCCCTTCACTATCTCCCAGAATTTGTTCAGATTCATGTCCCTTGAGTCGGTGATACCATCCAACCATCTCATCCTCCACCACGCTCTTCTCCTTTTGCCTTCAGCCTTTCCCCTCCTTGGATCACAGCCTTGTCCTGGCGAAGGGGCTTGCATAACTCAATGAAGCTATGAGCCATGCCATACAGGGCCACCCAAGAAGGATGCGTCATAGTGGAGAGTTCCAAAATGTGGTCCACTGGAGGAGGGAATGGCAAATCACTCAAGTATTCTTGCCTCAAGAACCCTATGAACATGAACAGTGTGTTATGACCTTGGGCAAGTTTCACACCCCATCAGACATTAAAAAAAAAAGTATCTTGTCCTCAATACATTACATGACTGGTTAAAATCAAATGTGATGGTGGAGATGAAAGTGATCTGCAAATGACAAATTCCAGTGGAGTGTGAGATATTATTATTGTATAAACTGAGTTGATGTCTGAAGATAACGCTTCTTTCACAGGAGTGTGGAAAGCTTGGCAAGTATTGAAACCCAGCGAATCATAGAAAAGAACAGTCACTGAAGGGTGCTTGGACCCAGCCCTTCATTTTAGTGGAAGATGTCAAGGCACAAGTAGGATGGCTCGTCCAAGGTCACATTGCCAATGAGTTACAGAACCAGAAGTAGCCCTCCAGGAACTGAGTGCCAGTCCAGAATGCCATACCGTTCTTCAGTTTCATCCAGTGTGCTCCATTGCCTTCTCCTTCTTAGTCTTACCCATGTTAAAACTAAGTAGGGGAAAGAAAAAAAAACCACAAACAAAAAATTTGGATCTCTGATGATCTAATGAAATTTATCTCAAAATTCAGCAAATAATTCTTGAGTGTCTTCCTTATGTCAGCAGCTAGTCTTTCAGGACCTGAGGCAAAAACAGAGGCAAAGAAATCAGAATGTTACAAATGTCAAGGACAGTCCTGATTGAATGGGGAAGTCACAGTGAGCCAAGACACAGCCTGCGGCAGATGTGGGGTACAGGAGAGCTATTCCAGCATATTTTTAGGTTGATGTATCAAAAGGGCACATCCATCCAGGACCCCAAACTGGAGCCCCAAACATACTTCAAGGCTGAATCAGAAAAGCAGCTGTCAGGACAGAAGGGGAGGGAGCTGGTCAGCATGTGTGAAAGCAGTCCAGAGCCTCATAGTACACACACCATCCCACATACCCCAGGGCCTTTGCGCCTGCTGGTACTGTGATTCCTTCCCTTGGCTGTTCACATGCTGACTCCTTGTCTCCTTCTAGTCTCCATTTAAACCTTACCTCCTCATGGAGACATTCCTAGTCATTCTGTCTAAAGTAAGTACCCCTTTTGATTAGTCTCTGACATCAAATCAGTTTGATGTCCCTAATGGAAACTTTCCCAATTGGGATCCTTTTGTTTGTATTTTCCAGTATTCTTGCCTGGAGAATCCCATGGACAGAGGAGCCTCTCAGGCGACAGTCCATGGGGTTGCAAAGCGTCAGACACGACTGAGCGACTTCACTTCATATATATATGTGTGTGTGTGTGTGTGTGTGTATGTATGTATGTATGTGTGAAAGTGAAAGTTGCTCGGTTGTGTCCAACTGTTTGTGACCCCAGGGGCTATACAGTCCATGGGATTCTCCAGGCTGTTTCCTTCTCCGAGGGATCTTCCCAACCCAGGGATGGAACCCAGGTGTGGCGCATTACAGGGGAATTCTTTACCAGCTGAGCCACCAGGGAAGCCCAAGAATACTGAGTGGGTACCTATCCCTTCTCCAGGGGATCTTCCTGACCCAGGGATCAAACTGGGGTCTCCTGCATTGCAGATGGATTCTTTCAGCTGAGCTACCTGGGAAGCTATATATGTGTGTGTGTGTGTGTGTGTGTGTGTATATATACATATATATAGATATATAATAAGATTTTAAAATAAATAAGCAAATGAAGAACTGAAGAGCTTCAAATTAGTTTGCCTTAAGGTTTCACTTTTAGCTTGATTTCACTGCCGGTAAATGTTGCTGGTAAATATTCAGTTTGATTTGCAACAGACCACTGATCCCTTGTCATCTGAATCCTAGACCCTAAAGATAGCAAGGATAATTACCTCAATTGCCAAACCATGGAGACAGCCTCTTCATTATTACAAATATAGTAAAAGGTGCCATTGTTGTAGTTGTTGTATCACTTAACTATTGTAACGTTTTAGGGACGAGGAAATTCAGGCTTGGAGGCACAACAAATTTCCTGAGGTCATACAACTGTTATGTGGCAGAGCTGAGACTTAAACACAGGTAGACATGCTCCTGCTGGCCATTGAGAATTGCCGTGGCTGCAGTTCTCAGCCAACTGCATGAGGACAAGATCTGCTGAGGTTGAACTTTTTTTTTTTTTCAATTTTATTTTTATCTGTGCTGGGTCTTCGTTGCTACATGCAGGCTTTCTCTAGTTGCAGCGAGTAGGATCTCTTCTCTACTTACAGTGGCTTCTCTTGTTGTAGAGCACAAGAGGATAATTCCTAGCTCTAGAGCTCAAAGGCTCTAGCTCTGCAGGCTCAATAGATGTGGCACACAGACTTAGTCCTGTGGCATGTGGGATCTTCCTGGACCAGGGATGGAGGAAGATGCCCGTGTGTCCGGCACTGGCAGACAGATGCTTCAGTTGAACTTTTAAACTTGCAGCACACACAGGGAAGGTGAGTCCTCCAGGATACACACAAAATGTGTCCTACACATCTTCCTTTCTTCTCTGGAACTCTATTCCTGCCCTATTCTCCCAATATGCAAGTTCCTCAGACGATGCCATAACGCTTAAAATAGAACACACAGACTGTAACAGAGAAAATGGTTTTATGACTAGGAGGAAACCTTCTAGAAGACTAGTAGTAAATCTTCTGAGTCTTCTTTAAATCACCAAAACTCTGTGAACACTAAAATCGAAAGGTTGTCAGTTTTACTTTTTCCCTTTCCTTTTTCCAAACCCCCAAAACATCTAAAAGTAGGTGAAATAAAAATTCTGCTTTCCTAGAATTATTATTTAATCTGTCATCTTTCAGGTATACCTAGTACAACTACTTGTGCATAGATCCCACTGTTGTGAAGTTTTGGATTTATTACGTTCTGTGTTTCAGTATATGTTCCCTTTATAGAGGTGAATAGTAGCTCTTTGTATCTTAGTGACTGAGCACACAACTCGGCAAGTGGCTGATCCTTTATGGAACTGAGTGATTCTTCCCAAAGTGTCCCAGAAAATCAAGCAACTTTGGAAATAAAGTTGTATGACAACAGATTAAAATAATAAACTTTCCTTATTGGAGCCAGGCACAAAACACAGCAGAATTTGTATTTTACCTATTTTAGCTATTTGGAGGGAGAGTTGGAAAAGGAAAGGTTTTAAACAAAACACTTTCATTCTTGGTGTTCATGAGTTTTGTTCAATAGGACGCAAAATACTTAGGGCCAGCTTTCTGGAAGATGTCTTTCTAATCATAAAACTGTTTTCTCTGTCATAGTTAGAGTGTTCTGTTTTAAGGATTTTGTCATTTTTGAGAGACTGAACACATTGAGATAATAGGGCAGGGACAGAGATCCAGAGAATAAATGAAGTCATTGCGTAGAGCATTTTGTCTCTTCTCTCGTGTTCTTGTTCTCTATGTGTGCGTGTTCAGTCACTTAGTCATGTCTGATTCTTGTGACCCTATGAACCGCAGCCTACCAGGCACTTCTGTTCATCAGATTTTCCAGGCAAGAATATTGGAGTAGGTTGCCATTTCTTCCTCCAGGGGATCTTCCCGACACAGGGATTGACCCAGCATCTCCAGCGTCTCCTGCATTGGCTGGCAAATTCTCTACCACTGAGCCACCTGGGAAGCCCTTCTCTGTACTTCAAGATTAAAAGTCCAGTATGTGCAAATTTTCTCTGCCATTGGTTGTGATATAAAGCCATGGCACCTGTCATTGAGCTATAAACAGAAGAAGATTCTACTTGTGTTTAAGTCTCAGCTCTGCCATATAGGAGCCATGTGATCCCAGGGAATTTGCCGTGCCTGAAGTTTCAGGTTCTTCATCCACAAAATGGCTATAGCAATCTATCATAAAATTATCATAACAGATTAAATATAATTTTGTTAATGAAAACACTCAGCATAGTGCTCATCCAAATCACATCATACTGATTGTAACCAAGCATTATAATATAATCCAATGATTATAACATGGAGTATGCCTTCACGTCACCTTTTTCAAATTACAAGTCTCAACTCCTTAAGGACATGAAATTGACTTAGTGGTTTGTGATCAACTCTTCGTTTGTTTGAAGTGAAATCGAATATCAGAAAATATTGATCTACATTGCATGAATTAAAAGTAAGTGTTGTTGGAGGTTTTGGTTGGCAGAAAGGAAGGATTAGAGGAAGGGATAGTTAGGGAGTCTGGGATCAACAATGTATGCCCCGCTACATTTAAAATAGATAGCTAACAAGGACCTACTGTTGGTTATAACATGAGGAACTCTACTCAATGTTATGTGGCAGCGTGATGGGAACAGAGTTTGGGAAAGAATGGACACATGAATATGTGGGGCTCCGTCCCTTTGCTGTCCACCTGAAACTATCACAACACTGTTAATCAGCCATCCTCCAATATAAAGTATTTATATTGGAGCTGTACTCCAATAAAGAGGTTCAAAAAGGAGTAAGTGTTGTTTTACAAAAGTCTGTTTCAGAGGCATATACACAGTATAGTCTGTCTGTGCTATGTTACCAGCAAAAATGGTTGGTTAAAAGAACTGCTGGCATAGACAGGCTTGATTTCCTAGCAAAGGTATTCGTGGTGCAGAAAAGAAAGCTAATCACCTTCTCCCGGGATGGCTCAGGCGGTAAAGAATCTGCCTGCAGTGCAAAAGATGTGGGTTCAATCCCTAGCTCGGTAAGATCCCCTTGAAGAAGGAATGGCTACCCACTCAAGTATTTTTGCCTGGAGAATCCCACAGACAGAGGAGCCTATTGGGCTCCAGTCCCCAAGGTTGCAAAGAGCTGGACACACCTGAGTGACCAACACTTGGAGCTGAGCTGCAGCCACACAGCTCCCAAGGCTTATTATATGTGGGGTGAGGCGAAAGAGGAGATGGGTATTGGGTAGACAGCCACAGGGGCTCCTAAGCTTTCTGGACATCTGTGCTGCTGAACTTACTGGGTCTCGGTCTTTTCTCTTGCTTGAACAGACCTCCCTCATGCAGTTCAATTCTACCAGCTCAGTTGTCATTGCTCCTTTGAAGTCTGCTCTGACTTTCTGATTTTTCCCTAACACGTCTTCCTCTGAACTCATTTACTAAAATGTTCACTACTACATACATACAGGAAAAAACGATCTACAGCTTGATAAATAGTTCAGTCAGTCAGTTCCGTCGCTCAGTCGTGTCCGACTCTTTGCGACCACATAAATCGCAGCACGCCAGGCCTCCCTGTCCATCACCATCTCCCGGAGTTCACTCAGACTCACGTCCATCGAGTCTGTGATCCCATCCAGCCATCTCATCCTGGGTCATCCCCTTCTCCTCCTGCCCCCAATCCTTCCCAGCATCAGAGTCTTTTCCAATAAGTCAACTCTTCGCATGAGGTGGCCAAAGTACTGGAGCTTCAGCTTTAGCATCATTCCTTCCAAAGAAATCCCAGGGCTGATCTCCTTCAGAATGGACTGGTTGGATCTCCTTGCAGTCCAAGGGACTCTCAAGAGTCTTCTCCAACACCATAGTTCAAAAGCATCAATTCTTTGGCTCTCAGCCTTCTTCACAGTCCAACTCTCACATCCATACATGACCACAGGAAAAACCATAGGCTTAACTAGACGGACCTTAGTCAGCAAAGTAATGTCTCTGCTTTTGAATATGCTATCTAGGTTGGTCATAACTTTTCTTCCAAGGAGTAAGTATCTTTTAATTTCATGGCTGCAGTCACCATCTGCAGTGATTTTGGAGCCCCCCAAAATAAAGTCTGACACTGTTTCTACTGTTTCCCCATCTATTTCCCATGAAGTGATGGGACCAGATGCCATGATCTTTGTTTTCTGAATGTTGAGCTTTAAGCCAACTTTTTCACTCTCCTCTTTCACTTTCATCAAGAGGCTTTTTAGCTCCTCTTCACTTTCTGCCATAAGGGTGGTGTCATCTGCATATCTGAGGTGATTGATATTTCTCCCGGCAATCTTGATTCCAGCTTGTGTTTCTTCCAGTCCACCGTTTCTCATGATATACTCTGCATAGAAGTTAGATAAGCAGGGTGACAATATACAGCCTTGACGTACTCCTTTTCCTATTTGGAACCAGTCTGTTGTTCCATGTCCAGTTCTAACTGTTGCTTCCTGACCTGCATACAGATTTCTCAAGAGGCAGGTCAGGTGGTCTGGTATTCCCATCTCTTTCAGAATTTTCCACAGTTGATTGTTATCCACACAGTCAAAGGCTTTGGCATAGTCAATAAAGCAGAAATAGATGTTTTTCTGGAACTCTCTTGCTTTTTCCATGATCCAGCAGATGTTGGCAATTTGATCTCTGGTTCCTCTGCCTTTTCTAAAACCAGCTTGAACATCAGGGAGTTCACGGTTCACATATTGCTGAAGTCTGGCTTGGAGAATTTTGAGCATTACTTTACTAGCATGTGAGATGAGTGCAATTGTGCGGTAGTTTGAGCATTCTTTGGCATTGCCTTTCTTTGGAATTGGAATGAAAACTGACATTTTCCAGTCCTGTGGCCACTGCTGAGTTTTCCAAACTTGCTGGCATATTGAGTGCAGCACTTTCACAGCATCATCTTTCAGGATTTGAAATAGCTCAACTGGAATTCCATCACCTCCACTAGCTTTGTTCGTAGTGATGTTTTCTAAGGCCCACTTGACTTCACATTCCAGGATGTCTGGCTCTAGATTAGTGATCACATCATCATGATTATCCAGGTTGTGAAGATCTTTTTTGTACAGTTCTTCTGTGTATTCTTGCCACCTCTTCTTAATATCTTCTGCTTCTGTTAGGTCCATACCATTTCTGTCCTTTATTGAGCCCATCTTTGCATGAAATGTTCCCTTGGTATCTCTAATTTTCTTGAAGAGATCTCTAGTCTTTCCCATTCTGTTGTTTTCCTCTATTTCTTTGCATTGATCGCTGAAGAAGGCTTGCTTATCTCTTCTTGCTATTCTTTGGAACTCTGCATTCAGATGCTTATATCTTTCTTTTTCTCCTTTGCTTTTCACCTCTCTTCTTTTCACAGCTATTTGTAAGGCCTCCCCAGACAGCCATTTTGCTTTTTTGTATTTCTTTTCCACGGGGACGGTCTTGATCCCTGTCTCCTGTACAATGTCACGAACCTCATTCCATAGTTCATCAGGCACTCTATCTATCAGATCTAGACCCTTAAATCTATTTCTCACTTCCACTGTATAATAATAAGGGATTTGATTTAGGTCATACCTGAATCGTCTAGTGGTTTTCCCTACTTTCTTCAATTTAAGTCTGAATTGTGCAATAAGGAGTTCATGATCTGAGCCACAGTCAGCTCCTGGTCTTGCTTTTCTTGACTGTATAGAGCTTCTCCATCTTTGGCTGCAAAGAATATAATCAATCTGATTTCGATGACCGTCTGGTAACGTCCATGTGTAGGGTCTTCTCTTGTGTTGTTGGAAGAGGGTGTTTGCTACATAGTTACATAGAGATATACTAGTCTATGTGTGTGTGTCAGTTGCTCAGTCCTGTCTGACCCTTTGCAACCCATGGACTGTAGCCCACCAGGCTCCTCTGTCCATGGGACTCTCCAGGCAAGAATACTGGAGAGGGTTGCCATTTCCTGCTCTAGGGGATCTTCCCAACCCAGGGATCGAACCCAGGTCTCCTGCGTCTCCTGCATTGCAGGCAGATTCTTTACCCATTGAGCCGTAACTACCCCCCAAATCAAGATACAGAACCTTTCTAGCTATCCGGAAGTTACCTCCTTCCTCCTCAAAGTCATACACTTACTACCACCAGAGGTTAGTGTTGCCTATTTTTGACCTTGGAATCATTCAGTAGTTATTCATGTGCATCTGGCATCTTTCACTTACGATTACATCTGTAAAATTCACCCATGTGGTTGCATATAGGAGCAGGATAATCTTTTATACTGCTGTATCATATTCCAGTGTAAGAATTTACAGCCATTTATTCATTCAATCTTCCCATCCTCCCAGAAAACTTTGGTTTTCACAATGTTGTCTGATGTGAATGAAGCTGCTTTTAAAATTCTATACATGTCTTTCGGTGTTTGTATGCACTTATTTCTCTTGGGTATATACCTAAGATGTAACTAGACTAGCTAGAATTGCTGGGTCATGGGTTATCACATTTTAGTTTTGGTGGATGCTGCCAGAAAGTTTTCCAAAGAGGTCTGACCAATGTGTACTTGTACCCACAACAGATGAGATGAATTCATTTTTTAGTTTAAATGATTTTCATTTTATATTTATATATTGGTGTTTCCCCACCAATGAGACTCTGAACCCTTTGAGGGCAGAGACTGTCTCAGACTTCTTTGTTTTTCCAATGCTTAACATTGTTTTCTGTACAGGCATAGAGAACTTGTCAATGTTCAACAAGCGTCTAACTATGACTTTTAAAATTTTGTATTTATTATTGAGCCATTAAGAATCATAACAGTAATAATGTGTTCTGCAACCCTAGTTTTGGGCATATAGCCAAAAGAATTGATAACAGGTTCTCAAAGAGATATTTGCACACCTTTGTTCATTGCAGCATGAGTCACAGGAATCGAGAGGTGGGAGCAATCTACATACATTTTATACAAAGCGTGGAACTTGACTCAGTCCTAAAAAAGAAGGAAATCGTGTTGTATGTGACAATATGGATGAACCTTTAGGACCCTATGCTAATTGAAATAAGCCAGTCGCAAAGAAAAATACTGCATGGCTCCACTTATATGAGGCACCCTAAGTAGTCAAGTACATAGAAACAGAAAGTAAATGGTGATTCTCAGGGGCTGTGGGGAGAGGAAAAGGGAAATCCTTGGTCAATGGGTAAAGAATTTCAGTTTTGCGAGATGACAGATTCTAAGACCTGTTGCGTAACAATGTGTATATAGTGAATGCTAATGTACATTAAAAATAGAGAAGATGGTAAATTTCACGTGCTTTTTTTACCACAATACAAAAACATGTTTTCTTTGTAATTTCAGAAATTTAAAAGTTAAAAATGCATATACTACACCATATATACATAATCAGAATAAGTCAAACAATGTTGACTTTCTCTCGAGTTCATTTTTGGGGATCTAAACTTTACTGGTTTGATGCTTCAATCTATTTTCAGTCAGTGGCAAACTCTATCATAGGCTATTTAAGCCATTTACAGATTGCATTTAGTTTATAGTGCTCGACTGATAGAATTTGATACAGATTAATTTTTGCATGTATTTCTTAGCTAACTCACAAGAAAACATCTGAGTAGTTCTCCTTGGGTATTCTAGGACTGACTACTGGTAAATCCTATTCTCACGCTCCCATATCTTAGTTGTTCTTGTAGCTGCTCACTCCAAATGTATAGTCCGGGCTCTTTGTCTTTGTGCCTTGAAATCTGTAAATGCTCCTGATGAGTTTTCAGATTGAAGTACACGACCCTACACTGCCTTTGTGTGGGAGAACCTGTGGCTTCAACAAACTTGCTCATTTGGGCATCCTCCCGGATACTCCTTTTACCTCCACAGGAAACCTAGGAGCCTGCTGACCTACAGGATGGTTTTACAGACAACACACACACTCAGTGCTTTGCAAACTTTTGTGAGCATCACAGTAATCTGTGGGGGAGCCCACAGTAATCTGAGGGCTGGAGCCCCAATCCCAAGGTTGTGATTCAGTGAAGAGGGGACAAGGACCAATACAGTGGCACGTGTGCTGGAGCCAGCCTGCTCCGACTCAGCACGTTATACATTCTTCCCAACTCCACATTCAGAGATGTTACCGTGAGAGCTGAAATTGGCCAGGTGGGAACATTTACACTACTGAAGTCAGCAAATTCTAAAAATCAGGGCTCTCCCGGCACTCCACACCCCCACCCCCAGAAAACCAGATGTTAAATGTTCACCAGAATATCGCTGGACTCACGACTTTGCAAGCAGCCAGGTGATGCCAATGTTGTCAGTCCTGAGACTTTTGAGTTGCCTATGCTGGGGCACACACAAGCAACACACACACATGCACAAAGACAGGTCCAGAGCTTCGAACCAATATAAAACAGTTGCATTTAGTCTGTAACTGCTAGAGTTTCAAACACATTGTAAGGTCAAACCATTTATCAGGGTCAAAATATCTTGCTCTATCTGTTTTTCCATTGATCGACTTCTTCATCGAGTTCTGATTCTTACCCACTGAAGCAGATGCTTAACCACCGGACCACCAGGGAAATCCCAGTATTACTCACTTTGGACCACACTCCCCTGTGTGACTGCTGGACCAAAGATGCTGGTCCATATGGACTTCTGACCTCAGCTGCACTTGGACCGGAAGTGACTATCCTCACACACCCCTAGGCCAGGGTGTCTAGGCTTTGCCACCCAGCCAGTCTCCTTTTCCCTCAGACCCACCGGAGTGTATTACAGACCTCTGACATGATCATACTACAGAGAAGTTCTAACCATGTTACTCTGAGAGAGGGAGAAGTCAGCGCTCACAGGCAGCTCACTGAGCCCCATCCAGTCTACCCACCTCTTCCCAAGGGACAGCTATGTTTACCAAGGGCTCTTGGGAGAGTTAACTTTTGATGGAACTTAAAAGGTCTTTCTGCACCCTTCCCCTGGGGCCACCCAGGTCTCCAGGTCTTACATTCCATTACTGTGAAAAGTAAAAGAAAATCTGCTTCAAAGTGACCTCTGTGTCTCTTGAACTACGAAGTGAGTATAAACATCTTTTATTTTCAAAAGAAAAGGTCACGTTCTTCCTCACCATGCAACCTATAACTCATGTATCTAGTCATTAGGATCCTAAAAACGTAAATGGGACAGTGCTATGATCATTGCTCTGTGAATTTCTTTTCTTTTTTCACTGAACGGTATTCCACGCCATATTTTCACATCATGATGCATCAGTTTGCCTGATCTGCACTAACACCTGCATAATATAGAGACATACAGCACTCTTACATTTACGTGCCAGGTACATTGGAAAATATAGTTAGTTCTCGAGACCAACCTAGGAGATGGGTGGTAGGCACACACCCACATTACAGTAATGCGTGAACTGAGGTATAGAGAAATTAAGTAACTTGCTCATGGTCATAAAGTTAGCAGGCATCCAGAGTTGGGTTATGACCCAACCTGCCTGGCTCTGGAGTTTATAAGTTAATTTTACCATTCCTAGCTATGCTCTGCCTGTACACAGCTTTTTAAAGCTATTCCTTGACTAATGCTGTTTCAGTTTTTAATCTTTGTTGGCATCCCCTGCTGACTAACACGTTCTTGGATGTCTCTCCTGCCTCACAGTGATGCGTACTTAGGGAATTAAAAATAACTGCTATAGCTTACCTCAAAATTAAAGTAATTATTAGATAGATGACTCTCCTTTTAAAAAATGCTTCATACTCCAAATCTCAATAAGAATGACTTTTGGGTTATCAGCAGCTTTGGCAAATTCACGTTACATCCACGGGCCATTAGCATCGATCATTGGGAACTCACACACGTGCTAATCAATCATTTGATTCTGCCTCCCATCTCTTTTACATGGTTCTAGATGCGGTCTATCTTGATATTAGAATTGGGAAAACAGTGAGATTTTTTATCACCCTTTTCCCCCCAAAACATGGTCATTGCCTACATAATGAAGTGGATAAAGTTTGAAAAGTGTAGGGGAGGAGAGTTTGGGTGGGAATTATGCTGGAAGCTTTTCCATCGCTACTGGCAACAATTTTATATCATACAGCAACATTTGCTTGTCTACTAAAGGACAGTCTCCACCCTTTCCCAGGAGCTCAGGAGTAAGAGAGGCAAAAATGATCATAACGCAAGACGTAATAAACTATGCTTCCCCATTCAAGAGGAAAACATTCCACTTTGGGATAATAGAAAAAAGACTAGGTTGAGAATATAGACCTGGGTTCAGATCTTATCAACCTGACTCTAGACAAGGTTTTCTTAGCCTTGGGCCTACTGACATTTGGGATTGGATAATTCTTGATGGCAAAGGCTGTCCTGTGCATTGTAGGATATTAAGCAGTATCCCTAGCCTCTACCCATCAAATGCCAGTAGCATCCCCACCTGCCAGCTGTGATAACCAAAAATGTCTGTGGATATTGCCAAATATTCCCTGGGGAGCAAAGTTACCCTGGTTGAGAACCACTGCTGCATTTCTTGGAACCACAGTTTATTCATCTATGAAAATGAAGCTCATTTTATTTGCTTCATGGAGTAAAGAGCTATTACATTCAGGCAAACTTGGTAAATTATGAATTGTTACTTAAAGATTAAGTTAGGTTTTACCATTGCTATTATTTCGCTCATGCTGTTTTTGAGAGCACTGTATATGATCTGAAATATATTATTAATATATTGATTCCAGAATGTATTTCTATGCATATTTCTAAAATAGACTATTAAAATAGTTATAACAGATGGAGCAGGCAAGCACTAATTATTCACTATTGTCAGTAAACTGCTAGTTAAGATGATTCCATTTCACAACCACAGGTTGTAACCCCTGCTGCTGGTTAACCCATTTTTTAAAAGGCCTGCTGTCAGTTTTAAAGGAAAAGAGGTATACAGAGTGTAGGGCAGATACTCACCATCCCTACGACCAGAGAAAACATCACACAAAGCATGTCTTATTGTCAGCAGGCCCGGAGATCCTCACCACCTACAGAGCACACAGTAGGAAAAAGTCCCTCCCAACGAGAAAGCCCTTTTTCTGACTCCTGGGTTGTATGACTCTATGATCTTCTAAGGCTACCCTCGTGGCTCAGACAGTAAAGAATCTGCCTGCAATATGGGAGACCTGGGTTCTATCCCTGGTCAAGAAGATCCCCTGGAGAAGGGAATGGCTGCCCACTCCAGTATTGTTGCCTGGGGAATCCCATGGACAGAGGAGCCTGGTAGACTATAGTCCAGGGGGTCGCAAAGAGTCAGACACAATTGAGCGATTAACACTTTCACTCACTCATGGTCTTCTAAGTGTGCCTATCATTCAAAAGCTTAAATTATCACAACTGATGTTCATAACATCAGTGTCATCTCAATGGAACTCCCTAGTGTGGAGGTGTCATGTTGCTTGGAATCCAAAGCTTCCAAAATGCAGAAGGATTCTTCCTGTGCTCATCACTAGTGCATACATGGGGACTTCCCTAGTGGTCCAGCGGTTAAGACTTCACCTTCCAATGCAAGGGGTGCTGGTTCAGTCCTTGGTCGGGAAGCTAAGATTCCACATGACTTGGGGCCAAAAATCCAAACCATAAAACAGAAACAAGTTCAATACAGACTTTAAAAAGTGGTCCACACCAAACAGTCTTTAAAAGAAACTAGTGCACGCACAGCACAGGTGCTTGACACGCTTTTATCCAGTCTACTGGAAAATTTTCCCTTTGTTATATCTTCACAGTAATATCTCAAATGCACTAGATGTGAAGACTCTGCACACAAATACTGAGGGAAGGTTTTAATCTGCCACCTCATCAATTATTTTGAGCAGATCCTTCCCTTTTTCATGCCCCAACTCCACCCAAGAATTCTTGGAGAAATAAACTCTGATATGTGTCAAGGTCATACACTGGGGCACTTTCAACGGGGGCGGGGGCAAGTTTCCTTCCTTTCCTCGTCTTCCTCTTTTTTCTTCCTCTGGTTTGGGTAGCATGGACCTTGGTGGGCTTCCTGTTGGGGGTTAACCAAAGGTTAAGAGAAGAGTGTTGGAGGCCTGCTTGGGGCTGGCTCTAGTTCAGGGTGTAAGAGCGGGACAAAGTCAGTCTTTGCTTTCCCAGCAATGCCCACCCAGTCTCAGTGGGGTGAAGGAATACAGGGATTCGGGGAAGGGAGGAGAATGGCAGAGGATGTGCAGGACAGGATCTCACTGTGGAAGAGGATAAGGAAACTGTAGCGTCTCCAGTCAATGACCGATGAAAAGCCACCTTATACAAAGGGCAGGCAGTGACTTCAGTGGTAGCAAGTCCCACCTTATCATCTTGGAAAGTTGAGTGAGGTTAGAAGAGGGTGAGTGGGGATACATGTATACGTATGGCTGAGTCCCTTCACTTTGCACTTGAAACTATCACAACATTGTTGATTGGCTACATGAAAGTGAAAGTGTAGTTGCTCAGTCGTGTCCGACTCTTTGGGATCCCATGGACCGAAGCCCGCCAGTTTCCTCCATCCGTGGGATTCTCTAGGCAAGAATACTTGAGTGGATTGCCATTTCCTCCTCCAGGGGATCTTTCCTACCAAGGGATCGAACCTGGGTCTCCTGCATTGCAGGCAGATTCTTTACCATCTGAGCCATAAGGGAAGCCCTATGGCTTACCTCAATACAAAAAGGTTTTGGTGTTAAATAATTAAAAAGAAGAAGAGGGTTAGTGGTCAATATCATGGCTACCATTTAGGCAGGGCCTTCTGTGGGCTGGGACTCTAACAGAAGCCAGGAGTAGAAATGACGATGGCTGGAAAAATTACAAAAGGCAAGTTGTTGATGTAGGAACTTTGGCACAGGTTTGAGGACTTATCTTGAAAAAGATTGTGATTCCAGCCCCTTCCTTTTTTTAGCTATTAGAAACTTTCAGCTACACAAGTATGAGATGCCTTTGTGAAACCCTCAATCCAAACAACAGGTATTATCTATAACTTAAGCAGGTACACAATTTTAAGCCAAAAAAAAAAAAAAAAAATCTGGACTGAGAAACAAACCAATACTCCAGACCTGATCCTGATTAAAATCATGTTTATTCAATGATGCTTGTTCTTCTGGTAGAGGGATAATATTTATCTACTGTATCAATTATGTTAAGTTAATTTATAATGTTCACTCGATAATGTTGTTTGCACATGCTCCTATTGCTAGGAAAGTGCTACCTAATTCATTTTCATACATCAAAATCTAGTAAACTGATATAATTATCTTATTCTCCCTAGAAATGCTGTTGGGGTCTGGTCTGCATATCTCAGAGGGAAGAGGAACGGAACAGTAGGTGACCTCGAGTACCAGATGTTCAGCCATGTCTGTAGCACTGTACGTACAATGAGCAGAGGTGAGGGTATTGATGCCAAATCTCCTTATTGTCGGGGGATACGATGAATTTTAAGTTTATATTTTATTCATTTTCCAAATATTGTTTACTCATATGCGCTGCTCAAAAAAAAATCCATAGGCACACCAGAATTTATTCCCTCCTTCCAAAGAAATTTGTAAACTAGTAGCAATAACTTTGACTATCTGACAGTATCTGATAAAAATGTGTTGTTCTTGAAGGTCATTAGGTCAAAATATAGATGGAATCTGATGCAGAGTTTTAGCAATAAAAATTCCAACAAATTATGACGAAAGTGTTTTAAGTAAGGTAGAGTGGGAAGTTTCCCATGATGCAAGGCCAGGCAATTCAAAAAGTGACTCTTTCTATCATGACCCCTGTCTCAGGCTGCCTTCCTTCGGCAAAGTTAATGTTCCAGGAATCCACAGGACAAACCCAGGAGATATTATTTCTCCAGAGACTGAACAAAGATTTGGGAATGAGATGGGTTGAGGCCCAGTCACAAGTCTATCAAAGAATTTTATATGTCTCTGTTCATAAGTCCCATTTTCTGTTTTTAAAAATTGAGATGAATCAGCTGAGAATCTCGGCACCACAATGGTAACAGAGGTGGTCATTGATACAAAGAGTCACCATCTTGTCAATAAGAGTATCATGAAGACTTAATGTAGCTTCCCAGGTGGTGCCAGTGGTAAAGAACTCGCCTGACAATGCAGGAAAAAAAAAGAGATGCAGGTTCAATTCCTGGGTTGGGAAGATCCCCTGGAGGAGGGCATGGCAACCCACTCCAGTATTTTTGCCTGCAGAATCCCATGGACAGAAAAGCCTGGCAGGCTATGGCTCATAGGATCAGAGAACAGTCGGACACAACTGAAGCCATGTAGCATGAGGACTTAATACACATCAATCCGATTTAAGGAATGAAGTCAAGGAGAGAACATGCCAGGATGTGTTCCAAGTGAGTTAACATCAGCACAGAAAGTGACGTGCCATGTTCCAGAGTGTGTGTTTGTGTGTGTGTTCAGTTATGTCTGATTCTCTGCAACCCCATGGACTACAGCCTGCCAGGCTCCTCTGTCCATGGGATTTCTCAGGCAAGAACGCTGGAGTGGGTTGCCATTTCCTCCTCCAGGGGATCTTCCCAACCCAGGGATCAAACCCATATCTCTTGCATTTTCTCCATTGGCAGGCAGAGTCTTTACCACTGAGCCATCTGGGATTTCCTTAGAGTGTGAACTATGTATATACTTGTTAGGTTTTCACTAGACAAATACTTTTTCTCTGCCCAGCTTTTCATTCAAGTGGTGATTCCTAACACCTGTGAACAAATGTGTTTAGCCCTGCTGATGCTGATAAAAACGACCAATCTGTCTCCTTCAGTGTTGATCCATGGATGAAAATACCCTGCCATATACTCCATCACACTGTACCCTTGATGGAAAGGCAGCAGGGCTGTTAGCAAAATTTCCTAGACCACAAAAAAGATAATATTAATTCAAGCACTTTAGGAAAATTCCAAAAAATCTCTCTTCCTCTCCTTGGTAGCTTTACAGAAGCTTTTGATATACTGATATCTTGAGGGGTTTTGGCCTATGGCTTACTAGCAATGGAATTTATTAAACAGGCCCATTAAATCATTTTTCATGTAAGTCTGAAGTTAGTCGACTATCTTAAACTCCCACTCTCAATAACATTAAAGATTCACAAGGCAAGGAGAAAACTAGACCCACTCAGCATCTTACGACCATGCTTTCCCAAGGTAGGCTTTAGTTATCACAGGTGGAAAGGGGCTGTGTTGGAAATAAATGGACCTTGGATATGTTTTAGAGGAAGGTGTTGAGTTAAATATGCTTTCCCATTCTGATTAGTTTGGACCATTCTGTCTGTTTGGACCATTTAAAAAGCGTAAAAGAGATGAGAACATTTATTTTTGGTTCCACAAAATTCTGCTTTGTGACTTGTCTCCAAATTTGAATGCTGTCATAGAGCATCTTAGGCAAAGAAAGCCCTGTGATATCGGGTGTGGGAACATATTTATTTTTTTCAATCTTCCCTGCTAAAATAGAAGTTCCATGAAGACAAGATTTTTGTCTGTTTCTTCACCTAGTAGCACCTAGAACAGTGACATGCACGTAACGGCCACTGAGTAAATATTCGGTTGGCCCCAAAGTTCATTTGAGGTTTTTCTATGAAGCTGTTCTAGAAAACCCAAATGAACTTTCTGGCCGACCCAATATAATTTGAATGAATGGATGGAACTTGCAAGAAGGCAAATCCATTCTACATGTCTGTATGCCAAGAACTAGCAGATACAGTCCTAAACGCCTGTCACATCTTTGACAAAGTGCAGATCAATACGTTCACGGAGAGTCAGGGGTGGGAGGGTACTCATTTTCCTGGCCTAGTGTTTTTGTGCAGAGCGACTTCTGCTTTGCTCCCCACACTGCACTCCCCCAGGCTCATTTTATTTTGAGTTCGGTTGACCTCACTGAGCATGCTCAGCTGAGTGCCATATTGAATGCTCTTTCCTTCCTGGGAGATGCCTTAGGGTGTCTGCACTCTGGTCTGCTCATTCATGCTAAACTTGAGGGAGGTCTTCACTGTCCAGCTCGATCCATGACTGTGTGGGTGTCTCACTCAGAGGTGAAGTATTAGGGAGATTCCTGAGCCTGTCATCTGAAGCCACATTCTCTCACCATCTGTCTGACTCCTGGGTCTGGTGTTCCACCGGTTCCAAATTCAGAAGGTGGTAAAAAGGAAGCTATATATTGAATCTTTAGCAGCTGCACCAGGAAGATACCCATCAAAAAGGAGAGATTTCACTTACGGAGGAGGGTTAGCATGGAAGCACGAGGCATTCCAGAGGAAAGAATCTGGAAGAGCACAGTCTTCCTGCAAGACTTGGCTCCGCTGTGGCGACATTTGTCATGCTTTGCAATTTCTGGAGTATTTTTACATGAGCTGGGTTTAATATAATTAATGAGAGCAATTCTGCCAGCACAAGGGGACCCAAACAGCCACCTGACTTAGGAAGAGTGAGTGCAGTGGATCCAGGGAGGGCTTCTAGGATTCACTGACGCATGAATCTCTACGAGGTGACAGACCTCTAGCTGACTGAGAGACACAGCAGTAGAGAGAGAGCAATATGGCGCGCCAGAGTCTGGCACGAAGAAACGTCTATAAGCTCGAGATTTCAATCTACAGAATCAAAAACTGCAGCTGCTGCCCCAAGTCTTGCCTTGGTTATAGTTACACAGTTAAGTCCTTCACTGGGCCCAGGCAACTCTGGGTTGGCTCAGTTTCTACAACGGCCACAAACATCCACTGGGGTTTGATGCATCAAAATGCTACGCTGTAACCCAAAGTGTTCCAGAATAGGAACTAACACAAAAGGTCAACTTACAGGTTGGATTGAATATTCTCCACCACTTATTATAAATTCAGCTTCCCCAGGGGCTCAGCAGTAGAGAATGTGCCGGCAATGCCGGAGCCACAGAGACATGCGTTTGATCCCTGGGTCGGGAAGATCCCCTGGAGGAGGGCATCCCATGGACAGAGGAACCTGGTGGGCTATGGTCTATGGAGTTGCAAAGAGTCAGATATGACTGAAGTGACTTAGCACGCACACAGCACTGTAAGTTCACCATCAGCTGTACCCTTTTTGTTTTCCAATGATCATTTCCTACCATGCTTAGGCCTAGTTTTCTTCAAGTAGAATTTTGATTGAATATTTTCCAGTGCTGACTATGAGTTCCCAAACAGCTGTACCCCTTTTTCCTTCCAATCATCATCTTCTATTACATCTAGGCTAATTTTTCTTCAAGTATCCCCATAGAATCCCCAAGTACCATCTTACTTAGAGCCTTCAACCCTTTATAAATCTGAAGCAAGATCTCTCCATGATTAAAATACAAGTTCATCATTTTTTTGAAACTGTCATACAAAAATGTATAACACTGCTTTTTTGAGTAGGATTTAGATCAGTCACATCCATAGAAGTATAATGCAAAACACACATGTAATTTAAAATTTCCTAGGAATCACATTTAAAAATTAAAAAGATACAGATGAAACTAATGGACAGTATATTTTATGTAACCCAATATATCCAAAGTATTATGATTTCAATATGTCAAGTACCTGCTAAGTCGCTTCAGTCGTGTCTGACTCTGTGCAACCCAATGGACTGTAGCCTGCCAGCTCCTCTGTCCATGGGATTCTCCAGGCAAGAATACTGGAGCGGGTTGCCATGCCCTCCTCCAGGGGATCTTCCTGACCCAGGGATCGAACCAGAATCTCTTATATCTCTTGCATTGGCAGGTGGTTCTTTACCACTAGCTCCACCTGGGATGACCCAACATGTCATCATTATAAAAATATTAATGAGATATCATCTTCAAAATCTGGACTGTATCTTATACCCTATCTCAATTTGGATGAGTTACATTTTCTTTAGCAGAAATGATGAGTGGCTACCGCATTGGACAGTGCAAATTGAAATGCTGTTACCTCACATTTCTGGGGATACTGGGAGTCGAGAATGGTGTAGAATATCTAATTTAGTGAGAATCTCTTGGTGTTGTGATAGAGGATGGTAAAGGGGCACAGACGGTAATGTCTGAAGACCACGGTAATGACGTCAGGTTTGCCTTTATTTCATTTGCTTCTAAAGAATTCAACATGACAGATACAAAGGAATAAATAAAGAAGAGGTAGTACATATACACAATAAAATATTACTCAGCCGTAAAAAAATAATGCATCTGCAGCAACATGGATGGACACAGAGATTCTCATACTGAGTGAAGTAAGTTAGATACAGAAAAACAAATGTCATATTATATTGCTTATATGTGGAATCTAAAAAAAGGCTACAAATGAACTTATCTACAATAGATAAGTTCTGAAATAGAGTTACAGATGTGGAAAAGAAACTTCTGGTTCCTGGAGGCTAAGGTAGGAGGAGAGGATAAATTGGAAGATTGGGACTGATGTATACATAATACTATATATATAAGAGATAAAATAAAAACCTACTGTATAATATAGGGAACTCTATTCAATACTCTGTAATGGTCAATATGGGCAAAGAATCTAAAAAAAAGAATGGATATATGCATTTGTATAATAGATTCACTTTGCTATATACCTGACATTAACACAACATTGTGTATCAATTATGCCTGTGTGCTAAGTTACTTCAGTATTGTCTCACTCGGTGCAAAACTATGGACTGTAACCTGCCAGGCTCCACTGTCCATGGGATTTTCCAGGCAAGAATTCAGGAATGGGTCCCCGAGACCTCCTCCAGGGGATCTTCCCCACCCAGGAATCAAATTGGCATCTCTTCTAACTTGCATTGGCAGGCACTTCTTTACCACCAGCACCACCTGGGAAGCCCGAGTATCTCAATAAAAATGTTAAAAAGTTAACAGCAAATAAAAATTGTATAAATATGAAGAATTTAACATGATGTTTATTGACAAAGGTTTTCTGACACTGGGCAAGGTAATGCCTTTGAGCCTCTGAGTTAATCGTTTGTTACATGGGACCAACCATATAATAATAATAATAGTGTGTAACAATAATACAATAAAAATAATCAGCATAGACAACTCTCTTGGTTGTTGTGATCAAAAAAAAAATGAGAAAGCACTAAGAAAAAGAGTACCCACTAGTAATTATTTATTTGGTGAAAAATATTTTCATATTTTAAAAAACAGCTCTATTGAGGAATATTCACTATTCAATAAAGGGCATGCATTTAAATTATATAATTTGATACATCTGACACACACAAACACATATACACACACACAGACACGTATATACATATATTTATACCTATGAAGTTAGTCAAGAAATGCACATATCCATCACCTCCAAAAGCTTCTTCATGCCCCTCTGTTATCCCTCCTTCCCACTCCTCTTTATTTATTCGGCTTCTTAAACTCAGCCTAATTATTTCGTGATTCATCCGTGCTGTTTCGCGTATCAGTAATTGTGGGAGGAGATCACGCCAAGGACATGAGTGACTGGCCCCGAGCTGGACCTGCGCGTGGGTTCTGCCTGCCTTCCCGGCCCCAGGAGCAGCCTCAGGGAACTAGCTTCAAGATCGCCAGGTGATGCTGGGATAGTCCGCGTGGCGTTCACACCTGAACCGGGTGAAGGCCGCTGGAGAAACTTCTGGCCGGCAGGTGCGGAGGTCTACTCGTTTCTGGCCGTGAAGACGCGTCTCCTAAGGTGAGCTCCCTTGCTTTTTACAGCTGCTGCCTCTGGGAAATGCCGAGTCGGCCGTGGATCTCCATCTGGGCAGGGGTGGCCTGTGAGCTAGGTGCTTGTGGACCGTCCTCGTCTGATGCTCTTTGCTGCGGGGGTAACTGCACGTTTTGCGCGGTGGCAGAGAAGGGACGCGGGGTGCGCTGTGGGCGGCTGGCCTCGCGGCTGGCAGGTCGCCGGCTTTCGATGCCCGGCTGAAGGCCGGAGCTCAGGTCTGAAATTTGGCAGAATTGCTGAGTAGAGAGGGACATGCGGATGGTCCGCTGCCAGCTTCCGGGCTGGCGGACAAGACGGCAGAGCCGGGTGCTATGCAGAACGTAGGGTGCCGGCTGCTGTTCAGGTTCGACGCGTCCCTGTCTCCGGACGCTGCGGCCTGGGCACCGTGACAGACCGCAGAGGGCCAGAAGGCTGCTAGGATGTTGGTCCCAGCTCTGCAAGGGGGCACAAACTGTCCTACCCCCGGAGCAACATCTCTGGGCGTTGTACATGGTGCTCCTCCCGCTAGAGATGCTCCTGAAGGACCCGTTTATCCTGTTCAGAGCGGCCCTTCCACCTGAATGAGCGTATGCCCCATCCACCCACCCCTGCCCTGGCTCAGACTGCCCCGCTGACTCGGTGGCCTGCCTCTTTGCATTAGAGAAGCACCCGGTTCACTGGCCCGCCGGCACTAGCAATGTGGGCGCCGCTAGGTCCTGTACAGTTTATGGACACCCCTCTTCCTCAGGGAGGGCGGGGGGCGGGTAGATGAAGTGGAAGAAATTCCCACAGGTGCCTGGTATACAGATGACTGTAACCTGGAACAAATGGCAGCAGCCAGTGGGGCTGAACTCCAAAGTTCATGGGTCTGGGGATCACCCCTGAGCCGTGGTGGATTCCGTCCCACTTGCTACATAGGCGATTTCAGCTCAGTTTTACTTCATTTCCAGTCTTGTCCCCTTTCACTTCCTTAGTGCCCTGACTGTAACCGTAAGTGCAGTATTGAATAGAAATGGTGAAACCAGACATTTTTACTGGTCCCGAGTTTAGAGGAAGATACTCAGTCTTTCACCAAATCTACCTTTTATGAGATTGTGAAGGTTCCTTTCTGTTCCTAATATGTTAAGAGTTTACATTGAGAATGAATGTTGGAACTTGAAAACTGTTGATAATGTTGGAAGTGGTCATTATCAAATGCGTTTTACACAAAATTTGTGTTCATATGTTAACATATTGATTGACTTTCAGATGTTATACCAGCATGAATTTCTGGGATAAACCCCATTCTATCGAGATACATTTTGGTATATATTTCATTTTATATATTGTTAAATTTAATATGTTAAAGTTTAATTTGGAATTTTAGAATCTGTGTTCCTGAGAAATATAGGCCTTTGGTATGAATAGTTAACATCTTACCACATTTTTAAGTACACAATTCAGTGTGTTAACTATAGTCACAATCCTGTACAGCATATCTTTAGAATTTATTCAGTTTTTTAAGATCTAGAAGTAACTTTACTTTTCCTTTTTAAAAACTATGTCTTGTTTTTTCATTTTCACAATGGTATGTTGGCTTCTGCCATACAACAACGCAAATCAGCCGTAATTATACATGTATCCCCTCCTTCTTGGGCCTCCCTCCCTTCCCCGCCCCCTGCCCACCTACTCCTCTAGGTCAGCATCCCTGTGTTATACAGCAGCTTCTAACCAACTACCCGTTTTACACACGACACTGTATATATACACTGATGCTGTTTTCTCCATTCATCCCACTCATTCCCTCCCCACTATGTCCGCTAAGTCCATTACATAACTGAAACGTTAACCCACTAAAGAACAACTCTGCATTTCCCCTTGCCTCTGGCAACCACCATTCTACTCTCTGTTTCTATAAGTTTGACTGTTTAAGATCCTCATGCAGTACCGTCCTTCTGGAATTGGTTTACTCACATAGCATAAGGTCCTAGAGGTTTATCCATGTTGTCCCATATGGCATATTTCTTTCTTTTTTAACATCCCATTGCATGTATATACCACATTTTCTTGATCCATTCATCTATTGATGTTTAGATTGTTTCCATGTCTTTGCTATTGCAAATAATGCGGTAGTGAACATGGGAGTTCAGCTGTCTCTTTGAGATCCTGATTTCAGTTCTTTTGGATATATACTCAGAGGTGGGATTGCTGGATCGTATGGTAGTCCTATTTTTAGGTATTTTTTTGAGGGTCACCACACTGTTTACCACTTTACATTCCCACCAGTGTACAAGTGTTCTGAATTTTCTACATCCTTGACAAAACTTACTCTTTTCTTTTTTTGGTAATAGCAGTCCTAACAGATTTGGAGTGTTATCCCAGTGTGATTTTGGCTTGTGTTTCCCTGATGATTAGTGATACTAAACATCTTTTCATATACCTGTTGGCTGTTAGTATGTCTTTAGAAAAACGTCTGATCAAGACCTCTGTCCATTTTAAAATCAGATTATTGCTTTTTCATTTTTTTGCTATTGAGTTGCAGGAGTTTCTTATATGTTATAAATATTTGCTCCTTTTCAGATCCATGGTTTGCTAATATTTTCCCTCATTTCATAGGTTCCCCTTTTACTCTGTTATTTCCTTTGCTGTGCAGAAGCTTTACAGTTTGATGTAGTCCTACTTGTTTATTTATTTATTTTTGCTTGTGCTTTTGTCATTTCCAAGACCTATGTCAAGAAGATTTTCTCCTACGTTTTCTTCTAGGATTTTTAGTGCCAGGCTTTATGTTTAAATCTTTGATCTGCTTTAAGCTGATTTTTATATATGGTATAAGAAAAGGGCTCAATTTCATAATTTTGTGTGTGGATATTTAGATTTCCCAATACCATTTGCTGAAAAGACTATCCTTTTCCTATTGTGTATTTTTGGCATCCTTGTTGAAGATCAGTTGATTGTATGTGCATGGGTTTATTTCTGGGCTCTCTATCATTCTATATGTTTGTTTTTATTCCACTGTCATACTGTTTTAATTACTGTAGCTTTGAAAAGTGTTTTAAAATCAGAAAGTGTGATGCCTCCAGCTTTGCTTTCCTTTTTTCAAGATTGCTTTGGTTATTCTGGGCCTTTTGTGGTTCCGTATGACTATTAACTTGGGATGTCTTTAAATTTTCTTTCATCAGTGTTTTGTAATTTTCAGTGTATAAATCTTTCTTCTCCTTGATTAAGTGTATTCCTAAGTATTTTATTCTTTCTGATGCTATTGTAAGTGGAATTGTTTTTTCTTTCAGATAATACATTGCTAGTAGTGCATGGAAATACAACTGATTTTTGCAGGTCGATTATATATCCTGCCATTTCACTGAATTCTTTTATTAGCTTTAATAGTTTTTTTATGTGGAGTCTTTAGGGCTTTACTGAATAAATAATAAAATCATGTCATCTGCAAGCAAGGATAGTTTTACTTCTTTCTTTCTGATTTGTATGTCTTTTATTTCTTTTTCTTGCCTAATTACCCTAGAACTTTCAGTACTATGTTAAACAAGTGGAAAGAATGTGCTTTCTTTCCTTATTCCTGATCTTACGGGGAAAGCTTTCAGTTTTTCACTGAGTGTCACATTTGCTGTGGGTTTTTAATATGTGGTCCTTATTATGTAGAGGCAAATTCCTTCTATACCTAGTTTGTTGAGAATTTTTATCGTAAAAAGAAATAAACTGCAATTTTCAAATATAAAGTGATCTGTCCAATATCACAGAATTTGTTAGTGGTACAATCAGGTCTCCAAATTGTCCATCTAGGTGCTTTCACCATAAAACAGTGCTACCCCTCTTTCTTATTCTCTAGGCTTCTTTCAATGCTGGTAAACACTTTGACATTAACAAATTGAAATTTCACAGACTATTATAGATGTATTTGTACCACAGTCCTATATAAACTTTAAAAATTTCTTTCTCCTCTTTATGCTTATACTTGTGTGTACATGTGTGTATATGTGTGTGTGTTTGGACGAAGCTGAGGGTCAGGGGAAATTGGAACAAGACTCAATATAAATCAAATTACCTGTCACAAAAGAAAATCATGAACTGACAGACATAGACATCTCCAAGTCCATTTTCATTTCACAGCTAAAAAGTTGTGGCTTAGAGAATTTAAGTGGCTTGTCTTAGTTTGACCTTTGGGAAAGCTAAATTTGGGGTAAACTAAAGTTTAGTCTAGAATACATTCCATTAAACATACTGTTTTTTCACAGTTGGTAACTGCCTCCTGGATAGTTAACATGGATAGTTATATTTCCAGTGGTACAACTATGTCAAAATTCCTATAATTTCTTAAAAGATGTAATTTGGAGAAGGTGAGAGCTCCATAAAGCTATAAATATTAGTAATATTAGTTAATTACACTATCTTTTTTCCTTTTACATTAAATGTATATCAATAACAACAGAAAACAATCCTTAATTTTAAGCATTATGGTGATAATGTCTACAGAAATAGTACACATAAAAAATATTTAGAATTAGTTTTTGGCTTTAAGCGATTTTTGTAAATGAGAGTTTTTTTTTTATAACTTTATAAATATCTTTACACCATCCAAATTATCTTGCAGTAGAAATATGAATTTTATCACATCACAAATGTATCAATATATTTTATGAATTCAAAGTTGGATGCTGTTGAATGTTAGTCTGACTTTTAGAATGATTATGTGATTGAAATTCCATGAATAATCATAATTTGTTTGGTAGCAGATCGATTATTTTTTTGAAAGTGCATTCATCATTTTCTTGACTGTGTCTGATCATTGGATCCTTGGGGGTAAATTTTCTACACAGCACATGGGGATTTAGCAATGTGAGTCCCATTAGTGTGAAAAGGAGTTTTGCAGCTAAATCCATGAGCTGAGCAGTTGCTCTTTAATGTTATTTTAATATTTAATGGTTATTGCAGGGCTGTCAAGCTGGGACTGTTTCAATGAGAGAGATTTCCAGAACTTATGAGAGAGATTTTAAACATCTATTCAGAGCATATTGCAATATTCTTCTTTATAAAAGAAGGTTCTTTAGGGAGAAACAGTCCAATTCAAAAGAGAGTTTCCCTTTAATTTTGGCAAATTTGAGACTGAGATAATCGATTTCTTATTTTTATTAGAATTATCCAAAAGATCCATTAAATTGCTTTCATGGGGTAACTTAGATATTAATTTGGTGCAGTTCTAATGGAGTATCAGAGTCAGGAATAAAGGGGTTTTCAGTTTTGTTTTCTGTTTATGAATACTCATTATTTGTGTCATTAGTTTTATGATTTTTTGAGTTAATTGGCACTCTTGATTTTCCTCAAAATTCTGTAGGCAAAATTTGCAGAGGTTAGTGGTTTTTGCTACGAGTTAAATTATTTGTCATCTCAGGGATGAATCTCATAAATGGCAGCATTCCCCCCCACCCCAGGGCATCTCCCTAAATGCCTGGTGGCCCCCAGGAAATCAGCATATACCGACATGTTATTTAAGAATGAAGACATCTGGCCTTCAGAACTTAAAATATAACCCATATTATTTTGATCAGCTCTGAAGAACATAAAACCTCTATCTCAGGTAGCTTGAGAAGTCGCTCAAGGTCACCAGGTTCGCTGGAAAAACTCAAATGAAAAATAACAGCTGTGTTTATCCATCACTTACCTCTCCTTTGTTCAAGCTTTCCTTCTCTTCTTTCACTCAGCCTATAAATCTGTGCAAGTTTCCACATTCTCAAAACAAGCCAACAAATGAACTTGTCCACCATGCATGGCTCCCCTCCAGCTGTGTTCTCCCGTGCTTTCTTCCACCTGCCACCCGCCTCCTCAGAGAGCCACCCACCTCCTCAGAGAGCCACACCCACCTCCTCAGAGAGCCACACCCACCTCCTCAGAGAGCCACACCCACCTCCTCAGAGAGCCGCCTACTTCCTCACTCCTCAGCGTCCCTCTGCTCTGAGCTCTTCCCGCCTCATCTCTTGACCTCTCCTTAGTGTCTGCCTGACTTGTCCACTCTTTATTTCTTCACACCCTTTATCACCTTCTTTTCACTCCTCCTTCCCTTTATCCTTTCTCTTCAAATTCTTGTTGCTGTTGTTCAGTTACCAAGTTGTGTCCAACTCTTTGTGACCCCATGGACTGCAGCACGCCAAGATTCCCTGTCCTTCACCATCTCCTGGAGATGAAACTCATATTCATTGAGTCAGTGATGCCATCCAACCACCATCCTTTGTCTTCCCTCTCTCCTGCCTTCAGTGTTTCCCAGCATCAGGGTCTTTTCCAGTGAGTCAGTTCTTCGCATGAGGTGGCCAGAGTGTTGGAGCTTCAGCTTCAGTACCAATTCTTCCAATGAATATTCTTTTTTTTTTTCCAAACACTACTCAAGTAACTCACAAAGTTCAGTAAGTCCTAGTCAGAGTCCTGAAGGAGCTTAGGTTCTGCTGGAGAGTTAACAGAAAAGCACCCCTCCTTTTTCTGCTCTGAGATACTAGAGGTTGGTCTCTGGAAACCACGTTTCTCCTGCTGGCCAAGGCCACTCCTGCTGGGGACATGCAAGAGAGCCGAGAAAGCTGGAATGAGGCAAAGAGACTTCCTTTTTCCTCTTTACCTACTGTTCCTGTCAGAGCTCCTCGGCTGCAGCCCCTCAACAAGGCACCGATGACTGGTTCCAGTCTCAGCTCCTTATTGGCATCCTCAGAACCATCTTTGTGGAGTCCTTCAGTGGCACCAGCCCCAGCTGAACAGTGCTCTCCCTGAGCAGTCTGGGTCCCATGTGGAACATATCCTCTAAGCATCTCCAGACAGCATCCCTTCTCAGGGCTGGGAGTCCCAGCTCTGTGGGGCCGAGTCTTCCAGAAAGTCCAGCTGGCACAGCTGACTGCTCTACCATCAGTTTCTTCTGACCCAGAGGTTCCCGGAGACCCAGTGATTGCAGTGTGGCAAGCAGTGACTCTGAAAGGAGCCTTGGGCAAGCCCAGTAGGGGAGTTACAGTCCAGACTCCTTAAGTCCTATTCTCTTTTGCAGAGGGGGTGTTGAGGGACGGATGGTTTATGGTTCTTCGTTTTGAACCTTTGTGGTTTAGTTGCTAAGTTGTGTCCAACTCTTGCGACCCCATGGACTATAGCCGCACCGCCCGTCCCCCCTGAGGTTCTTCTGTCCATGGGATTTTCCAGGCAAGAACACTGGAGTGGGTTGCTATTTCTTTCTCCAGGGGATCTTCCTGACCCAGGGATCGAACGCGGGTCTCCTGTACTGCAGGCGGTCCCCTGCATTGTAGGTGGATTCTTTACCGATAGAGCTACCAGCTATGCATTAAATACCTTTCAGTTCAGTTGCTCAGTCGTGTGCGACTCTTTGCAACCCCATGAATCACAGCACACCATGCCTCCCTGTCCATCACCAACTCCCCAAGTTCACAGATTCATGTCCATCGAGTCAGTGATGCCATCCAGCCATCTCCTCCTCTGTCGTCCCCTTCTCCTCCTGCCCCCAATCCCTCCCAGCATCAGAGTCTTTCCATTGAGTCAACTCTTCGCATGAGGTAGCCAAAGTACTGGAGCTTCAGCTTTAGCATCATTCCTTCAGAGAAATCCCAGGGCTGATCTCCTTCAGAAGGGACTGGTTGGATCTCTTTGCAGTCCAAGGGACTCTCAAGAGTCTTCTCCAACACCACAGTTCAAAAGCATCAATTCTTCAGCGCTCAGCCTTCTTCGCAGTCCAACTCTCACATCCATATATGACCACAGGAAAAACCATAGCCTTGATTAGACGGACCTTTGTTGGCAAAGTAATGTCTCTGCTTTTCAACATGCTATCTAGGTTGGTCATAACTTTTCTTCCAAGGAGTAAGAGTCATTTAATTTCATGGCGGCAGTCACCATCTGCAGTGATTTTGGAGCCCCCCAAAATAAAGTCTACCACTGTTTCCACTGTTTCCCCATCTATTTCCCATGAAGTGATGGGACCGGATGCCATGATCTTCGTTTTCTGAATGTTGAGTTTTAAGCCAACTTTTTCACTCTCCACTTTCACTTTCAATCAAGAGGCTTTTTAGTTCCTCTTCACTTTCTGCCATAAGGGGGGTGTCATCTGCATATCTGAGGTTATTTATATTTCTCCCGGCAATCTTGATTCCAGCTTGTGTTTCTTCCAGCCCAGCGTTTCTCATGATGTACTCTGCATATAAGTTAAATAAGCAGGGTGACAATATACAACCTTGATGTACTCCTTTTCCTATTCGGAACCAGTCTGTTGTTCCATGTACTGAAATATAATTCATATACCACGCATTCACACATTTAAAGTATTCAGTGCATTTTAGAATACTCACAGAATTGTGCAGCCGTCACCACAGTCTAATTTTACACCCCTAAACATGAAAATCAAGGGCCCATCAGGGTTGGTGTCTGGTGAGACCTCTCTTCTCGGCTTGGGGACAGCCGCCTTTCCACTGCATCCTCACGTGGCCTTTCTTCTGCGCGGGAGGCGGGGGTTAGTGGGGAGGAGGGCGGGCAGAGACAGAGAGATCTGGTGTCTCTTTTCTCTTCCTCCTTGTGACATTTCATTTTCTAATGTATCAACTTGGCTGGGCCGTGGGGTACATAGATACTTGGTGAAACAGTATTCTGTGTGTTTCAGTGAGGATGCTTTGGGTCAACATTAACATTTGAATGCATAGGCATGAGTAGAGCGGATTCATAACCTGGGTAACCCCAGTACCAGTCCCCACTCATTGATGTCTTGAAATGACTCATATAGGAAAGCCAGTCTTGTGCACAAACTACTACAGAATATTTCTAGAACTTTTGACCATAAAGATAAGTGTTTTCATGAAAATTATGGCTTTTTATAATTGAAGTCTACTTTTTGGAGAATGCTGTCTTCTGAAAGCTTGTTTTCATAATATTGTTTGGGGGATTGCAGAGTAAAATTTTTATAAACTATTTTATAATCCACATACAGATACACAAATGTTAATCTCCATTTGTATTATTGCTTCTACTAAAACTACAACTCATGAAGTTACTGCTGCTATAGGTATTTCAATAAACCTGTTTTTAAAATACATTTGCACCACTACTGGGGGGATTTTAGTCCTAATAATGTAAGTTTATCTTATCTCCCAAAGCATGTATTTTTAAATTTATTTTCACAGATATTTTTGTTGATGATATGAGCTTTTTGCTTTCATTGTCTTTGTTTTTGCAGTGAAATTAAACAGTTTTCCTTGAACTCTGTATTCATAGGATTACTTTTTTTTTCCTTAAAGAAGCAAAGAGCTGTTTTTCCTTTTTTTTAAAATGTGTCCATCCGAATGTGATTTCTCATTCCACCTTCATAAGATCTGTTCTTTTCACCAAATATAATCCTGGAGATAATCTCAGATTCAGGCAAGAGGACTGGCAGCTTTCAACAGTGGACTCTGTTATGATGAGAAAAGTATTTTAGTCTCTTCCCTGTTAATATCTATCAAAAGCCTGCTTTATGCTCTTGTTCCCCAGTGGATGTATTTCTGTTTGATTTCAATTAAAAATGAAATGTCAGCTTTTCAGGACATGTTGCGCTGCTTTACGGTGCACACAGCTCCAACTCATTAGGGGGAAGACGGCATGAGTGGAGAAACCCAGTTGGGATGGAAAAGTACATTTCTGTTAGGACATGAACTAGCATGTATTCTACAAAACCTCTATTTAAAGGAAGACTCGGTGGCTGTGGGTTTCCCAATTCCCATATCATTCTCTGTCATCAATTTAGCCAAAGGTTTCCTCTATTAAATCACATTTTTCTTATTCCCAAGCTAAATTTATCTAGAAGCAATCTTGCCTTTATTTCTTGTCCATAAATGCTATGTTACTGTTGGAAAAAAAAAAAAGTGCCTACTGCTATATTTAAAATGGATAACCAACAGGGACTTACTGTATAGCAAATGGAACTCTGCTCAATGTGATGTGGCAGTCTGAATGGGAGGGGAGTTTGGGGGAGAAAGGATACATGTATATGTATGGCTGAGTCCCCTTACTGTTCCAAAGAAACTATCACAACATTGTTAATTGTTTATACTCCAATATAAAATAAAAAGATAAAGAAAAGAAAAAAATAGTGCCTAAAGGTTGATGAAGTATTTATAGTTCTGAAAAAAAGTTGTTTACATTAAAGGTAGTATTTTACATAGAGTAGATTTTCATGCTTCCATTTTGACGATCTGAGACTTGATCTATAAAAATTCTAACCTCTGTGAAACACTAGAAGAGTTAGTGTCATTCTGCTTCTCCTCTCTCAAGGAAATGGGCATATATGGAAGTTATGGAAATGCATTGGTAGTGATGACAGCTTGACCAGGAGTGTAAGATGTAGGATAACGTGATCCCTTTTACAAATTTCAGCAAGAGAGCTATAATATTTCCTGAAGTGCCAGCATCTGGAAAATGGAATGCTTTTCCACTTAAAAGCAAATAATATATTTTTCCACTTTTCTTATTGTACAAGGAAAATGATGAAGGAATATGATTTTTGACTGTGTCACATTTGGCAATTCAGAGGACAAGCACAGGTTGTATGGCCAAATTTCACACGGGATTACAGTTTCTACACACTTAAATAACCTGGCGATAATTTCTGATTATTGACAAAAAATTGAACAACAACAATTAAAGTGACCCTGTCTTTGGTGCCAAAGATTAGCTAATCACTGTGATTACAACATGAAAGCTTGGAAGAGAGAGATCTTCCAAGGTCACTCTTGCTATTAAAAATTCTGTTTTGCAGCCCTGGCTCGTATGGGGTTATAGACTTTTACACAAGATGGATGACTCTAGCTTGTTACATTCTGCAGTTTCTGTTTTCTAGTTATTTGCAGAGTGTGCTGATGCTAAAGTCTGCATTTTCTTTCTATGACCATATCCAGAAGAATTTAGTCCACAAAGATGCTGGGCCTTGACTGTGAGCTAGATACTGTGTGCAGTGCGAGAAAGAAATGCCATAGTATTTCTGTGGTCCAGCAGAGGGAACCGTTGTTGTTTAGTCGCTCAATCGTGTCCATCTCTTTTTGCGGCCCCATGGACAGTAGCCCACCAGGCTCCTCTGTCCGTAGGATTTCTCAGGCAAGATGCTGGATGGGGTTGCCATTTGCTTCTCCAGGGGATCTTCCCAACCTGGGATCAAACGTGCATCTCCTACATTGGCAGGCAGATTCTTTTCCACTGAGCCACCTGGGAAGCCCAAAGGGAACAGACAGGTACACAAATACATGAAGACAGGTGTCAATAATGTCCGGACAGTGGTTTATACAGGGTACGATAGTGACACTGAGAGGGTCAGGTGTATCCAGGAGAGTCAGGAAAGGCTTTGTACAGGACGTGGAAGCCACTGGTTTTGATCAGAATCACTTCTAAGGCAGATAATTTCCTGATTTTAGGACTTGATGGTGATAGGTGACCTTGACTTTTCTTTTCTTAAGAAACTGAGATATAATTGACATATAATGGTGTGTAAGTATGAGGTGTAAATGTGTTGATTTGCTCCATTTACTATTGCAGTGTGGTTACCAGTATAGCATTAGCAAACACCTCTATCATGTCATATGATTATCATTAGCATTTCTTTTTTGTGATGAGGACATTTGAAATCCAGATTCTTAGAAAAGTTGAAGTGTATGATATGTACAAAATGTAGTATGTAGTATATGTATGTATGTATGTGTATATATATGTGTGTGTATATGTATGGCATAGCCATATATATATATGCCATATCTTTATCCACATATCCACTGATGGACACTTAGATTGATTCTGTATCTTGGCTAATGTCAGTAATACTGCTATGAATATGGGAGTGCAAGTATCTTTTCAGTATCTTGTTTTCATTTCTGGATATATACCCCAAAGTGAGATTGCTGGAGAGTAGGATAATTCTTTTCATCCCTGTGGATTCAGAAGGAGCACTGGTGAAAGCTTTCCAGGAGCTGGATGGCGTAAGAAGAAAGAGGTGCCACTTTCCTGGCACCTGATTTGGCCACTAATATCACAATAATGAACCTTCCAGTTATATGCATGCTCTTCTTATTTGCACTTTCCCATTTTGAGCTGAATTTGAAAGACTGCATTTTCAAAAGCCTTTTTAAAAGTTGTTTTTTAAATTGAAGTAGTGCTTACTATTTTAAATAACTTTTTTCCCACGAATATAATGTTAACTTATTTTCAGTGTGGTATGTACTGGCACTCCCCTCTTTCATTATTTATTGAAAACTCTTGGAAAAATTAAAATTCAGACATGCCTATTAGGAAAATATAAAGTATTGATGGTCATTGAAAGAAATGTTTTGGTGGCTTGGTTTTATGAGACAAATATGATGATGCCCTTGGTTGATGTAGAAAATACTTATGCAATGTCACATCCTTGAAGCAAGCTATAAACTATTTAGGTCAAGAGGTATTAAGAACCTTTTTTTAATATGTCTACAAAATATTGGGTCAATGACAATAATAAGTCTGCATATGAGGCTGACAAATGAGCAACATCATCTAGTTCTTTGAAAAAATAGTGCATGTGTACTAAAATGCCAGCACAGGAAAATGGCACAGGATAATCCTTTAGAAAACTAGACTCAGCCCAACAGATTTAAGAAAACACGAGGACAGAATAGTATGCTAAATCTTTCTTCATAAATTTATAGTCAGTCATAAATAATTTTATAAATGCATAAAGTTCCCATGTAATGTTGTATGCAGGATAAAATTTGAGACTGTATTATATTTTACATAAAATGATCTTACAGAAAAAGAATGTTTTTCCTGAGATATTTGTTCATCTCAATTTGAAAACACTTTCACGATATTACAAGTACCTGGAAAATTTATGACGAGGCCTGTTGATGTATTTGGTACGCTGACAAGAAAGCCTGTGATCACTATCAGAGGAACTACTCTCGTTGTCAAGTGGAAACATAAAATTTAAGACGCCATTTGTAGCTCTCTGGCAAAGCATCAGTTATCATCCTCCTAGATATACCAGATTAGAATAACTGGATTGTCTTGATGGAAGAAAGTTAGCTAAACTTAGGGAGGTCTAGAGGGGTGGGATGAGGCTTCCCTGGGGACTCAGTGGAAAAGAATCCGCCTGCCAAGCAGGAGATGCAGGTTTGATCCCTGGGTTGGGAAGATGCCGTGGAGAAGGAAATGGCAACCCACTCCATTATTCTTGCCTGGAAGATTCCGTGGGCAGAGGAGCCTGGTGGGCTATAGTCCATGGGGGTCTCAAAGGGTCAGACACGACTTAATGACTAAATAGCAATAGCAAAGGGGTGGGATGTGAGGGTGGGGCCGTGGGAAGGAGGCTCCAGAGAAAAAGGATATATGTATACATATAGCTGATTCACACTGTTGTACAGCAGAAACTAGCACAACATTGTAAAGCAACTATCCTCCAGTTTAAAACAAATCCTACGATAAACCATAATGGAAATGAATATTTTAATAAAGTATGTATGCTGCTGCTGCTGCTAAGTCGCTTCACTCGTGTCTGACTCTGTGCGACCCCAGAGACGGCAGCCCACCAGGCTCCACCATCCCTGGGATTCTCCAGGCAAGAACACTGGAGTGGGTTGCCATTTCCTTCTCGAATGCATGAAAGTGAAAAGTGAAAGTGAAGTCACTCAGTCATGTCTGACTCTTCGTGACCCCATGGACTGCAGCCTACCAGGCTCCTCCATCCACGGGATTTTCCAGGCAAGAGTACTGGAGTGGGGTGCCCTTGCCTTCTCCAATGTATGTATACATATAACCAAATCACTTTGCTGTATAACAGGAATTGACAACATTGTAAATCAACTGTACTTCAATGAAAATAAATAAATAAGAAAAAAATAAATTTTAGGGAGGTCTGAAAGGTAAGCCATGCCGTAATAACCCTGATGGCTTTGTAGTGAAAAATTACTAATATAATACTAGAAACTATTTGAACGCCTCTTTCTTAAAATAATGTGTACCATACTACTGTGTTTGGGTGCTAAAATAAAATCAACACAGTTCATAAAAATGGCAAAGATACGGAGTTTGCTAAAGCCTGAAACGTGGATGAGTAGACAGGTGCATGCAGCTGCTGTAAGACTGGGTTCCTGTAACAATCGGACAAGGCCGTGAAGGACAAGGCCGGGAAGGTATAGGACCATGCTTGACGCCAGCTTTGAGAGCCCAGAGCTGTTCTTCGTGGAAGTGCAGAGGAGGCCAGCAGAGACACGGGAGTGAAATCAATCTAAAAACTTCTATGTGGGAGTGCTCCCTTAAACCGAAGTCATAAACCATGCACAACAGAAATATGAGACAGAAGTCACTATTCCGCCTGCCATCATCTTGGACCACAGGGCTTTTGTAAAACAAATGATTTCTAAGTGCTTGAGGTCAAAGTGGAAGAAAAGGCATTTTATCAAACTTGTACAGGGGAAGAAAGAACCTCCAAGATGAATGTCATGGCCTTGGCTCATGGATCATTCTTAGGGAATTCTTTGGGGCCTGTCTAAGATTTCGCTGCATGTTCTCCACATCTGGGTAATTTAAACCATTTGAAACCCTCTGAAGATATTTGTATTTTCAGCCAACGTAAAGCATTTTTTTAAAGTATTTTTTTCTTTATATTACTATAATATGTCATTAATTTAAAATATAAAGAGCTGGAAATAATGGACTAACAGCCATGCCTAATAGTGTGTTAGATAATTATAACATTTAATTACTTGAGAAGAGCAGCTTTAAAAGTTGTATACTACTTGGGGGAATAATTGAATTAGCAAAATTGTATTGTATTAACTATAATGGCACTAAGTTCTTATCACCATCATGAATAAGAATTTGTCAGTTGCATGTCGTCACAGTCACGCTGTGCTAGACACTGGGAATTTAAAAGTATTATTGAGGCCCCTACCTTATTTAATAATATACTGAGAATACCAGGCCCATGGCAGTAAAGAAAACAAACAGGCCAGGTGAATTGTATAAATGGGCTTCCCTAGTGTCTCAGCTGGTAAAGAAACCACCTGCAATGTGGGAAACGTGGGTTCCATCCCTGGTTTAGGAAGATCCCCTGGAGAAGGGAACAGCTACCCACTCTAGTATTCTGGCCTGGAGAATTCCATGGACTGTATAGTCTGTGAGGTCGCAAAGAATCGGACACAACTGAGCGACTTTCACTTCACTTCAGATATTTTTCTGGAACTCTCTTGCTTTTTCTATGATCCAACAGATGTTGGCAATTTGACCTCTGGTTCCTCTGCTTTTTCGCAGTCCGGCTTGAACATCTGGAAGTTCTCGGTTCACATACTGTTGAAGCCTGGCTTGGAGAATTTTGAGCATTACTTTGCTTGCATGTGAAATGAGTACAATTGTGTGGTAGTTTGAACATTCTTTGGCATTGCCCTTCTTTGGGATTGGAATGAAAACTGACCTTTTGTAGTCCTGTGGCCACTGCTGAGTTTTCCATATTTGCTGACATATTGGGTACAGCATTTTAACATCATCTTTTAGGATTTGAAATCAGTATTCAGTATGGTTCATTTATTCATTCTGTAAATACCTATTATATGCCTATTGTGTGTATAAGTTCTTGGCCAGGAGCTTAGGATGCTTGCCTCTCTTATTTTTTGGAGTTTATAGCCTAGCAGAAGATGCTATAAAAATTTTGAGAGTGAAAAAGTTGGCTTAAAGCTTAATTCAGAAAACGAAGATCATGGCATCTGGTCCCATCACTTCATGGGAAATAGATGGGGAAACAGTGGAAACAGTGTCAAACTTTATTTTTTGGGGCTCCAAAGTCACTGCAGATGGTGATTGCAGCCATGAAACTAAAAGATGCTTACTCCTTGGAAGGAAAGTTATGACCAACCTAGATAGCATATTCAAAAGCAGACATTATTTTGCCGACTAAGGTCCGTCTAGTCAAGGCTATGGTTTTTCCAGTAGTCATGTATGGATGTGAGAGCTGGACTGTGAAAAAGGCTGAGCACCGAAGACTTGATGCTTTTGAACTGTGGTGTTGGAGAAGACTCTTGAGAGTCCCTTGGACTGCAAGGAGATCCAACCAGTCCATTCTGAAGGAGATCAACCCTGGGATTCCTTTGGAAGGAATGAGGCTAAAGCTGAAACTCCAGTACTTTGGCTACCTCATGCGAAGAGTTGACTCATTGGAAAAAACTCTGATGCTGGGAGGGATTGGGGGCAGGAGGAGAAGGGGATGACAGAGGATGAGGTGGCTGGATGGCATCACGAACTTGATGGACGTGAGTCTGAGTGAACTCCGGGAGTTGGTGATGGACAGGGAGGCCTGGTGTGCTGCGATTCATGGGGTCGCAAAAAGTTGGACACGACTGAGCGACTGAACTGAACTGATGTAAAGGAAAGATGCCCAAGGCTGTGAGATCATGTAAACAGAGAGTTGAACTAGTCTGAGGGACCAGGGAAGACTCCCTGGAGGAAATGACATTGGATGTGTGGTTTGCAGGATGAGTAATGATTATAATCAGACAAAGAGTTCAGGCAACAAGTGGCCCATGCAGGGCCATTAGCACGTGCAAAGGCTTTGTCCTATGTGAAAAGAGAAAAGAAGGCTGGAGTAGCCAGAGAACATAGAAAGGGAGGGTGATGCAAGGTGGTACCAAAGCAGTGAACAAGGTAAGGATTAGGATGTAGCAGGCCTTGTGGAACCAGGAAAGACGTCTGTCTGTATTTTAAGAGCAAAGGGAAAAGATGTAAGTAAGGCATGATCTTCTTAGGTTGGTATTTAAAAACACTAGCCTTAGGGATGGAAAAGGCAATGGCACCCCACTCCGTACTCTTGCCTGGAAAATCCCATGGACGGAGGAGCCTGGTAGGCTGCAGTCCATGGGGTCACTGAGGGTCAGACACGACTGAGCGACTTCACTTTCACTTATGCGTTGGAGAAGGAAATAGCAACCCACTCCAGTGTTCTTGCCTGGAGAATCCCAGGGATGGGGGAGCCTGGTGGGCTGCCGTCTCTGGGGTCACACAGAGTCGGACATGACTGAAGCGACTTAGCAGCAGCAGCAGCCTTAGGGATGAACAGAAAATGGTAGATAGGCTAGAATGAATGTAGGTAGACAAGATAGGAGACAGTGCTAATAATCCCAGGAAGGCATGACAACCCTGGATTAGGGGAGGACAGTGGAGATGAAGGGATGTGGATAGAGACTCGGCAAATGACAAAGCAGGTGAGGGAATCACTCTTGTCCGCTCCAAACACACAGCCATGCCTGTAATATACAGCTGAGCTTGAAAGCATGGGGGAAATTGACATATGCCTGAAGCTTGGTCAGTTAGGTTCTGAGCATAGATAAGTGGGTGAGGGAATGATGTTTAATGCCTGCCCTAGTAGCAGCAGCTCATTCTAGTAGCAGCAATAATTCCAATTTGCAGTTTTCCCAAAGCTTGTGTAACCAGCCTTATTGCATCCTTTCACAAACCAAGTGCCAGCTGGCCAGCATGCCTTCCTCAAAGGTATTAGTTTTAGTTCTGCCGGCTCCTTCCTCCAAACTTCTAAATTATAATAATCACATTTTTATCTTTTTATTCCCCTAACCCTCGAGGGGGTAACAGCTTCCTGCAGTTACTACCTCCATACCATGTTACCTCCTTCTTATCTCTTGACTGATTAACAATTCTTTAGATTCACTTCTGCCTGTTAAAACCACTGGGGTGGATTCTGTCTACTAAATGGACTCCGACTAATAGGGAATAGGAAGGATGTTTAAAAGGTAATAGCCAGGGACTTCCCTGGTGGTCCAGTGGTTAAGACTTCATGCTTCCCCTGAGGGGCACAGGTTCAGCCCCTTGTTTGGGTTTAATCCCTGGTCAGGGAACTAAAATCCCACATGCCATGGGGTGTGGCAAAAAAAAAAGAAAAAAAGGTAATAGCAAAGAGGCGATGGCTATGAGTTTCTGAGAACTGAAGAGCTGTTTAATTTTCTGACAGAAAATCACACTAAGTCTTAGGCAGGCTAAATAAAAACAAATCCACTTTTGGGCTCATGGATGCAGAGAAAAATCTCAAAAACTATCAGAGGGAAAGAGAGCTTAGCTGCAAAAATTGTTGCCCTGATAGGAGACTTCTCATAAGCAGTAGATGCCAGAGACAAAGAAAGAGTGTCTTCAAAGTACTGCTGGAGAGCAGGGCTCTGATTTGAGAGCCGTCTAGCAGGTACTGTGATTGGACTTGGCAATGGATTGGATATGGGGTGGGGCTTTCCTGGTAACTCAATTGGCAAAGAATCTGCCTGGAGTGCAGGAGACCCGGGTTCAATCCCTGGGCCAGGAAGATCCCCTGGAGAAGGAAATGGCAGCCCACTCCAGGATTCTTGCTTGGAAAATCCTATGGTCAGAGGAGCCTGGTGGGCTACAGTGCATGGTGTCACAACAGTCGGACGCAACTTAGTGACTAAACCACTAGGAAGGAGAAAGAAATATCACAGACACCCAGATTTGTAGCTTATGGATTCAACTCACTGTGCCATTTACTGAGATGGGGAATGTTGGGGACAGATCACATTTGAATGGGAAGAGACCATACATTTGCATATATTAGGTTTTACATGCCTTTGGGATACTAAGAAGTATGGAAGAGGAAGGTACATACGGAGGTCCAGGGTGTGACTGTACCTTTGAAAGTCTTTGGCCTATGGATGGGAACTGTAGGTTGGCCGGTGTATTGCTTATCTATTGCTGTATTAAAAAATGATCCAAAATTAAGTGATTTAAAGCAACACCAAGCATTTATTACCCCCACAGTTTCTATGGGTCAGAGTGGCTTAGCCACTGTGGTGGTTTGGCTTGGGGTCTCTTGTGGGATTTGTGATCCAGATGTGCACTGGGGCTGTAGTCAAGCAAGTTTGTCAGAAGGCTTGAGCATGCTTGAAGGGTCAGCTCCTAAAGTGATTCACGTGGGATGGTGCCTGCTGGGAGGAGGCCTCAGTTCTTCTCTACTGGAGATTCCCCTCAGGCTTCTTGGGCATCTTCACAACATGGCGGTTCCTTAGTGATCCTCAAAAGTAAGATGGAGGCCACAAGGCCTTCTCCGACCGAATCTAAGAAGCCACCCGCTGCCATGTCTGCCAGATCCTGTTTGGAAGGGAGTTCTGTTAAAGAATTTGTGGACATATTTTAAAACCATCACACTTGGGGAGAGATTATGTAGTGAGGAGGGAAAGAGAGCCTAGACAGGGTCTAGCTTCTTCTGTGCAGGGAAAGATAGCAAATATTTAAGGCTTTGCAGGCCATGTTGTGTCTGTCACAACCATACACCTCTGCTGTTGTGTGAAAGCAGCGATAGTCAACTGAAGAGACTGGGTGAGTCCGGGTTCAGCTCAGGCTGGGTGTAGCCTATGGGCAATAATAGTTTGTCAACCCTTGGCCTAGAACATAGCCAGAAAAAACAATTGCATAAATGACTCAATGAAACAAAAGAAGAAAATTTAAAAAAATCTTTCCTAACTCATTTTTATGAGTGGATTAAATCCAAGTGTGGTAGGGGGGTTGAGGAGCTAACAAATATATCATAGTACTGTAATATACATGGGCTTCCCATGTGGTGTTAGTGGTAAAGAATCCACCTGCCAATGCAAGAGACACAAGAGGCATGGGTTCCATCCCTGGATTGGGAAGATCCCCTGGAGGAGGGCACGGCAACCCACTCCAGTATTCTTGTCTGGAAAATCCCAGGAATAGAGAAACCTGGTGGGCTACAGTCTTTAGGGTCCCAAAGAGTGGGAAGCGACTGAACATGCATGCATAATGTATACGTAATTGCATTTTATATCCTTAATATCCTATTAGTTATTGTCTCTATTTTTGTTATCATTTGTCGTTTTTGTTGTAGAAATTGAGACTTACATTGATTTAGGAACTTATCCAAGTTATTAATAGCAGATTTGAATTTGAAACCAAATATTATTAAAGTTTATGTTCTTTCCACTTAAAAATCGAATGTGAAGAAGTCCTAATGAACAAGACCAGAAGGATAGCTTTGGCCATGTTTAAGGGAATTGGGTGCCAGGAGGTTTACACTTGAAAGTGAGCAGGTGATGAGTTATTAATGGGTTTGAGCCAAGGGTTGTGAGTGACATGATTGGAGCCGTATCCTGTGTTCAATAATCTGACTGTGCGGTATTGATTACTTTGTGGTAGGGAGTATCAGGAGAAGGAAGATTAGACAAAAGGCTGATTCAGTAGTCTAGACAGGAAACTCTTAGGATGTGAACTTTAAAGATGGAAATAAGAACGTAAAAGTGATATTGCACAGAAAAGTCCAACACCACTTTGGAAATAGACTGTAGGAGGAAGAACTAAAGATAACCCTGAAAACGGTGGCTGGATTTATGGAAGGAAGTCGTAAGGGGGAGCTGATTTATGCAGGAATTGTGTGTTCTATTTTACACATTTATGTGGAATTTGAGATGCCAACAAGACATCCATGTGGAGGTATATAAGAGAAGGAACTTGTGAGAGGGACTAGGGCTGGAGATGTAGTTTTATAGATGTATTTGCTGGCAAGGTTCTTGGAGAGAAAGAACCATAGACTGTAATATTGGAGAGCAATTGACTTCAGGGTTTTCATGGCAGGGGAGGGAGAGAGAGGAAAAGTACAGATGGTTAGACAAAGGGCAAGGCAGCGTACAGTCTCAGCAACCAGAGGAAAGTATTCCAAGGGCAGGCCAAGTGCTGTGGAGGTAGGTACCAATGAGACTCAAGAGCTAGGGAAGACTTCTCTTTGGCTGTGGAGAGGTCTTTTATGATTTCAGTTTTTCACCAAGATACTAAACAAGCCCAACTGCTGGTTTCTACCTACAAGATCAATGTGCTGGAGCTAGAGTGCATCTCAACCTTGGCTTCCCACTGTTTTTTAAAACTGATGCCTTTCTCCCATCCCAGGAGCTTCTAAATTAATTGGTCTGGGGAGTGGCTTAAGCATTATGATTTAAAAAAAAAAATCTCCCCCAGGTAATTCTAACATGCAGGGCAAGGTTGAGAATCATTGCCTTGGAGAGAAAATACCAAACTGTGGAGAAAACTGAGGAATTCCTGCAGTGACACTTGCTGATTGGAAAGTGGTGTGTTTGTATTTGGGGAGAGGTGAGGCTTTGATCTGGGACAGGAAGCAACTCAGCATGTCTGCGGGAGAATACGATAGGAATGGAGAGCTTGGGGATTTTGAGTTTTATTCTTATGTCTCTGAACATGGCCTGGGGACTGAAAATTCCCCATCTTTCAAGCAGTGACTCTGAACTCTGATTTCAGATGTCCTCAAACATAAAACCAGAGAAACACAGGAGTCTTGAGCTTGTGAGGTGCTAAGAAAAGCAGGTAGGGACTCGCTAACGTCTGATTACTTCTGCACCTCTTGTGTTTCACCTCCAAATCCCCCAAACTGAAGATTTACAAACTGTGGAGTGTCTTCTAAAAAACATAGTTTCTCCCAGGAAAGGCAAACCCCAAAGAAAGCCCTGACCGGAGCTGTTCTATTGGGAGAGGAATGATTCAGAGTGGTTTTCTGTGCCTCCACCCTCACTCCTACACTAGTTATGCTGACAGGGGCCGAAGCCTGGCCTGATAAAGTAACTGATGCACTCAGAGGAAAATGAGCTCCTAGACCGTGGGAGGAGCACAACTATTTCAAAAGAAAACCATTCACTAGATTACATATCCATCAGAAGCAGAACGATCAGAAAGACATATACATAATGTAAAGCTAGTTTACTAAAAATAAAAGCAAGGAAAGGAAAATACTAACAATATGAAATAAGAGCAAAATGTAATTATCAAGCTGAACTGCTAAGTCACTTCAGTTACGTCCGACTCTGTGCGACCCCACAGACGGCAGCCCACCAGGCTCCCCCGTCCCTGGGATTCTCCAGGCAAGAACACTGGAGTGGGTTGCCATTTCCTTCTCCAATGCATGAAAGTGAAAAGTGAAAGTGAAGTCACTCAGTCGTGTCCGACTCTTCGCCACCCCATGGACTGCAGCCTACCAGGCTCCTCCATCCATGGGATTTTCCAGGCAAGAGTACTGGAGTGGGGTGCCATTGCCTTCTCCAGTAAAGATTAGGGAAAATATGATAGTTGAAATAAAGTGCTCTAATGGGGTAAATGACAGAACAAATACAGCTGAGAAATGTATTAGTAAATAGGAAGTTAGGCGAGGAAATTCCCAGAAGGAAGCATGGACAAGAAATTAAAAATGTAAAAGGAAGGTTCTAGAAGGAAAGAAATAATAGTGATAAGATCTGAACAATAGGCATCCCCTAAAAGAACTAATAACAAAGAGAAAATTTTAAAGAAATACATTTGCCATAATATAAAACAAAAGGTGAGGTACCTCATGTTAAGAGACCCCTTAATGATAAAGGAAACCTATCCTTAAGCATACTACAGTAAAACAGTATCAAAGAAATAAAAAAAAGTTCTAAAAGAGCAGATTACATTCGGAGAAACAAGATCAGGCTGACATCACATTAAAAAAATAATGGTGTAAGAAATAATGGGCTTCTTAAAGTATTAAAGAAAAACAGTTTAGAACCTAGAAACTTATCTAGCCAAACTGTCATTCAAACATGAGGTCTGGATAAAAATATTCTGTCATACACAAGACCTCAGAAGATTTCCCACTCAAAGATTCTCAATGAAAAAAGTTTAAAAGAAAGTACTTAAAATACATAAAGAGATACGTTTAAGGAAGCTTAGTAAATATATGAAGTAAAGGTGATTTAATCCTTTGGTAGCTTGTTGTTGTTGTCATTGTCTTTAAAAGTTACTGACGTGAAAGAAAAGAAAATGGTACATGCATAACAACCTGAAAGGGATTTCCCAGGTGGTAAGGAATCTGCTGAAGAATCTGCCTGCCAATGCAGGAGACACTGAGATCTCTGGAGTAGGAAATGGCAGTCCACCCTGGTGCTCTTCTTGCCTGGAAAATCCCATGGAAACAGGAGCCTGCAGGGCTACAGTCCATGGGTCGCAAAGATTTGGACACAACTGAACATGTCTGCAACAACCTGCAAAGTATAAAAGTCTAGAAAATCTCCACATAATGAGAGTTGAAGAGAAACTGAGGTATTTTTGTTCATGACATTTTATTAGGAGATAAATATAGATACCCAATTGAAAAATATAGAATGAATTTTTTTAAAGATAGCAACTTTAGGAAGGTTAAAAATGTACAAAAATCTATAACTATAATAAATATGAAACAATAAAAAGACAAATGTTGACAGATTGAAAAAAAACTTAATTATGCTGTTTCCAATAGACAAACCTCAGGCCTCATGATATAACAAGATTGAAGGTAAAAAATAAAAAAGAAACAACGCAGAGGAATACCAATTTAAAAAAATGTATATCTAATTAAACAGACTTTAAGACTCCCCTTTTCAAAGAAGAGCATCATTAGGGATGAAAGAAAGAAAGAAAGGGGAGTCGCTCAGTCGTGTCTGACTTTTTGTGACCCCGTGGACTGTAGCCCACCAGGCTCCTCTGTCCATGGGATTCTCCAGCCAAGAATACTGGAGTGGGTTGCCATTTCCTTCTCTAGGGATTAGGGATGAAAATAATGATAAATAAGAGATGACTTCAAAATACATAAAACCAATTAGAGGCAGCTCAGTCGTGGTTCTGGGATGATGTCAGAGGCAAGCTGAGTGAGGAGCCTAAGTTTCTACTTCTGTTGGGCAGTAATTAGACCTTCTTCCTTCGTGCCAGTGAAGACCACGTGGCGAACCCAGACTTCTCTCCCTACCTGGCAGAAGGAAGGTGCCCTCCTTGTCCTCACTAGGATGGTATTAGGAAACGCAGACCTGAGGTAGGACTTTGGCCAGTACTCATTGGTAAGGAGGCCACCCCTCATCGTGGGGTAGTGGAGGTAATGAGAGAGGTGGTAATGAGGTTCTCCCACCCCTACCAGGGACTTATCAGCGGAGGTCGGCTGGGGAGCCAGACTCCCCTCTTTTGCCAGGCGACAGTGAGGAGCCCCCACCCCTCAGGTGTCAACAGACGCAGAAACCTAGACGTCTCCCCCACGTGGTGCTAACAAGGCATCCCCCCTTCCTCTGCTGGAATGATGTTAGTAGATGCCAGAGAAAACAGAAGTTTTTAAAGTAAGATCAAGAGTCCCGTAATGTAACGCCCAAACTGAACTGAAAAGTTACTCATTTTATGAAGAATCAGGAGGATCTCACACTGAAGAAAAAAGGCAGTCTGCTGAGGCTAACCGGAGAGAACAGGAATGTTCGAATTACCCAACAAAATTTTTAAAGCAGTCATCATAAAAATGCTTCAGCGGGCAATTTTGAGCTAACTTGGAACTAATGAGAAAGTACAAAGTCTCAGCAAGGAAAGAGAAGGCATAAAGAGGAACCAGATGAAAATTCTAGAACTGCAAAATACAATAACCAAAATAAAAACTCAGTGGGTGGACTTAAATGAGTTAGAATGAAGGGATAGAGGAAAACATCAGTGAATAGGCAGATAGAGTTACCCAGTGTGAACATCACAGAGAAAACAGTTTGAGAGAGACAGACAGACAGAGACAGCCAGAAGAAAGTGGGATAAGAAATCAGAGCCTCAGGGGCTTATGTGATAAAAACAAGAGATTTGTGTCATCAAAGTCCTGGAAAGAGAAGAGGGAGGATAGAGCTGGGGAAAAAAAAACACAAAGAATTAATGGCTGAAAACTGCAAGTCTGCATAAAACATAAACCTACAGATTAATAAGCTGAGCAAAATCCAAAGAAGAGAAACCCAAAGAAGTCCACACTAACATCAAACTTCTGAAAACTAAAGATAAAGGAAAAATTTTGAAAGCAGTGAGAGAAATGACAACTTACCTAAAGGAGAAAACAATTGTAATGACAGTGGATACATTAGGGGGAAAAAATCCAACCTTGATAAGCTAAGCTCCCATTGCAATGGCCTAGAAAAAGAAGAGCAAGATAAACCTCAATGAAGGAGGAAGGAAATAATAAGAGCAGAAATCAATGAAATTGAAAATGAAGAGTAATAGACAAGATAATGAAGAGCTTTTTTTTAAAAAGAACATGGAATTGACAAACCTCTAGCAAGACTAACAAAATGAGAGGACACAAATAGGCCCTATATCAAAAGGGTAGGCAGGGAATACTGTAAACAACTCCACACATGTACTTTTAACAATTTAGATGAAAAGGACAACTTTTTTCAAAAAACACAGGCTACTATAACTCACCCAATATAAGATGGTTAATTTGAATAACCCTCTAAATAGTAAATTGAATTTGTAATTAAAAGCCCCCCCAAAAAGAAATCTCCAGGACCAGATGGTTTTACAGGAGAGTTCTGCAAAGCATTAAGAGAAGAAGTAACTCAAAATTTACACAATATCTTCCAAGAAATAAAAGAGAAGGGGCTGCCTACTTATTCTAAGATGCTAGTATTACCCTGATACCAAAAGCAGAAAAGTTCAACTAAAGAAAATTGCAGGCCAATGTCTCTTATGAATATAGATACGGAAATCCTTAACAAGATATTAGCAGAAAGAATTTAGCAATAAATAAAATAATTATATACTACAATCAAGCAGTGGTTATTCCAAGGATATAAGGCAAGTTCAACATTTGAAATAAGACAAGGATGCCCATTATCGCTATGTCTATTCAACATTTTATTGGAGATCCTTGACGGTGAAATGAAACAACAACAAAAAAGAGGCGCTTCAGAATTGGAAAAAGAGGAAGTAAAATTTTAATTATTTGCAGTAATATGATTGCTGATGCTAAGAGCTGACTCTTTGGAAAAGACCCTGATGCTGGGAAAGATTGAAGGCACGAGCAGAAGGGAGCGACAGAGGATGAGATGGTTGAATGGCATCACCAACTCAATGGACTTGAGTTTGAGCAAGCTTAGGGAGATAGTGAAGAACAGGGAAGCCTGGTGTGTTGCAGTTCATGGGATCACAAACAGACACAACGTAGTGACTGAACAACAACAACAGAAAACACAAAACAATTTATAAATTATTGGAAATAATTAGAGAGTTTAGCAAGAAAAACATAGTTTCATTTCTATAAACACAGAGCAAACAACTAGAAAGTTAATTAAGGACAAGATGCTATTTGTAATATTGTCAGAGAATATCATGTCTAGGAATGAATCTAACTAAGTATGAGCAAGACTTCTGCAGGAAATTATAAATGCTCATTAAGAGACATTAAAGCAGATAAACATAAATGAAGAGATACAGCATGTTTATCCATAGGAAGAGCTGTTATTGTAAAGATGATATATTCTCCACGTTGACCCTCTAAATGCAATGCAAATTCAATGAAGTCCTAAACTGGATTATTGTGAAAATCAATAAAATCCTTCTAAAATTTATGCAAAAGAACTAATAACCAAAAGTAGCCATGCAGCTCCTGAGGAAGAGAGGAAATGTGCCTCATCAGATATCAGGACTTACGATAAAGTCATAGTGATTAGGATAATGTGATATCTATGTTTATCTTTCTCTATCTGACTTGCTTCGCTTAGTATGATAACCTCCAGGTCCATCCATGTTGCTGCAAATGGCATCATTTCCTGCTTTTTAATGGCTGACTAATATTCCATCGTATGTATGTGTTTCATCTTCTGGTATTTTCACACCAAGTCATGTAAGTCAGGTAGAGAAAGACAAATATCAGATGATATTGCTTATATGCAGAATCTTAAAAAATGATACAGGTGAACTTATTTACAAAGCAGAAATAGACTCACAGACTTAGAGAATGAATTTATAATTACCAGGAGGGAAGGGTGGCGGGAGGAAGGAATTGGAATTTGAGATTGATACATAACACTGCTATAAAATTAGGTAACCAGCAAGGACCTGCTGTATAGCACGGGGAACTCTGCTCAGGATTCTGTAATAACCTAAATACAGAGTCACTCAGTCATATCCAACTTGTTGCGACCCCATGATCGGGGCCCTCCAGGCTCCTCCGTCCAGGGGATTTTCCGGGCAAGAATAATCGAGTGGGTTGGCATTCCTTTCTCCAAAAAAAGAATAGATACATGCATATATAAAACTGAATCACTTTGCTCTATACCTGAAACAAACACAACATTGTTAATTAACTATTAACTATAATATAAAATAAAAATTTGAAAAACTAGTTTATCCATAAAAATATAAATGTACCAGAAATTTATCATGCCTCCAGCTCTCTCTGTCTCTTTTGTTGGTGACATTCTATATATCTCAAACATTTCACTCTGTACAAATTGATCTATCAATGAATAACACTTAGAAAAGGTAGTGTGGTATCAGCAATGCAGTGGTGTACTCAAGTGTATCAGCAATGCAGTGGTGTACTCAAGTTAACCAGTAGAATAGAATAGATGTGCAAATACACCTAAGAATCTGTACAACTTTGGAAGCTCATACAAGTGGCGAGTGAGACAAGTGAAGAAAGAGCCACCTATGACTGGAACTGGAAAAATAGTTCCTTGCTTGCCAGAAAGTACCTAGTACAAAAATGGCTCCAAATGAATTAAGAACTTAAGTTTAACATATGAAGCCTTAGAAGAACAAAATTAATTGAATGTCTTTTACACTTTGAGCTAAGACAAGGTTTCTTTGACAGTATAGAAAAAATGATTAGAAAAGGAAATATTAATAAATTTGCATACATTAGAGTTAAAAACTTTGGTTCATTAAATAAGTCAGAGCTAATGAATCATAAGTAATTGTAGACTGGGTGAAGATATTTGCAATACACACAACCAAGAAGGACTTTAATATCATGAATATGTAATTAAGCCTAAAATCAATAACAAACTGCAAAGACCTGATAGCAAAGTGGGCACAAGACAAGAGCCGTCCTTTTACAGGAGAAAAAGCATGTCCGTTAATTATGTGATGAGGTGTTCAATATCATTTGTCATCAGGGAAATGAAAATATCTAGATCTTAATTAGCTAACTATCACCTTTATTGACACAACAGAAAAATCTGGTAATACCAAGTCTTGGAGAGGATGTCAATCCACACGGTCTCTTATTTTTCACTGATGGGAGTGTGAAGTGATTGGACTGCTTTAGAAAGAAGTTTGGTATGTTTTCTTCAAGTTGAGTATTTACATTCCTTAGGCTCCAACAGTTCCTCTCCTAGGTGTTTGTCCAAGAACAACTTTTGTATACATGCAAAGACACAGAACGTGTTCTTCAAACAGCAAAAATCTGAAAATAACCCAAATGTCCATTAACAAGAGAGTGTATGAATATACTGTTTATAGAACAGGATATTTTAGTCAATATGAAGAAACTGTAATGATATGCAGCAATATGGATGAACGTTAGCCGTATATTGAATGAAAAACTCAGTTCTAAAATATTTACAAAGTTGTTATAAAGTAAAAGCAATGAAAATAAAAATGTGCTTAAGGAATGCATATTGTTTTGAATTTTGTCCTATGTGCATGTATGATTTATTCAAAAAGAATCAAAAGTGAGCTGATGGTTACTGCTTTATCTGATCAATAATTGGATAGTACCATAAAACATTTTCTAAGAGCAGCATCGTGTTCTTTGAATCTTGGACGTTGATAGAATAGAGTGTGTTAGTAGATAAAGGTCAGGGAGCCTGCAAAGAAGAAAGGATTGAAAAAATACACACACACACACACACACACTAATTAATGGTAGGTCAAGTTCAAGGATGTGAAAGGAAAAGACACAATCAAGACTCAAGAGATACAAGAGGTGGCCAGATACAGAAATCACAAGAGTCTCTGCAAAGTCTCTGTAAGCTCAAGTTTAAGTTTTTGCTTCTATGATAGACTCATTGATTTTCTGGGGCCTTTAGAGAGTTATTAGAATGATGATTTTACTTTCCTTCTTTGAAATACTTATCAGTTGTTTAGATGGATACTAACTGTGTGTACATGTGCTTTGAAGCCTTTCAGAACTGGGATGAAATTACTGTGATATGAAATTTAATATTTTTAGTAGATTGAAAAATAATGAAATTAAAAGAGATTTTCCAAGTTTGTTGATGTTTTCTGTAATAATCTACTGAAAGAAAATGAGTTTCATTGTTTTGTTTTGATTTTTGATTGTAATTTCTTGCTTAGTTTTATTTGGATAGATTCTCTACCAAAAGCATTTAAAGGGTGATCTCACTTTTGGTTCTCCCTGCAGGCGCATGTAGATAGAATAGGTTAATTGCACACTCAATGTCAACAATTGTTCACGGTCATCCACTTAGAGCAAAAATTGCAGTTCACAGTAGAAGTAGAAAATAATCTGTCTATTCTGTTCAGTGTTGCTCCAAACATCAGAGGTTTAGTGGAGGCCAAGTTACTTTCCAGAAGAGATGAAGTAAAATGGGAGGAGAAGGGGGGCTTGAGGTTGACTTGTGCTTCCCCCAAGTATATCCCAAAGCAGTCTGGATCTCGTTGCCATGCCATTCCTCCTCACGTGATCCAGATCCCACGAGAAGCAAGGAGCCTGGATTTCCCCACCTTGGTAGTCTGGACAACATGTGAAGTAGGACAGTTTCATTGTCTTAACTTTCTGGCTCCCAAGATCTGTCTCCTATTAAACCTTGCTCTCATGGAAGAAAGAAAAATTCTCTCGAGCCTAGGAAAATTTAAATTTAAGGAAGTTTAAATCACTTTCTTTCCTCTACGTGTCTACACATTCTACCTGTAATTGTGGAATGCAAAGCCTAACTCCCAGATAAGGATATTCCACGCAGCAGACAGCAAGCAGGAGGCAGGAAGACAGCTTGGGGCATAGGGACTCATATGGTGTCCCATAAACTGGTATACCATGAGTGTTATGCCACAGATGTCTGGACCTGCCCTTGTTTAGTCTCCAGACACTTCCATTTGAGACAGAACTTTTTTTGGGGGGGATGGAGAGGCGGCAAGTGATCCATGCAGTCCTTTCTCAGCTTTCAGAATTAAATCTAATTAGCCAAAATAAGAATTCCATAAGCAGCTTAAAGCCAAATGGGAAATCCTTGCAGAGTGGAAAGCTAGATCAGATGAATACGAAAGATTAAAGAGAAATAGTGATGTCCGGTGGGATAAAAATGGCAAAACCAGAAGATTTTACACTTAAGCTGAAAGATGTAATAAGAATAAGAAAAGGATAAAGGCAAATATCCTTTAAGCAGATTCAAGTCAAGCAAAACATTCAAATCAGAAGGTTGGCAAGGGAAGATACACAGAGCAGCAGACGAATGTTTTCATATACTAGATGTATATGAATATACAAACCCTGATCGTTTCAGGATAGAAAAGAATTGACCAAAGAAACCTTACCATCACTGTCTTTTTCAGCATTTGTTGCTTAGAGAGAATTTTTAATTCTATTTTTAAAAATTTTTATTGAAGTATAATATAAAGAAATTTATCATGAAAATGAAGGAAGGTCCAATATAATGGTTAAACTTTTCAACATCATGTGAATAGCAGTTTACAGAAAATTAATACAGTTGATTTAAACTGATACTAACGCTCTCACAGGTCGCTTTTCCCCTACGTGTCTTTCCTGAATGGGGATGACAGAGAGACCTAATTTAATAATATAGGACAATGAGTAGCATCACATTTAATATAGAGTTTATAATCATCTCTCTTCTCAGTGTGTGTTCAAATACATTTTTTACATCTCCACTATTTCATTTACACACACATATAGGAGAGACAGAAGATAGTAGGGCATGCCATTAGTAATAACAAAAATTAAGCAGTAAAGTTCTGCCACTCAGAAAGCTCAGACCCGTTATGTCCTACAGAAAGAAGATGAACCAAGGTCATGAAGTACCTTTAAGAGAGGACGGAAATAAAATTTAACTGTAGCCTGTTTGACTACATATCACCAAATAGGTCTATAGTGATGCCTATGATTAGGGTGTAAGAATTATACCTACCAGCTCACACAGGCCTGTGCTCACCTGAAATTGCCACCTGACATGGACACAGGACTCCCTTAAAAAAATACACCATTTCCCTCTATGGAGTGGATCTCTTTGATTTTCTTGTTAGAGAGAAAAGTCCCCATTAGACCTACAAAACTGATGGAACTTTGGTTGATGTGAGGATCGCAACAGATGGATATCGAGACCTCTCTTCTGCTCCCTGACGGAAGTTAAAGTAGCTGAAGGCAAATGAAAGGAGAGAGGTGAAGAAAGCGACACTCCAGCGGGAGAGCCAGGAAATGGATCAAAAACGAAATGATTTGAACAATTTGTCAGTGTTTTCAAAACTGCTGCTGCTGTTGTGGAAAAAGAAAGGAGTACTCCCTTTACCTCTCCAAGTGATTTGGTCCCAGTTAATACTATACACAAAGGTACTGCGTGGCCATGTTAGACAATGGATATCTTACATCTGAAAAGCACTTATTTTAGGCTTTTTTACTTTTAGTGATATATTTGTTTCAAAGTATGATTCTTCAATAAAATAAGTTATGTGGTTGATATTACAAATTGCTTGAGCAAGAAAAGGAAATAGAAATCTGAGATTTAAAAAAAATCTTGGATACAATGAAATTTGTACATTTAAATGTAGAAGTTTACACGTTTATTCAAAATACTAAACACACTTCTCTTTTAGAAATGCTTTCAGAGCTTGCAGCTCACTAACACAAATATCCTCAGTGATGCTCCATATTTATTTTCAAGGGTGAATTTTACTTCTGAAAATAACTATGAGTTGTTTTGAATCAAGCCTTTGGGTAACCCAAAATAAAAGCTTTGAACTGAGTTTCCTCGTATGTTTAATATGTTGGTTCAGATGCATGAGTGACTACCCTCATGAGATAAACTTCATATCCTGATGTATTTGATAAAATGAAATTAGTTTCACTTTGTAATTAGACCTTGTACCTGAATCAAAGGAGGCCAATGACTGCTCATGCATCTTTTCATTTTTAGGCTTTGCTTTTTCTTCTTTGAGTTAAATTAAATACACTGTTACTCACATTATCTCTGAGAAGGAGGCTGGTGATTATAACAGAAGGAGAGTTAGATGATCATGTCTAGGTCGGGAGACAAAAGGAAAATGCTGGCACTTTGTGGGCTGAGAGACTTGAAATGTTAACCTCACAGTAGGCTTGCCTATAAAGGATCAGTCCAAAGCTCATTGCCCCAGTGAAAGTGTTAATTGCTTACTCATGTCCAACTCTTTGAGGCTCCATAGACTGTAGCCCACTGTCTATGTCTACAGGCTTCTCTGTCATATGGGATTCTCCAGGCAAGAATACTGGAGTGGGTTGCCATGTCCTTCTCTGAGGGATCTTCCCCACCCGGGGATTGAACCCAGGTCTCCCCTATTGCAGACGGATTCTTTACCGTTTGAGCTACTGGGAAAGTGAACGTGAACATAAAGTCTCTCAGTTGTGTCCGACTCTTTGCGACCCCATGGACTGTAGCCTATCAGGCTCCTCCGTCCATGGCATTTTCCAGGCAAGAGTGCTGGAGTGGATTGCCATTTCCTTCTCCAGGGGATCTTCCCAACCCAGGAATCGAACCTGGGTCTCCCACATTGCAGGCAGCCGCTTTACCGTCTGAGCCACTGGGAAGGGAACAGTAAATAAATGCTTAGGTTGAGCAAGAATTTGTCTCCAAGGAGAGAAGTTGAGCGTGTTGGGTGGGGTCAGGCAGGAGGGAGAGGCCACAGTAGGCAAGCCACATGGGAATGAGGAGCAGAAGAGGAAGAAGGAGCCATCATCTGGCAAGTAGGCTGACCTCTACCCTTGGGTTCAGAGCAGGGCTCAGATCTAGAGGAAAGCTGGACTCTTGGGTAGAGAAACCAAAATGGAAGAGTTGTGTAGATGAGGACAAAGCCAGGGAGGAGGAAGTTTTGCCTCAAGGCCCAGCGCTCATCCAGGTTCACTGGATCCTGAGTCTTTGGCAGCTGAAGTCCTTTCAGACACGTACATCAGACAATTTGGGTTTTGAGCTCTCATTATATACTCAACACTGTGTTTATTCCTGGGGACACAGATGTAAGTGAGACCCAGCCTTGAAGCCGGTTTGACGAGGACACAGTTGAGTAGATACTAACCAGACAATTGCAGTTCAGTGCTTTATTGGAGAAAAGAGTAAACAGGAGCAGCTGACTCAACTGAACATGGACAGTGGAGGTGAGGGAAGAAATTCCCGAAGCAAAGGCAGCCAGCCCGAGTCCTGAGATGCTGAATAGGTGTCCTCCAGGGAAAGACGTTGAGGGGAGGCATTCTAGACAGAGGAGAGTGGCCTGAGCCAAGAAGGGAAGTGTGAGAATGTGAGGCACTCTGGGAATTAAATCCAAATAGTTGGGTACCACTAGAGAGTGGAACGTCATGGGGAGCACCAAAGGATTGGTGCTGGTGACAATCGTTGTGAAGAATGGATGCTACTCTAAGGGGACTGGAATTCTTCTGCAGTTCCAGTAGCCAGGTCTCAGGCTCCCAATATACTCCTGTGATGGTTGACTTTATGTGTTAACTTGACTAGGCCAAGAGGTGACCGGATGTTTGGTCAGACATTATTCTGGGTGTGTCTATGAGGGTGTTTCTGGATGAGCTTTATGTTTGAATTAGTAGACTGATTCCAGCAGATTGCCCTCTCTAAAGAAGGTGGGCCTCATCCGATTGAAAACTCAAATAGAACAAAAAAGACGTTTAAGTAGAGGAAAACTCCTTCTCCCCTCCTGCCTTAAGCTGGGACATCAGTCTTTTTCCTGCCTTTGCAAGGGAACTGGAAAGTCAGCTCTTCCTAGGTCTTGACCTTCCCTGCTGGCTTTTGGGTTGGAACTCACATCATGGGCTCTCCAGGGTCCCCATTTTGCCAACCACAGATCATGGAACTTGTCAGACTCTATCATCATTGTGAGCCAGGTCTTTATAAAGAGCTCCACATAATGTTTGGTGAATGAACATGAAAAAAAAGAAAAAAAAGAGCTTCCTTCCTTTCTTCCTCTCTCCTTCACTCCTTCCTTCCCTTTTTCTTTCTTTCTTCTTGGTTCTGTTTCTCAAGAAAACTCTAGTACGACTTTTCTGGCTTTGATTGGTTCAGCGTGATAAGACTGAACTTTCAGGCATAGGGCATAAGTGGTTTCAACTGCTGGAGGTTGGATAAGTCTGAGAATTACATTTGGTTTTCATCTTAGTAACTAATATATTACAAATAATATAATCCTAAGCTGCTGCTGCTGCTACTGTTAAGTCACTTCAGTCATGTCTGACTCTGTGTGACCCCAGAGATGGCAGCCCACCAGGCTCCCCCGTCCCTGGGATTCTCCAGGCAAGAACACTGGAGTGCGTTGCCATTTCCTTCTCCATGCATGACAGTGAAAAGTGAAAGTGAAGTCACTCAGTCATGTCTGACTCTTAGCGACCCGATGGACTGCAGCCTACCAGGCTCCTCCATCCATGGGATTTTCCAGGCAAGAGTACTGGAGTGGGGTGCCATTGCCTTCTCCAAATCCTAAGCTATGTCCCTGAATATCCCTCAGATACACAGATGATACCACTGTAATGGCAGAAAGCAAAGAGGAACTAAAGGCCATCTTGATGAAGGTAAAAGAGGAGACTGAAAATGCTGGCTTAAAACTCAACATTCAAAAAACTAAGATCATGGCACCTGGTCCTATCACTTTATGGCAAATAGATGGGGAAAAACTGGAAATGGTGTCAGATTTTATTTTCTTGGGCTCCAAAATCATTGCAGATGGTGACTGCAGCCATGAAATTGAAAGATACTTGCTCCTTGGAAGAATAGCTATGACAAAACTTGACAGTGTATTAAAAAGCAGACATCACTTTGCCAACAAAGGTCCATATAGTCAAAGCTATGGTTTTTCCAGTAGTCATGTATGGATGTGAGAGTTGGACTATAAAGAAGGCTGATCACTGAAGAATTGCTTTCAAACTGTGGTGCTGGAGATGACTCTTGAGAGTCCCTTGGACTGCAAGGAGAGCAAACCAGTCAATCCTAAAGGAAATCGACCCTGAATATTCATTGAAAGGATTGGTGCTGAAGCTCCGATACCTTGGTCACCTGATGTGAAGAACCAACTCATTGGAAAAGACCCTTATGCTGGAAGATTGAAGGCAAAAGAAGGGAGCAACAGAGGATGAGATGGTTGGATGGCATCACTGACTCAATGGACATGAGTTTGAGCAAGCTCCGGGAGATAGTGAAGGACAGGGAAGCCTGGCATGCTGCAGTCCATGGGCTTGCAAAGAGTCAGACATGACTGAGCGACTGAACAATGTCCCTGAAGATTTCCCTTTAAGCAAAAGAAGTGAATTGTGTTGATTCAGAGTTTTGGTTATCTACTTATCCACACATTAACTTTAACTGAATGTCTGCCAGGTTTATGTGCAATGGCTTCATTTACTTGTCGAGAGATTTAAAAAATTAAGGGTATCTCCAAAATGTAGATGCTATTTAATGAAATATCAAGATTTCTGTACTATATCAAGGTTTTGTACTAGTTTCATTGTATTGCAATATTAGGTTTATTAAATAAACTTTAAGGTTACAGTTTTGCCATATGGAGAGAGTTTATTTCAGCTTTTTTATGTTGAGACAATTGGACTAGCGTTAATAAAATATTTCAAGTGCATTTTGTAATTGGTTGCTCTTTTACAGATTTTTTAGCTATACAATCAAGAGAAGCCAGTTAAGTTTGAAGGAGACTTGCCAAGGTCATTTCCAAGTTTATGTGCTCCTGGGTTGGAGATTGAGACTGGATGTTTTATTGAGGAAATGCTTTGTCGCTATGACAGTATGACTTTTGTTCTGTATGTTAAGAAGACTTATGTGCTCTGATAACATTTTATTAACAAGCCATTCTGAATATTTCTAGAAGGTTATGTTTCCAAAGAAATTTCTAAATTATGTACTAACTTGTTACTTTGCCAGCTTTTCAATTTTATGTCATTAAAAAAATAAATGCAAACAACAGTAGCAAATTACAGAGCATAAAACCCTATTGTAACGCCACATTCTACAAACTTGAAAGGAGAATAAAATAGAATGGGATATGCTAGATAAGGCATAATAAATAGTAAGTATATTGAATATGTTGCAACTTACTTGCTTGGAAAATTAGAGCGATTTCCCAATAGAAGTATTTTAATGTGCAAATTTCCTAAATTGTAAAATTCAAAACAAAAAACCACCACAATCACACTAAAACCACTCACCGCTAAGATATTACCTGCCTAGAAACAGTTTAACTGATTTTTAAATAAGGCTTCTTGGTGATGCTTTGCCAAAGGAATGGGGTCTCTCTTGCTCCTGTTGTGGAATTTTTTCCAAGTAAAGTGGGAGATCTGTTTGTTTCTTGCAGACCTCGCGTGGCCTCCTAATCACTAATGTCAACAGGGAGGTAGAATTCTAGAGGCCTCCCTCTGGACAAGCTGATGCAATGAGAGAACTTTAAGTTATAATCAGGTTAATTGCTTGAAAACATAAATGACATACAGAAGGCTCATCATTTCATAAGTTAATATGAATGTCTGCTTTAATTTTGTGGAAGACAATGCTGGTTCTAGCAGAACTCCTCATCAGTAATTTTATTTGGCCTGGCAACGTGATATCGTTCTGATCAGTAAAAGAATGCAAAGATGAGCTGGAGCAGGATCAATTTTCATTAGGTAGCCTTTCACCTGATCCTTCTATTTTCGTCAGAATCCTTTAGCCATGCTCTTGGATCTGCCAGATGTTCCTAAGTCCAGGACTTTTGGTTATAGTGAAGCTTGGGGGCTGCAGCAGAGATTTTCCATACCATGACGGTTGTGGTGGAAAAGAATGGAAAAGATCCAGGATCGAAAGTGTTGTGCACTACAACCTAGAACAACTTTTCAGTACCTCCAGCTCTCAGTTTTTCTGGAGTTTTGTTCTGCTAATCGTCTTACTTCTTGTTGGTTTCCCCTCCAACAGGCACCTAGTTTTTAACCTTCTCCTCTGCTAAGTCAGTTGATACTTAAGTTTTATGTTTATGCTTCCAACAAATGATTGACCTCTCTTAGGTTTCTGTCAGAACTCTTCTTGATTGATGCCTTCATAATTTTTATTTCTTCTTTTTTCAGTTCTTTCCTATCATTTTAGTGGAATTTTAGAGAGAGATGGAAGAAATATGGAAGTTCGATTCCTCATGTTTAGAAATCCCTATGAATTTTTTTTTCAAGGCAGTACTATGATTATTCTCTTTATCTTTGTATACTGGAATGTCTCCAGGGATCAGGATGACAGTATTGGAATGTGTTTTTCTTTGATGTACAATGCAGTTGCTACCACTCCTTCATGAACAAATTCTCGGTTCACTAGGAATAGAGGGGAACTTCTTCAACTTGATGAAGATTGTGTACAGAAAACCTATAGCTAACATTGCACTCAATGGTAAAAAACTCAAAGCTTTCCCACTAAGATCAGGTACAAGGCAAGGATGTCCCTTCTTATAAGTCCTTTTCAACATTACACTGAAAGTTCTATGCAGTAAAAAAAAAGGAAAGAAAATAAAAGGATATACACATTGAGAATGAGTGCACAAATCTGTATTTGTTCACAGATTACATGACCACTGTGTAAATCGGAGAGAGTGAAAACACACACACAACCTCTTGGAACTAAAAAGTGATTATATCAAGGTTGCATGATACAAGGTTAATAAAAAGTCAATCACTTAACTATATAATGGAAATGAACAAGTGGAATTTGAGTTAAAAACATAATACCATTTACATTAGCATTCCCCCAAATGAAATATGCAGATGACACCACACTCATGGCAGAAAGCAAAGAAGAACTAAAGAACCTCTTGATGAAAGTGAAAGAGGAGAGTGAAAAAGTTGGCTTAAAGCTCAATATTCAGAAAACTAAGATCATGGCATCCGGTCCCATCACTTCATGGGAAATAGATGGGGAAAAAATGGAAACAGTGGCAGACTTTATTTTTGGGGGCTCCAAAATCAATGCAGATGGTGATTGCAGCCATGAAATTAAAAGACGTTTGCTCCTTGGAAGAAAAGTTATGACCAGTCTATACAGAATATTACAAAGCAGAGATAATACTTTGCCAACAAAGGTCCATCCAGTTAAAGCTATGGTTTTTCCAGTAATCATGTATGGATGTGAATTGGACTATAAAGAAAACTGAGTGCCGAAGAATTGATACTTTTGAACTGTGGTGTTGGAGAAGATTCTTCAGAGTCCCTTGGACTGCAAGGAGATCCAACCAGTCCATCCTAAAGGAAATCAGTCCTGAATATTCATTGGAAGGACTGATGGTGAAGCTAGAACTCCAACACTTTGGCCACCTGATGTGAAGATTGACTCATTTGAAAAGACCCTGATGCTGGGAAAGATTGAAGGTAGGAGGAGAAGGGGATGAAAGAAGAAGAGATGGTTGGATGGCATCACCGACTCGATGGACATGAGTTTGAGTAGGCTCCAATAGTTGGTGATGGACAGGGAGGCCTGGTGTGCAACTCTTATGACTGAGATCAGGAAGAACTAAATAAATAGATAGTCCATGTTCATGGATGGTGTGGTGATTTAGTTGCTAAATCATGTTTGACTCCTGTGACCCCATGGACTATAGCCCTCCAGGCTCCTCTGTCCATATGATTTTCCAGGCAAGAATACTGGAGTGGGTTGCCATTTCTTTCTCCAGGGAATCTTCCCGACCCAGGGATCCAACCCAGGTCTCCTGCACTGCAGGCAGATTCTTTACCGACTGAGCTACCATCATGTATAGGACGACTCCGTATTGTCAAGATGTTTGCCCAACTTGATCTATAGATTTAGTGCAGTCTTATTCAGAATCCCAGCAAGTTATTTGGACAAATTGATTCTAAAGTTTATATGGAGAGGCAAAGGACTCAAAATAGCCAACTCAATATTGGAAAGAGAAGTATAAAGTTGGAGAAGTAATGCTTTTTGACTTCAAGGATTACTCTAGAGCTACAGTAATCAAGACAATGAAGTACTGAGGAAGGAATGGACACACAAATCACTGGGACAGAGTGGAGAGCCTAGAAACCCTCATAAACATAGTGAACTGATTTTTGACAAAGGAGTAAAGGCAATAGGCGGTTTAGCAGTAGCAGCAGTAGCAAAGGCAATATATGGAGTAAAGATAGTCTCCTTAGCAAACAGTGCTAGAAGAACAGGATATGCATATGCAAAAAAAAAAAAAAAAAGAATCTAGACCCAAACCTTACATCCTTCATGAAAGTTAACTCAAGATGGACAATAGACATAAATGTAAAAGGGAAAACTATAAAATTCGTAGAAGATAACACAGAAGAAAATCTAGGTAACTTTGGGTATAATGATGCCCTTCTAGATATAACAAGAAAGACGTCATCCATAAAAGAACTAGTGGATAGGCAAGCCTTCATTAAAATTAAGAAGTTCTGCTCCATGAATGACACCATCAAAAGAATGAAAGGACAAACCACAGACTGGAAGAAAATAGGTGCAAAAGTCACAACAGATGTGACTGTTATCCCCAATACACAAAGAAGCCTTAAAACTCAACAGTAAGAAAAACAACCTGATTTAAAAATGGGCCAATGACCTTAGCAGGTAGCTCAGTAAAGGAGATACAAAGATGGCAAATAAGAAAATGAAATGATGGTCCACATCACATGGCATCAGAGAAATACAAATGAAAACGAGATACCACTACACACCTGTGAGAATGGCCCAAATCTGAAACACTGATGACACCAAATGGTGGTGAAAATGTGGAGCAACAGGAACTCCCATATGTTGCTGGTGGGAATGCAAAAGGTCCAGCAATGTGGAAGACAGTCTGGTGTTTTATCCCCAAAGCTAAACATACAATGAATTATACAGTGCAGCAGTCTCACTCCTTGCTATTCGAAGAGAGTTGAAAACTTAGGTCCACATGCAAACCTGCACAGGGATATTCATAAAAGCTCTGTTCATAATTGCTAAAACTCGGGAGCAACCAAGATGTCCCTCCACAGGTTTAGGATATTTAAGTTTAGGATACTTAAACTATGATACATCCAGATGTCTGGATACATCCAGACAATGGAATATCACCCAACACTAAAAAGAAATGAGCCCAGGAAACGGAATGGGCCCACTAACAAGGACTTAGGTGTTGGAGTAAGGGGCTTCTGCATAAGTCTATATTTTGAATTTGTTTCCCAGCCCAGCCTTCCGTGGAATCGCATGTGATTCTAACTGAGAGAAAAATAGCTAGAAGCCAAAATGGAAAGAGTAAAGCGCTGTGAGATAGTAGGACCTCAGAAGTTCTCCTTTGGGACTGTCTCCAGCCTAGTTCTGTAAAGAACCCAACATACACGCTCAGCACGGTCCTTAGACTAGTAACACAAGTCGAGCGGTCTAGAATTCTAGACTCGAAACTGTGAGAAACATTTCCCTTGTTTTCCGCTGCGTCCCCGGGATCTAGCATAGTACTAGAGAATTGATAAATACTGGTTGAATGACTGCCTGGTTGTTGGAACATGTAGCCTAAAGGGTCTTGCATTCACTTAATTCAAGTTTCCTTGAGAAGTACTGAGAGGGATAGGAGCATGAGAGAAGATTCCCATCCTCAGGAAGGAAAGTCCTGCAGGGAGACAAGACGTGGCTAATACTTCTGTACTAACGCTGGGTAGGATCTATGGTATGGGATGGTCCTGGTAATAAATAAAGATTTATATGTTTCTAAACTAAGATCATTGCATCCGGTCCCATCACTTCATGGCAAATAGATGGGGGAACAGTGGAAACAGCGGCAAACTTTATTTTTTGGGGGCTCCAAAATCACTGCAGATGGTGACTGCAGCCATGAAATTAAAAGACGCTTACTCCTTGGAAGGAAAGTTATGACCAACCTAGACAGCATATTCAAAAGCAGAGACATTACTTTGCCAACAAAGGTCTGTCTTGTCAAGTCATGTATGGATGTGAGAGTTGGACTATAAAGAAAGCTGAGCACCGAAGAATTGATGCTTTTGAACTGTGGTATTGGAGAGGACTCTTGCGAGTCCCTTGGACTGCAAGGAGATACAGCCAGTCCATCCTAAGGGAAATCAGTCTTGGGTGTTCATTGGAAGAACTGATGTTGAAGCTGAAACTCCAATATTTTGGCCACCCAATGTGAAGATTGACTCATTTGAAAAGACCCTGATGCTGGGAAAGATTGAAGGTGGGAGGAGAAGATGACAACAGATGATGAGATGGTTGGATGGCATTACCGGCTCGATGCGCATGAGTTTGTGTAGACTCCGGGGGCTGGTGATGGACAGGGAGGCCTGGCGTGCTGTGGTCCATGGGGCCGTGAAGAGTCGGACACAACTGAGCAACTGAACTGAACTGAACTGAGATTTTTTAGGTGAAAACGGTGGGTGCATGGGGAGCTCAGAAACCTGCAGTGATGTGAGATGGACAGGAATGGCAAGGATAAAGCAAGACCAAGGCAAGAGCCTGGGAAAGTGGATGTGTGGTTCGACCGGAGCCTCAGGGCCAGGTGTGAGTTCAAGGAACACAGTGGGAAGGGCATGGAACTGAGAATTAAAAAGTGGGTCTGGGGACTTCTGGTAAAGAACCCACCTGCCAATGAAGGTGGTTTAAGAGATGCGGATTTGGGGAGTCGGGAAGATATAGAGGAGGGTGCGGCAACCCACTCCAGTATTCTTGCCTGGAGAATCCTATGGACAGAGGCGCCTGGAGGGCTACAGTCCATAAGGTTGCACAGAGTTGGACAAGACTGCAGTGACTTAGCACGCATGCACTGGGGACTTCCCTGATGGTCCAGTGGTTAAGACGGTGCTTCCACTGCAGGGGCGGGGGGGCGAGTGGTTAAGACGGTGCTTCCACTGCAGGGGCAGGGGGGCGAGTGTGATTCTTGGTTAGGAAACTAAGATCCTGCCTGCCATGCAGTGTGGCCAAAAATACATCAATAGATAAACAAATAAAAGGTGAATCTGTGTTTAAATTCCGACCCAGCCACTGAATGGCTGTGTGAGCTGCCTTTTATCCACAGATTATGGAGACAAAAGAGAAGTAGGTGTGTGATTGCTTGTAAATATTCAATAAGTGCTGGTAAAATGCAGGAGAAAAATAGGAAACTGAGTTGGAAAGACAGGCCAAAAGGCATGTTCTGGTTGGGCTTGCACGTCAGCCTGAGGAATGTTAGCTGATAAGGTGAGACTTGAGGAAGACTTTGGTGGCAGTGGCATGTAGGAGGCTCTGTGGGAGTAGAATGAGAGGGAAGCCAGTTAACTGAGTGATTATAATAAGTGACCTTTGAAATCAGGAAGACCCGAGCTGTTTCGGTGTAAGTGGGGATGGAAAGAAGGGACGGCTGCCCTGGCAGTGCAGCGGGAGTCAGGAGAACTTGGCAGAAGTCAGGATGCTTCCCAGGTTTGCTTTTGTACTGAGGCTGAGAATAACAGGCCAGGTGGGATTCTTGGGATCCAGCTGAAACCAGAAGCAGCTCCTGTTCTTGCACAGCTACTGTGTGTCAGGCACACACCCAGGCCCATGGAGTCTACAGCAGCTTAACGAGGACACTGAGTCACGCAGAGGCCAAGGATGGTGTCCAAAACCATCCCTTTAGTTAAATGTCAGACTCAAGATCTAAGTCCAGGCTGGCTTGATTTCAAAATTCATGCTCTTAACCATGCCGCTAAGTGCAAAACTCAAATAAGTTATCATGCTTGCATTTACTGACGACTGACCATGTGCTGTATGCTTTATAAGGTTTAGAGTCTGGGGGCTAATGATTACCCTTCGACTGTTTCCAACATTCAGGGTGATAAAGGATATACCTAAAACTACTAGTAGATAGCAGACAGAAGCATTGATGTTTTAGTGGAGTACAAGTACTGTGTAATCCCCACAGGACGCCATAATGGGCAGGCGGCAGCCGCCTAGCTTTTGAACCAGATCTAAGCAGTAAGACATTCACAGCGGTTTGCCTTCAGAAAGAAATGACTCGGCCAAGTAGATTCAGTCTAATGACTCGGGCCTGTGCGGTTTGCCCAGACAGGAGGGACAGGGAGAAAGACAGCCTGGCTTCAGCTCTCCCACACTCGCGAGGCTCCTGTCAGGTGGCTTGAGGGCAGCTTTGCTCTGTAGCCTGACCCTGCAGGGAGTAAGCAGACCAGGGTGCCTTGTCCTGCTTTGGAAGCACATTCAGGACCTCTGTGAATGGGTTTGGCCCCAGGGATTATCTTGTTTTGTTTAAAAATGTTCACTTATATGGCTGCATCAGGTCTCAGTTCTGGCATGTGCGCCCTTCACTGTGGTGTGTGTGTTTCTCTCTGATTGTGGGCTCAGGAGTTGTGGGGCACGAGCTAAGTAGTTGCAGTACTCATGCTCAGTGGTTGGGTGCTTGGGCTCAGTGGTTGCAGTGCTTGGGCTCAGTAGTTGTGGTGCTAGGGCTCAGTAGTTGCAGTGCTCAGGCTCAGGAGTTGTGGGGCATGAGCTCAGTAGTTGCAGTACTCAGGCTCAGTGGTTGGGTGCTTGGGCTCAGTGGTTGCAGTACTCAGGCTCAGTGGTTGGGTGCTTGGGCTCAGTGGTTGCAGTGCTCAGGCTCAGTAGTTGTGGTGCTTGGGCTTGGTGGCTGTGGTGCTAGGGCTTAGTAGTTGTGGTGCTTGGGCTCAGTAGTTATGGTGCTCAGGCTCAGTAGTTGTGGTGCTAGGGCTCAGTAGTTGCAGTGCTCAGGCTCAGTAGTTGTGGTACATGGGCTTAGTTGCCCCTCGGTGTGTGGGATCTTATTTCATTGACCAGGGATTGAACCCACATCCCCTGCATTGTAAGGAAGTTTATTAACCTCTGGACCATCAGGGAAGTCCCCCCAAGCGTTGTTTTAGAGCCCACCAGCCAGGGTGATGAGAGGGGGAGGAAATGTCTATATCAGAATTTTGTATTGATACCCAGCATACTAGTGCCCTACTTCCTTCTAGAACTCAGGACTGGTGTCTTCTGTCAGGATCAGAGAGCTGCTCCTCCTCCTTGGGAAGGGAGGATTTATTCCTGAGAACAGTTGAAAGAGCTGCTTCCTCCACCACCCCTTCCTTACCCCCATGTTGTTAGGACTTTTCTTTCTAGAAAGTTGAGAGAGGAATAAGCATTTTTCTAATGTATACATATAGTGTCTGTTCTTTCAACAACCCAGTCAGGAAGACCTTTTTATGCTTATCTCCACTGACTTCATGGAGACTTCAAAGTTCAAAGAATTTAAGTGATTTGCCTGAGATGCAGAGAAAGCAGTTTTAGAGCTAGAATCGCAGCCTGGGTCTGGATGGTGTCCAGGCTCACACCCTTAGCCCCTGCATGTTTCCCTTCCAGTAACGGCTGCCGGACGTGGAGCCAGATACTATGCTGGGCGCTTGGCTGTATCGGCTCTGAACTTCACCACCACCCTGGAAAGCACTATTATTCCCATTTTACAGATGACGAAACACATTCATTGAGTGTAAGTAACTGACTCGAAGGCAGGCACTAATGAAACATATAGGAAGGGTTTGAAAGGGAGTCTTTAATCCCAGGCCTTTGAATTTTCCACTTTTTAATGTTTGGATTGTCCCTCATTGTTGATGTTCAGTTGCTGAATCGTGTCTGACTCTTGGCGACCCTATGGACTGCAGCACACTAGGCTTCCCTGTCTTTCACTATCTCCTTCATTGTCATAATGTTTTAGGCATATTTGCAATATGTGTTATTATTTTTATAAGTATTACTACAAGTGTGTGTAGTTATTTATATATTCCACTTTAAAAAGTATATTTGTTGATATGACTGCACCAGGGCTTAGTTGCAGCACACAGACTGTTAGTTTTGGCACGTGAGATCCAGTTCCCTGTCCAAGGATTGAACCCTGGCCCCCTACATGGGGAGCACAGAGTCTAAGCTACTGGATGACCAGGGAAGTCCCTATATATTCCACTTTTAAATGATATTAATTTTTATTATTTTTTTATTATTTTATTTGCCGACAAAGGTCCTTCTAGTCAAAGCTATGGTTTTACGAGTGGTCATGTATGGATGTGAGAGTTGGACTATATAGAAAGCTGAGGGCCAGAGAATTGATGCTTTTGAACTGTGGTGTTGGAGAAGACTCTTGAGAGTCCCTTGGACTGCAAGGAGATCCAACCAGTCCATTCTAAAGGAAATCAGTCCTGAATATTCACTGGAAGGACTGATGCTGAAGCTGAAACTCCAATACTTTGGCCACCTGATGCAGAGAGCTGACTCATTTGAAAAGACCCTGATGCTGGAAAAGACTGAAGGCAGGAGGAGAAGGGGACGACAGAGGATGAGAAGGTTGGATGGCATCACTGACTCGATGGACATGAGTTTGAGCAAGCTCCAGGAGGTGGTGATGGAGGCCTGGAGTGTTCTAGTCCATGGGGTCACAGAGTTGGACATGACTGAGTGACTGAACTGAACTGAACCTTTATTATGCGATTTTCTTAGTGGTTGTCTGAGCAAAATATAGGTTACTTCTTATTTTGCACACACTATTTAGGACAGATTACAGCCTTCTGCTTTAATTTTATAAGCTCCGTTGCCGTAGATTCATGATATTGGTTGGAGCCTTAGGAATGAATGATATTGGTATGTCCCCCTGAATCTGAATAGAATGTGTTCAAATGAATCCACACAACTGCCCCTTTCTGGGCAGGTAACAGGTAAAACTGTGTGGTACCAAAGAGACGTCGTTTATAAATTAAAACCTGTAAGGCAGGCTACTTCCTTATAGCTACTTTCTTACAGGTTGGTGCTTCAGCAATGTATCAGCGAGGATGGAGCCAAATAACTAAACTAATCTTTGGAAATAAACGAAACACTTTGGTTATGTGGTACTCAGTTTTAACACCCAATCCATCCATTGTCCAAACGATGATGCCCCAATAAATGGACGTATTGAGGAAAGTTCTATCAGAGGCTCCTTGGAGTCATTTTCCTTATGCTTTGCTTTTTTATAGCACCGCAGCCCTGTTCTAACCGTAACTTTTCGATTCTCAAGACATTTCCTTTGAGCAAGTGGGAATTACCATTTACGGAAGCTTAAGTTAACTGAAAATTAAATTAACTTTATATGAGGTAAAGTAACTTGTGCAAGACAGTGTAGAATAAGCATAAGAAATCAGAGGTTTCTTGACATAGAGGGATAAAAATTTCTCCCTGGTATATTTTATTTTACATGGTATGTATGCTAAAAATGTCTTTATTAACCTCAAGAAAATACATATTACATAAGGTAAAAAAAAAAAAAATCCCCTTATCACGTGGTTAGGGGCTTCCCAGGTGGCACTAGTGGTAAAGAATCTCTCTGTCTGCAATTCAGGAGACATAAAGACCAGATTCAGTCCCTGGGTCAGGAAGACCCCCTGGAGGAGGAAATGGCAACCCACTCCAGTATTTTTGCCTGGAGAATCCCATGGGCAGAGGAGCCTGGCGGGCTATAGCCCACGGGGTCGAAAAGAGTCAGACACAACTGAGCTCGCATGCGCAGAATCACGAGCTACATTCCAAAGGGAAAATGCCAGAAAATGTGTCTCTTGTCATTTCAGAAATTTTCTAGACGACAATTCATTGATTGAAGCTATCATCTTTGTAAAACTGTGACTATAGAGAGGAACACTTTTGCCTTCCCCCCAAAAAAATTCTTAATAGAAATGAAGACATTTTATGTCAATTTCTTACATATCCATATTCAGTTTGCTCTGTGGCAAAAAACAAGGTGACGTGCAGGGTCAGTGACGGCCAAGACAAGCTCGAGTTCACAATCAGAAGCACTTAGACTCCAGAGGAAGAGCTAGTGGCTCTAGAAGCATTCATGGGGTGAAATTGAATAAAGGATGATGAACGTGAATGCCCACAAGCCTCGGCTTTCACGGTTTTCCCTTCTAAAGGCAGGACTCCTAAAAAAAAAAAAAGAAAGAAAAAAAATGAAAATAAAGGCAGGACTCCTTTCCTCTCTGCCATGGCTGAGAATCTTGATCTCTTATTAAGGACAGAGAATTTGGCAATTTTAAAACTAGACTGAAGCCCTTAGGGTAGATCAACGACCACATCCTGAACTTTAAATCTGGAGCCTTCTGCTGGTTAACGACAGCTTTTCTGACAGAAGAGAGACTCATAAATTTGTACAGGTTTTAGGAGAGTTTCCCTAGTAACTCAGCTGGTAAAGAATCCACCTGCAATGCAGGAGACCCCGGTTTGATTCCTGGGTCAGGAAGGTCCGTATTCTTGGGCTTCCCTGGTGGCTCAGCTGGTAAAGAATCGGCCTGCGATGTGGGTTAGTCCCTGGGTTGGGAAGATCCCCTGGAGAAGGGAAGGGCTGCCCACTCTAGTATTCTGGCCTAGAGAACTCCATGGACTGTATAGTCCATGGGGTGGCAAAGAGTCGGACACGACGAGTGACCTTCTCTTTGGGAGAGGGCAGGATCAAGCGTTAACTGGCCTGTGGTCTGTTCCTGGGGCCACTGCTGCTGAGTGACTGGGTCGCCTTGGGGGACTTGCCTGCACTGTTTGCTCTTCATTTTCCTCTCGTGTGTAAAGGTAAACTTAGACCAGCCATTCTGAAGGCCTCTTAATCCCAACAGATCTGTTAGTCTAGTTGTAAGCCCCTGAGTAGGAGGATCATCTAAGCAATTATGAGTGAAGATAACTTTAATATAAAACAATACACAGAAATCTGAATGTATTAGTCAGAGGAATCGTGGAATGAGAGGAGTTGTGTATTTAGCCAAGGTTGAGTCAAGGCAGACTTGACTTATCATCCTAAATGGCACAACTTGAAAACCAGACAAAATACATGAACCAACCATTTTTAAGACATTAGAAAAAAAACAGGGTGAGAGAGAGGAAAACAAAGACATTAGAGATCAGGCAATAAGACATTTTCTAAAAAGAAAAAAAAGAAATCAGGCCAAAGACAGTGCTGAGACAGAGGTGTTTGTGCTAAGTCACTTCCGATTCCATGAGACCCCGTGGACTGCAGCCCGCCAGGCTCCTCTGTCCATGGGATTCTCCAGGCAAGAATACTGGAGTGGGTTGCCGTGCCCTCCTCCAGGGGATCTCCCTGACCCAGGGATCAAACCCACGTCTCTTAAGTCTCCTGCGTTGGCAGGTGTGTTCTTTACCACTAGCACCATCTGGGAAGCCTGCTAAGGAGACAAATATAACTGCCTCCGCTGATTGCTTTGATATGGTCTCCAGGACATGATGCTGGAAGGGGACCCGGGCAGAGGCTGATAGATGGACTTGGGAGTCTGGGATGGCCGGTGTGGTTGGAGTTTACAGGACAAAACACAGGAGAGGAGAGAGCTGCAGAGAGAGAGGGAGGGAGGCAGGGAGACAGAGAGAGAGGAGAGACGAAGGAAGAGAGCAAAGTCTAGAGAAACGCAGAAGGTCCTTGCTGAGTCTTCAGCTAAATGCTGATTAGTTCATGCATGTGAGGAAGCTAGGTGAGGCTGGAGAAAGCACGCCTGGGTAATAATAAAGGGGACAATCCTGAGACATCACACAGGGCTTGGGATAGTTCCTGTCCCTCTAAACCAGAGTAGGAAACCTCATGATTCTTGGGACGTTGTTGACATTGGGTCAGTGGCAGGCAGGACAAAACGAAGGGAAAGCAAATGTCTACATAGCTGTTTTAGATCTAATAAGCCCAAACTGGAAGCAACTCGCATGTTCATCAGTAGATGAACTGTAAACAAATTATGGTTTATACATATAATAGAAAACGGCTTAGCCGTAAGAGGAAATATGCTATTGATAGATGCTCCAATATGGATGCGTCTCAAAATAACGAAACTGTTATTCTAGTTTTTTTCTGTTTTTGCGTCCCACTTTAGTGTCGGGCAGAGTGCTGGTAAGTTCTAGGATAAACACTGTGCTGAGAAAATGGGAAAGATTCTGTAGGGGAGACATCACTTCAGGGGATAAGAGAGGCAACTCACTTATACAGCCAGATGAAATGGGGAGGCTGACTGACCACCAGGTCGGGGCAGGAATCAGGAGCAAGATGAGGGGATTCGCGGCAGCAGTGAAGCCTCCAGTTGGCTGACCTCAAGGTCCTTCCTTTACCCTCCTCTCTTCCCACCCCCAGAGGCAGCCACATTGCTTCCAGAGCTTTCAGGTGAAGGTCTCAGAGCCAGATTTGGGGAGAAATATTCAGTTACTGTTATCAGTGGGTGCTTCTTCATTTTTAGGAAATCATAGTTTTGAGTTTGCAGAGCTTTCTGAACAACTTAAGGTGAGATAGAAGGACGAGTGCTAAGTACCGTTTTGGAAAGATTTCTAAGTGGGAATTCCCTGTGTGATCCAGCGGTTAGGACTCTCGGCTTCCATAGCAGAGGGTGAAGGTTTGACCCCCGGGAGAAGCCAGGACCATGAATGAATTCAAGGAGGAGAATTTTTTTTTTTCAGTTAAAAAAAGTTTTTTTTATTGAGGTAGAGTTAATCTACAATGTTGTGTTGGTTTCAGGTATATAGAAAAATGATTCAGCTATTATATAGATAGGTAGATATGGATATAGGTAGATAGAGAGCAGATAGATATATATTCTTTTCTATTATAGGTTATTAAGGTATTGAATATAGTTCCCTGTGCTATACAGTGGGTCCTTGTTATCTGTTTTATATATGATGGTGTGTAGATATTAATCCCAAATTCCTAATTTATTCCCCCTCCCACAGAGGAGAAAGTTTTGATTTGTGTCTTGTAAAGTAAATAAAACTCCAGCCTGAGAAAGTGGATCAGAGGGCATCCCAGCCTGGTGGAAAATCAGTGTGGTCAAGACGAGGAGGGAGGAAGAAACAGGACTCTATTTCTGGCATAGGACGAAAGCTCTACGTGGCACAGGAAAGAATAAATGCGTCTGCTCAGTCTTTTTAGTTAATACCATACGCTGCTTAATGAAATAGAGGATCGCCATGCCTCTCATTCGTAGAGCTCAAATTAGGATATAATAAAAGGCATTTGTATCCGTCAGAATTCAGTTGCAAAAAAATGGAGTGTTCCAGATATTGTAAGCAGAAGGGGAGTGAGGTACTTTCCAAACTGTCGGGAAGGCTGGAGAAGAGATTCCAGTAGTTTGCTAGTTTCGGAGGCAAATGGAGGCATCAGAGCTTAAGGGCTTTTACAGTTTATGATGCAAAAGAACTCTAGAATCTTTGGATGCCTCAGTTTGCCTTGGATTACCACATAGTAGGCAACCTGGGAATGTTGAAAAAAAAAATCAATGAACATATGTGAAGGTCACTATTCCGTAAAAGTACAGATGTGCTCGTTAATAGAAATTTCATTCTTGAGTCTCCCACGGGCCTTGCGCAATAACTCACACATTAGTAGGCTACTCATTAATATTTACTGAATGAATCTCATAAGGAAGTAAATAAATCAGATAATTCCTGTTATGGTGATTTCAGAAAATGGTGTAGATCTTCAGCACTCCTCTAAAAGGATGGCATATATTCAGCTTTGCAGTTCTGTCAAATGCGACCCATGCTATGATGCTGCTGATATAATAGAGCTTTGTGACAAAGGTGGGACTCCTTGTTTTTACGATCCCAAAGTGATGTCAAGGAAAATGACTTTTAAGTCATTGAAGGTTGATGTCTGCTGGTTTAAGAAATGTGCCTGAACACATTTGATCTTTTTCAGGTTGGGTAGCTGCCTCAACACATAGGCAGAAATGGAGGAAAACACTTGGCTAATAACATCCTAACTCCCCTTAATGTTTTTGTTTACTCCAGCCTTGCATGACCGGCAGCAGGGTAATTGTGTTAAGTTTGGGTAAAATAGTTCTCATCACACAGACCCCCAGCAGGGCACAGGAAGTTAGTTTAAACTAAACTGTATCTACTTCGGAATAGAAATACTGGCACTAAAATAAAAAGACAGAAAATCTTTTTCACTTTAGGGACATTAAAAAGCCAAATGGACTTGGCTAGCGGAGCAGTTAATACAAGGTGGATATCACAAACTTCAAATCCCTTACTGTTTAGGAATTTTGAGCATCCTCTTTACCATTAGCTGAAGAGGGCTGCTTTAGAAGCCGATACATCTATGTTATCTATCTGCATTGGAGATATTATTTTAGAGATACACACACACGAGAGAGAGATACAGAGATATGGGGCTTCCCTGGTGGCTCAGAGGTGAAGAACCCACTTGCCAATGCAGGAGACACCTGTTCCATCCCTGATCTGGGAAGATCCCCTGGAGAAGGACATGGCGACCCACTCCAGTGTTCTTGCCTGGAGAACCTCATGGACATAGGAACCTGGCAGGCTACAGTCTGTGGGGTTGCAAACAGTCAGACATGACTGAGTGACCAAACAGCAACAACATATATCTATCTATCTAAATATAGATAGATATCTAAATATAGATTGATAGATATAGAGAGATAGATATATAGAGAGGGATATCTTCATACATACCTATGTCTCCAACATATCCAAAAGCCAAATATCAGCTTTTAAATATTTATTTTTAAGTGATTGCTTTGTAACATCAGGAAAAATAGTCTAAGTCCATATAGAGGAGCATGATCTCTAAGTAACCGAGACTGGTACAGTCGGGTGGTACCATACGGTCACTGAACCTAGGAGTCAGGAAATCGGAACCAAAGAATGTACTCTGGCTTTTCCTCATTTCCCAGAGTGATTTCATCTCCTGTTCTAAAAATAGGATGAAATGGAGATGGCTTCGCATTTTTCCACCTCCCACATATGTCCCAGCCTTCTCCATCGTTGATTTAAAAAAAAAACAAAACTACTTGCAAATGAATCATTAATTCTATAAGGAGTTTTCTTCTGTTTTCCTGCACAGGTGACATTTGTTTCACAAGAATCAGAGTCAGTTAGTATTTTGGGCCTGGCTTTTCTTATAATAACAGTGTGTTTTTGCTTGTTTGTTCCAGTTTGCTTTGCTTTTTCAAATGAACCCGGTATCATCTTTGCTTTGGTTTTCCACCTGACCAGCTGGAACAATTAAATATCCCTAAAGATACAGATTTTGATACCCTGTTCTGATTGTGTATTTCTATTCAGCTTCTAAGAAGACTCTGAACATAACTTTTCTACGACTCTTTTAGAGTTTGTTTGTTTTTTTTTAACAAATTGGGATCAGACATGGTGTCCGCTGCACTGACTTTCTAATAGAGGAATTTCTAAGCACTCTGTCCCTGTTTTCACTCCAACCAGGAATACGTGAGGGAAATTGACCGGTGTGCCAGCTTTCCCAGGCAACTTTGGGGCTTCTGTGTCACTCCTGTCTTTCATAAAGGAAAGGGGCTATTATCTGCGTGCTATTTTCATTAGGAATACAGTGGGAACATCTTCATTAGAGACGGAGAGTGCGCTTGATGTGCTCTGTTGTGATAATGAGGGGAAGGGTGTGAAGGGGAAGATAAGAGGAGCAAGCGTTTAACTGGAAGCATTCCACCTGGCTTCTGCTTCATTTTATTTAATTGGATGAGGAACATTTTCTGCCTGTGAAAACAGCCAAATGTCCCAGATTGGGAGTCGAGAAGCCAGGCTCTGAGGACATCGTCAAGAGCCGTGTTTCGTGTCCCTCTTTCTCCTCCCTATGGGTGTCTCAGACTTTTCAGCTTTGAAACGAGCAAATGGACCCTACATCGGTCATTCAGAAATGCCAGAAAGATGCAGTTTAGAGGGAAAAGCCCATCTTGAACAGAGTCACAATAAATTCTATTCTCAAGCCTTTGGCGGTTACTTTTCTGTATTTCGCTTCCACTTTAAACACCCCTAGACCTTTTGTCTGTGTTATTTATATATCTCTCCCCTTTCTAAGCAGCTTTTCAGTGCTCAGTGGCAAAGAATCCACCTGCCAATGCAGGAGACACGGGTTCGACCCTGGGTAGAGAAGATCCCCCGGAGAAGGAAACGGCAACTCACTTACACACTCTTGCTTGGGAAATCCCACGGGCAGGAGCCTGCTGGGCTACACTCCATGGGGTTGTAGAGAGTCAGACATGACTGAGTGACTAAGCGCACGTGCAAGCATGCATACCCCTTTATAACGACTTGGCTCTCCTGTGTCCTATCCCTTCCGATCTGTGCTGAATAATGTTATGAATTAGCAGGGTTGTCAGACTTAGGAAATAAAAACAACTGAATGTCCAGTTAATTTTCATATCAGTTATACAACAAATAAAAAATTAGTGTCCAATGCAATAATAGTTGTTGCATATCCATGATTCAAATTTAACCAAAGCGTGTCCTATATTTTATCTGCTGTTGCTGTTTAGTCGCTAAGTCGTGTCTGAATTCTTTGTGATCCATGGACTGTAGCCCACCAGACTCCTCTGTCCAAGGGATTTCCCAGGCAAGAAAACGTGGGTTGCCATTTCCTTCTCCAGGGGATCTTTCTGACCCAGGATTGAACCTACATCTCCTGCTTGGCAGGTGGTTTCTTTACCACTAAGCCACCTGGGAAAGCCCACATTTTATCTGACAATCCTATAAATTAGTGGTTTGCAAATACAGTTTTCAAGCATGCCTAAAGTTCAGCAGAAATGACTTTGAGAGGTGGGCTGGAGATTGAGGGTGAGAGGTGCCACTGCAATGATAAGAGGGAGGTGGAGGCTCGGAACATTAGCTCCTCCTCTGATGAAGAAAGCTCTACTGTGATCTGATTGGTCTCTTGGCATCGGGCGTTTGATTTGATTTGATATGAGGGTTCTGTTGGTGAGAAACACAAAGTCTGAAAACTTTCTGTTGTTCTGTCTGTCTTCCATTTGCCTCCCCAGGTCCACTTTCCATCTTTGTCCTTCCTGCTCTGGGTCCCTGGAGACTCATATACATCCATGGGATCTCTTGCTGTCTGACTTCTGAAGAACTGGGGAGAGATTTGAGGGCAGGAGAGTGAGACAGGGGTATCAGTCCCCTGCCTCTTTCTCTGCAAAACAATTCAAGGATTCTAAAATTTGGTGTCTGAAAGAAATTCTCTTAGCTAGCTTGTGAAAAAGAACCCAATTAACTGTGGGCTATCCCAACTGTAGCTTATGTAAACAAATTTTAATTTTTCCTCACATTTTTAAACTCTGAAGGCAAGTAGTTATTGGTGGCATTTCAGTGGCTCTGTGATATCAAGCTGGAATCTCTGAGATCTCCTTGATATATCCCTCATGACTACAAAATGGCTGCCAAAATTCCAAACATCAAGTGTATGTTCAGAACAGAAAGAAATGAGGAAGGGAGGAAAGCTTTAATGTCCAGCATTTTGTTAGGAAAATGAAAAATTTCCTCAAGCTCCTCATAGATTTTACTGTTTCATTGACTAACTTTTTGTTTTATGACACCCCTGGTTGTCAGGAATGCTGGAAATTTAAGTATTTAGCTTTTCCAGACTCTAAAGAGTGCAGGGGAGAATGACGTTGAGAATGGTGTTGGCTTAATCAACTAACAGCATCCAGGGGGATTTGCTTTTGACTAGAATTTACAGACACTCTCGCTTGTAAAGAAATATTTAAGGTGAGGGTATTTCCTTGTCATGGTCCCTAATTTATACTACATAGGTGATTATTTAACTGTGGTCAGAGTTTTAAAGGCAGAGTAATCTCAGTGGATTAAGTCCCTATCAAATAATATTGCAAATCCTTCCGTACTCCCTTTACACTTCCATTTTTTCTGTTTCAAATATATAAAAGTATATATGTACATATGCAGGCAAACAGTAAAATGAACACAAAACTGTAGGAAAAAACACAGATCTGGAAAATAAGTGATTTGCTTTTTCATTCTTTTTTGCCACCGATAGCTGTGTTGATATCATTTCACCTTTCTGAATCTCTTTTTCCTTCTCTGTAAAAGGAAGGTTACGCTGACTAGATGCTCATTTTGTTCAACAAATATGTATTGAACTCCTACTCTCAAGCCTACCCTCTTCCAGGCTCCAGGAATTCATAGGGTATGTTGATTCAGACAAGGTTCTTGTCTTCATGAAGCTTATTTACATCCTGCTGGTCAGAGACCAGCAACAAGAAAATAAAAAATCGGTGGGTGTGTGCTCAGTTGCACAGTCAGTTCCAACTCTGCAACCCCATGGCCAGACTCCTCTGCCCGTGGGATTTCCCAGGCAAGAATGCTGGAGCAGGTGTCATTTCCTCCTCCGGGGGGTCTTCCCGACCCAGGAATTGAACTCGTGGCTCTTGTGCCTCCTGCCTTGGTAGGAGGATTCTTTCCACTGTGTCACCTGGGAAGCCCCCCAAATCAGTAAAAGACATCAAACCGTCATAAGCAAAATAGAGGGATGTGAAAGTAAGGGCATAGACACCCACTTCAGAGAGTGGGGGCCAGAAATCCTGTCTGAGGAGGGCGGTGTTTAGCCCGAGTTCTGACCCTAAAAAGCCAGTCCCCTAACGGTAGGATAGTGCAGCTCCAGGGAGAGAGAGCTATACGTGCAAAGACCCTAAGGGCTATCAAGTCTGACTTGTTTAAGAAAAAAAAAAGCAAGGGGGAGAATTAATTTAACCACTGTTCTCTTTCTCATGGCTATAGTTCCCATTTTCTGGAAATGCAAATGCTCATGAACCTTGTTTTCGTGGATGCTATTACAGTCTCTGGTAAGCCAATACACCTGGCTTCCCAGGTGGCAATAGTGGTAAGGAACCTACCTGCCGTTGCAGGAGACGCAAGAGACTTGGGTTGGAACAATCCCCTGGAGGAGGGTATGGCAACCCACTCCAGCATTCTTGTCTAGAGAATCCCACGAACAGGGGAGCCTGGCGGGCTACAGTCCTTGGGGTCGCAAAGAGTCGGACACGACTGAGTGACTAATGCTGACCAACACTACAGTATCAGCAACATACTGTCCTGGGATATTTGGGAATCTCTTTTCTTCTCAGACTTAATGTTCCTGAGGTTAAACTGAGTATGAAGTTGGTGGATGTTCCCCTGGTTGATCTCTGGTGGGGGTGCTGCGACTGATGGAATCGGTGGAGACGTCGTGGCTAGTACCCTACTTTCCACATCCACAGCCTCGGTGATTAGATTGCCAGTCTCTGACACTGCAGAGAAGATGCGTCCCATGCGTTCACTGTCTTTGTAGCACCTGCTGACCTACTCTGCACTGGGTCGTGGTGCTTCCTGAGCTTCCTGTCTCACCCTCTTCACACCCTGAGACGCGATGATCTAGGGCGGCGATCTCCTGCCCCTGAGATCTAATGCCTGATGATCTGAGTTGGAGCTGATATAATGACAGAAACAAGGCGCACAGTGAATGGAATGTGCTTCAGTTCAGCTCAGCTCAGCCGCTCAGTCGTGTCCGACTCTTTGCGACCCCATGAATCGCAGCACGCCAGGCCTCCCTGTCCATCACCAACTCCCGGAGTTCACTCAGACTCATTTCCAATGAGTCAACTCTTGGCATGAGGTGGCCAAAGTACTGGAGTTTCAGCTTCAGCATCATTCCTTCCGAAGAAATCCCAGGGTTGATCTCCTTCAGAATGGACTGGTTGGATCTCCTTGCAGTCCAAGGGACTCTCAAGAGTCTTCTCCAACACCACAGTTCAAAGCATCAATTCTTCAGCGCTCAGCCTTCTTCACAGTCCAACTCTCACATCCATACATGACCACAGGAAAAACCATAGCCTTGACTACACGGACCTTAGTAGCCAAAGTAATGTCTCTGCTTTTGAATATGCTATCTAGGTTGGTCATAACTTTTCTTCCAAGGAGTAAGAGTCTTTTAATTTCATGGCTGCAGTCACCATCTGCAGTGATTTTGGAATGTGCTTGAATCACCCCAAACCTCTTCCCCACCTCGATCTGTGGGTAAAATGTCCTCCATAAAACTGGTCCCTGCTGCCAAAGAGGCTGGGGACTGCTGAGTTAGAGTGTTCATTCCATGATGCTCATTTGTAAATTAGCACCCAGCTGTGGACAGCGGACTGGTCCCTGACAGTGTTTGCAGCAGTCTGCAACAAAATAGAAAACTGAGACCTGTTAAGTGATTTTTGACAAAGCAAAGTTTATGCTACTTAAAAAAGTATTTTTTTTCCCTCTGAGATCGCGTCCTTCCTAATTTTTAAAATTCATGTGAGTTTTTACTGCAATGATAAAATAGAATATTGGAGAGGAAAATAAGCTTTGTGTAACCTTATCCTGGAAGGTGATTTTGACCCAGTGGGATTTTTCTGGGCCCTGAAATCCAGGGGCCTGGGAACCACGGCATTGGTCGCAGTCCCTGCATCCATGTTTGTGGGACTTTGCACTGTCTCCCTTTAGAACCCTGTGACTAGTAAGGAGCTCCCCTGTGATTTGGGTATTCAGGGGTTGGAATTCATGAGTGTAGCAGGAGAGTTGGTTTAGATGTTCAACTCTGCTACTTGTTGCCAGAAAAGGTATCACCACTGGAAACCATGCATCTCGTGGTGGTTTTAGACCCTGGAGATGCGAAGATGAGTGAGATTGAGTTCACCATGCAAACGGGGAGATAGGCTCTGTTGCTGTTACTATCCAGTGGCCCAGTCATGCCCAACTCTTTGCGACCCTATGGACTGCAGCATGCCAGGCCTCTCTGTTGCTCACCATCTCCTGAAATTTGCCCAAGTTCAGGTACATTGCATCGGTGATGCCATCCAGCCATCTTATCCTCTGACACCCTCTTCTCCTACCTTCAATCTTTCCCAGCATCAGGGACTTTTCCAATGAGTCAGCTCTGCATCAGATGATCAAAAACTGGAGCTTCAGCTTCAGCATCAGTCCCTTCCAACGAGTATTCGGAGTTGATCTCCCTTAAGATTGACTGGTTTGATCTCCTTGCTGTCCCAGGGACTCTCAGAAGTCTTCTCCAGCAGCATAGTTCAAAGGGATCAATGCTTTGGCACTCTGCCTTTACAGTCCAGCTCTCACAACAGTATGTGACCACTGAGAAGACCATAGCCTTGGCTACACAGACCTTTGTTGGCAGAGTAATGTCTTTGCTTTTCAACACACTGTCTAGGTTTGTCAAAATTGCTTTCCTGACAGGAAGCAATTTTCTTCTGATTTCATGGCTACAGTCACCATCCGTGATGGTGATTTTAGAGGCCAAGAAGAAGCAGTCTGTCACGGCTTCCACCTTTTCCCCTTCTATTTGCCATGCAGTAATGGGGCCAGATGCCATGATCTTGGTGTTTTTTGTTTTTTTTTTTTTAACATTGAGTTTTAAACCGGTTCTTTCACTCTCCTCCTTCACCCTTATCAAGAGGCTCTTTAGTTCCTCTTCGCTTTCTGCCATTAGAGTGTTATCATCCACATATCTGAGGTTGTTGTTATTTCTCCTGCATCTCTTGATTCCAGCTTGTAACTCATCCAGCTGGGCATTTCTCATGATATGCTCAGTTTATAGGTTAAACAAACAGGGTGACAGATAAATCACAGTATGCCTCTGAGTGCCCCTGGAGGAAAGTCTGTCTCATGAGGTTCCTGGGTGATGGCAAGGAAATCCTTCTTCGATATTTTTGAAAATTCACAAAGCTAGGGATGAGGGGTAGTGGGGTTACCCAAGGGACTGGATTCAGGGAGGAGACAGTGTCTGCATGTGACACTCCTGTTCTCCAGCTGATGGTGTCCTGGAAAACATTTGGTCTCTGGGAAGGCATTTCAGTATCCACAGTAGGCTCCTGAAATTATCTGATTTTGAGGTTAAGTTTAAGTTGATGTTGAGAAATATTAGCTTTAGTGCTTATGAGGATTTGTTTTAGTGACTTGAATCAAATCCCAAAAGCACAATCAGAAGGAACTTCAGCAGTGAAGGTATTTTCACATTGTCCCCAGGAAACTGTGCTCTTGCCTTAATTTTCCAAGATGTGTAACTCAGCCATTATATTCCCTTATGTTCATCTTCTGCATGTTGATGTTAGTATGAGTACATGTCTAAGCAAATATTTTGGTTGGTGGCATGAAATTCCCTCCAAGAGCTGATGCCATTCACAGTGAAAGGTAATACAGTCTGCTGTTGGTACAGGCACACCTCAGAGTCTTGGCAGGTTCAGTTACTGACCACCGTGATAAAGCAAATATCACAATATAGCGAGTCACACACATTGTTTTTGGTTTTCTAGTGCATATAAAAGTTACGTTTATGCTATCCTGTAGTCTGTTAACTGCAATAGCATTATGGCTAAAGACCAATGTACCCATTTTTATTAAAAATACTCTGTTTTTAAAAAATGCTAACCATCACCTGCACTTTCAAGTCAGTGCACATGGACCCTGGTGGTCCACTCGTTAAGACTCTGAGCTTCCACTACAGGGAATGCAATTTTGATCCATGGACAGGGAACTAAGATCCCACGTACTGCCTGATGCAGCAAAAAACAAAATGAAATAAAGAGACTAAACCAAAAATCAACAGAGTGGTGATTTTTCTGCTAGTGGAGGGTCTCGCCTCCATTGTTGATGGCTGCTGATTGATCAGGGAGCCAGTTGCAGATGGGTGTCACAGTTTCTTAAAGACAAAAGTGAAGTTTGCAGCATCGATTGACTCTTCCTCTCATGAATGATTTCTCTGTAACGTTAAGGTAATGCTATTTGATAGCATTTTATACCACAGAGGAGCCTGGCAGGCTACATGGGGTCACAAAGAGTTGGACACGACTGAGCGACTAACACTTTCGCGCTTCCACCCTCACTACCCACGGTAGAACTTCTTTCAAAATTGGAGTCAGTCCTCTCAACCCTGCTGCTGCTTTATCGACGAAGTTTGTATAGCAGTATTCTAGATCTGTCCTGGTCTCTTCCTCAGTGTTCACAGCATCTTCACCAGGAGTCGGTTCCACCTCAAGAAGCCACTTTGCTCATCTGTAGGAAGCAGCTCATCATCCTTGAAAGTTTTATCATGAAATTACAGTAACTCAGTCACCTCTTCAGGCTCCACTTCCATTTCTTTTGCTATTTCCACCACATCTACAGTGACTGCCTCCACTCAGGTCTTGGACCCCTCAAAGTCAACCACGAGAGTTGGAATCAACTTCTTCCCAACTCCTGCTGGTGTTGATGTTTTGACTTCTTCCCATGAATCACAGATGTTGTTAATGGCATCTGGAATGGTGAATCCTTTCCAGAAGGTTTCCAATTTACTTTGCCCAGATCCATTAGGGAACTGTTATCTACAGTAGCTATAGCCTTACAGAAGGCTTTTTCTTAAATATAAGACTGGGAAGTTGAAGTTACTTCTTGATCCACAGGCTGCAGAATGAATGTTGCCTTAATCTCATCATATGTCTCCATCAGAGCTCTTGGGTAATCAGGTGCATTGTCGGTGAGCAGCAATATTTTGAAAGGAATCTTTTTTTTTTTTTTTTCTGAATGGTAGGTCTCAACAGTGGGCTTAAGATATTCTGTAAACTATGTTGCAAACAGATGGCCTGTCATCCAGGCTATGTCGTTCCACCTATAGAGCACCAGCAGGGTAGATTTAGCGTAATTCTTGAGGGCCCTAAGATTTTCAGGAGGGTGAATGAGCATTGGCTTCAGCTTAGCGTCACCAGCAGCATTAGCCCCTAACAAAAGAGTCAGCCTGCCCTTTCCACATTTGAAGTCAGGCTTTGGCTTCTCTCTAGCTATGAAAATTCTAAGTGGCATCTTTTTCCAATAGAAGGCTGTTTCATCTACACTGAAAATCTGTCATTTAGTGTAGCCACCTTCATTAATTATCTTTGCTAGATCTTCTGAATAACTTGCTGTGACTTCTGTATCAGCACTTTGCTGCCCAATGCACCAGGATGCTAAGGCTTCCTTCCTTAAACCTCACGAAGCAGCCTCTGCCAGCTTCACCCTTCCATGCTGCGACTTCCTCACCTCTCTCAGCCTTCACAGAATTGAAGAGACTTAGGATCTTGCTCCGGTTTAGGCCTTGGGAATGCTGGGCTGGTTTGATCTTCTATCCAGCCCACTCAAACTTTCTGCAAATCCGCAATAAGGCTGTTTCGTCTTCTTCTGACTCCTGTGTTCACTGGTGTAGCCATTTAATTTACTGCAAGAACTCCTTCTCTTTCACAGCGTGGCTATTTGACACAAGACGCTGAGCTGTTAGCCTGTCTTGGCTTTTGGCCTGTCTTCCTCACTGAACGCAATCATTTCTAGCTTTTGATTTAAAGTGACAGATACATGACTCTTCACTTGAACACTTAAGAGGCCACTGTAGGTTCTTAATTGGCCAGTTTTAATATTGTTATGTCTCACGGAATGGGGAGCACCAACCAGAGGGAGAGAGATGGGGGAACAGCCGGATAGTGGAGCAGTCAAAACACACACAACATTTATGGGTTAAGTTGACTGTCTTGTAAAGGAGTGATTCGTGCTACCCTGAAACAATTACAGTAGTAACATCAACGATCGGTGATCACCATAACAAATAGAATAATCATGAAAAAGTTGGAAATACTTAGTGTTACCAAAGTGTGACACAGAGACACAAACTGAGCCAGCACTCTTGGGAAAATGCTGGTAACAGAGTTGCGTGGCACTGGGATGCCAGAAACCATTAACTTGCTAAAAAAAAAAGACAACACACAAAACATTCCCAATATCTGCAAAGTTCAAGAAAATGAGATATGCCCATGTTCCTTCCTGGACACGCAAGTGGGTCCACGTCGCAGGCACAAGAGGTGCTAGGTGGGAGATCTTAGAGCTGGCTTCCTGTTTGCACCATGACGGTCGGGGGAGAGTGTGACTGCAGAGAGGGCACAGTTCTGACCCTATCTGTAGGCTCCCTCTGAGGATTTCCTGTCTCTGTTCAGCCCTTGACACACCTGGGAACTTGCTGGGAAGGGAGCCTGCTCTGCCTTTCTCGTGGATCTCACTGTTTCTGGTCCCCAGTGATCTTATCCATCACCCGTCTTTTCAGACTCACTTAGCCTCATTACGGGGTCTGAGGAAACGTCTGGACAGGGAAGGAGTCAGGAAGCCGTGTGCAGAGTCTGGCTTTTTATTGCATTTTCAGTTTTAACCCAGGCAGGTCTTTGAACTCTCCAAGCTTCATTTACCCTCGTCATCAGCAGACATAGTGTGACAAGTCTTGCATGCTCTCAGGCTTGTTGTAAAGATCGAAATGAGATAATTTGTGGGGCAACATATTTGGAAAGTATATAAAACATTTTACAAACCTTCATATGTAAATAGTGTTTAGTCACACCAGATCACGATCGCATCCCGTGATGCAGATGTACACACAGACGCGAAGGTGCTTACCATACCTACCCTGTCCCGTCTCAGTACAAAGTGGTAACAGGTGTGGAGAACGTGTGTGCCACGGTGCGCTCTTCATGCAACAAGACGTCCCAGAGTCCTGGGCAGGAAGCTGAGTTCTTCGCATGTCCCATGTCCCCTTCTGGATAGGAAATGGGGAAAATGCTTGGTCTAGCATACCGTTGTTATCCTAGACGGTTGCTTTGTGCTAACTCCAGACTTTTTAGTCTGGCTAGTCAAGGAAAGCAGGGAGGTCAGAACCGAGAGTAGAGGAGTTAACTTCTGTCTCTCTTTCCTGGGGCTTCCATCACCCCATCACTGAAAGGACCAGGTAACCATGCTTTGAATATCCAGGCCCCATACAACAAAAGGACGGCTGGTGCGTCCCGTTCTAGCCCACGTGCTCTGTATTTCTTCCATCCTCCAAAATGTCCTTGTAATCCTTGTAGGTCCCCAAAGTCTTCACAGTAAAGTCCAAATTCCCGAACTTGACTCCTGGAAGTTCCTTGTGCTCTGACTTCACCATTTTTGTTTTCTCTGGGCTTGGTATCCCTCCACCTGCAACCTAACCTCAACCAGCAGAGCCACTTACTAAAGTGGCTTAAAACAAAGAGCTTGAGTCTCACACAGCAACCCCTTGGGAACTTATCCTTCTACTTTATACCCCTTCTCTGATCCAGCTTAGGTTATCTTATAGGTCTCAGCACGAGCCACAAGTACTTTGGGAAGCATCCCTTGATTCAGTTAAGCTGACATCAATGTTCTTCTTTTACACTTTCATAGCAATCTGGGCATAACTTTTATTTAATATATACTGCTCCATGCTCCCAGTTTAAAAACTCTGATTAGGCCATTAGACTGATTCCCTCGAAAGCAAGGTCTGACTGGCGTTTGTATTCCCTGCACCTTGAATGGTACCTGGGAGGCTTCCATTTCTTGAATGAATGAATGGCAACTTAAAAAGCTTTTATTTATTTTTCTGTGGCCATGCTGCATGACTTGTGGGCTGCTGGTTCCCTAACTAGGGATTGAACCCATGCCCCCTGAAGAGGACGTGTGGAGTCTTAACCACTGGAGAGCCACGGAAGGCCCTGAATGCCAGCTTTTTGAGCGGCATGTTCACATCTGATTCATGGGTCCTTCTTCCACGCTTTCCCCATTTTCCTTCCTTCTTCTTCTAACAGGGAGTACTTCTAGCTGCCCCATGATAAATGATCTGCTATGAATGAGTAGTGTCTTTGGATGCTTTGGGTAACAGTGAGTAGCGTCTTACTTTCGTCTGCTTCCATGTCTGCTGGCGCTGGGAATCAGATCCCTTTCCTGTTGGGCCACCCGCTAAGAGCTATATGTCACTCCAGAAGTGGTGAATGGTGACCCTATCTGAGCCTTGGGGAATACGGCTCCGCTGTAAGCCACAACCCTGAATCATGTACTGGCCTTCAGCAGTTGCTACCCCATCCATGAAATGAGGGCAGAGACCGCTCCCTCTTCCTTTCTCGAAGATGTTATGGAGATGAATGAGGTAATGTCTGCAAAGCTAGCACATGGGCTAGAAGGAAAGCACTATTTCAGATCCTTAGTGTTATGGTAACAGGGCTTTCATCTGTGTTACCCTTGTGTCTGAGCTCATCCGAGAAAGATGGGCAGGTACAAGATGGGCAGGAGGAGTTGAACTGGAGTGCGAAGTCCAAGGCTGATTCCTGATCCTGGGTGTGCTTCTGCTTGCATCTCTTCTGTTCGCAAAAGGTTGTTAGAACACGGCATTTACCCACAATCCATAGGATGTATGGAAAAATGAATGAATTCTGTTTTGTCAAGTGGATGAGTCCTGGGATAAAAAGCTTTGTCAAGCTACAGGATATTATTTCAATTCCAAGTTTCTGTTTCTCTTCCACTCTTTTGAAAGGATATCCATGTAGCTTATCATTTTCTGAGTTTTTTTTTTTTTAATGACCCTTAACATAGTTTTTCACACACAGCTGTAGACTTCTGTTGGGCTGCTTTGTTTCCCTCCAGAGAGGCTACTGTTTCAAATCTCACACTGCCATTTATCTGTTTGTTTGCTTATAAACCAATAGCCCAACAAAAGGCTTTGGGACAATAGTCTTTTTTTTTTTTTTTTAGCAAGGTATTATTTTTATAAGTCACCAGCCTTTTGAAATGTGTTTATTTATTAATTTATAAATGGCTCCCATCACACATTGCACCTGTATGACATGTTAATTTGAATAACAATGTGATGAAAAGTGAATAGGCTGTTCTGACTTGTGTGGTTATCTGAGGAAACCTAGTATATAGTATGCAAGAACTGGGTAGTTTACTGCAACTCAGAAGGATACACTAGAATAAAAACAGTCTGCATTATCCTGTGTCTAGGAAGATTTTAGAATTTTACGGGATAAATATCATTCAGGGTTTATTAACATATTTTCAAGAAATAACTTTATATCAATTATAATTTAACTAGGATGTATATATATATATATATATATATATAGTATATAATTCTTCCTATGCAGTTTTTCCCTTATAAATGAGGCATTCAAGAGGCAAGGTCTGGGACTTCCCTCGTGGTCCAGGGGTTAAGACTCTGCACTTCCATTGCTAGGGGCATAGGTTCCATTCCTGATGGGGGAACTAAGATCCTGAATGCCACGTCATGCAGCAAAAAAAATGAAAAAAAGAAAAGTTCACTGCAAACATGCTTACTTCACAACCAAAAGGAAACTAATATTATATATGAAAAAGGCAAGGTCTGTCTATGACAGTAAATGTTCTCAGTAATTGGAAATTTTGAGAATCTTAAGCAATAAGAGATAGTTGAATGCTTATTTTTTGCCTATGGATTAGCTATACTACAAATCCACCAGATAATTACTCCACTAAGATGCCAGTGTTTCCATGGGAAGATGAGAACAGTAGGACAAGGAAAGAATTAATTTGTCTGAAATTGACATGTTAAAGGTCTTCATTGATCAAAGCTGGATTCTACTTTGTCCCTTTAGACGCAGACTTGTTCTGTACTCACAAGGGAAAGATTGCTATTTTTAAGGATAAAGTTATATCTCTAACCCTGAAAACATATCAGTGTACTATTGATTATCTAACGCAAGCCTAGCATTTTATAGAAAGGAAAGTTGAAGTGCTGCAATATTGTGAGGTTAAGTGATTGCCCAAGGTCTCATGACTAGTTAGTAACACAACTAGGACCCAAAGTGTCCTGGTTTCTGGCTATTAGTAATAATAGGTTTCAGGTGGAAACACCTGGCTGCTGCCTCATGCGTATGAGATGATTGTGGAGTAGAGATGACTGTGGGAGAGGACAGAGAGCAGGTGCTGGGTCAAGACTGGTAACTTGGTTCCATCAGGAATGTTGGGAGAAATGCTGAACTTGAATTGTTGTCTATCGCTTTAGTTTTCTCATCTTTCAAATTCAGGAATTTTACCAGTTAATCTCTAACATCCCTCTTGGCTCTGTAGTTCTCTGCTCTTATGAAGGAAACAGAACTGGCAAAATGACATCCCAGGCATGTCTGCAAAAGAACTCATCTATCTACAGTCTTCTAATGTATTTTTTAAAAAATCAGTAGTTGTAAAACTGAATACAAGTCAAGTATTTCATGTCCCCTGAGCTGAGCTGTTCTTCCCAGAATCACATGGTATTTTGTTACAGAATTAAACAAATTCTGTGGGTTATCAGATGCCCACCAGAAGACACATTCACTATTTGTAGGAGTCATCCCAATGACTCAGCCAATAAAGAATCTGCCTGCAATGCAGGAGACACAGGAGATGTGGGTTAGATCCCTGGGTTGGGAAGATCCCTTGGAGGAGGAAATGGCAACCCACTTCAGTATTCTTGCCTGAAAAATCCCATGGACAGAGGAGCCTGGTGGGCTGCAGTTCAAAGGGTCTCAAAGCGTCAGACATGACTGAGCACACACGCCCTAAGACTAGCAAATACCCAGGAACTGTTATGTCCAAAGTACCTTGCTATAGGTAACACGAATGTAACTGACTCAGATGCAATCATATCAACACTGTTTTTATGGTCTTTCCATCCTGGATGCTTTCCCATCGTCAAGCTGCAGTGTTTAGAATAAGAAGAGACTTTTGTGATCTTCTATTCGACACCATGTATTTCACAGTTGAAGAAACGGAAGCCTTTTATCTGACAACTCAGCTTGACTCCCAGCGGAATGTGTATGAGAGTTATGATGTATAAAGAGATACGTTTCATGGTAACTGTTAAGAAGAGAGATCGCCTTTTCCCTCCGCGGTCCACACAACTGTATTTCACCCTAGATCTAGGTCTCCGTATCTGTGTCTTCTTTCAAAAATGCTTCTTATCTCTCGTGCCTGCCATTTTGATGAAAATCATGGCTGATAGAGGGAAATATGTAGAGGTCACTAATCTGTTTTGTTAAAAGAAATCAAAGGAAATCGTGTTCAAGAGGTTTTATCAAATATCTTCCATAAAATCAATAGCATTTTAAAAACTGGTGATCTGATATGCATTTTGGTTGAAAAGAGTTCCCTCTTTGGAATATTTAACAAAGCAGGAAGTACTTGGGGGTGTTCTTGTCTCAGGTACAGAGTCCCCAATGTGCTCATATTGCATATGTATGTACAAAGAAAATATGGCTTCTGAATTTTCTCCTAAGTAAGCTGTTTCTTTCCCCTTAAGAACCCAGACCTCTATGGAGTCTCAGGAAACTTATACTTGTTCATCAAATAGCTCAGTATCTTCTGGTTTTAACAGCTTCTTTTCAGTTCAAAGTTCAACGCCTGGTGTTTAAACAGTCCCTGTTCTTGATCTCTTGGGGAAGATGGCCAGACCTCCAGAAATCCGCCCCATTCACTGTTTTTTTCTGCAAGATGGCACCAGAAAAACAGTGTGCGGATTTCACCATCTGCTTGGTGGTGATGAAGGGGCTGACCCTCGCATTTCCTCGTTTTGGAGAGGCTGGACTTGGACCGCTTGGCTGGCTGGGGCTGGCTCCCTGGGGATTGAGTGGGGCCCTGATGCTGGAGAGGGTGGCCTCTGCCATTTGCATCTGGTCTCTGCACACTTTGCTCTCATCCCTAGCATGGACGCGTGTCCTTGGGAACTCTCTGCCCCTTGGGGACCCTTGACGGCAGCATGGAGAATGTCTGTTTTTCCATCTGCTCTGTCTCAGGGACATTTATCTGTGCCTCTTCCCACCATCACCACCACACTGAACAAGGTGTCCAGCCAAAAGCATTTCCAGGAGCCTGTAGTTTCCACCAACCCTGATGTTTTCAGGCTTCTTGATACCCACCTTCATGTTTCTATAGCTGTCTCCATAGTTCAAGGCTTGGCTTGAGGGATGTAGGACATTCCCTTATTTCTTTTTTAAAAATTACTTATTTATTTCTTGGCTGTGCTGGTCTTGCACATGAGCTTTCTCTCACCGGGCAGTCGGGAGCTTCTCTCTAGTTACGGGGCACGGGCTTCTCACTGCGGCGGCTCCCCTTTTCGTGGAGCATGGGCTTCTCACTGTGGTGGCTCCGCTTGTTGTGGAGCATGGGCTGTAGGCACATGGGCCCAGTGGTTGCAGCTCTCGGGCTCCAGAGTTCAGGCTCAGTAGCTGTGGGGCATGGGCTTAGCTGCCCTGTGGCATGTGGAAACTTTCCAGACCTGGGATCAAACCCATGTTCCCTGCATTGGCAGGCAGACTTGGACTCTTAACCACTGGACCACTGGGAAGTCCCGTGGGACATTTCTTTTACCTCCCCTTCCTTGCTGTTGACTTTTATTTGCTTGCCCCCAAGTCATAGCCTTCTGCTTCTGACTTTAATATTCTCATGGCTCCGTCCTAAAGGACAGGTCATAGACCGAGAAGGAAACAAGCACCTTTACCAGGTAACACAATTACACACTAGGCTTAGAAGATTAGTACAAAAAAAGTGTGTAACATATCTCATTAATGGTTTTTATTGATTTCATGGTGAAAAGAAAATGTTTTGGATAGACTGTGTTAAATAAAATATGGTATTCAAATAATTTTACTTCTAGCTATGGACTAAACGTTTGTGTCTCCCCAAATTCACATACTGAAGCCCTAACCTCCAATGTGATGGTACTTGGAAGTGGGGCCTTGGGCGGTAATTCAATGAGGTCGTGAGGGTCGAGCCCTAATGATGGGATTAGTACCCTTATAAGAGGAAGAAGAGACCGGAGCCTTCTCTCCGTTCACCATGTAAGGCTGCAGTAAGAACACTGCTGTCTGCAAACCAGGAAGAGGCTTCTCAACAGACACCAAAACTCCAGAATTGTGAGAAATACATGTCTGCTATTGAAACCACCCCATCTGTGGTATTTTGTTATGGCAGCCTAAGTTAAGATACTGTTTCTTTCTTTTTTAATATGTGGCTGCTAGTAAATTTTACTTTGCTTGTGTGGCTCACATTTGTGGCTTGCATTATATTTCTTTTGGACAGTGCCAAGGTAGCACACAGCAAACGCTCAAAAATGTTCAGCTATTATTCTTAGGCATTTCTCACTGTAAACAAAAAAAATATTGGTTTGACATGCCTCTTTATGGTCCAGTTGTCACTTTGACCACATTAAAACAAAACAAAACAAAACAAAAAAACTCATTGTGTTACCATTATCGATGGTGAAATCGAGAGTTTTATTTGGTTGCGGGGGGAAGACTTGTCCTGAATTTTGCTCAGTGATAGGAATGCTTTTGGTGTGATCAAATTAAGGTTTTTCTCCAACAGTGGACTGAGTAATGATTGCAGGCTAATTACAGCATGCATATTGCACTTTGCTTTGCAGTAACAGCTTTCTGCCAGCTGTTTCCCTTAGCAGTTGTTCATTTCAAGTAGGTACCAATGTTGCTGGAAGTGTAGGCGGAAGAAAGCAATTTCAGTTCTTTGCTTCAGACTGAAATCTGTATATTTCCTTACTTTTTTTTTTTCTTCCTTAAGGGCCCTTCAAAATCTACATAGCTCTAAGGCTAATTTCTTACCACTTTTTCTGGTTCTTTTTTCAGGAAAAAAAAATCGTTTGAAGATTATACACAGAATGATACAAAATCTCAAGTTTAATTAAGCCTTAGCAAAAATATCCTTTAACTATTACATTTGTTTCTTGCTTTATTCCCTCATAGCCTGCAACTCTTCTGAAGTATACTTTCAAGTAGAAATTCAATAGAACCATTTAGAGTCGTCATTACTGTGGATTAAATAACTATTCCCATCTGGCCCATGAAATATATAATCTGTATTCTTCTCTGGATAATAAATACAGTAAGTAACTACTTACCACCCCCTAGGCCATCACTTTTGTCTGTCCTGGTGGAAATTTTTCTTTGTTATCTATTGGTAACAACTTGAAATTATTAACTCTTTCCTTGCATAGAAACATGTCCTTGTGACATACAGGCTTTTTTTTTTTTGTAAAATTGATGCTTTTTTTTTTAACTTAAAAAATAATTTATTTACTTATTTATTTGTGGCTGTGCTGAATCTTCGCTGCTGTGCTCAGGCATTCTCTAATTCCAATGCTTGGTCTTCTCATTGGTTTGGCTTCTCTTATTGTGGAGAACAGGCTCTAGAGCTTGGGCTCAGCAGTTGTGGCACACGGCCTTAGTTGCTCCACATGTGGAGCAGTCTTCCCAGACCAGGGATCAGATCTGTGTGCCCTGCACTGTCAGGCAGGTTCTCAGCCGCTCGACCACCGCGGAAGTCCTACTTAAAGTGTGTGTGTGTGTGTGTGTGTGTGTGTGTGTGTGTGTGTCTGTCTGTGTCTGTGTCTGTGTGTGTGTGTGTATGTGTGAACTCAGTCGCAGCATGTGAAGTCTAGTTCCCTGACCAGTGATCAAACCCAGGCCTGCTACACTGGGAACGTGGAGCCTTAGCCTCTGGACCACAAGGAAGTCCCTGGTCTAATCGTTACTATAACTCAAGCCCCACCTTCAGACCCTCCCGTGGACAGCTTCCCTCGTCATCGTCCCTAGATGCCTTTGGCCAGTTGGTCACTGCTGCCTGGTCCTGCCACCTGTTCTCAGCTCGCCGTGTGTCTCTGCTGGCTTCCTGCTGATGTCCGCTTCGTGGGACTCAGAGAGAGAATCACACAGGACACAGTGAGCACCATGAGGGTTCGGACTGAGGCAGAGGAAGCTGTGGCACCTGTTATTGCCTTGGGCTCTAGTTATCTCCATGCAGCCAGCACAGAGCTGCTTTCTGTAGGACAGTCTTTATTAAAGGCTGGTGACTGAGGAGAAGGCTAACGAGAGGGGTAATAATGTAGAAAAAACCTGGATTCTGAATCTACCTCCAGAAACGAAGAGAAAAGGACACGTTTTGCCTCCTTGTCTTGCAAATCTCACCATTTCCAGCCTCTCTCCATTTCCGCCTTTCCTCTTCCTCCAGAGCGAGGAATCCTTCGTGAATCCTTTCTTGACTCCTTCACGAATCCCTTCCATTCCCCCTTTGGAAAACATTTTCTTCTGCTTGCTGGCATGGTCTCATATCTTCCCACCATCAGAATAACCCACGTATACAATAATTCACAGACGTCCACATACATGAGTTACTCCATCAAGAATAAGGACTTCAACAGAACAGTTCAGGGTGGGATTTATATTCTAACTGATTCTTTCAGCATCCTTCCATGAGTAGGAGGCAAAAATTTGTGCCTTCCTGTGTCCTTTTGGTGTCCAGTAGAGAACTCATGGCTGCAACACACACACACACACACACACACACACACACACACACACACTCCCTCAAAGGACAAATGGTAATTCTCCAAGTCAGTAGAATTTAAATAAAAACTAAGGAAGAGACACATTATTTGAAAACCATATACCCTGCAAAGATTATCCCAATAGATTGTTATTGTAAGTCGCTCAGCCATATCTGAATCTTTGTGAACCCATGGACTATACAGTCCATGGAATTCTCCAGGTCAGAATACTGGAGTGGGTAGCTGTTTCCTTCTCCATGGGATCTTTCCAACCCAGGGATCAAATCCAAGTGTCCTGCATTGCAGGTGGATTCTTTACCAGCTGAGCCACCAGGGAAGCCCAATACTTTGTGTTAGGATATTGTATTTTGCATTACTTGAAAAGCTGCTGCAGTCTCATTTTTTTTATCCTCCAACTCTAAACCACACCCATTTCAATGGGGTCCATTTCAATTTGATCAAATTCAACACTTTTAAAGTTTTATTTTTTATTTACTTTTTATTGAAGAATAGTTGATTTATAATGTTGTGTTAGTTTCAGGTGTACAGCAAAGTGATTCAGTTATATATATGTGTGTGTACGTATATATATGTGTGTGTGTGTGTGTGTATGAGATTCTTTTCCCTTATAGGTTATTGCAGAATATACTCCATGTTCTTTACCTTATGAGGTACAAATGACACCATCTTGTGACTATAATTACAAATGGGGGGATGAAATGCATTCTCCTTAATCTCTTCAACATGTTTAACATAGTACAGAAAAGAAATATCCTGGAGTTTTCTTAAAATCTCATTTTCTACCCACTTGTCCAAAGTTAACCCATTGAAAATGTCACTTTCAAACTGGAGCTGCTTTCTTAACGATACTGTTTGATAACTATGGCTGTTTCATTCATTAGGAAGTTTTCCTATTTTCCCTAGCCTTAAAGTTGTGTTTTTAGGTATATATCCATTCATTGCCCCAGGAGAGGAGATTATATGTAGATTTACACATTCATATGCATAATGGCAGGTGGCTCAGTGGTAAGAAACCACGTGCCAATTTAGGAGATGCGGATTTGATCCCAGGTTGGGAAGAGCCCCTGGAAAAGGAAATGGCAACCCACTCCAGTGTTCTTGCTTGGGAAATCCCATGGATGGAGGAGCCTGGTGGGCTGCAGTCCATGAGGTCACGAAAGAGTCAGAGACAACCTAGCCACTAAACAACAACATGCACATTGGCAAACAGCTCTCTCTGACCCACCAGTTCCAGCACAGGGACCCGACATGGCAGACGACGTCCAAACAGAATCTGTCAGCTACCATAAAGCCCAAGTCCCAGTTGTGAAGCTGCATGCCGCACTGGAGAATGCTGAGTTTGCCGCTGTATTTAGAAAGCACAAATGTAGAAGAGAGCAGCGCAACACACATGAAAATATTCCCTGTGTCCGCTCACCGTCAGCCTTCCTCTCTCAGGAATTTTGTAGGAATCAGTGACTTTCAAGTCTTTCATTTCAAGGCAGTAAAGATGGAAGGCATTGCTTCCTCCTCCTCCCTAAGGAGTTTGTCATGGACTTGAAGGGAATGCTGCGGACAGCCAGGAGCTGGATCATAGAGCAGGAAACTAGCGTTAGGCACTAACACGTACGAGTCTCCTAGGGTTGCCGTAACAAAGGACACAGACGAGGTGGCTGAAACCACAAAAACTCGCTTCCTCGTGGTTCAGGAGGCTGGACGATCACGATGTCAGCAGGGTTGGCTTCTAGTGAGGCCTCTCTCGGTGGTCTGTAGACGGCCGTCTTCTCCCTGTGTCCTCACAGGATTTTTCCTCTGTGTGTGTCTGTGGCCTAACCTCCTCTTCTTATAAGCCCACTGTTCATACAGGATTAGGGTCCATTCCAGGGGTCCCATTCAAGTTAGTGATCTCTGTAAAGAGTTTCTGATTCAGTAGGTCTGGAGCAAAGCCCGAGAGTCTGAATCTCTGACATGTTCCTAAGTAACACTGATGCTCCTGGTCCAGGGAACACACTTTGCGGACCACTGTTTAAACACATGATTTTTCAACCCTAGAGGCACATTAGAATTATCTGGGAAGTCAAAAAACAAACAGCCAGCTCCATGCCCAGGGTGCATTCCAGACCAGCTAAACCTAAATTACTAGAGGCTGGTGCCCTGACGTCAGAACTCTTTGAAGCTGCCCAGATCATTCCAATGCAGCCATGTTTGAGAACAAGCTCTTCGCAAGCTTTCTTAGTCCATGTCCTAAGTTGCTAGGAATGGATTACATCGTCTTCCCTTAGCTACATGCACACATACATGTGTGAGTGTGTGTGTGCGAAGTCACTTCAGTCATGTCCAACTCTTTTCAATCATATGAACTGTAGCTCCTCTGTCTATGGGATTCTCCAGACATGAACACTGGAATGGGTTGCTATGTCCTTCTCCAGGGAATCTTCCTGACCCAGGGATTGAACTTGTGTCTCCTGTGGCTCCTGCATTGGCAGGTGGGTTCTTTTCCATTGAACCACTGGGGATGCCCTCTCCCCCTTAGCTACATTCACATTTTATAGCTGAGGAAACTGATATGATTTTACCATCGTAATTGCTCAACCACAGGGATAAGGGTATTTTAATGGTCTGAAGGTAAGAGTTGTGCTAAGTTGGGTTAAGAAATATTTAGGCTGGGATATTGGTAGTAATGGAGTAGGTAATATTGCTTCTTGCAAGGGTGAAAATGAGATGGAGTGAACTAACTTGCATATTAATTCAAACTGCAATCTGCCGCCAACATTCATTCACAGTGTGTGAGGCAACTTCATCTGAGCGTGGGAATTTTACAAGTTTGCTTTCTGTGTGTGCAACAGTGACGTCATATTGGTGGAAGGCATGTTGGCTCATGGAAAAGTAATAAGTTAAAGAACAACACATCCTGTTAGAGGAAGACTATTTGGACATTGGCTTAGCAATGTGTATTATGTAGAGAAAATGCTACAAAGTTTAGTATCTTACGCTATCATGTAAAGTTGACTGTGAGATGGAAACAGCCGCCCATCCCCCATTCTACACATCATGGCAATTAGAAGTGGAGGAAAAGCCCATGGCCATTTACCAGCATTGAACGGTCATGTAATATGCTCCGCGGAGAGTAAAATCACGACCAATTTCAGCGATGAGGAAGCTATTTGCTGCCTGGCACTTACTCCACAATCACTGTGCTGCAAACCAAGAAATAAATACGGGTTAGTGATGCAGAGAGCAGTCAATAGCCACATAAGGAGCGAGAATTGCTTTAATTTCCTCTGTGCTGAAAAGTCAGCAAATGTTCTTGAGCCCCTTAAAGGGGGCAGAGGATTTCAAAGACTAGCTTTGGCGGCTGGAGTTTTTCAGTTTGATTTGCCTTTACTGGTAGAAAAGGCCCCTAGAGACAGGTATTCATGTGAAGCTAACACAAAAACTTAATAGAACTTAGGAAGAGAGTTTCTTTTTCGCCCGGTGTTGCACTCACTTTTGACTTTCTGCTGAACTTCCCTTCCCTCCTGGTCCTTCCTCCTTCCCAAGAGAACCAGCTTACTTCAGATCTCTGCTCTCCGCTTGGCCACCTGCTAACAAGAGCTGGTTTAGGTCTACCGTGTTGGTCTCATTTCTCCTGTGAATGAATTATATAGATGCGGGCAAATGAGAGTCTGGCTTGAGAAATGTGAGGAGTGTGATGGGAAAGAATGCATGACATAAAGGAGATGGTCAGAAAGAAACGGGAGCTTCTTCCCTGGATGGGGTCACGGTGCCACACTCATGATATCGGAGCTTTATCGGGTGCTCTTCTGAGGACAGATGCCCAGTGGAAAGATGACTTTGAGCCAGGGAATGAACAATATCTGGAGAACTTCTTGTTACATGAGATAATAGAAGCGCCTTCTTTTAAGTCAGCAAAAGCAGAGTTTCCTGTTCCTTGCAGTTGAAGGCACAACAACTGATGCGTTAGGCCCTTGAGCATGTTCGTGAAAGTTAAGCTTTCCCTAGCATTTGCCAAGATGGAAAGATATAGAAAAACCAATATATCATATCGCCACGCTGCTTTATAACTCCTTATAGAAACTGCTCTTAATTTAAAAATAACTTCTCACATTTTACATTTATTTTCCTTCCCATTTAGCTTAATCTTAGCAATTATCCTGACAGATTTAAGGTAAAGTACCTCATTCATGTTATAAAAGTTGATTGACAGTTTTAATGCGTGGAAGAGGTTAAGATGTGACTTTAGCATTAATAAGCTTTTAAGCTTTACATAGTTCAGCCAAACACGCATTTAGAAAGAAAAATGATTGCAAAACCAGTAAATGCTCCTTAAATATCACCAAGAAAAATGGCCCACCAAATTAGTTTTAGTTGCTGTTGGTATTTATTTAAAATTTTTTTCTTATTTATGCATCAGTAAATACTTTTTCCAATGATAGTCGTTTTATCTTCAGCAAAATAATTTTTTGAATCTTTTTTGAGGTGTTGTTTTTATACAATGAAGCATTGTAAGCATGATGTATATAGTTTGATAAGTTGTGTTTTAAGTATATATTCATATAACCACCAACCCGATCAAATCATCTCAGAAAATTCACTTTTGCTTCTTTGAGGCAGGTCTCTCTGCTCCGCTCCCCACACAGCAAATAAACAGTGTAATCTATCACTATAGGTTAATTTAGGTGGTTCCATGACTTCACATAATCAGAAAGCACCATTTTATGTCTGGTTTATGTCTGAGTTTCCCTTCTGGCTCAGCTGGTAAGGAATCTGCCTGCAATGCAGGAAACCTGGGTTCAATCCCTGGGTTGGGTAGATCCCCTGCAGATCCCTGGGTTTGATATCTGGGTTGGGAGATCCCCTGGAGAAGGGAAAGGCTTCCCACTCCAGTATTCTGGCCTGGAGAATTCCACGGACTGTATAGTCCTTGGGGTAGCAAAGAGTCAGATTTGACTGAGCGACTTTCACTTGTTTCTCTTAGCACTTGAATCTTGAATCTAAGCACTCGAATCTCTTGCTGAGATTCTTCCATATTGTTGAGTGTATTGTTAGTTTGTTCCTTTTAATTGCTGGTTAGTAGTCCATTGTATGAATATGCCAGAGTTTACTTATTCATTCACCTTTGACAAACGGTGTGAGTTGATCTCAGTATTTGGTTATTATGGAAAAAGTCCTCTACTTTAATGTAAAAGTTTTATGGGCATTTTTTTTCTGGGTCATATGCTGAGTCTATGTCTAACTTTGTAAGAAACTGCCACACTGTTTTCCAATGTGATCCTCCCGTTTCGTATTCTCCGGGGTGTATGAGAGTTCAGACCAACATTTGGTGTGGTCACCTTTTTAACTTTAAGCCGTTCTAATGAGTGTGGTATGCTATCTCATTGTTTTAACTTGCATTTTATGGAATGATGCACATCTTTCAGGTTTTTATTAGCCATTCATGTATCATTTTTGCAGTCTTTGTTAAACTCTTTTGCCTTTTTAACATTGACTTTCTTCTGACACTGAGTTGTAGCAATGCTTTATGTTAGAAGCTCTTTTTTGAATATACGTGTTGCAAATATTTCTTCCAGTATGTGGCTTATTTTTAAATCTATTTTCTCACTGATGTCTTTCGAAGAGCATAAGGTCTAAATTATATGAAGTCCAACTTGTAAATTGAAAAAACAAAAATTGACACCTTTTATGTTCTAAGAACATGTCTGTGCCGCCTACAGTCATGATTTTTTTCCTAGAAGTTTTCTTTTAGAAATTTTATAGGTTAGCTTTTAAGGCTGTTATCCATATCGCATTAAAATTTGTATATGTGATGATGTTAAGGTTTCTTTTTTAAAATAGAAATATCCAGTTGTTTCATCACCCTTTGTTGACAGGGTCATCATTTACCCGTTGAATTATGTTGGCACCTTTGTTAAAAATCAGCTGAGCATATGTATGTGGGTCTGTTTCTGGATTTTCTACTCTGTTCCATTAATCTATTAGTCAGTGCTTATGCCATTACCACTCTGCCTTGATTAGAATATTTATAATAAATATTGAAATCAGGTGGTTCAGTTCTTCCAGTTTTGCTTTGACTGTTTTAGGCTCTGTGCAGTTCTGTTTGAGGTCTTGAGATCATCTTGTTAATAATAAAAAAAAAAAAGCCTGCCAGACTTTGGTTTGGGAATTGATTGAACCTATAAATCAATATACTTAATAATATTAAGTATCCTAATTCATGATTGTGGTATATTTCTCCATTCATTCACATCCTTAAAAAATTCTCTCATCAATATTTTTCTACTCCACAGTATATAAATTTACATACCTCTCATTAAATTTATTAATTATTTTACGTTTTTATGCCATTATAAAAATATTTTCCAGTTGTTTTTCTGCTTATATACAGAGATACAATTGATTTTTATATTGATCTAGTGTCCTACAACTTTGCTAAATTCATATTTTAATATGAAAAATTTTAGAAGGAAAAATTGAAATAAAGCTACATTACTTCCATGTTACATTACAACCACATAGTTGCTATAGTTAACATTTTGCTATATTTGCTTTATCACATTTATATCCATCTATTCTTCTATTTTATCTTACTTTTTGATGTATTTCTAAGTTGCGGACATTAGTATACTTCACCCTCAACATTTCAGCCTGTATATCATTAACTGGAATTCAATTACTGTCTATATTCTCTGTAAGTAAAATCTTTCAGTGAAATATACAAATCTTCACTGTACAGTTGGGTACCTTTTGACAAATGTGTAACACCTGTGTTGTCTTATGTTCCTTTCAAGCCAATCCTTGCTCCTATAACCTTAGAGGCAACTGCTATTCTGATTTTTTTTTTAAGTGATAGATGAGTTTAGCTTATTTTAGAACTTTATACAAATACAAGGGTGCAGTATGTACTCCTTTGGGGGAAGATTTCTTTCAATCAGCATGATATTTTAGAGTTTTATCCATGTTGTTACAGACTTATGTATTTCTAAATTGCTGGTGGTATTTCATTGTATGAACATATTAGTTTGTTAATCTCTTTTCCAATTGATGTATATTGTGCTGTTTTCAGTTCCTGGTACTGTGAGTAAAACTATAAGCATTTCTGTGCAAATCTTTTTGTGAAATATGCTTTCATATCTCATAAGTAAATACCTATGAGTAAAATTATTGGAATAGGTGAAACAACCAGGCTTATTTTCCGAAACAGTTTTAACACTGTACACGCCCACCAGCAATGGGTGGATTTGAGATTGCACTGCATCCTTGCTAACAGTTGGTATTTTCCATCTCTAATTTTAGCCATTTCAGTGACTCTGTAGTGGTATGTAATTGAGGTTTTAACTTACATTTTCTTGGTGACTAATGCTATTGAGCTCCCTTTCATATGCTGTTCTTTGTGAAGTATCTATTCAAGGTTTTGCTATTTGAAAAAATTTTTGATTGTCATTTTATTATTGATTGTATAAATTCATTATATTCTCTGGCTACATTGTTAGAGATATATTTTATAAATATTTTTTCCTAGTTTTGGACTTATCTGTTATTTCCTTAATGGTGTTATGTGATAAGCTGGTTTAAAATTTTTTGATGTCTGGTTTATCAACTTTTTTTCTTTTATAGTTACTGGTTTTTGTGTTCAGTCTAAACCCTTGCCAGATCCCCAGTCACAATATTCTCCTGTGTGTTCTTCTGGAAGCTTATATTTAGATTTTTATTTGGATCCGTGATGTCTAAAATATTTTGGTGTACAGTCTGAGGTAAGGTTAGAATTGAATTGGGCTTTGCAGGTGGCGCTAGTAGTAAAGACCTGCCTGCAGGAGATGCGAAAGACACAGGTTCAATCCCTGGGTCAGGCAGATCTCCTGGTGGGGGGCATGGCAACCCACTCCAGTATTCTTGCCTGGAGAATCCCATGGATAGAGGAGCCTAGTGGGGTGTAGTTCAAAGAGTCATCAGACATGACTGAAGTGACTTAGCAAGCACACATGTAGAATTTCAGTACTTTTTCCATATATATATATATGGAATATATATGTTTCATCTAAGTTTTATACTGGCACCAATCCAGTGCAATAAGGCTGTATGATTGTGGGTCCATTCGGGGATCTATATTCTGTTTGATTAATCTATTTATCTGTTATTATGCCTGCACTACACTCTTTTGATCACTGTTAATTTGTAAGTTGTAAAGTTGAGTAGTATAAGTCCTCCAACTATATTTTAAAGAATGTTTCATAGTTCTGGGTCCTTACCATTTTTGTACGAATTTTAGAATCAACTTGTTAATTGAGACTGTGATTTAGAATGCTTTGACTATTAGATCACTATGAGGAAATCTCATATCTTGTTATCAGTATCTTGATATCAGTCTTCCTATCTATTAATCAGGCATATCTCTTCATTTACTTAGGTGGGTTTAAATTTGGTTGGTCGTGTTCAGTCGCCAAGTTGTGTCCGACTCTTTGCCACCCCGTGGACTGCAGGATGCCAGGGCTTTCCTGTCTCTCACCATCTCCAGGAGTTTGCCCAAGTCCATGTCCGTTGGATCAGTGATATCATAGAACCATCTCACCCTCTGTTGCCCTCTCCTCCTTCTGCCTTCAGTCTTTCCCAGCATCAGGGCCTTTTCCAAAGACTCAGCTTTTCTTATCAGGTGGCAAAAAAAGTATTGGAGTTTCAGCTTCGGAGTCTGTCCTTCTGAAGAGTATTCAGGGTTGATTTCCTTTAAGTTTGACTGGTTTGATCTCTTTGCTTTCCAAGGAACTCTCAAGAGTCTTCTCCAGCACCATAGTTCCAAAGCATCGATTCTTTGGTGTCTCTGCCTGCTTTATGGTCCAGCTTTCATAGCTGTATGTGACTACTGGAAAGACCAGAGCCTTAACTGTACAGACTTTGTCAGCAAAGTGATGTCTTTCATTTTAAACACACTGTGTTAGGTTTGTCATATCTTTCCTGCCAAAGAAGCAATTGTCTTCTAATTTTCTGATTGCAGTCACCATCCACAGTGATTTTAAAGCCCAAGAAAAGGAAGTCTGTCACTGCTTCCAGCTTTTCCACTTCTATTTGCCATGAAGTGATGGGACCTGATGCCATGATCTTAGTTTCTTGAATACTGAGTTTTAAGCCAGCTTTTTCACTCTCCTCATTCACGTCATCAAGAGGCTCTTTAGTTCCACTTTGCTTTCTGCCATAAGGGTGGTGTCACCCACATATCTAAGCTTGTTGATATTTCTCCTGACAATCTTGATTCTAGCTTTCAGTGGAGAAATCTTATTGGTCTTTTGTAGAAACACTTATTTCTAAGTGTTTCATATTTTTGATGCATTGTATATGGTTTTAGAAAGATAATTTTGCTTCAAATTGATGGTAGTCAGCACATAGAGATATAATTGATTTTTGGTACATTGGTTTTGCATTAATTTACTAGTTCTAGTTTTTTGTTTTTTGATAGATTTGCTGGTTTTATTCAGACATCATTGTCATCTGCAAATAAATACAATTTTGCTTATTATTTTCCATTCTGTATATCTTTTATTTCTTTCTCTTGCCTTATTGCAATGGCTTGGTTGCCAGTACAAAGCTGAATTGAAGTGGTAAGAGTGGATATCTTTGCCTACCTTTTCCTGATGTTAGCAAGAACTGTTCTATCTATTAGTAGTTAATTATGTTAGCAGTAGGATTTTTGTTGTTGTTTTGTGTTTTGTTTGTTTTTTCGAGAGTTCTTTTATCCGGATGAAGAAGTTCTCTTTTGCTGCTAGTTTGATGAGTTTTTATCATGAAGAGATGTTTCATTTATAAAATTGTTCCTTCTGGGATGATCATAAGATCATATTTGTCTTTAATTGTTTGAATGTATTTTCTTTTTAGGTCTTCGAATGTGTTTATAACAGCTACTTCAATACATCTATCTGCTAAGTCAAACATCTGAGACATGTTAGGTTTGATTTCTGTTGACTCTGTTTTCTTGAGTGTGGGTTACATTTTCCTCTGTCTTTACATATCATAGCAACTTTGATTCCATTGTGGACATTGCACATGGAACTGGATTTTGTGGTCTTCCTCTGAAAAGCAATGATCTTTGTTCTAGGAGCAACTTCAGTCATTGGCTGGTCAGCTTGGTTTTATGCTTTGTCAGGCTTGATCTGTGAAAAGCCCAAGGCATTTCCTAAGCCTTTGTTAGCTGATGGGACTCTCTCCTCTGCAGCTCCTGCCAGGACTCTCTGTTCTCTTGCGGTGGGAAGACTGAAGGTGGGACTTACTCTAGGGCGTGGTTTTTACGCATTTGCTGCTGTTTCTAATGTATACCGAAGAATACTCTGTGTGTACGTGTGTGTTTAGTTGCTCAGTCGTATCCAGCTCTTTGTGAGTCCCTGGACGGTAGCTCACCAGGCTCTACATGGGATTCTGCAGGCAAAAGTACTGGAGTGAGTAGTCATTCCCCACTCAGGGATCGAACTGGGTCATGTATAATGTTAAACATATCTCTTGACTCTGATTGGAAAGGAAATTCAGCTTCCTCAGCGTTACTCAACATCAAGTGTGCCTGTTTTTCTCTTAGCCCTGCAGTAGCTGCTCTTGGGTAGGCCTTACTTAAGTAGTTTCACCCTGTGCCCTTGACCGAGGACTTTTAGGGAAAGGCAGACCTTCTGAACTGCTCACTGGGCCCACTGATCTATCTTTCACATTCTAGTTACTCTATGCTAAGCTGCCTCCGTTGTGTCGGTCTGTTTGGAGGTCCCAGCTCATGGAGGCAATGTGAAGCTATGTGAAGCTTGCTCAGTCATGTCCAACTCTTTGCGACCCCATGGACTGTAGCCTACCATGGTCCTCCATCCGTGGGATTCTCCAGGCAAGAATACTGGAGTGGGTTGCCATTTCCTTCTCCAGGAGATCTTCCCAACCCAGGGATCGAACCCAGGTCTCCCGCATTGTAGGCAGACGCTTTACCATCTGAGCCATGGAGGTAATGAATAGCATAAACACTGTACCGTGGTAATGAGTGGAAGCTACCTTATCTCTGCACTATATATGAAGAAGAAAGGATTCCAATAGTAAGCATGTTCAAAGTATAAAGATTGCAAAAGGAACACTTAGCCTGGCTAACTGCTTTCAAGTTTAAAAAACGCCTTTAGGTCACACTCTCTTACAGTGTCAAATGTGCTAATTAGAAAAGATTTAGATTTACTAATCAAAAGATCTCTACTTGGCAAAACCACAAGTAATAAAGTTCCTCAAAAAATTTTGCTTTTTTTCATTCTCTTCCCCTAAGAAGGAGTAAATACTGTTATTTTGACAACTTCACTTGAATTTGACATAAAAATCTGTATCATTATATAAATTAATATTTCAGTGTTTTCCATCAGTATCTAAATAAGCACAATAAGGAGATGAGAAAGTTTAATTTCTAGACTAGTATATATGTTTAAACTGTTTTCTGATTCCTGTTCTGTTGTTTTTCTTTGTTAAACTGTGTTAGAGAAGATTTCTTAATATTTCAATATGCCCTACTGTTAACTACACTTTTATCAGAATGATATGTATTATATCATTTAAGTGCCCTATACACGTGTGTTCAGTCGCTTCATTGTCCAACTCTTTGCAACTCCATGGACTGTAGTTCACAAGGTTCCTCTATCCGCGGGGATTTTCCAGGCAGGAATACTGGAGTGGTTGCCATGCCCTCCTCCGGGGGATCTTCCCCAACCAGGGATTGTACCCACTTCTCCTGAATTGCAGGCAGATTCTTTACTGCTGAGCCACCCAAGTGGCATAATACAAAAGGGAAAGAATGTGAATTGGCACAATTTCTTAAAATGCCACCCACAGATCAGCAGCTAATGTAATTTCAAAAGCCTTGAGATTTAAAGAACAACTGCACATCAGTTATCATTTTAAAAATACCCACTATGTGCAGAGGACTCGGTATTTTTTAGAATTAAAGAATCTTATAAAGGAGAGAGAACATTAAAAAAGAAAAGAAAACAGTTAACGAGATCAATGAAAAATGAATCCTATTCTTAAAAATATTATAAAGCTAGGAATTAGGATTCCCTGGTGGCTCAGATAGTGAAGAATCTCCCTGCAGTTCAGGAGACCTATGTTCAATCTCTGGACTGGGAAGATCCCCTGGAGAAGGCAATGCCAACCCACTCCAGTATTCTTGCCCGGAGAAGTCCATGGACAGAGGAGTCTGATGGGTCCATGGGGTTTCAAAGAGTTGGACACAACTGAGCAACTAACATACAAAATCCTTTATGAAGAAGATAGCTTTCCCGAAGGACAGTTAAAAAAAAGAACAGAACAAGTACTTATAGATGGGAAAGCTCATTATTATACATTCCCAGTTCCCTCACAATCAATTTTCAGGTGTAATGCAACTCAAAGTGAAATTTAAAAAATATATATGTCGTGAATTAAAATCAAAAGACATCATCAACAATTAAAAGAAATGAAATTTGAAGAAAAGAACTACATTATCTTTGATAAACACCTGCAGTTTTTTAATTTGAAGAGTCTTTGCAAATCTTGAAGGAAAAAGATTAATAATTCAAGAGAAGAAAATGACAAAGAACATGTACTACAGGCACTTTACAAAATGAATAAAAAAGGAATTTAAAAAAATCTTTGATCTCAAAATTCAAAATAGACAAATTAAATAATAATGTAATTTTAAATGTCCAGTGTTAATGTTGCTGAAAGTGAGAACAAATAACTGAATGTTGGCAGCAGTTTGGGGCAAGGAGTACTTTTTTCTCTCTGTTGGAAGTGTAATTTAATTTGATAATATGACAATAAACCAGTCATTCTCTTTTACTTGGTACTCAACTTTGAGAATTTACATTAAAGAAATAATCAGAGAGATATCTTTGAAGATTTCAATACAAATGTGTTCACAACAGTTATTTGTAATAAAGGAACTTGGAGAATTTTAAAGTGAGATGTGATATATTTAATATGCAATGTATTTATTTAATGGAATGCTAGATAGTCTTTAGTTATTTGAAAATATTTTTTAAAAGATTAGAAAATACTAATTATTAAGTTTTGTGATTAAATATTGCTCATTTTATTAAAAATATAGAAATTAATATGCATTAATTCCTAAGAAATGCATCAAGCTTTTAACTGTGGCTATCTCTAAGAAGTGTTTATGAATTTCCTTTTCCAAATTTTCTTCAAAGACATATTAATTTTGCAATATTAATTTTCATGTGGAAAGAAAAGTTGCCTGATAAAAATATGTATCTATAATACAAATAAGGAGACCATAAAAAAATACCTGTCTCACCATAATGGTCAGGATATAATGCACATTCTTGGAGGGATTCAGTGCAGGCAGACTCATTGAGTGTAGGATTCTGAACTAAGGTGTGATTTTTGTCCTCTGAGGGATATCTTTCTACGTCTGGAGATATTTTTGATTGGAGGTAGGGGGTGGCTGGGCTTCCCTGGTAGCAAAGCTGGTAAAGAATCCCCCTGCAGTGCGGGAGGCGCTGGTTTAATTCCTGGGTTGGTAAGATCTCCCGGAAAAGGGGTAGGCTACCCACTCCAGTACTCCTGGGTTCAATCCCTGGGTTGGGAAGATCCCTGGAAGGAGGGCATGGCAACCCATTCCAGTATTCTTGCCTGGAGAATCCCACGGACAGAGGAGCCTGGTGGGGCCCATGGGGTCGCAAAGAGTTGGACATGATTGAGCAAGTAAGCCACAGAACGGCACAGCACGAGGGGTTGCTACTGGCGTATTTAGTGGGTATAAATCAGGGATGCTGCTGAACATTTTGTAATACCCAGGATAAACATTCATCAGCCTGGTATTTCAATAATGTTGAGACTGAGAAACCCCAGTGGAAAGGTCAGAGGCCAGGGTTCTGAGATCTGTATCTCTGTTAAATCCATTACAGCTTCTTGATCTTGGGAAAATCCTGTACAGTATTTTTATTTTTGATTTTTTTCTTTTTTTTTGAAGTATAAGTTGGTTTAAAAAATTTTTTTATTGGAGTTTCGTTGCTTTACAATGCTGTGTTAGTTTCTACTGGACAGCAAAGTGAATCAGCTGTATATATACATATGTCCTCTCTTTCGGGGATTTCCTTCCCGTTTAGGCCACCACACAGTAGAGTTCCCTGTGCCAAATTGTAGGTTCCCACTATCCTGTGCAGTCTTGTGTCTCTGCTTTCTCATCCAGAGTGGCACTAATGGTATCCTGAAACGGTGAAATGACTGAAAAGGAGGTTGTAAGACTAAGTGGTGGTAACAGATGTGTGAAAGTGCTTTGGAAGTAAATCCTGCTGGAGAGCAAGGAGCACTTATTTGCTTCTCTTTGCACTGAAGCAGCCTTTATGGTGGGGCTAAGTGTCACGTAAAGGTTCTGAAGATTGTGCATCTCACTGATTCAGCTGTATCTCCTGCTGTCTGCATCAGACACATGAAGAAAGAATTTCCCGCAGTCCGTTACAATGATCGTTCAAAACCTACGAAGAACTTCAGGCACAGATTGCCCTACTCCTTTCATGTCGACTTGGAATATTTTGAAATTATAGAAAGAGAATTTCTATTCTACCTGGGATCTCAGTTTTCTTCTCTTTCTCATTAAAAAAATTATAAACTCTTTCTGAAATGAAGAGCTGTTATCACATTCTAATGGGAAATTTCTGGATGTTTTTTAAAAAAGGGTTTTTGTGATTAAGTTATTTAGAAAATATGGAGCCAGAATTTTAGCTTATGCTGCTTTGAGCATTTGCTAATTCCACCTAAAATCCTTAATCTCCATTTAAGAAAATTGTGGTAATAATATTTTCCTTGTGGTCATTGGGATTAAATCTAATAGCACAAATAGAATGTGTTAGACAGGGTCCTGGCTTAGTACCTGGTTTCCCCTTGCCTTTAGGATCAGACCCTTCTTTAAAAAAACCTTTAATCATCTCTTTCACTCTGCTTTGTTCCAAGAATTGTTCTTTCCTTTCCATCCGGAAAATTCCTACTCATTCTCAGTTACCACCTGGAGGTCACTCCTGAAAGAAGATCTCTTCCAATCTCAGGATTAAGTTAGTGTTTCTTATAAATGAGAACTTACAGGGAACCCTAATCAATGCTTTGTGGTGACCTAAATGGAAAGGAAATTCGAAGAAAGAGGGGATATATGTATACATTGGATTCATTTTGTTGTACAGCAGAAACTAACACAACATTGAAAAGCAACTATACTCCAATAAAAATTTTATAAAATTAAGTCTTCTGCTCTAAGTGACCGAAGTATCCTGTTCTTCCCAATAATTGGTTATTCGTTCAATACTTGTCCTCACTTCCTGACTATATGCTAAGATGGAGAAAAAGGGAAAGCGGGGTCAAATATAACTCATGTATAAGTTTGAATATAATATATAACTTCATTGCTGTACACTCAGGCTTTGGATCCATGCCTAGTGTATAATGGGCTTCCCTGGTGGCTCACATGGTAAAGAATCTGCCTGTGATGCAGGAGACTGGGGTTTGATTCCAGGGAGGGGAAGATCCCACTCCAGTATTCTTGCCTGGAGAATCCCTCGGACAGAGTAGTCTGGAGAGCTACAGTCCGTGGGGTTGCAGAGTTGGACATGACTGAGCGACTAACACACACACACAGGTACCTCATGTAAGTGGCATCAAACCGTGTTTGTCGGCACCTACTATATATTGGGATGCATTTTTAATTTAACTTAATATACATCCTGCAAACAGATTGTACCTTTCTCCTCCTGTGCTATATAGGAGGTTCTCATTAGCTAATCAGTATTTTAAATTTTAGCAACTTTTTTTTTCTTGGCTTGTAAAAAGTGTAGGTGAATATTTTAAAGCTCAAGGGTACATATGCACTATTCAAGTAATCTGGCATCTTCAAAATCTTTTGTTTCAGGTTATATCACGGGTACAAGAGCTGTTTCAACTGTGATATCTCAAACCCCAGAGTCTGAGGGCTAAAGGGTGTTGACTGTTCTCCAACAAAACAGATATTGGTATTTAAAGATCACCCTATGTTCCCATCTAATGTATCATTCTTACAGTTCAGCCTATTAACAGTTAAACCCAGCTAATAAGGGAAGGGTTATTGATGGTATAAACAACATCCTTTGATAAAATTTGATAGTAAAGGGTCAGTCTCTAGAGTTTTTATTTAAATCTTGACTCCACCTTTATCAGCTCTGTAACCTGGGGCAATACGTGAACGGTGAACTCCCTGATGTTCAAGCTGGTTTTAGAATAGGCAGAGGAACCAGAGATCAAATTGCCAACATCCGCTGGATCATGGGAAAAGCAAGAGAGTTCCAGAAAAACATCTATTTCTGGGCTTTATTGACTATGCCAAAGCCTTTGACTGTGTGGATCATAATAAACTGTGGAAAATTCTTCAAGAGATGGGAATACCAGACCACCTAACCTGCCTCTTGAGAAATCTGTATGCAGGTCAGGAAGCAACAGTTAGAACTGGAGATGGAACAACAGACTGGTTCCAAATAGGAAAAGGAGTATGTCAAGGCTGTATATTGTCACCCTGCTTATTTAACTTATATGCAGAGTACATCATGAGAAACGCTGGACTGGAAGAAACACAAGCTGGAATCAAGATTGCTGGGAGGAATATCAATCACCTCAGATATGCAGATGACACCACCCTTATGGCAGAAAGTGAAGAGGAGCTAAAAAGCCTCTTGATGAAAGTGAGAGAGGAGAGTGAAAAAGTTGGCTTAAACCTCAACATTCAGAAAACGAAGATCATGGCATTCGGTCCCATCACTTCATGGGAAATAGATGGGGAAACAGTAGAAACAGTGTCAGACTTTATTTTGGGGGGCTCCAAAATCACTGCAGATGGTGACTGCAGCCATGAAATTAAAAGATGCTTACTCCTTGGAAGAAAAGTTATGACCAACCTAGATAGCATATTCAAGAGCAGAGACATTACTTTGCCGACTAAGGTCCGTCTAGTCCAGGCTATGGTTTTTCCTGTGGTCATGTATGGATGTGAGAGTTGGACTGTGAAGAAGGCTGAGCGCTGAAGAATTGATGCTTTTGAACTATGGTGTTGGAGAAGACTCTTGAGAGTCCCTTGGACTGCAAGGAGATCCAACCAGTCCATTCTGAAGGAGATCAGCCCTGGGATTTCTTTGGAAGGACTGATGCTAAAGCTGAAGCTCCAGTGCTTTGGCCACCTCATGGGAAGAGTTGACTCATTGGAAAAGACTCTGATGCTGGGAAGGATTGGGGCCAGGAGGAGAAGGGGACGACCCAGGATGAGATGGCTGGATGGCATCACGGACTCGATGAAAGTGAGTCTGAGTGAACTCTGGGAGTTGGTGATGGACAGGGAGGCCTGGCGTGCTGCGATTCATGGGGTCGCAAAGAGTCGGACACGACTGAGCGACTGAACTGAACTGAAGCCGAAAGCAGCCGAAAGCACAGGGAGCTCCGCCCAGTGCTCTGTGATGACCTGGGCGGGGCGGGGCGGGGCGGGGGGTGGGGGTGGGGAGGCCTACTGAGGAGGGGATGTATGAGAGTTGATTCACACTGTTGTACAGCAGAAACCAGCACAACATCATAAAGCAACTATCCTCCAATTTAAAAAAAAAAAGTAAAAAAAGAAGAAAGAGGATGTGGAGGTGGACACACAGGGAGAAGGCCGTGTAATCAGAGAGGTGGAGATCGGAGTGGTGGAGCTCGAGGCAAGGGATGCCAAGGATTGGTGGCCTCCACCAGAAGCTGGAAGAGGCAAGGAACGATTCTACCCAGAGTTGTAGAGGGTGAATGGCCCTGCTGACAACTTGATTTTGGATCTCTAAAACTGTGATAGAAAACTCCAAAACTATGATAGAATAAATTTCTGTTATTTGAAGAATTCTAGTTGGTAGTTCTTTGGTACAACAGCCCTAGAAACTAATACAGTAATGGAAAAATATAGATTTTATAAAGCAGAAATTACATATAGTCTTCCTGCAGAAGTCCAGCTTCCCTAAAACTTCCTTGGCTTCCCATGTTCCTCTTTGTGCTAATTTATTTTTCTCCTTTCTTTCCTTGGTTTATGTAGAAAATAAAACATTGGCTTCGAAATATGGTTAAAAAAAGCAGCCAAACAACAACAGGACCAAAATGCAAAATGATTATGTGAGAGGTAACAAGAATGAGTTTGTTAAGCCCAAAGGGATGGGAAAAGTCTAGATGAAGATAAATAGAAGTTGGACATGAAAGCCGTTATTTAGATGGGTACACAAATGAAACCTTCCCTGTCCAATTCCAGCAACCCTATGTTTAGAAAGGGAATTTTTATATTATAATTTCTACATGCTGAGTATAGTATAGAAACTCAATTTCTAATTTGTTTTTCAAGATAAGTTCCTAAATTTTCGTCACTTGTTCACTTTGGAAACAGGTCAGTTTTTGCAGGACAAGTCTTAACCTTCTCATGAATGAACACAAAGATAGAAAGGCATTTTTTTTGGTCTGTCTCCCCAAGAAAAAGGAAATCTGAATAGGACCACAAAGTCTTCTTACAAGGAGAAAAGACAGGTTGAACCCCTCAAGCAAATGCTTCACACTTGCCCCATGCTCCACCCAAGTCCTGAAGGGTGTCCCAGGGTCAGGCTGAGAATTGGATTCCTTTGGTGTCTCCTTAGAATATGAATTCCAGGTGGACCCAGCTGTCCTCCAGCAACAAAATACAAAGAAACTATATGGGACTAAAAATAACTGCATGCTTGCAGCAGTTAGAGCACATTCTGGGCAAAAGATGTAAAGAGACCAAAAACCCCAGTGCCAGTTTTGAGGAGCCTGGAGCAAAGGCCAGTACTGCTTGTGGCCAGGCATGCTACTCACGGAAGGGGTGGGCAAACCACCTAAGCCAACCCTCTGGCCCATCCCTTGAGCCCCCCTAACTTCCCCCTATATAAGAAACAAGCACACTGTTCCCCTCCTGCCCCCCCACCCCCGCTCCCCAGGGAGCGAGCAAGCTAGGGAAACTGTTGTTTGTTCTCCAGCTCCCCCAGCCACTCACGAAGGATGTAGCAGGGGACCCAGTAAAGCCTCGCTTCAAAAAAAAAATATTAGTTCCAGAGATATGTTATTTAGATAAATAAAACGTATTTGCTTAAATTTTATTTTTCTGGTCATGGTGATATTTAATCCAGTGCTAATACCAATTTATTGGAAACTATTTGTTTGGTTTCCCTTCTTCTTTTCTTTCTCTGCCCCTCCCTTCCATCTTTATTTTTCAAGTAATGATGGGAAAGATTGAGGAAGTGGTTGGAGAGACAAGGAAGCAGGGCTTGCAAACAAAATAAACGAATCCAACTCTGTGTTGTTATTAAAGCAAGCACCATTGTGTTGGGAGCCATGGGAAAACATGCTGCAATCCTTAAATATAAATATTTGTAGGAGTGTTACCTGTCATTGCTTACGATTGTGGTAGAAATCACCTGGAGTACAGAAGGAATATTTGCCCAAGACATTACTGCCAGTGAGATACCTTTTGAAAAACTGAAATATGGGGGCAGGTTTAAGAATATAAAAAATATATTGCCATGTTGATATCTTAACACACAATCATGTAAGTTACAATTTTCTCCTAATTTCTGAAATAATGTGTTGATTGAACTTCACTTCGCAAGCCCTTATATGGAACTTCCTGTGTATCAGGTATAGTTTAAGGGCTTTACAATTATTTGTTTATTTAATCCTTCCAGCAATTCTAAGAGTTAGGCATTGTTACTGTAAAGTCTATTTTAATTGAGGAAACTGAGGAATAACCAAACTTGAACTCAAGCCGTCAGGCACCATTGTCTATTCCCTGCCACGCTATTCTGTGTTTCCCAAAGCCCATTTGTGTTAGATCAAGCCTTTTGTTTGTACTTTTTCAGCAGAAGAAATCCCATCTTAAATTCGAAATATGAAAATCTATTTTGTTAAGTGCGGTTGTATCCATCAAATTTGTCTTGTATGGAAATTCCTTTTTCATAAACTGTTTTCCTTAAAATAAGATCTATATGTAATTTCAAATGTTCTCTTTGTAATAAATATAAAATGTAAACAGATGGAATTTTTCCTTTTGAGGAAAAAAGGATGTGGGTAAATGTGCCTACTACACACCTTTCTGCCATAAAAATTCAGTCTTCTATCTGAAATTTGTGTTAGAAGATTCTAAAATTTCTTTTGTATTTCTGTGCTTCATTTGAATCAAGCAATAGGTTTAAGAAGTGCTGGCTCTTGGTCTGGCCTTTCTTTATGAAAGGCAACCTTATCCACAGTTTTCCTTCTCCCCCCTGCCCCTCCCAGATTATTTTCCAGTGGAGTAAGGAAGATGTCATGGAAGATTGCCATATGGTAAGAGTGAGTGATTCCAAACACACCCATCAGTGGTAGGCAAGCCACCCATGAGTAGCTGAGTTTCCAGGCACGACCTGATCAGAACAAGTACGTAGGTACAGGTAGTACATGTTGTAAATTCAAATTGAGACCTCAGTTTTGAATCCAAGGCGATTTGACAGGTTTTTAAGTCTAAGACCTGAGTAGATACACTTGCAGCCAGATGAGAGAGATGATACACGTCCAGTCATACCCGTGTATGAAAACCCTTGTCTGGAGAATGTTAAGAAATCACCCGAATTTTCCCACCATTTCCAGGTATTTACTATGGGAAAACATGCAGATGCGTTTTGTTGCTCTTGGAACTAAAAAAAGTACATGTGATGAGAATATGCATGCTGCTTTTGTTTCATTCACATGCTATTTTAATGATAAGACATTTAGTCAGAATTGCAAGGATTGGTTTATTGCTGAAAATCTTCCAGAATAAAAGGGGAAGGTGTTGCACCCAGAGATGGAGGAGTTGGTTTTTGTCATCCAGCCCCAAACTTTTCAAAACGTATTACCTGCCCTCTCTGTGCTCCCCTCCACCTCAAATAAACAGCAGCCAGCAACCACAAACTCTTATCTGCACTCCCCTAGGACTGTGGGTGTTTGATGACTCAGGTCATCTCAAAGACAACACAACATCTCAGAGAACAAGCTGTTTCTTTTTGTTGGAACAGCAGCACACTTGCAAGCAATAATATGTAATAATAGCACAGGTAATGCCATGAGCTCATGACCTCACTCCCAACTGTGATTTTTTCCTTCAGGGCTTTCTGAGAGGGTCCCAAGAGCAGAGTTCCTGAGGAGCTGTGCCGTATTCTCTAGAAAGACCCATGTCTGTTACCCTCTCCTCTTTTCATGAATGGCTGTCTTGGGAGGGGAACAATGGAGTGAGTGTATCATCTCCAGCAATCACAAACCTTTCACCACAGACTTCAAAGGCATATATTCCAGCCACAGTGTGCTCTGAAATGTGAGTACTAAGGCACGTTTATTGGATTTTTGAAAGGGCAGTTGTAGTTCTATATGAAGCAGGTCAGTGCTCTAGGGATTTTAGCCTATGACCTGTTCATTCTCACTTCAGCAATTACCCACTAGGAAACTTGGTTTAGTAGGAGGTTTGGGTTGAGTGGTTGATTACATTGGTGAGATAAGTTGATTAGAGAATGAGAGTGGACAATTTCAACTGCTGAAAAGATGCAACTTGGCCAAGAACAGACAAATTTCTTCCCTTTCCCAAGGAGACTGGTTATTGGATCAGCTGTGGTTGAGAAGTAGAAGATGATCATTGCTGATGAGCCTTAGGAACCCCAGTAACATCCAGGCCTCTTGGATAACCTAGGCCTTCCCACTACAGGGCCTCTAATATGATGGGCAAGGTGACAATGTCTGCATTCCTGGGATGGCTGAGGAAGGAAAGTTACACCGCTCAAAATAGCCTGGAGTTAAAACTCCCCTTGGATCCTCCCCACCATTCTATGCAAAACAAAGAACTCTCTCACCCCAAGAAAAAAATGGACATTAAGGTTGATTACACCCAGCTCCCAGCCTCTGGCCGATCTCCAGAATTCCTTGCTCTAGCTGTTTAAGACATAACTAATCCGAGCAACCTTGGAGAAGAACAGGCCCCCTCAAGACAGTAGATTTCCACATATGTACCTATACGTACTTACTCTTTTCTTGGGTTAGTGCAGCAGCTCACTAATCTGGCTTGCTGTCCCTTCTTGCCTCATTAAAGGTGATCTGTTCCTGGAACATGCCGGTCTCGTTCTTTCTCCGAACCTCGATTTCGCTAATTCCCTTACCCGACAGGTGAAAGTCAGGGTTTTATAGCTGGTCTCAATCTGCTCGATTAGGGGATTCCTGTGAATTCTAATCCAGGAAATAAATATAAATATTTTCTAGGTTAAAGATAACCCTTCTGTCTGGAAAATCTGGCACAGTTATCTTCCTTAGCTACAGGGTCCCGTTTCACAAAGAATGACTGAGTTGTTCTGGATGAGGCAGATTGGTTTTACACTTCTTTTTCTAGTCTTTTAAGGCGGATGCACAGGTTATTGACTTGAGATCGTTATTCTTTTCTGTATGGGCATTTCAGTGGTAAATATATAGTATTTTCCAAGTCTTTTATTTCCTTGATTATCTTTTGCATAGTTTTTCTATCTGTTGTTAAATGTGGGCTGTTAAAGTCTCAAATCATTATTGCTGAATCATCTGTTTCTCATCTCAAGTATGTCAGTTTTTGCCTCACATATTTCAATTTGTGTGTGTCCTTAAATCTAAATTGTGTCTCTTATAGGTATTATATAGCCTGATCATTAAAGAACAATTTTGCCAGTTTCTGCTTTTTGGCTAGAGTGTTTAAGCCATGTACATTTAATGTAACTATTGATAAGTTAGGGTTATGTCTGCCATTTTGCTATTTTCTTTCTTTATTATGCATTTTTGTTAATTTATTCTTTTATTATTGACTTCTTTTATGTTAAATGCATATTTTCTAGTGTACCATTTTAATTCCCTTGTTTCTTTTATTATAGTTAACAATTTTGTTTTGGTTGCCTTGGAGATTAACATCTATCAACAGTCTATACTGGATTAGTAAATACCTATTTTATTTCAATTGTATGCAAAATCTTTGCAGCTGTATAGAGTCTGTTCCCTCCATCCTTCTTTGTGTTAATATTGTCATACAAGGGGTGGCTTAGCATGGTACTTAATATTATCAGTATTGTCAAATACAATATGAATTGTATTTTTAAACACTACATGCTATCAACATAGATTTATTATTACTGCTTTATGCAGTTGTTTTTAAAATCACATAATAGAAAAATAGTTTCAAGCAAAAAGTATCTCAAGATTGTTTTTCATATTTACACATGCAGTAACCTTTGCCAGTGCTCTTTAATTGCTTCATTTGAATGTAAGTTCCTGCATATGGGCCATGCTTTCCTATTTCTTTACATGTCTCATATTTTTTGTTGAAACTTGGATATTTAAAATAACGTGGCAACTCTGGAAATCATAGTAACACCCTCTCCAGTGTTTTTCGTTCTTGGTGTTTGTTTTTGTTACCTTTGTTTAAGTAGGTTTCCTGAATTAATTCCATAAGTCTGTATTCTTTTTTCACTGTGGCCACTGAAGTCTCTGCTTGATTAAATTAGTGGTCAACTGATGTCTCTATAGAGATTCCTTAAATGCTTGGTACTAATAAGTTTTTCAGACTTTATTGAGCGGCCCTGTGTGGGTTGGGCGTGCCTTATAATGTTCAGGCAGTTTACAACTCTGCCTTAGCCTTTACTTCCTGATCGCACAGAGCCTCAAGGTTAGCGAGAGTTTAGGCTTTGTCAAGTCTTTCGGGGGCAGCGCACAGCTCTGAACATATACACCGTCTTGGATACACATATTGCATATTGATCCTCATGGATGTGTTAGAGCTTTGCAAAGCATCTTATGAACATAGTATTTTCTAGATCTTCATTAAAAAATGTTGGTCAAGTTTTGTTTGCCTCAGTTGTTAATGTTGCCTTGGTGAAGTCGCTCAGTCGTGTCCGACTCTTTGTGACCCCATGGACTGTAGCGTACCAGGCTCCTCGCTCCATGGGATTTTCCAGGCAAGAGTACTGGAGCGGGTTGCTATTTCCTTCGCCTTAGGCAGATGTGCTATTAAACAACTGCCACTAATTGGTTTCAACAAATATTCCTTGTTTCCATTGCTGAAGCTGTGAATTTCTGCATGCAGAGCTTTTTATAGATGGAGAGACCAAAGCAAGGCAAGTACATGGTAAGACCTGGATACTCACTCTGTGAGATTGGGTTGATGACTTGAGCTCATGACAAGTGTATTCTTTCTCCTGATACAGCTTGCCCTTGGCTTTCATCCATGCTCTTCAGGGTTACAAGTGAGCAACACCTTTGAACGACAGTGTACAGAAATAGAACGTCTAGAGTGAGATTGGGGCAGGGTGAGTACCTAGTATTGAAAGAAAAAGGATCTCATGGTGCTAGAAAGGATGAGATCCAAGGTACTGGTGAAGGGATTAACTCTAGCAAAGAGAAGGGATAAGACACTTGTTGAGTGCAGATGAAAATGTATCTTGTTGTCTTTCAAGAATCCGAGTGATATTCATTTCTTCCGCTTTTGTACCCATCACTTCCATTCATAATTAGAAGATTATCTGCTGAACAAAAATCTCTTGGATAAATTCCCACAAATGAGATTTGAGTCACTGTGCACATTTTTAATATTCATCCATATTACTCAGTTGCCTTTCAGAAAAGGTTTTTTTCAGCTAAACATATACATATGTCTTTTCTTTTTCAGATTCTTTAGAAAAGTTATTTTTTAGGATCAGTGCTATCTTTGACTATGGGCTTTAACAAGATGGGAAGAAGGGTATTGGCTGCCTTAGGAAGCAGTGAGCTTCCTGTCATTAGGAATACTCACAAATAGGCTATTTTTGCCTCTTAGCCACGACATTGTAAGAAGTGAGTCAAACATCAGAAAGGTGGTTCGACTAGGTGACTTTTATGATCCCTCCCAACCCTGAGAGTGTAGGAGTTTGTGAGTGAGACAGATGTTTAACTTCTTGAAAGGCAAGCTACTGCATGGGTGAAAAACAAGTGAGGAATTATTTTCTGTCTCATACACACACACACACCACACACACAAACACCCTTGTGGGAGTGGAATAGCTTAAGCTCAGAAGCCAACAAAAGGCAAGTGTGTGTGTGTGTGTGTGTGTGCGCGCGCGCATGCACATGCGCGCGCACGCCTTTATGTGTGTTTATATATGTGAATGTGAGGAATGGAGATAAAGGAGAAAGGTATGTGAATGACTAAATAATTACATTTCGGTGTGTTGTAACATTTTTTAAACTGGGGGGTATGATTACTTTACAGCGCTGTGTGAGTGTCTGCTGTCCAGTGAAGTGAATCACTTATAACATGCATATATCCCCTCTTTTTTAGATTTCCTTCCCACTTAGGTCACTGTTGAGCATTGAATGGAGTTCCCTGTGCTATACAGCAGGTTCTCATTAGCTATCTATTTGATACATATTACTGTATACATTAACATTTTTTTTCAGTGTCAAGAGCATTCTAGGGTGGGAAGTCAAAAGAAGTCTATTAACAAGGCAAAAAGGGAGATAGATGTACTTCCAGAAAAAGGAAAAACAGAAGAAAAAACAAAGACAGTGAACCAAGTGAACACTGTCCTCATCTTTCTCCTCTTCCTTAGCTGTAATTTTTGAATCATTGGATAATTGTTCAGGTCTCCTTTGTCTAGTTTCAGAGACACAGCAGTTATAATGGAAATAAAATTGTTAATAGGTACCATTTATAGAAATTGACCCAAGTGTACACACAAATACATATATACACATAAACATTTTATTTCCCCAACTCTATGAAATAGAGGCTGTAATTAAGCCCACTTTATAGATAAAGAATGAGGCACAGAGGAGTTAAATAACTTAATCAAAGTCACACAGCTAGCATGTAGCAGGGTCAAGATTCAAACTCAGGTAGCCAGGTTCTACAAGCCAGCATCCAGCCACCATGTGCCCCTGCCTCTTAGCAAGCACAGTGTGGAAAGCTGGCTTTGAACACCTGCCTTCAAATTTGTGCGTCAATGCCTAAAGGCTGTGTGATTTTGGAGGAACCGTTTCCCTGCCCTGAGCCACAGATTCCTCATTTATAAGACGGCAGGGCTCTCCTCACAGGGCAGTTGTGAAGATGAAATGAGGTCTTGTTGAAGTCTGAAATGTAGGAAACCCTGGTGAAATCACAGTGATTGGTACTTACTTGCTTCAGACTTAAAGGCCATAGAATTTTGAGGCAAGAAGCTTCCTAACTGCAATTAAGCTGTGTTATAAAGCTGGGCCTTTTAGAAAAGTTGAGAGCCGATCAGGAAAAATACCAGGGTGGAAATGAAACCTCCCCCAGGCCTTCAAGTGCTGTGAAGGTGATAAGACCACTTGCTACCAGAAGGTCCTGTTATCCTCCTCAGAGATCCCTGAGCTCTGGTAGGACGGGGTAAACTTAGGTGATAGGAGAGATGTAAGGAATTACAACTCCGGATAAAGCACTGTGGCTTTGTTTGCCCACGCTTGGGTGAGATATGGGTGACAGAGATAAAGTGCTGGCAGGAGCCCCAGGTGGGTTGAAAATGACTCCTCATGCCTGGGAGGGTTGGTGGGGGGGTGGGGGGCGGGGGGTGGGTGACCTGCTACTGTATTTATTCTGCTTATCTCAGAGTGTGGGCAGAGCCTTCCAGGGCCCGCTCAGGTGGATGCTCTTGAAAGACTGGAGGGGGAGCTTGAGGGCATGTTAGTCAGCTAGGCTCTCTGCAGGAAGCTCCGCTCCCTCTGGTCTCAAATGCCAAACCAAGTCATCATTTGACGGCATTCCTATATGGAGGCTTTATAAGATATGACCTTCTTCCAACAGACGAGGATCAGATAGTCACGTGGAAGGGTCAGGCATACTCCCAACTGGCCAGACCTCAACACAGGGTAAATCAGACTAGATAGGGTGACTGGTGACATGCGATGGGAATGCTGATAAGGGTAGTTAATCCTGCCCGGGTGAGATGCAGGCTGGGGAAGAGATGCGGAAGGCCTTCTGGAGGAAAATGCCCTCTGAGCAGATCCTGGAGTGAAGAATAGGTGGGGTGTTGATAGGAGAGGAGGAGGAATTCTCTAGGCTCCAGGCACAGCCATCACACAAGTATGGCGGCATTAAATGCCCAGATCCCTTCAGTAGTTCCTGGAGAATTCATTCAGTAGCAAAGAAGCTTGTAATTTTACCAGATTTTTCTAGTCTCCTTTATCTCGCTCCTTCCAAACTACATACAACAGAAAACTACCCCTGCATACCAGTATATATGTTACTTAATGAAGTGCAGATAATACAACTCGCTGAAAATTGAAAATTAAAAATGAAGCTGGCAAGAGCGAGAGGAAACAGGAAAGTTCGTGGGAATATGTTATTGTTTAGTTGCCAAGTTGTGTCCGACTGTTTTGTGACCCCATAGACTATACAGCCCACCAGGTTCCTTCTGTCCATGGAATTTTCCAGGCAAGAATACTGGAGTGGGTTGCCATTTCCTTCTCCAGGTCATCTTCTTGATCCAAGGATCGAACCCTCATTTCCTACACTGGCAGGAGAGTTCTTTGCTGCTGAGCCACCAGGGAAGCCCCATCAGTCAGTTTAGTTGCTCAGTCGTGTCCCACCTTTTGCCATCCCATGGACCGCAGCACGCCAGGCTTCCCTGTCCATCACCAGCTCCCGGAGCTTGCCCAAATTCATGTTCATCGAGTTGGTGATGCCATCCAATCATCTCATCCTCTGTCGTCCCCTTCTCTGCCTGCCTTCAGTCTTTCCCAGCATCAGGGTCTTTTCGAATGAGTCAGTTCTTTGCATCAGGTGGCCAAAGTATTGGAGCTTCAGCTTCAGCATCAGTCCTTCCAATGAATATTCAGGACTGATTTCCTATAGGATGGACTGGTTGAATCTTCTTGCAGTCCAAGGGACTCTCAAGAGTTCAAAAGTTCAAAAGCATCGATTCCATTTGCTTGAATGCTCTGTTGTCCTCTTGAAATTCTTAATAACTTTTGAATGAGAAGCGTTTGCATTTTGCATTGCTGCTGCTAAGTCGCTTCAGTCGTGTCTGACTCTGTGCGATCCCATAGACAGCAGCTCACCGGGCTCCGCAGTCCCTGGGATTCTCCAGGCAAGAGTACTGGAGTGGGTTGCCATTGCCTTCTCCAATGCATGAAAGTGAAAAGTGAAAGTGAAGTCTCTCAGTCGTGTCCGACTTTCCAACCCCATGGACTGCACCCTGCCAGGCTCCTCTGTCCATGGGATTTTCCAGGCAAGAGTACTGCAGTGGGTTGCAATTGCCTTCTGCAGCGTTTTGCACTGAGGCCCTGCAATTATGTACCTGGGTTTACTTAGGGCACTGGGCCATCTTTGGAGGGTTGGGATAAACTTCATTGATTATTCCTGTCCCAGTAGCACTTGTGAATAGCTGTAATCAGCAATCACACAGTCTGGAAAGATTAGTAGAGAGCTGCTACCCTACCTGAGCAGGAGTTCCCCTCCCCTCACATGATAAGGTTGGAGTAAAGAGTTGTGCTCAAGTTTCGAATCTTGAGGTGGTCTAGTGGTACAGAACCTGCCTGCTGATGCAGGAGACACAGAGATGTGGGTTTGATCCCTGGGTCAGGAAGATCCCCTGAAGAAGGGCATGGCAACCCACTCCAGCATTCTTGCCTGGAGAATCCCATGGACAGAGGAGCCTGGCGGGCTACAGTCCATGGGGTTGCAGAGAGTTGGACACGACTGAAACGACTTGGTATGCATGCCTCGAATCTTCTAATTTTTCAAGAAAAGCTGGAAATCTGTTTGTTAATTCGTTTTTTTTGGTGTATAGTTGCTTTACAATGCTGTGCTAATTTCTACTGTGCAGTAAAGTGAGTCAGCCTTATGTATACGTATATCCCCCATTTTTTGGATTTCCTTCTCATTTAAGTCACCACAGATCATTGACCAGAGTTCCCTGTGTTATACAGTAGGGTCTATAAATCTAACTTTTAAAAAATATTGGAGCAATATTTTGGAGACCAGCCAAGTAAATAATTAATTACTTAATTAATTGCAACATGCACGATCTTTAGTTGCAGTATGTGGGATCCTAGTTCCCTGATCAGGGATTGAACCTGGGACCCCTGCATTGTAGCCACTGGACCACCAGTTGCTAAGAAATCTGGAAATTTCCAGCCACTGGAAATCCAGTTTTTAGTGCAGAAGTTCCAGCTTTTAAATGTTGCCCAAAAATGTACACGTAATAACTAAATAGAATATGTCCATACCAAATTTGTTTTCCAAGTTTCTAGATTTCAACTTCTTTTCTTTCCTCCAAACACTTGGAAGCAATGACTGTGAAAGGGGGGATCTGTTGTCTAGGACTTGTGTTTTCACATGAGCCGGACACAATGTTTGCCCCACACAAAAGGTGTGGGAGTGAACTAGTAAAAACTAGAGCAGTTGCTAAAATCCACATGGGTGCCACGGTGACTTGTTTTGAGGCCCACAGTCCTTGTGCACCTTCTAGGAAATTCAGCATCTTACACTTACTTGTTAAGTTATTTGCCTTGGTTTTGAGTGTTTCAGCACGATTGTTACAGGGGAACCTGGAGAATTTTATAATTGCTTCCTATTTTCAGAAGGTTTTTCATTCATGATGTGAAAGCCAACCAAACAATAACAAACAAATGCTGGTGTTAGTTTGGGAGGTTGTATTTTTGAGCAGTTTCATTAGAGAATTTCACAAAATGAGAACCAGCCCTTGGACGTTCTCCCATCACATCATGTACTTTGCAACTCCAAACACTCAGTCTTTTTAGAATCAGAGGATTTGAAAGTAATTCTAAAATGAAGACCCACATAGAACAAATAATTTAATCCATTTTCAATTCCTGAAATTTTAAATGAGCCTCATACATTTAAATTGTCTCTGAATGGGTTTCCCCTTCCCAACCCCAAGTTTTTCTGTTTTAAATCAGATCTTTCCTGGATTTGAGATCATTTCTATTTTTTTTTTTTTCAGGATTAAAAAAAAAAAAAGTTTTAGGATCTCAAGATTGAAGACAGTACTTTAAAGGGCCAGCAAGATGCTGTTGGTCTGTGAGCTCCTTACGTGTTGGTGGCAGATGATACACACACATGTGCCCTGTACATGTTCCATGTCTCTTTCCAACCCCAGTGGACCATGACAACCTTTACAGGGGGCTCATAAAAGTGGTCCTGGGACTCAGCGGTTGGGGGCTTTGTTGAGATTTCCTTAGTCATCACTATGCACTCATTAAGTCCTCAGTGGTTGCCATAAACTTTAACTCTTTACGACCAGCAGTTCAAGTTGATCAGTTCCCAATGATTGCAACAGTACCAGGGACGCTAACTACAGGTGGTGAAAGGATTAAGAAAACCATCTAAGGAAATTAGCTGGAGGATTATGAAGTTTCTTCTGCATTTAAAGAGGAAACGTTAGAGGTGTGGGGACATTCTTTTCATTTGCTCCCACATTATTTGCTAACATTGCCTGTCTCAGGGCTGGGAACAAGTTCAGTGGACGGACTTACTGCCTTTGTGCCAGATACTGAGATTTTTCCAGATGCTTCCAGGATATGAAAGAAGAATCTTGCTTTCCTCCCCTTTTCTAGGGTTACATTTCACTGTTTGCAATAAAAGTGAGTGGTTAGCAGATCCATTTCTCTGCCTCCAAATCTGTTGATATCTTTCACTTTATGCAAGCCGGATTGCTTATGAGTTACCATACCTGAAATATTTGCAGTCACCATCCACATAAGACTGCGATGACTTGATTGCAATAAACAACTCCTTTAGGTTCTTATCAGCATTATATTAAGGCTCAAGAGTCATTAGACGAGAATGTGTAGTTTGATATTTTCCTTCTATGCCCATGTACACACAAGTAATCATTCTAGGGGCAACACCATTATCTTGATTTTCCAGAACAAAAACAACCTTGCATGGAAAAAGCCAAATAACTGAATACAACGCAAGCCTAACTTTCCTGAAGCAATCATGGCTTTTTGCACATTTGTTATTCTCTTTGACATACACAATAAATCGTAATAGTTACCAAATTACTGTTCGGTTTCAAATGATGTGCACACATCTATAATCTTAGTTAGCTGCTTGCTGGCCTGCTTCAGGAATGTCATTGCATCCTCCAGGGTAATTCTATATCAATGACTTTTCCAAATAAATCTAGTTGCTGGTTTATATTAATGAACTGTCACAGTTCCTATTGTTTTCCCATGGCCTTGCAGCTGTATTCCTTCACAGGTGCTTGGCAAATTAAAATGATGCTGGTTTGGGGTTTCAGCTTGATACAAAATCACTCCTTCAGCAGATTGTTCAGAAGTTATTCATGCAAGAAACACATCTTTACTCTAGACACTCAGCTTTTCTGCTTACCCAATATCCATGCTTTCATTGACACTTTGCATTTCAGTTTTCCTTACCAAATAAGTACAAAGGGATTGTCTTTCTTACTTAGAACATTTCTATTAAAGAATTGCAAGCATTGGAAGCATTTTTTAAAAAAGATGTGTTCTTTTCAGTCTATCCTAACACTGTTCACAGATCACAAACATCAATTACTGATGTTTGCAGATTATATATCTTTGGGGGTTGTTTTTGTTAACATCCATTACCCGAGGGATTACCAGGCAGAAAGAAAATTATTACATGCTAACTATCCAAAACCACATTAAATATTCCCTTTTGAATCTATTACAGGCTTTATTTAAAAATACTCTGCTCATGACTAACTCCTACCAGTGCGAATGAGAATGTTTAACATGTAAGCGACTACCCAATTAAATTATCCAGCCTTCTTGATTGTGCTTTCATCTTGCGATGCACCTCTCTAAGTTTCAGTTTTCTTTTATCATCCTGAATTTCTGAGTTCCTTTCTTGACCTCTTGTTGGCTGCTACCAGAGCATCTGAGCTCTGACCACTGGGATGTCCTGGATTGCCCCTCCAAGGACCACAACACTGCTGATCACTTGGCTGCTCCAGCACTGTATTTCTACAAACCCACACACCTCCCAGGGGGATTCTCTCTACATGTTTATATTTACCATTTCCTTATGGCTCAGAAAAGGCACAGGAACCAGAGATCAAATTGCCAACATCTGATGGGTCATCAAAAAAGCAAGAGAGTTCCAGAAAAACATCTATTTCTGCTTTATTGACTATGCCAAAGCCTTTGACTGTGGGGATCACAATAAACTGTGGAAAATTCTGAGAGAGATGGGAATACCAGACCACCTGACCTGCCTCTTGAGAAACCTATGTGCAGGTCAGGAAGCAACAGTTAGAACTAGACATGAAACAACAGACAGGTTCCAAATAGGAAAAGGAGTACGTCAAGGCTGTATATTGTCACCCTGCTTATTTAACTTATATGCAGAGTACATCATGAGAAATGCTGGACTGGAAGAAACACAAGCTGGAATCAAGATTGCCGGGAGAAATATCAATCACCTCAGATATGCAGATGACACCACCCTTATGGCAGAAAGTGAAGAGGAACTAAGAAGCCTCTTGATGAAAGTGAAAGAGGAGAATGAAAAAGTTGGCTTAAAGCTCAACATTCAGAAAACTAAGATCATGACATGTGGTCCCATCACTTCATGGCAGATAGATGGGGAAACAGTGGAAATAGTGTCAGACTTTGTTTTTTGGGGCTCCAAAATCACTGGAGATGGTGATTGCAGCCATGAAGTTAAAAGACGCTTACTCCTTGGAAGGAAATTTATGACCAACCTAAACAGCATATTATAAAGCAGAGACATTACTTTGCCAACAAAGGTCCATCTAGTCAAGGCTGTGGTTTTTCCAGTGGTCATGTATGGATGTGAGAGTTGGACTATAAAGGAAGCTGAGTGCCAAAGAATTGATGCTTTTGAACTGTGGTGTTGAAGACTCTTGAGAGTCCTTTGGACAGCAAGGACATCTAACCAGTCCCTCCTAAAGGAGATCAGTCCTGGGTGTTCATTGGAAGGACTGATGCTGAAGCTGAAATTCCAATACTTTGGCCACCTGATGTGAAGAGCTGACTCATTGGAAAAGACCCTGATGCTGGGAAAGACTGAAGGCAGGAGAAGGGGACGACAGAGGATGAGATGGTTGGATGGCATCATCAACTCGATGGACATGGGTTTGGGTGGACTCTGGGAGTTGGTGATGGACAGGGAGGCCTGGCGTGCTGAGGTTCATGGGGTCGCAAAGAGTCGGACATGACTGAGCGACTGATCTGAACTGAACTGAACAGAGGGTTAAGAATCTGCCTGCAATGCAGGAGACCTGGGTTCAATCCCTGGGTTTGGAAGATCCCCTGGAGAAGAAAATGGCAACCCACTCCAGTATTCTGGCTTGGAAAATCCCATGAATAGAGGAGCCTGGTGGGCTACAGTCCATGGGGTCTCAAGAGTCAGACATGGCTTAGTGACCAAATGCCACCACCACCATGGTAGGGATGGCATAATGATAACCTGTAAATATGAACACTGAAGGGACTTCCCTAGTGGTCCAGTGGTTAAGATAGTGGTCCAGCAGTTAAGAATCTGCCTGCCACTGCAGCAGACTCAGGTTCCTTCCCAGGTAGCACTAGTGGTAAAGAACTTGCCTGCCAGTGTAGGACACATAAGAGATGCAGGTTTGATCCCTGGGTCAGGAAGATCCCCTGGAGAAGGGCATGGAAACCCACTCCAGGATTCTTGCCTGGAGAATCCCATGGACAGAGGAGCCTGGCTAGCTACGGTCCAGAGGATTGCAAAGAGTTGGACACAAATGAAGTGACTTAGCATGTACACACGTGTGGTAGGGGTGCACCACATGTTATTATTTTGGGGATAAGGCAAAGACATTTTTCTTTCCAGCCACCCTTATAAACTAGGGTAGACTGCTGGTTGTCTATCCAATATTCAATATTCATTCTGTTCCTCCTCCAGCATAGAGAGGAAGAGAGAGAGAATTACATTCCCCAACCTCCCTTGCAAGTGTATTGGTCAAGGAGCTGTAAATGGAAGTGAGAACACATGAGCTGGCCTCTAACATTTGGAGAGATGGGCACAAAAACACGCGTGGCGGTTCACATACCAGGTGTCTAAATATGCTGAAATTACAATCTGAGTTACCAACCTGTTATATAAAATAGCTTCCATACTGCTCCCTTGACCAGTGAGCCTTCATAACATCTGGAAGGCTTGAAATAATTGGCTTCTTTAGAGATCCTGGGGGGGTCAGTCCAGGTGGTCTGCTTTCTCTCTTTCTACCCTCGGCTCCACCCCCCAGAGGAAGGGGACCCACGCACACGCACGTGGACGTTCCAGTCTGCACAGCCAGGCTCCTTCCCTGTCCCTGCCTTCCACCTCCTGTGTTCAGGTCTGTGGGTATAGATACCGGTTGTATATTCTGCCTGCAGGAGGACAGACTCATGGAAGAGGCCAACACAGACCTCAAAGTACCATCAGGGCCTTTTGAGTTCAATTCTGGAGCTCTTGGAGCATTGTCTCGAAGGAGTCGGTGGTTTCTTGGTGAGCACTTTCCTCTGGCCTCGTGGGTTAGAGAATTCTTGATGCAGAGAGCACAGTTAGAGAGGGGTCGGAGCAGACCCAGTAAAGCCTTGGCCTGAGACTAATTCTAGCACTTGGGGCTTCTTAACTCAGCATTCAGAAAACTAAGAGCATGGCATATGATCCCATCACTTCATGGCAATGAAGGAAACATGGCATTAGGGAAACAATGGAAACAGTGACAGACTTTATTTTTTTGGGCTCCAAAATCACTGCAGATGGTGACTGCAGCCATGAAATTAAAAGTCGCTTGCTCCTTGGAAGAAAAGCTATGACCAATCTAGAAAGCATATTAAAAAGCAGAGACATAACTTTGATGACAAGGGTCCATCTAGTCAAAGCTCCAGTAGTCATGTATGGATGTGCGAGTTGGACTGTAAAGAAAGCTGAACGCTGAAGAATTGATGCTTTAGAACTGTAGTTTTGGAGGACTCTTGATAGTCCCTTGGACTGGAAGGAGATCCAGCCAGTCAATCCTAAAGGAAATCAGTCCTGAATATTCATTGGAAGGACTGATGCTGAAGATGAAACTCCAATACTTTGGCACCTGATGTGAAGAACTGACTCCTTGGAAAAGACCTTGATTCTGGGAAAGATTGAAGGCAGGAGGAGAAGGGGATGACAGAGGATGAGATGGTTGGATGGCATCACCAGTTCAATAGACATGAGTTTGAGTAAGCTCCAGGAGTTGGTGATGGACAGGGAGACCTGGCATGCTGCAGTCCATGGGGTCGCAAAGAGTCGGGCACAACTGAGTGACTGAACTGAACTTTATCAGTAGCATTAAGAGTCAGCTTCTTCTAACACCTATTCTGCTACAAGCTTGACATCAGTTATTTATTCCTCTAATTGCATGATGTCACAGCCCCATCACATCTACTTTTCTCTACTCAGAGCTCGCTCTCGTTGGCATGGCCATCTGCCTCTGTGTTCTGCCCTCTGCAGTGTGTTCTGTTAGGTACAGTAGAGATAAAAATGGAATTCTGATATTGTTTTTATTTTTGACAAGAAAAGTGGCTTTCGGACTGAGTTTGAGATGGAAATGGATTTCTCATTTCAGGAGAAAAAAAAAAAATACCGTTGACCCTAGGATATAGCCTACTTGTGTTTATTAAACATTCTTACCTTTAGCAGCTAGGCATGTCACTTTTTCAGTATTTTCCTACCATTTCCATGTGGATGAGGTCAGAGTCTAGGGTGGTCGCTCCCATCCTTCCTTAGCCCCGTCTCAGATGAGCAGCCTTGCAGAAAGCATGAGTTTCTGGTCCCAGAGAAAGTGGATCTCTCTGCATGAGGAAATGTGGGGCCGTTAAACGCTCAGTCATAACTTGAGCCCTGAGTGGTACCAGAGACCCAAAGCAGTGCCCACAGGAGTGTGGTAGATAGTTAGAATTTGGGGAGAATGAGCTGGGAAGGGGAGGACTAGATGACTGAATGTGACTGAGAGGAAAGGAGGGAAAGAGGGGAACGAGAAGGAGAGAGGGAAGAAGAGAGGGAAGTGGAGGGGAGGAGGGTAACCGAGGAAGGGCGGGAGGGAGATGGGTAGGGGCAAGGAAGAGCGAGGGGGGGAAGAGAGGATGGGGGCGGAGAGCCAGGACAGGGTTCCAGAAATCATCCCCAGGGCCTCTGGGGTTGTTTAACTTCATCCTTTGGCCTAACCTTTCTCCAGACATCAAACAGATCATATCAACGTAAGTCATCCCTCTTCTTCTCTGAAAGATGATGGTCAATAACATCTTCATGAATCGTGGTAATGGAGTTAAGTGAGAGCAATCTGTGGCTGACTAGAGTTCAGATAATAGACACCTATTCACCCAAATTTTTGAGAAAAAGCAAAGGTCAAGTTTTAGTTCTAACAAGAATACAGTATCTCATAAACTTATGGAGAAGACTTGGAGGTAACCAGTTCAAGTATGGGCTGCCTTTTTTTTACTTGTCAAATAGAAAGGTGTCTACAGAGACTTTTTTGACTTGGATGAAGCCTTTCCCATGGACTTAATTGCTGGGACTCTCTCATCAAGCTTCTTGCTGATATTCCTTGGAATATTCCCACCTGTTTTGAGGTCAGTCTGGCTCACCCATCACCTGTCAGGGATGCTGTCGAAAACAGGGCCACATTTGGCACTGTGGCAACCACTCTAAGGCGCCTCTGATTCTATTTTTGATCCACCTCTGATTCTATTGTCTCAGGCCAGGCTGGTCCAGGCCTTTGTCTCATTCACTATACGTCTTGATAGTTTAATTGTGTCTAAAGTTTTCCTCCATCCCTGGTGGACTCTAACTCCAAACAATGGAGAAGGGAACCATGAGACCTGGAACAGACTCATCTACTATGGATCTGCCCAAGCAATTACAACTCTGAGTAAACACGGAACAAATTTCAGAGACAGATGGAGCATGCGTGTGTGCACTCACATATACACACAAACACACACGCACATTCCCTCCTCTTGTGTCTGTCTCTCTTTCTCTCTGTTTGTATCTATTTTCTCTTCTCATACTTTGCCCAGATTTTGAAATAAATTCTGTGTTTTCCTTACTTCTTTCACACAACTTGAATCCTCAGGTGCTATGAACATATATTTCTCATTCTATGATCTACCAAGTCACTGATGTCAAGAAGAATGTTGGTGTTTCATTTGGGATTAATTCCTTAAATATATGCCCACATAATTAGTGCAATCTTCCTGTGAGTTAGACTTGGCATCTTCCCAAAATGCTGCACATTCTTATGTTCTCAATGAAAAGAGATGGGCTGATCTTTCAGCAAGGGTATGATATGGCTTTTTAGTGTCTTCTATTTATCTTAGAGGGCTGAGATTCAGTTATCCCTTACAAAATAGACACTTTATTTTTTGTAAAATTGAAGTCCAGTTGATTTACAGTGTTGTGTTAGTTTCAGATGTAGATTGAATGTGATTCATGTGAATCATAGCAGAGTGATTCATGTACAGGTTCCTCTGTCCATGGGATTTCGCAGGCAAGAGTACTGGAATGGGTTGCCATTTCCTACTCCAGGGCATCTTCCTGACCCAGGGATCGAACCGTTGTCTCCTGCATTGCAGGGGGATTCTTTCCCACTGAGCCACCAGGAAAGTCTCTCTCTGAATATTCTTTTTTGGATCTTCTTTTTCCATTATAGGTTAGTGCAGGATATTGAGTATAGTTCCCCATGCTATATAGTAGGTCTTTGTTGTTTATCTGTTTTATGTACAATAATGTGTATCTATTCATCCCGAACTCCTCTAATTTATCCCTCCCTTCCCCCTTGCCCTTTGGTAGGCATAAGTTTGTGTTCCATGTCTGTGAGTCACTTCCATTCCAAGGTCAAACTCAGTTTTGAAGTCATGTCTTCGCCAGTGTAGCCGTGCAAGACTCTACGTGCTTTGTACAGAACCCGCATCGTTTGTGTCTGAGCAAGCCGGGTGGAGAGCTGCACCTGTGTTAGACCCTCCGTACGTTTTGTTTTGATGGAGCACCTCAAGAATGGGTTCCATCGGGGGATGTTCTGCTGGTCGCTGACTCGGCCTCAGCTTCCCCCAGGGACAGCCTGTCTCAACAGTGTCAATACCTCTTCATTGTTGACGATGAGCAGATGTGATGGCAGGTTGCTCTTGTCTGCTCACTTAATGACTTTGCTGATGACATGCAGGTGTGCACTGGTGTTGTACCTAGTCTTGAAGCTTCCGTGTTCTCCTGGGTAGAAGGAGGGCTGGCTCCATTAGCTTCTAGCCTTGTGAGAATATAGAAAACTGTTCTGGGCAGTTGCCAGCTCAAGATGAGCCATGTATGGTCGTAATGAATCCCCAACTCATAATTTTCAAGCTAGCATTATGAAAATGTTAGGTCACTTCATCTAACAGACTGAAATGCATCGAGAATGTGCTTTCAGCTGGAGGCATTTGAGGAAGTTATTCTACGCCTGACACATGACAAGGATAACATTGTTCAGCCTTTAAAGCAAGGTGTCTGCACACGATTCCAAACATTCAGTAATACGTTGGCTTCAGTTTTACTCATCCTTCTAGAGCGAGAGAGACAATAAGCCTGAGGGTTTATGCATATGAGCCCTGCAAATAAGCTGTCCTGATTTCAAACCTAGCTTAGAGCAAAGTCCTTAAATTCCCTGTGACTCAGGTCCCTCGTATATACCATTGGAACACTTAACATTACCTCCCTTTTAGAGCTAACATTAAAATCAAACCATGTCTGGCACATAGTAAGTGCTCAGTAATGGTGAGCTGTTATTAATGGGGCTGAAAGCAAAAAGGAGGTGAAATCCTTTTTCTTTAGACTAGAGAAAGGGTCTGAGACCGACCTGGGAATTCAAAACAGGCCTTGAGCTCACCTCTTCACAGCTGCATCCAACAGATAATATCCCCCCAGACGGTGCAAGCTATCAGTGGTGATTGAGTGATTGATCCTTTACAGCCACTTGCTTGTTTATGCTGCTGCTCACTGCTTGTAAGGACCCCTTCCCCCTGGAGTTGTTTCTTCTTGTTCCTAATTGTCACCTTGGGTGTCTAGTGCTGACATTGCTGCTCAGGTCTTGCGCTGCTTGCACGGATGGTGCATCTGTCAACACAAAGCTTGATGTTGCCTCTGATGCATCAGTTACCAATTGCTCCAGAATGGTAGGTGATGAAGGGACCTTGGTGAATACATTAAATGCTCAGCTTCCTTAACTGAGCCTACAGGACTATGCACACTTATATATGACTGGACTTAACTTAGTCAACCATCAGATATTTATCATACATCTATTATATGCAGGTTGAAAAGATCGGGGGTGGAGGAGGCAGAAGGATTACTAAAGAGAGGAAATAGACATTTTTCAGGCCCTTGGGTGTACTGGGCACAGTGCTAGACCCTTCAAATGAATTGTTTTATTCAATTCTCACTCCATTTCACCAATGATGTTGAATCTTGGAGAGGTTGCGCCAGAAACAATCAAACCTAGCATGGCTGACATAGAATTGACTGAGAACAACTTCAAAATAGAAGACTGGTGAGCAATCATCCAGACAGAAAATCATTAAGGAAACATTAACCTTAGGTGACATGTTAGACCAGATGGACTAAACAGATAAATACAGAATATTGTATCCAAAAGCAGCAGAACACACATTCTTCTCAAGTGCACATGGAACATTTTCCATGATAAATCATATATTAGGCCACAAGACAATTCTTAATAAATTTAAGAGGATTAAAATCATATCAAGCTTCTGTTCTGACCACAGTGGTATGAAACTAGAAGATAATTACCTGAACAAAATTGCAAAATACACAAATTTCAGAGGCAAACAACATGCTACTAAATGCTTTAAAAGAGAAATAAAGAATATCTTGAGACACAAATGAAACTATGACATGCCAAAACTTGTGGGATGCAGCAAAGGCCGTTCTAAGAGGGAAGTTCATAGCAATGAATGCCTTCCTCAAAAAGAAAGAAAGAAAAGTCTCAAGTAAACAACCTAACTTAGACACCTCAAGAAACTAAGAAGAACAAAGCCCAAAGTTAATATGAAAGGAAATAGGAGAAAGCAAAAATAAATCAAATAAAGACTAAAAAGCAACAAAAGCAAAAATCAACGAGTGGTTGATTAACATCGTTGATAACATTCTTATCAGGACTACAGCAAACCAAAAAGCTCCGCACAGCGAAGGAAACCATCAAAGAAGACGTAAGTAGCCAACAGGCATACGAGAAGGTGCTCAGCATCGCTAATCGTCAGGGAAATGCAAATTGAAACCGCAATATGATATAACCTTACATCTGTTAGATGGCTATTATCAAAAAGACAAGAGCGAGCAAGGATGCAAATAAAAGGAAACCGTAGTGCACTGTTGGTGGGAGTGTAAATTGGTACAGTCACTTTGGAGAATGGTACGAAGTTTCCTCAAAAATTTAAAAATAGAGGTACCACATGAACTACCCACTGTTTGATATTTATCCAAAGAAAACGAAAGCACCAACTTGAAAAGATACATGGACCGCCATTTTTAATTGCAGCGTTACTTACAATAGTGACAATGTGGAAGCATCCTAAGTGCCCACTGATGGATGGGTAGATAAAGAGATTGTTGCATATAAATATACAATGAAATATTTCTCAGCCATAAAAAGATTGAAATCTTGACCTTTACAACATGGATGGACCTCAAGGGCATTGTGCTAAGTGAAAAAAGTCAGAAAGACAAAACCATGTAATCTCCCTTACATGTGGGACCTAAAACAGGAAAAAAGGCTCCTAGATACTGAGACCAGATTGGTAATTGCCGCAAGCAGGGAGTAAGGGATAGAAGAAATGAGTGAAGGGGGTCAAAAGGTGAAAAGAAAAAAATCAAACAACAAATATGGTGTGTTTTTGTGTAATAAAAATAATGACAGATCTCACTGGTAGAAATTTATCTAGGAGATTCTTTCCTGAACAGATCATCAATGAAATGTACACAGAATATATATTTGGGCATGTATTTATGTATATATTCACAGGCGTGTGTGTGTATCCGTTACTGTGTTGTTGCAGTACTAAAACACTGGGAATGATTTAAATGCGTAAGTAAGCATGGTAAGATTACACACAACAGTATACTGCAGAGGTATTTTCAGTTCAGTTCAGTTCAGTTCAGTCACTCAGTCATATGCAACTCTGCGACCCCAAGAACTGCAGCACACCAGGCCTCCCTGTCCATCACCAACCCCCGGAGTTCACTCAAACTCACATCCATTAAGTCGGTGATGCCATCCAGCCATCTCATCCTCTGTCGTCCCCTTCTCCTCCTGCCTCCAATCCCTCCCAGCATCAGAGTCTTTTAAATGATGTTTTATATATATGATGGTTTATATTTGATGTTCTATACACATATATAATATTTTATATATCTTTAAATCTATATCTATATCTATTCACCAACAGGGAAAAATATCCAAGACATATTTTTGAAATGAAATGAAATGCCATGTTAGAAAAAAGAGTGACTAGTATAGTCTCATTTCCATCAAATTATATGTATAAATATACCTTAATCCCTAAGATCCTTTCAATATGCAAGAAATAATCATATGTATATATATATATGTGTGTGTGTGTGTATATGTATCACAGAATTGTTGAGTTGTAGTTCACATATCAGAAAGTTAATCATTTTAAGATGTCCGACTCAATAGTTTCTAATATATTCACAGGCTTGTACAACAATTACCACTATTTAATTTGAGAACACTTTCTAAATGAAACTGTGCCCATTAACAGCTGCTCCTCACTCTGCCAGCCTCAGTCTCTGGCAGCCATCAGTCTATCTCCTATCTCTTAGGATGTGTCAGTTCTGGACATTTCTTATGAAGGGACTCATACAGGAGAAGGTGATGGCACCCCACTCCAGTCCTCTTGCCTGGAGAATCCCAGGGACGGGGGAGCCTGGAAGGCTGCAGTCCATGGGGTCGCTAAGAGTTGGATACGACTGAGTGACTTCACTTTCACCTTTCACTTTCATGCATTGGAGAAGGCAATGGAAACCCACTCCAGTGTTCTTGCCTGGAGAATCCCAGGGACGGGGGAGCCTGGTGGGCTGCCGTCTCTGGGGTCGCACAGAGTCGGACACGACTGGCGCGACTTAGCAGCAGCAGCAGCATGACTAACTTCTGTCACTTAGTTTAATGTTTTCAAGTTTTCTCTATACTCTATCATGGATCAATACCTCATTCCTTTTTATGGCAAAGTAACATCTCCATAATATATATTTACCATATTTGGTTTAGCCATTCATTAGTTGGGCATTTGGGTTGTTTGCAGTTTGAGGCTTTTGTGAACAATGGTGCTATGAGTATTCAGGCACGATGTTTTGTGTGGATATATGTTTTCCATTCTTTTTAGTATATAGTTGGGAGTGTAGATGTTGAATCAAATGGTAACTCTATGTTTAAGATTTTGAGACTCTCCCAGTCTATTTTCCAAAGTGGCTGTACCGTTTTATCTTCCCCACCAACAATGAATGAGAGTCCCAATTTTTCCACATCCTCATAGCTGTTATCGTGTGTCTTTTTGATTACGATCACCTTAATGAATGTGAAGTGGTTATATGTAAATTTTTTTAATCAACACAAATCCAAGTCCAAGCCTCTGTCCTTCTGTTTTGGGGATGAAATTCAAACTCCTTAATTCTTGGGGCCACAGGGCTGTGTCAAGAGGAAAAGAATGAGAGAATTTGGATTAGGGTTGCAATGACCAGGAGAGAATGCTGAAGAAATGTTAGAGCGAACTAGAACTAGAAAGGGTCTCTTTTGATTCTAGGTCAGAATGCTCCAAATCAGTTTGCTCAGTGATCAAATTGCTGAACTTAAGATATTTAGCAAAAATATTTCTTTTAACTCATTTATAGCAGTTCATATTGAATGAGATAGTTTTAACAGATTCTGTTACATTTCAGTTGATTGATTTTCATCCCGTCTTCATAGCAGTAGTTCAAGGAATATTCTAAGTGTAGATTGCTAATAGACCTAGGGTGGTTTAATTTTCTTATGAATTATTTAGTATTCATAAAATATATTTATTAGGAACCAAATTTCTGTATTTCAAATACATAGTCATTCAGTTAGCATGGACTCCTTTGCGTGAAGGCATGCTTAGTCACTCAGTCATGTTCAACTCCTTGTGACCTCATGGACTGCACCCCACCAAGCTCCTTTATGGAATTTTCCAGGCAGGAATATTGGAATGGGTAGTCATTTCCTTCTCTAGGGGATCTTCCTGACTCAGGCATTGAACCTGCATCTCCTGTGTCTCCTGCGTTGGCAGATGGATTCTTTGCCACTGTGCCACCTGGAAAATCCATCGACTCCTTTAGGATCTTTAAAAAACATATTTATTTTTTACTTTGCCAACACTTTTGCCTTTTCTTAGGTTTCTTTTGTCAACTTTTCAAACAGTATGCTCCATTGCCTTTTTAGTTTATTTTTTACTTTTTAAAGTTAGGGGGTTTTTTGTTTGTTTGTTTTTGTTTTACACATTGTTTAACACTTTTTGGATTTTAAAGCAATTTGCTTTTAATCTTTATTTTTGTTAATAATTCTACAATCATTAATGTGTATCAAAAATTGAAATACTATTATATGACTCTTTATAGTAAAAGGAGCTTCAATTCCTTTGAACAGATTCAATTTCTTTCAAGTTGTATTTCCTTATATATTCTTAGTAAGTCATTGTATCCCAACTATTCCTTATTAGAGACCAACTTTTTTTTTGTATTTTATAAAATTCAAAAAAAATCACAGGATTTGGTGGAATTTTTAAAAAATGTTTTATTTTTATTTATTTATTTGGCTGCACCAGGACTTAGTTGAGGCCAGCAGCATCTTTGGTTGCAGCATGCAGGATCTGCTTCCCAAACTGGAGATCGAATCGGGTCCCCTTCACTGAGAGCCCAGACTCTTAGCCACTGGACCGCCAGGGAAGTCCCTGGTGGGATTTTGTTCTTTAAGCTTTAGGTTTAATTTGGCTTATTTTAGATTGAGCTAAAGTTCAGTGCAATAATTTTACCAAGTGATTTTACTATAGATTTGCCAGACACCTTACTTAGCAAATTTCAGACAAAGGCCATTCCTCAAATGCTTGAAGTATATGCAAAATATCCACTTCCTTAAGCAGATTTATGTAACTGTAAATTTTAAAAGGCACAAAAGGCAATGTGCCACATATTACTTTGTAAAATAACTTGACTCCTGAATACCTCAAATTTGTGTTTCTTTAGTTGCTAAGTCCAGCTGTTTGCAGCCCTGTGGCCTGTAACCTGCCAGGCTCCTCTGTCCATGGGATTCTCCAGGCAAGAAGACTGGAGTGGGTTGCCACGCCCTCCTCCAGGGAATAGACCCGAGCCAGAGGTTGAACCTGCATCTTCTGTACTGCAGGTGGATTCTTTACCACTGAGCCACCAAGAAGCCTCCATGCTTCAAATCATTAAGAGTTAATGATTAGGTGTCTAGCCTATGAATTGACCCCAGTCTATTAAAAAAGTAGTAAACATTTTTGAAGAAAATTATAACTCAATGTATGGTACTATAGCGGCTTCCTGGGTGGTTAATCAGTAAAGGATCCGCCTGCAATTCAGGAGATGCAGGAGACGTGGTTTGGATTCCTGTGTCAGGAAGATCTCCTGGAGGAGGGCACGTGGCAACCCACTCCAGTCTTCTTGCTTGGAGAATCCCATGGGCAGAGGAGCCTGGTGGGCTATAGTCTTCACGGGTCACAAAGAGTCAGGCTTGACTAAGGATGCACGCATGCATCTCCTAATTTAGCACATCTTCCTTTGGTATCTATTCTCCCCAGATTCTTTTCCTGACTTTTCCCCTTTTGTTCTTTATACATCTTTTTGGCCCTTTCTCTGCATTGCTTGCTTTCTTCCGAATCTAGAACTAGCTATGTTTTTCCAGCTCTGACCTCAGCACAAACATCTGACTTGGGGTCTGCAGAATGTTTCAGAGCCTGTCTGAACAAATGAAATCCCCTATGCTTCTAACCAGTATTCTTGCCTGGAAAATCCCATGGACGGAGGAGCCTGGTAGGCTGCAGTCCATGGGGTCACTAAGAGTCGGACACAACTCAGCAACTTCACTTTCACTTTTCACTTTCATGCATTGGAGAAGGAAATGGCAACCCACTCCAGTGTTCTTGCCTGGAGAATCCCAGGGACAGGGGAGTCTGGTGGGCTGCCATCTATGGGGTCACACAGAGTCGGACACGACTGAAGTGACTTAGCAGTAGCAGTATGCTTCTAACTTAGAGGAAGATGACACTCATATAAAGAAATAACAGCATTTCACGGGTTATTTCAAAACCTAAAATATAATAAATCTGTAATTCTGAGCTTCAAATTGATGGTACCCACATCTCATCCAAGGTAGCTGATGTGTTTGGCTTGAGTTCATGGAAACTGCCAGACTGGATCTTTGATATCCAGGTTCTTGCTGGTTGATTCAGCAGGTCTTATCTTTTCAGAGACTGCAGGAAAGCTTTCAGTCATTCCATAGGACTGCAAGTGGCCAGGCTCAGGGACAGAAAGGTTAGGAGTATCAGCTTTCAGCCTTTTTCTTTATGAAGAATGTAGAAAATCAACAAAGCTCACACCATCAGTTTTCCTCCAGATCTCTTACCCTGAGTGAGACTGCAGTGACCGGAACCCTGCAGTGCCATCAACACTCATGACCTTCCAACTGCAGGGCTCGGTCCTGAGGGAAGAGCCAGCAGCTGGGAATGTTGAGGTGCCTGGGATTTTGCCTCAGCATCAGCACTGTGCCTCTTGTCTACGTGGTTGCTGTCCTCTGGAATTGTGCAGTGTGCAACCTACACAACCATACATAGCAGCTGTCTTCCGCCTGCAGTTTCTGTGCCCCAGATGCTCTCTGGGCATCTTCCACTGACTTCCTTGCCCCGCCTCTTGCTTCCTGGTGGCCCAGACTCTGTCTTAGGGAACTTCCCATGGCTTCTTAGCCCTCTGGGCTGGGATCTGAAATCAGCCTTTGGTGATCCCTAACCCTGTCTCATTTCATACACCCTTATCTGTCCTTTAGATGTTGGCTTTATAAAAGGTTGAACTATAATGAAAAATCAATTTCTCTGAAGTGGGAAATTCCTGCTGCTGACATTTTATTTGTTATATATATATATAAAATATCCATTGTGTGTGGCCTGGGTCTTTTTTTTTTTTTGGCCTTGTTGAGTCTCAGTTACAGCATGAGGGATCTTTACTTATAGCATGTGAGCTCTTAGTTGGGGAATGCAGGATCTAGTTCCCTGACCAAGGATCGATCCCAGGCCCCCTGCACTGGGAATATGGAATCTCAAGGAATCTCAACCACTGGGCCACCAGGGAAGTCCCTGGCCTGGTTCTTAATAAGAATTCAGTAAGAGTTGTTATTTTTATTTTATTGATTCTCAAGTTATAAATTTTTACTGTTTACTGCCTTACTAATGACTTTAAACAGAAACTTTTAGAGTAACATATTTTAACTAAAGAAATTATTTTCTAAGTGTAGAAATCCCAGTGTCAAAGAAATTAGTGTTGTGGGGAATTTTTAACATAAGGATGATATTAAAAGAATTGCTTAACCTAAAAAAGTCACCTCTATTTGTTCAGTTACAGCATCAAGAATTCCATTATCAGGCAATTGGTTCCTTAAAGAGTGGGAAGCTTGTGCAATGCAGTCATTCTTAAACTGGAGAGAACATCAGGATGAATCCAGTGCTGTGCCCCTAAAGTTTCTGCTGAAGGGCATCTGAGATGTGGGAGGAGAATTTACATTTCTAGCACTTTCCCAGGGGACATTGATGGTACTGGTCTGGGGGCCACTTTGAGGACCTCAGGTCAGGGAAATAATAGTGAGTCAGGCAGGGGAGATACGGTCTCGCTGGTCTTGGACTCCCAGACATGTGAGATCTTGAGTAAGTTTCTTAAATGTCCTGGCCTGGGTCTTCTCACCTGTAAAACAGTGGGTGGCCTGGACAGTCTCTAAAGTTTCCCTCCAGCTCAAATGCCTTTCAAGCTGAATTCTAAGCTGATCACGTCAGATGTCTGGTGTCTCTCCAGAAGGGAGTGGGGACCAACCATGTCCTTGCTGGGGGTCGGCTTTCCCTCTTGGCAGCGACCTCTGCTTCATCCTCAGGCACAGCTACCACTTTTTGGTTCAGAGGAGACATTTCTCAAACCCTCAAACCGAATGGGTCCTGGAAGCACAGAGACGAGAACTCAGGAGCACTGGTGGCCTCCCCTGCCAGCTTCTCAGCTGGCCCTGCTCACGAGTCCTGCCCTGTCCCTTCTTTATGGCAAAGGGAGTGCCCCCCGCAAGGCAGGGTGGGGACTTTCCCCCCCAGCACATTGCTTGCAAAATAGAAAAGATGCAGAGCCCAGAATCTTCCCTCCTGAGAGTGATGCGGACACTATGCTTTGTCCAGCTGCTTCACATACAGATGAACAGAGAATCATCTGTACAGATTGAACTTGAGAATCTTTTGCTTTATTCCAGGAACTTTGTTTATCTGCTCCACAGGGGAACCAGGTTTTCAGGGGACCTGAAGCTTACAGAAAGTTGGGAGTACCTTCTTTTAGAAAAATAACACAAAGTACAAATATCACTTAGGTTATAGGACCTTAGAAGGAATTGCTACAAAGTGAGAGACCTTGAAGTTTATCTACTTTGCTATAGATCCTCCCTTCTGAGGGTGATGTGGCTGCTTTGTCCAACTGATTCAAATATTCTTGCATAGGTTGATTTTGAGAATCTTTTTTGCTTTATTGCAGAAATGTTGTTCATCTACCCGGCAGCAGGACCAGGTTTTAGGGGACCTGAAACTTACAGAAAGTTGGGAGCACCTTCTTTTAGAAAAGTTACCCAAGATGCAAATATAATGTAGATTATAGGACCTTAGGAGGAATTGCTACAAGTGAGAGACCTCGAAGTTTTCAGCTTTATCTGCTCTGCTGTAAGTCCACTGCTACCTCCACCCACTCATTTATTTTCCTTCTCTCTGTCCACAAGCACTTACTGGGCATTTACTCCATGCCAAGCTGGGCTGTTGCTACAGAACCCTTGAGCCTTCTCAGCAGTAAGGAACGTGCGAACAAGTAAGACTGTTCAAGGGCATTGACAGTGAACTCAGTGGGCAGACTGCAACAAAATGGAGACATCTGGGATTTAAAAGGGGGAAGGAAAAGGAAAACAACAAGAATGGGCTTAGATCAGATAAGAGTATCAGTTTGGTTCAGTTCAGTCGCTCAGTTGTATCCGACTCTTTGTGACCCCATGGACTGCAGCACACCAGGCCTCCCTGTCCATCACCAACTCCCAGAGTCTACCCAAGCTCATGTCCATTGAGTCGGTGATGCCATCCAATCATCTCATTCTCTGTTGTCCCCTTCTCCTCCTGCCTTCAATCTTTCCCAGCATCAGGGTCTTTTCCAGTGAGTCAATTCTTCACATCAGGTGGCCAAATTATTGGAGTTTCAGCTTCAGCATCAGTCCTTCTAATTAATATTCAGGACTGATTTCCTTCAGGATGGACTGGTTGGATCTCCTTGCAGTCCAAGGGACTCTCAAGAGTCTTCTCCAACACCACAGTTCAAAAGCATCAATTCTTCGGCTCTCAGCTTTCTTTACAGTCCAACTCTCACATCCATACATGACTACTGGAAAAACCATAGCCTTAACTAGACAGACCTTTGTTGGCAAAGTAATGTCTCAGCTTTTTAATATGCTGTCTAGGTTGGTCATAATTTTCCTTCCAAGGAGCAAGTGTTTTTTAATCTCATGGCTGCAGTCACCACCTGCAGTGATTTTGGAGCCCCCCCAAATAAAGTCTGCCACTGTTTCTACTGTTTCCCCATCTATTTGCCATGAAGTGATGGGACCAAATGCCACGATCTTAGTTTTCTGAATTTTGAGTTTTAAGCCAACTTTTTCACTTTCCTCTTTCACTTTCATCAAGAGGCTCTTTAGTTCTTCACTTTCTGAAGATAAGAGTATAGTGTTGGATAATGTTTTCAGTTTTGCCTGTGATCTATATTAGGAAATTTATTTTTGCACAGTTAAGGCACAGCCCACAACCTGCATGTAAGTAACTAAAACAGTCTTCCATGGGACAGTGTTTACCTCTTGTGACATACTTTGATGCTTTCTTTTTCATTTCTGTTCCTTTATATTGTAGGCTCCTTTTTAAAATTTGAAGTGATGCTGGTTGTGACAAACTGAGTTGACTTTGCCTCCCATTTAACAAGCACAGGATGGCGGGTTATCTGGGCACAGGGTGGATTGCCTATTATTGCGGTGTCCGAGAGGAGAGGGTGATAGGAATGAGAATAGGACTACTCGTCCCACAGATTGGAAGGTAGAGGGCCAAGGGGAGAAGGAAAGACAGAAAAATCAGGTTTGGTGGTGTGGATAGCAATTGTATTGGCTTTCTGCCTTTAATGACCTATTTTGGAACTGTGACAAAAAAAGCCAAAATTCGGATCAGAATCAGAAATGTGAGCAAGAGGAAGTGGGAGAAAGGTTAAATGCAAAGAAGTAATACGTAGACAGTTGAATATCCTCTGATTGAGGACTGAATAAATAAACACATGGGGTGGTATTGGTGGTTTAGTTGCTAAGTTGTGTCCAACTCTTGTGACTCCATAGACTGTAGCCCACCAGGCTCCTCTGTCTATGGGATTTTCCAAGTAAGATTACTGGCGTGGGTTGTCATTTCCTATTGCAGTGGATCTTCCCCACCCAGGGACTGAACCTGTGTCTCTTGTCTCCTGCGTTGGCAGCCAGATTCTTCACCACTGTGCCACCTGGGAAGCCCGAAGTCCCTATGCCTTTTCTTAACTTTAGATTTTTGAGCAATATGAATGCATTACCCCCTGAAAAAATTTAAGCTGAATTTTAACTGGACATTGTTTTCTCTACGAATTATTTAAAAATAAACCTCTTTATACCATGGGGAAAAAAAAAGAAGTAACATGTGCCAGGAAATAACATTTTTTAGATTACTTTTGGCAGGGTCAGGGATAAATGAGGGAAGGAAAAATTATTGTTTCTTAAAAAGAAAACCGAAACGTAAGAGATGTGGCAGAAATCACAGAGTAGAGAGAGTGTGGAAGAGAAAAAAGCACAAGTCAGAGGGAATGGATGTTGCTGCAGGAAGACACTGGCTCTCAAGCCAGATTTCTGCCAACCATGGATGATCAAGGTAAGGAGAACACAGATGACGAGTCTTGTCTTTTACATAAACACGAGGGTGCGTTTATGCAGTGTAGCTAACAGAAGAGAAAATGCACGAACCTGGAACATCACAGCAGGAGGGCATCTGTGGTTAGGGTGCATGCGGATAAATAGGGAGGGGGAGCTTACAGAGGAGAAAGAGACCTAACATACAGGCACGTCATATGCACACAGCACAGAAAATCTACAAATTCAACGTAAGAATTGAGCAGAAGAAAACAGAAAAATCAGAGCGCAAAGAAAGGCTGAGGGAAGAGTCCCTCTTCTTGCCCTTCTCTCTCTCTCTTCTTTAACTCTTTTCCTCTCCTCTTTCCCTATGTTCCTTCCTTCTTTCACTTTCCTTTCTTTTTTAGAGCAGTTTTAGGTTCACAGCAAAATTGAGAGGGAAGTACAGAGTTATGGGAACTCCTCCCCTGCCCCCCTGCCTACACACACAGACTCCCCCATTATCCACACGCCTACCAGAGTGATACATCTGTAACAGTGAACCCACGTTGTCATGTCAGAATCACCCCAAGTCCATCGTTTACATGAGAATCCACTCTTGATGTACATCCTATGAGTTTGGAAAAATGTGTAATGACATGTCTCCACCTTTATCATATCATACAGGGTGGATTCACTGTCTGAAAAAATCCTCTGCGTTCTACTTTATTTTGGGCTTCCCTGATAGCTCAGCTGGTAAAGACTCCACCTGCAATGCAGGAGACCTGGGCTCAATCCTTGGGTTGGGAAGATCCGCTGGAGAAGAGATGGGCTACCCACTCCAGTATTCTTGGGCTTCCCTTGTGGCTCAGCTGGTAAAGAATCTGCCTGCAATGTGGGAGACCTGGGTTTGATCCCTGGGTCGGGAAGATCCCCTGAAGAAGGAAAAGGCTACCCACTCCAGTATTCTGGCCTGGAGAATTCTGACATGGACTATACAGTCCATGGGGGTCTCAAAGAGTTGGACAGGACTGAGCGACTTTTCACTTCACTTCTACTTATTTTTCTCTCTCCCCTTCCTGCATCCCTGGAAACCACTCATCTTTTTATCGTCTCCATAGTTTTGCCTTTTCCAGAAAGCCATGGAGTTAGAAGCAAACCATGTGTGGAGTTTTCAGACAGGCTTCTTTCACACTTAAAGTTCCTCTGTGGCTTTTCATGGCTTGTTGGCTTCTTTCTTTTTAGCGTTGAATAATATTCCCCTGTCTGGATGTTCCAGAGATTATTTACCCATTCACCTATTCTGGGAGATCTTAGTGGCTTCCTAGTTTTGGCAATAATGACTAAAGCTGCTGTCAGCACCCATGGGCAGGTTTTTATGTGGACATAAGTTGTCAGCTTCTGTGGATCAATACCAAGGAGCACAGTTACTAGATCATAAAGGAAGAGTATGTGGAGTTTCGTGAGAAACTGCCAGACTGTCTTCCAGGTTGGCTGTACCATTTTGCACTCCCACTCAACTGTGTGAGAGCTCCTATCAGTCTGCACCTTCGCCAGAATTTGCTATTTTTAGTGTTCCATATTTTGGCCATTCTAACAGGTGTGAAGCTAGCATCTCATCCTTGGATTTACGTGTTCTTAGTGAACCCAGCTTGCTGCTGCTACTGCTGCTGCTAAGTCGCTTCAGTCGTGTCTGACTCTGTGCAGCCCCATAGACGGGGCTGTCTCTGGGATTCTCCAGGCAAGAATACTGGAGTGGGTTGCCATTTCCTTCTCCAACGTATGACAGTGAAAAGCAAAAGTGAAGTCGCTCAGTCGTGCCCGACTCTTAGCAACCCCATGGACTGCAGCCTACCAGGCTCCTCTGTCCATGGGATTTTCCAGGCAAGAGTACTGGAGTGGGGTGCCATTGCCTAGCCCCCAGTAATTACTGCCCTTTAAAATTATTCTCTTCAAATCAACTTTTAATAAACGTATGGTTGCTGTTTAGCTGCTAAGTGGTGTCCGACTCTTTTGCGGCCCCATAGTCTGTAGCCTGCCAGCTTCCTCCGTTCATGGGGTTTCCCAGGCAAGAAGACTGGAGTGTTGGGTTGCCATTTCCTTTCCAGCGGCTCTTCCTGACCCAGGGATCGAACACACATCTCTTGCATTGCCAGGCGGATTCTTTACCCCTCAGCCACCAGGCAAACCCATTAGAAAGTATTAATGACAAATACATTGAACTCAACAGACTAACAGTTCCTGAAATTTGCCTTTTTCTTCTCCCTCTCCTGTGGCCCCTTTTTTTTTCTTGAAAGACAAGACCATATTTTCTTGTATTGATTTGGTATCTGTCTTCCTCCTCTGGGCTTTTTTTCAAAGCCTTTTGACATTGGCTTTGCAATAACACTTGCAAGTACTGTGGGCATCCGGGAGGGAATTCACCTGGGCCTGGAGATCTGAGTACAGTCAGCATGGCGCTTGCAATCATTGCTCCAAGCTAGGGTGCTCTTCTCTCTTAATGAGATCAATTCTCTTTTTAATGATGATCACGGTCCTATAATGAGCACAGAAGTAAAGCAGGAGTTAAATAGTGTTGCTTTTATTAAACTCTTTTATCCAGGAGTATTAGTTAACCTATTTGTAAGCATGTGGCAGGAAAATGAACAATAATTAGAATGGACGCTGGTGATAGGGGCTTCCCAGGTGGTGCTAGTGGTAAAGAACCCACCTGCCAAGGCAGGAGACGGAAGAGACTCGGAGTTTGATCCCTGGGTCAGGAAGGTCCCCTGGAGGAGGGCACAGCAACCCACTCCAGTATTCTTGCTTGGGAACTCCCATGGACAGAGGAGCCTGGTGGGCTACAGGCCATGGCGTTGCAGAGACATGGATACAACTGAAGCAGCTGAGCACACAGGCGTGCACATTGGTGATACACGCTCAGGAGACCTATTTAGGTGTGCCTGGTTGGACAGCACGTTACTTTTATCTCAAAGCAGATCTCAGTGGCCACAGCTCTCTCTGGTTCTCATACAGCTGTGGACCTAAGCCTTATGAGTGTTGCCCTGCAGTTAGTTCCACTAACAACACTGATAGGAACCTGTTGGAGCTCTGGCTTATCTTTTTCTGTATTTGTTTTTAATTCGACAGTCACATTGTTAGCTCATTGAAAACAGACTCTTTCTTGTATCACTTTGTGTCACAGGTCATCTTAGTTCACAGTAGCCTGTTTGTTATTGAGAATGGACATGCCTGTAACATTTCCATTAGATTATTCTTTACGGCTCACATGGTAATGAATCTGCCTGCAATGAGGGATACCTGGGTTCGACACCTGGGTTGGGAAGATTCCCTGGAAAGGGGAGTGCCAACCCACTCCAGTGTTCTTATCTGGAGAATTCCACAGACAAGAGATGCCTGGCCGGCTACAGTCCATGGGGTCGCAAAGAGCTGGACACCTCTGAACGACTAATACTTTCAGTTTCTTTCATTCTTTAAAGAAAAAAGAACTAAGAAAAAAAAAGGCACTAGAGGTTTGGCCTAAACTTCTGTTTATATAGAAGCATATCATTAACTGTTGCCATTTTTCTCCATTTCCCCAACAACCTCCACCCTCAAACATCTGCAATTTCTTCCTGGTCAAATAATATTTTAAGAGCTTAAGTGGAAGTCCAATATCCTGTCTCTGTTACTTCTCTGGAAACTTGTGCAAGGGAAAAGTCTGCATTAGGAGGTCACAATTAGTCCCTGACGGACACTTAATTCTCAGGAAGATTTACTAAACATTCAGTACTTCAGAGGCAGTTATAAAATTGGAGCTGAAAGAATCAAAGAATCAAAGTGGAAAGGAAAAAACAACCTTCGAGATAAGAAGCTCAGCCTGTTGTGTTATCATGTTTGTCTTGCAGAAATGAATGGTTTAATGGGTCCTACATCTCAGGTCAGCAAGCTGGGCCAGTTGATGGGGCTCTGGCTGTTTTTAGGGTGGGCCAGCTTTCGAGCAACCTGCTAGTTTAAGTTCTAAAGGTCTCATGAGTCATATTCCAAATACATTCCTGGGGAGTTTCATTGCGCTGCTTTAAAAGCAGTTTATGTGCGCGGCAGTAATGGGTAAACTAGCTATTTTGACACATTGCGAAAGAATGTTTTTGAAAAGAGAAACACTCAGTAGTAAAAACAGACAAATGATTGAGGGACATTTCACTGTAGCTCAACTCCGCAGTTGAGGTAGGTGTTTAAACAGCCAGTTCCCAGCTCGCTATTTAAATACCTATATCCTGAATTAGTTATTCACCAGGGGGAGATGCTGAAGAGAAGCAAAAATGATACAATTAAGTTACAAATAGAGGAGATCCAGGCCCAACTATCCCAACCGTCGTCTTTTTCTTCTTTAACGAGTGTCATTATATTTTGATGTGTTTAATAATACAGCAGAGGTTAAATGAAACATGAAAAAGGGATGTACATTAAAATTGAGATAACTCTTCCTTCAGTGAAGTGGAACCCAGCAGATGTAGCCGCACACTGTAATTGCTGCCTGTTTCCTGTCAGTCTGATTAAGTTGCATTGTCCCAGCTCCAAGTGTAGGAATCAGTGGCTTCCCATAGGGCCCAGCATGGGATGACGGGCTGCAGCAGTGGTATAACTACACGCACCTCCTGCTTCTCCCGGTAATGGTGTAGACATACAATATACATTGATGACATATAAAATCAATAGGCTGTGGAGTGTGTTAAGGGCACACTGTCATCCATCTTCCCAGTTACATCCCAGGAAAGCCAAAAAAACACTCACATCCTGAATTCTGAGGCTCAGCAGAACCATCTCCTAGCTCCAGGGCCAGACACTGGGGTGCTCATTTGAAAAAAGAAAAAATGTATTTGGCCGCGTTGGGTCTTGGTGTTGGCAAACGGTATCTTCACTGCGGCTCGTGGACTGCCTAGTTATGGCGCACAGGCGCAGTCGTGGTACGCAGGCTTAGTGGCTCCGTGGCATACGGGATCTTTAGTTTCCCAATCAGGGATCGAACTGGAGTCCCTCTCTTAACCACTGGACCACCAAGGAAGAGCCCCTGGGGTGCTCAGTTTTAAAGAAGCATAAAGGTTTAGGTTGGACTTGCATTTGACTAGCTCTGAGGTCTGCCCGCTGCTTTTCGGGCTTCTCCTGCGTCAACTGTGTACTGGTGGCTTGTGAACCAACCAGTCAACGGACAGATATTCGGGAGTCACTAAAGGAAGTCCGGCAACCCACTCCAGTATTCTTGCCTGGAAAATCCCATGGACAGAGAAGCCCGTCTGGCTACAAGTCCATGGGGTCGCAAGAGGGACACGGCTTAGCGACTAAACCACCACCACCACCAAAGGACGTCCAGTGTTTTGCTAGGATGTGTAGCAGATCGGTTCCAGAACGTTTTATGATCCATCTGGGGAGACAGCATCAGCCATGCTCATGCCCAATTGCTCTGTCCTGTCCGACTCTTGGCGACCCTATGGACTGTAGCCCATCAGACTCCTCTGTCCGTGGGACTTTCCAGGCAAGAATACTGGAGTGGGTTGCCGTTTCCTACGCCAGCATCAGCCATAGCATGGAACAATTAGAGAACTGATCAAGAATTCAGGGAAGGGACACCTTAGTGTAGCCTGGAGTAGGGGGAGGGGGGATTCAAGTGTATTCATGTAGGTGGAACTTGAAATAGGTCTTGGAGGGTGGGAAGACACGCCAAGCTGTGAAATCCTGGTGACCACAATCCCCAGGTCAAAAGAGCTTGGCGAAGACTTTGCCAGTGGTGAAGACTCTGCCTTCCAGTGCAGGGGGTATAGGTCTGATCCCCGGTTGCGGAATTAAGACCCCACATGGCTTGAGGCCCCCAAAAAACCAAAACATAAAACAGAACCAGTATAGTAACAAATTCAGTTAAGACTTTAAAAATGGTCCACATTAAAAAAAAAAAATCTTATAAAACAAAAGTAGCTTGGGAGACCTTGAATGGCTAAGTCTAACTGGATGGATGATATACAAATAAAGTTAAAGTTATTTTGTGGATAGCCCAATAAAGCCACCATTCTGCGGCGATCTTTCCCCTTCTATGAAAACAGAATAATGACCGCTATCAATAAAAGCATAGAATAGTGATTGCTATCAATAAAAGCTCTCAAACTGATTTACTATCACTGAAAAAGTCTGATGTGCATTTTTAAAAATCCAATTTAATAAAAGCCTAGACACAATAGAAATAGTGGATAAGTGAAAGAAACGACATCATTTGAGTTGGATATGTGGCCCATATAAAATGATTTGACTAATTTTTTTGCTGACTGTGTTGAGAGATGTATTGATCTCATATAAGCATAGCCAACACTGATATATGGCCAGTGAACCAAAATATGCTATATTCTGTTGGTTGTAAACAATTTGGACTCCTCACCTCAAAAGGGATACAAGGACATTCAGTTCAGGAATCTGCCCTTAATGTGCTCCCTTAATAAGGCATGAGTGAGGAGATGAGAAGAGGGGTGGGATAGAGTTGGAGGTGGGAGAGAGGTTCAGAAGGGAGGGGACACGTGTATCTGTTGATGTAATGCCGGAGACCTGGGTTCGATCCCTGGGTTGGGAAGATTCCCTGGAGAAGGGAACGGCTACCCACTCCACTATTCTGGCCTGGAGAATTCCATGGACTTTATAGTCCATGGGGTCGCAAAGAGTCGGACATGACTGAGTGACTTTCACTTTCATAGCAGAAACCAACACAATATTGTAAAGCAATTATCCTCTAATTTACAAAAAATGGATTATAATTCTAATACTGCCTAGACAGGGCTAGGAGGATATAGTCTAAGGAAATTCTCAGGAGAGAGAGATGACTTAATAGCTGCCAGCAATCAATGCTTTGATTTGTAACCATTTCCTGTCTGTAGGTTAAACTGCAGCTTGACTTCAAGTTTACATAGTTAGGTAGTATGTTTCACTTGGGGGCCCTGCAATTAATTCCTGGATGTCAACAGAGGTTTGACTTAGTAACATGCAATCTTGTGTGAAAATTTCAGACCTTGCAAAGAAAAAAAAAGGGGGGGAAGATCATCTAGTTAATTAATTATTGGTATGTGTGTGAATCCTTGAATTAACTTTGGAATAATTGTGGTCCTTTATATGTTCAAAAAAAGAGTATTTCCTTTGAGCTGCTGTAGGCACCATTGACTGATTGAGATGGAATTGACTGGATTCTTTTGCACAGTAGCTCAGACGGAGAGAAGCCCAGCTGTTTTAGATACTCTTAACAACTGCAGCCCGTTTCCCTGGGTCTCACTGTTTCCCCAGCTTGTCCTCCTGTGGGACTGGAGGAATTTCAGAGATCCTTCAAAAATGCCAAACTCTCCCCTCTTAGGAGAGTTCACCGTGCTTACAGATAAAACCCTGAAAGCAAAAGTGTTAGTCGCTCAATGGTGTCCGACTCTCTGCAACCCCACAGACTGTAGCCTCCCAGGCTCCTCTGTCTGGGATTCTCCAGGCAAGAAGACCTGGAATGGGCTGTCACGCCCTTCTCAGGGGGATCCTCCTGACCCAGGCAGGGGTCAAATCCAGGCTTCCTGCATTGCAGGCAGGTTCTTGACCATTTGAGCCACGCCGGCTTGCATGTGGCCTTGCTTTTTCCTTTTCCGTGACCCCGGGGACTGGCCTGGTGGTTCTCTGTCTTCAGCAGACTGCTCAGCAGTGGATGAATGTGGTGATCGTGGGCCGGGGACGTGGGTCAGCTACAAGGTCTTAACCTCTGGGATGCTCTCTGCTCTTCCCATGTCAGTCTCAGAGCTTCCACTGAGAATTAACGGTTACCTCCTCCGCCAACACCAGCTTTCTAGAAAGCTCGTTTAGATCTGTGGTTACTGTCTTTCTTCCTTGGCAGTCTGACAGAAGTCCTTGGTGGGACTTGGGGAACAAAAGGACAAGACCATCGAGGAGTTCTGAAATAGCTCTTCTCCTCGCACAGCAGCCAGGAACCATTGGGTGAAGGTGGGGTGCTCCGCACTTTCCTCCACAGGCTGTACTTTAAGTGGTATCTTGGTCCTTCCTAAAAATATATGTGTGTGACATAACAACGTACTCTGCTGCCCATAAAATCATCCCTACTCTTTTTAACATACTGCTATAGATGGGGAAACAGTGGAAACAGTGTCAGACTTTATTTTTTGGGGCTCCAAAATCACCGCAGATGGTGACTGCAGCCATGAAATTAAAAGATGCTTACTCCTTGGAAGAAAAGTTATGACCAACCTAGATAGCATATTCAAAAGCAGGGACATCACTTTGCCGACTAAGGTCCGTTTAGTCAAGGCTATGGTTTTTCCTGTGGTCATGTATGGATGTGAGAGTTGGACTGTGAAGAAGGCTGAGCGCCGAAGAATTGATGCTTTTGAACTGTGGTGTTGGAGAAGACTCTTGAGAGTCCCTTGAACTGCAAGGAGATCCAACCAGTCCATTCTGAAGGAGATCAACCCTGGGATTTCTTTGGAGGGAATGATGCTAAAGCTGAAACTCCAGTACTTTGGCCACCTCATGCGAAGAGGTGACTCATTGGAAAAGACTCTGATGCTGGGAGGGATTGGGGGCAGTAGGAGAAGGGGACAACCGAGGATGAGATGGCTGGATGGCATCACGGACTCGATGGACGTGAATCTGAGTGAACTCTGGGAGATGGTGATGGACAGGGAGGCCTGGTGTACTGTGATTCATGGGGTCGCAAAGAGTCGGACATGACTGAGCGACTGAACTGAACTGAACTGAACGTGTGTTAGAAGAGTCTCCCTCTTAAACCTGAAAGCATGGAAAAGGCGGAGGGCTGCTGAGTTCCCCTCATTAGCATAACAAGGACACTCCTGTTGCTCAGGAAATTCCAAGGGCTTCTGAAGCTCTCTGCCAGGCACCAAGGACAATGACCAGACAAATTCTGTATTATACTGTGGGTGGACAGGGGGAATTTAACTAATGGGCTTCCCAGGAGATTCAAGGGTAAAAAAATCCACCTGCTAAGCGGGAGACACGGGTTCACTCCCTGGGTCTGGAATATCCCCTGGAGAAGGAAACGGCGACCCACTCCAGTATTCTTGCCTGGGGAATCCCACGGAGAGAGGAGCCCAGTGGGCTACAGTCCATGGGGTCGTCAAGAGTCGGGTTTGACTTAGTGACTAAACAACAACAAGAAGCTAGCTTTCCTTTTTTGTTTTTCTTTTTTTTTACCTTTCCTTTTTTAGCAAGACAGTTGGCAGACTATCTTTCCATCTTGGTGGAAAATATATAGAAATGTTGGATGAGTAATGATATAATCAGTAGAATTAATAAATAATTATATCCAAAGGATATTATATAATGGATTAACCTGGAGAAATAAAAATTAAATTGGGCCACAGAAGATATGCGTATCAAATTTTCAGACGACATATAACTGTGAGAGAATGTTAGCATTATAGAAAGCCAAACAAAAGTTCACAAGCATTGCGCCTGTGATCGGAGAAGGCAATGGCACCCCACTCCAGTACTCTTGCCTGGCAAACCCCATGGATGGAGGAGGCTGGTGGGCTGCAGTCCATGGGGTCGCGAAGAGTCGGACACGACTGAGCGACTTCACTTTTACTTTTCACTTTCATGCATTGGAGAATGAAATGGCAACCCACTCCAGTGTTCTTGCCTGGAGAATCCCAGGGATGGGGAGCCTGGTGGGCTGCCGTCTCTGGGGTCGCACAGAGTTGGACACGACTGAAGCGACTTAGCAGCAGCAGCAGCAGCACCTGTGAAAGAAGTACTAAGACGTGTCTCCACAGTCATCGAGGACTTGGGCTCCCTTCTATTTTTCTGTGTCCATAGGGTCGGTCACACAGAGCTGAACATGATTGAAGTGACTGGACCATTTTGCTTTCCATTCTAAAGGTTGCTTCATGGTCCAAGAGGACTGCTAGAGCATCAACCACAGTGTTCATGTTTTAGGCAAGAGGAAGAAAGACGAATAAAGGGAAAATGAGTATACCTCCCAGCTGCTTTAAGTCATTCTAGAAGCTTCTACACACTTTCACTTTTAACTCATGGGCTTGAACTTAGTCACTTAGCTGAAACAGAAGCTGGCTAAGCACAGTGCTGTCTTACCTCCAAAACCAACCAAGCAACCACCCACCCACCCACCCACCCACCCACCCAATAAACTTTGCCATCTTAACAGGCTGAAATAGGACAAAAACTAGCAAAGTGAAATCACCAAAATGAACGTCATCTTGATTTTCTATTAAAATGAGTCTAAAAATGATAACAATCTCAGTTTTAAGTACAGGTGAGAAAGTTTACCAAATAAAATACCAACAAATTTAACCCAGTAGTTTAGTAAAGGAATACTTACCAGAAAAGAAACGATTGAAAATGCAAAGATGATTTAATATTGTAGCCCAGTTCGTTTTCTCTCTTGACTCAGGCTTTTTTTTTTTTTTCCCTTGGTTTTCATTCCTCAAAATGAAGAGCAGTGCTGCGGTAAGTTTACAGAGAGTAGTGCGGTAAATATCTTTGTACATCTCTGAGGACAATTCCTACTTATAATTCTTGAAAATGGAATTGGTAGATCCTCATGCAGTCACACACTGCATTCCATTTGGTTAAATCTGACCATTTGTACAACCGGAAGGCAGTGTCAATTCACAGCTCCTGGCAGTGTGTGGAAGTGCCTGTTTTTTGATAAGTTTGCCCGATCCTGGTGATTATGATTTGAGAAACAAAGCCTTTAATAATAAGATGATAGAAGAAAAGTAGTTTTTAATTGTAGTTTTAACAGTATTTCTTTATAAAATTATCTTTCAAATGCCTTTTGGCTATTTTTTTTCCCTTGTTGCATTTTCTCGTCCTGTTTTGTCCTATCTTGCTGATTTGGAGAAATACTTTACACATTAAAGATGATGTCTCAGTTTGCTTTTTACCTGTTACTATTGTTTTTAGTGTATTTTCTCTTAGTTAAAAAAATTTGTAGGTTTAAAACTTATTCCAGTTTTTCTACTCTGTGATTTGTAATCTTTGTGTCGTGTTATAAAAAGCCTTCCCTACAATCAGATTAAAATACCTCTTCATATATTTTCTTGTAGTTTCCTTTCCTTCTTCTTCCTTTATTTATTTATTTTTTTCATTTAGTGCTAAATCCATCTGAGTTTTGCATTCATGAGTGGTATGAGATGAATACATGTTTTTCCCTACCTCAGTGTTTAGGCATTTTTCTGATACTTATAGAAATGCGAGTTTTATAATATGTTAAAGTTTCATATATCTAGAAGAAGTAAATTTTATTATAAACTTGTAGGACATATATGAAGAAAATTATAAAACAACTGAAAAGCAATTCATGAACCTGGAGTAAATGGAGAGTTATATTTCTAAACTGGAAGGGTAAATATTATACAGAGTCCCATCATTTCCAAGTTCATATAAAGAGTTGCATGCCAGCGAGCTCAGTCATGTTTCACTGTTTGCCACCACCTGTAGCCCGCCAGGCTCCTCTGTCCATTCAATTTCCCAGGCAAGAACACGGGAGTGGGTTGCTATTTTCTTCTCTAACGGATCTTCCTGGCCCCAGGATTGAATCTGCATCTCTGCGTCTCCTGTGTTTACCACTGCTCGACCTGGGAAGCCCATATATATAATTAATGCACTTCAAACAAAAGTCAATAGACTATTTTGGAAATTTACAAAATGATTTGAAATTTCATGTGAAAGATTTGAAATCTGAAATTTAACCAAGGAAAATTGGAGAAGGGAGGATTACGAAGGGGACTTGGCCTATAAGATGTCAAAATACATTATAAAGGTAGAATAAATGAAGTAGCCGGGTGAGGTCTTCAAAAAGAGACAGAGAAGTGTATGGAACAAAAAGCCAAGCAATAGTCTCTAGTGGTTAGTAACTGATAAAAGGGCATTTCACACCAATGAGGAAAATACACATTATTTTAAAAACGGGATGGGGGACTGGAATATTTTGATCCAGTTATTTTGGTAAAAATTTAGTTAGAGCTTTGCACCACACTCATGGATAGCAAAGAGAGTTAAATAAGAGTAAAACATAAGAAAACAATAAACTAGAAAGAATTGTAGATACGTGTATTTGACTTCATAGAAGATAGAGCCACTCTAAATATTTAGGTAAAGGAAAAAAAATCACAAAAGAAAATTTTATATAATTTATATTTTATAAAAAGTAAAAATTCCAAATATCAAAATACCGTAAGCACAAATAAAAACCAGATTACCAGCTCAGAAAAATATCCTTACTATATCAAGGTTAATAATCAGGTGCCTAGCCAAAATTAAAATGGGCAAGACAATATAGTGAAAAGAAAGACAAATGACCAATTAAGGTGAAAATGCTTTTCTCTCTGTCAATCAAAAGAATTCAAGCTAATACAATAGGGAGATATAACCTGTTTTTACCTAATTTTGCAAAGATTTTAAAAATGCTGATGGCATTGTTAGCAAGGGCAAGGTGAAACAATTACTTGTATGCTTCTAGTGGGAAAATAAATTGTTTCAGACTTCCTGGAGGACAGTAAAGCAGTATATATCAAAAAACTTAAATATGTTTTCTCATTTATACTTAGGAGTTCTATTTTTAGCAAATCATTCCAAAGAAAGAATCAAATATATATGAATGTATGAATTGCTTTCTGTAATATTATTTTTAAAATTTATTGTGAAGCATTTAAAAGATACAGAAAGCATAAAGATTAATGCAGTGAACACCCATGCACCCAACATCCATTCTTTATCTTCTGATGAAGAAATAAATCACTATCAGTGGGGTTATATGGCTGAGTCCCTTTGCTGTTCATCTGAAACTATCACAGCATTGTTAACTGGCTATAGTTGTTGTTCAGTGGCTAAGTTGTGTCTGACTCTTCGCGGCCCCATGGACTGCAGCACCCCAGGCCTCACTATCTCCCAGAGTTTGCTCAAAGTCATGTCCACTGAGTCGGTGATGCCATCCAGTCATCTCATCCCTTATTGTCCCCTTCTCCTTCTGCCCTCTGTCTTTCCCAGCATCAGGATCTTTTCCAGTGAGTCGACTCTTTGCATCAGGTGGTCAAAGTATTTCAGCTTTAGCATCAGTCCTTCCTGTGACTATTCAGGATTGATTTCATTTAGAATTGACAATACTCCAATGCAAAATAAAAAGTTTAAAACAAAAAAAGAGGTGAAACTCTCTCTGCATCCTTCTCCCCATGCCTTTGCCCTCCTTCATCTCCAGAGGTGAAGGTGGCATTTATAATTCAATATGGCATTATTCAATTATAAACTTCCTATTAAATTATGATACCTTACTGGTGAAATATTATGTTAGATTTATTTTTAATATTATATGTATGATACATACACATCATCTGACATTTGAAAAATAGCCTCAAAATTAAACAAAACTAAAATCACCCATAATTCCATCAGCCAGATACAACCATTATAACTTCTGTTGTAATATCTGTTGTGTCATCTAATCTTTTTAAATAGAATTTCATATTGTTTAAAAATTAAATCATGCTATACATACAGCCATATAGTTTGCTTTTCCTCTTAGAAATCCTTAAGAAAACTTTCCTATTTTATAGAATATCCTTTTAAAAATAACAGCTCTGTGGTATAGATGAATATTTACTCAGTATTTTTAAATATTTTTGTGTTATTCCAATTTTTCCTTATTATAAATGACACTGCAGTAAATTTCTTTGTTGCTAAATCTTTGCTATACAATAGTTACTTATTAGGTAATTTCCTAGAAAGGGAATTTTTGGACTAAAATTCTAAACAAATACAGTATTTCTTTAGGAAAATATGTACTAATGTGATATATTGTTAAGTAAAAAAGTAGACTACCCCCATAGTATATGCAGTATATTTGCAAATGTTAAAAAGATTTATGCAAGTGAAGATGTTGAAAGGACATACAGTATATCAAAATGTGAACAAGGTATCTCTGGGCAGATGGATAATGACTTATTTTTATTTGTCTCTTTATGTTTTTCTATTGCTAGTTTTTCTACAGTAAGCATATATTGCCTTATGATCAGAAACAAAATAATAGGTTTTGAAATAATTCAGTAAATATTGAAAAGTTTACAGAAGTACAAGGTCCAGGAAATAAAACTTTACAATTATCCTTGGGAGAAAGACCTGGGGTTTCATAGTCAACCACAAGCTCAAAGTCAATAAGATGCTAAAGCTGCTTCAGGATAAAATGCGATATTACGGCATGTAGAACAGAGCAAAGTAACAGTCCTTCCACAGTCTACGTCTGTGGGACCACAGATGTCACACTGTATTCTGTAGAGATGATAGGGTGTGTTTGCACAAGTAGCATGAGGTTATTAAAAGGGGTCGGAAGCTGGTACAAAGTACTGGGCCCAATCATCCAGAAAGGCACTAGGGGCTGACTATATTGTATATCAACACAAATCCACCATTGGTGGGGATGCCTGGAAACAATTTTTAACATTAGGGTTCTAACCCCCTTCTTGGCAGCTTTCTCTTTTGAGAGTGAAAGTAGCTAGAAGCCTGAACCATGGTGTTGAAGGAAGAATGGTACACTCAAGTTGAATCAAGGCCAGCATTTAATTCCAAAGGAATCCAGTCTGCGGAAGGGGGCATTCAGACTTTCAAGGGGATGATTAGAGAGAGGCAAGTGACTGCTCCGTGACTGTAGCTGACATGCTATTTTTGGAATAAGCATTGGGAAAGGGCTCAGTCTCTGGCAAGAGCAGGTTCCCTGCTCAGGGTATGGCAGGAGTCCAGTCCTAGAGACATGCTATGGAACACAGGAAGATTTACACTCCACAAAAATGCCCATGCCCAGGGCCTGTCCTAGCATCTCTGTCACAACCAGGATGGTAAAAAGTGTCAAATGTCTATTTCTCTGGTGGTGGTGCTTTAGTTGCTAAGTTGTGTCCGACTCTAGCGACCCCATGGACAGAGGAGCCTTGCAGGCTACAGTCCATGAGATTCTCCAGGCAAGAATGCTGGAGCGGGTTACCATTTTTACCTTGAATCACCATTTTATCTAGTGGCAGAAGATGTAGCCTGGTTAATCTTTGTTTACTGGATCACTTTTTTTTTTTAACTCATTTTGGGTCTATTCTCAGACACTCTGGGGCCTCTGTTTCTCTCCCGTGCCCCATGGTGAGGATTACTTGATTCCAGTCCTGTCCTTCTTTCTGGGAGAGTCTTGCCCTGCTGGCAGCATTATGGTCGGCGTTCACTTGCCAGACCCTGTGGTCCTAACTGCTCCGTGAATTCCTCTCCACATGTTCTATCCTGTGATGCTCTGGATGCCTCTCCTAAGTCAGACCTTTGGTCCTCCCCCAGGGAGCACCTCCTCCCAGATGTCAGATCCTAACTGGATCATGATTCCCTCCCCTCCTTGTCTCGAGTAAATCAACAAGTTTTCCTCTGCAACAGCAATTGCCCAATTGCTGTCTCATTCTTACGCAGTAATGGAGTTTAATAGACGGTGGCTCAGACGGTAAAGAATCAGCCTGCAATGCAGAAGACCTGGTTTCAACCCCTGGTTGGGAAGATCCCCTGGAGGAGGGCATGGCAACCCGCTCTGGTTTTCTTGCCTGGAGAATCCCCACGGACAGAGGAGCCTGGTGGGCTACCGTCCACGTGGATGCAAAGAGTCAGACACGACTGAGTGACTGAGCACATGGCATGCTGGGGGAAATCACAAAATCTGGTTTCCTTCCCTAATTTCAGAAAGTTGAATAACCCTAACTGCAGAGAAAGTTTGATAAAAATCAACTTTCTGCATCAGTTTCTCTGGAAGGTATTTAAATTACTTTAAAGCAAAAGGCAAGATAGAATGTGAAATTGGGACAGTCTTCCATTCGAGTTATCATGAAAAAGGAAATCCAGACAAGAAATGTGAATCCACTTTGAAAAGTGGCAAATATCAAATTCTTTAAGGAGTGAACTGTGGGAACAGATGGGCAAAGGAACGACCCAAGTTTGTCAACCTTCTAAATAAGCTAACTGAGTGACTGGCAAATGTGATTTGTGTCATATTAGAAGAGGGTGAGCTGACCAAGACCGTATCTCAAAAAACAGTGACAGTTATTTTGCTGGAGGGAGAAAGATCTGTTGTTAAAAAAAAAAAGAACCAAGAAATTGATACTACTACGATGAATTGCACTGAGTTCAGGGCATTTTTTTGACAATAATAGACGGTAGAGAGAGAGATTCTAAAATAGTGTCTGCCATAGTAGAGGCTGTGTTGAATGAACACAGTGAGGTTAGGTTAGTTTAAACTATAAGCATTCCAAATGAAAGTCACACAACAGTCTTAAACCTGTTAAACAAAGAGGGGAGGGATATTTCGGGAGCGTGGGATGGACATGTACACACCGCTTTATTTACAGTAAATTACCAACAAGGACTTCCTGTATTTAAAAAAAATGGACAGGGAGTAAGAGAATGATAATACATGAGACCAGATTGTCCATGTGTTGATAATTCTTGAAACTAACAGATGGATTCATGGGGATTTGATTACACTACTCCTTTCACTTTTGTGTGTGTTTGAAATTTTCCATAATAAAAAAGTTAAAAAGGGAAACGTTAACGATCAATTCAACAAGACCTTTCTTTGAAAGGAAACTTTTTGCTGTTGTTGTTCATGTAGGAGTTTTGAAGGTCTTATTTGTAGGGCTAGTCCTCCGCTGGGATACACTCACTGGCCAAGCCTGATACTCATGATAATTGGTGTCTGTTCCCATTGGTTGGTGTCCCTGGAGTCCTGGCAGTTTACTACTCTATTGTGACTAGCATCTCTGTATCTGTATTAATCAAAAGAGGTCTTTGATGCAGACTCACAGTGAATCAAAGGGAAAGGGATGGATGTTGAACTGATGGTACTGGAAAAGCTGCCTAATATTAGGGGAAAAACATCATATATTCATCTCCCAGCACAATAAATTACAGAAACAGTAAAGTACTAAATATTTTTAAAATATGTAAAAATAGAAGTAGAAAGAAAATAGGTGATGACCTGATTTTCTGTACAGCAACAGAAAACAAAGGAAATGACCATCAAGAAATGCACAATACATTTATCTAAATAAAAATTTAAATTTTTATGTCTCAAAAATCATAAAATTAAAAGGCAAAGAGTAAAATGGGGAAGAAACTGTTCCTCACAATTACAATAAAGGACTGATATAAAGGGTTTATATAAGTAGGTTATAAAAGCATTAAGGTCTCAATAGAAAAATGGGCAAAGGACATTAATAGGCAATTCACAGAAGAGGAAATGGCTGGGGAAATCTGAAAAAGCTCTTTAATGACAGTAGTCCCAAATGAATGAAAATAGAACAACAAAACATTTTTTTTTAAAAATTTATCACATTAGAAAAGATTTTTTTTGGGCAATGATACTAGTCATTACTAGGGACATTTGCAGGAAGCAGCATTCCTCAGGTGTTGCTGCTGAGACTGAAAATTTCTGTAACTACTCCTAAAAATCAATTTGATCATATATTTTAAGAGCCTTAAAAAAGATTTATATATATGGATCTAGTAGTTCTAAATATAGAAGTCTACCCTACAAAATACTCTTCGACTCAAAGATTTATGCACACAGATTTTCATTTTAGCATAACTTACAATAGCAGAAACCAGAATCTACAAACATTCAGCAAGAGAGGTGGGTTACACTGGTAGGGTGCAAAATTAACCATCATTAAAAATGAAGTAAATTAGGAGTTTGCGATTAACATATACACACTATTCTGTATAAAAGAGATAACCAACAAGAACCTACTGTATAACACAGGGAACTATACTTAATATTTTGTAATACCCTAGAAAAGGAGACAATCTGAAAAAGAAGTATATATATATATATAATATTATGTGTATATGATCCCTTTTTGCTATACACCTGAAACTAATACAACATTGTAAATCTATTTCAATAAATAATAATAAAAAAACTAAAAAATCAAGTAACAAATGATTTCTAGTGACATAGGGGAAAATAAGTAGAAAAAGCAGAATGTAAAATTTTATACACAATAGTCCAAGCTAAGGTTATAAAAAAAAAGGTAACAAGACTGGCAGGAAAACACCAAGGTATCAACAGTGGTTAACTCTTATTGGTGGGAATAAATACTTATTTTCTTCTTTATAGTGTATTCTCTCATTTTATACTGTCTACAATGAGCATGTGTTACTTTCATAATCAGAAAAGAAATCATTATTTTAAAAGAAAAATCTTTAGAATTATAGATTTTAACTGGCAGAAAATATCAGAGGAAACCATATTGATGAATTGTTTTGTAACATTTTTTAAAGAAGAATTTCACAGTGCTATTCAAACCAAAGTAATAACCTCCCCCCGCCTTTTTTTTTGGCAGAGCAGTAGTAAACAATAACTAGGCAAAAACTGTGTATAATTAGTTTTTACAAAAATGGTTAAAATATCTCTGTTAAAAAGTTGAAGAATAAAATGCCCGTAGCTGCTCAAGGCTTAAGTAAGAACACAGACATTTTTGTCTTATGCCATCATTACCAACTAGTGTAAAAATTTCATAGTGGCATTTTGTTTCAGTCCTCATTTCTTGCAGTTTCTGAAAGTATTGTTTGATCTCAAGATCAAGACGATTTATGATGTGGAGAAAACTTGCTCCAAGTTTTCCATAATCAGTCTCCACCTTCTCAGACCTCCCTGGCTTGCTTTTATAGTTATCTGTCCCCTTCCCAGAGTCTCAGCAGATTCACACAGGAATGACAACCCAAGTCTTTCCCCCAGAGCCAGCCCCAGGCAAATTTGTCAAGGAGCTGAAGTTGGTGGCACCTCCTTTCTCCAGCCCCACGTCTGGTGTGTTCCCACCCCTCTCAAAATCTGCTCTCACATGCTTTAATCACACTAAGCTACTCTAACGCTTCTGAGCATCTACTCTACACCAGGCATCCTGTTAAAGGTTTTCACCCATAATATTTTATTTTAGCCTCACGATAACCTTGAAAAGGTTTATTTGCCTTATTTTACCGAGGAGGATGCTGAAGCCCAGAGGGGTTAAGAAAACTGCTTGTGGTCACACAGCTAGCTGGAGCTCATATCCACACACAGCTCAGGTTGATTCAAGAGCCATGCTTGTTCGCAGTTGGTGGGGCCAGGACTCTGGACTCTCAGGACCCTTTCCCAAGCTTTTAAAATTCAATTTTACAGATAGTTTATCTGTTTCCAACTAAAATCCCAATTGTTCTTAAATTGGAAAGAGTCTAACGCTTCCTCCTCAAATAGTAGGAATTTCCTAAAGAAGAAGGACATGCTTAATTATAGCTAATAGATCCGTCAGTTGAAAAGAACTTGACAATGGATTTAGGCAGCATTGAGTTGTCTCCAATTGTCACACCTTCCCTGAAGCCATATGATGGGGAAACAAGAAGATTCATGGGCTTGTCTTGCTTAATTAACATCATTTCCCCCCTGGAATCTAAAGGTCATCCCAGAAGGTTATCAATATCCCATTTCTCTCTGTAACTAATATAGATTTGAAAACACTAACTCTCAAGAAATTCTTCCTTACCCCTTAATCAATTGTAATTCTGCTCCTCACTAGCTATAGGCCCTCAGGCAATTTACCTTGGGCCTCTGCTACAGATTTCTCCTCTGGAAAAGGAGGATTGGATTAAAACTCATACCCTTCTCCTAAAGTTGTGGAAGGAATTAAATGAGATAATGCCAGGGAAGTTTTGGATAGATGGGTGGCTCAGGAAGGTTCACTGCCTCATTCCACTCCCCCCCTTTCCTTTGTATCTTGATATGTTCTCGGTGTAACAGTCACTGTGTCCTCCTGAAGGTTTTCTTAACCGTCTTTTTTTTCCTCCAGGATACTAAATTCCTATCCCTTAATTCTCTTCCAAGAGACCTTCTTTTCCAATCGTGTATTTATTGCAACCTCTCCATTCCACATCACGTTAAATACAAGACCTAACAGGGTTTGGATAAAGCCAGACACAAATCTCTTTTCCAGCTCCCTTTTCACTTTAGCCCTTCTTTCTCTCCCCCAAAACCCTCCCTACCAAGCAACGACAACCAAAAAACCCAGAGTGGCAGAGAAAGGAGGCCCTCAAAGTTATCAATTAAATGATCTTCCTTTGGTGGCCAAAGAAAGAATGTTTGGCAAGAGGGTAGCTTTAAAGGAAGAAAAAAGAAAAAGATGCTTTTCCTAACCAACTTCCTAGCCATCCTGCGTCAGCAGCAGCTGTAGGAATCCCTTCTCTGCACAAGGGCAAGGTGCTGTGGGGCTGTTTAACACCTGGCCCCAGCTCCGCTGAAAGCCTGGCCAGTATCAAACACCGTGGGTCACAGAAATGTTTATGGTGGTTATGATACAGTGAGCCGGGGGAACGAAATATTTCCCACCCAGTAATATTTAATGGAAATGCTTTTGCTGACTTGATGATAAGGAATCTCTTCCTGGTGGTCAAAACCAAGGAATTAGGAACCTAAGATTTTACAGCTGGAAGAGAGATGGAACTCCCACTTCCCGCGCTTAAGGAATATGAATTGTGTTCAGAAATCTTCCCACACTCCCTGGTTAGTACATCCACTGATTTAGAAAGTCCCAGGGGCTCTGGAAGTTTCTGATGATGGATCATCTTTTTTTTCTTCCTCTGCTTTCTCCCTTTTCTTCAGGGCTCCAGACAGTTGGTGCTTAAGTGTCTACAATTTAACGTTTCACATATCTTCCTTGGGCTGTCATATGTCTACCTATCCCGCCCAGGACATTTCCCTAAATAATCTCTGAGTGGAGAGGAACGATCCTCTCCTAGGAGATTTATCTGAGAAGGGAGGTGCGCGGGGCCGTTCGAATTCCGAGGCTCGGATTTCGTTGCGGGCAGGTCAGATGGTGCGGTCCGCGGGCCCGAAGGATGCGCGCAGCTGTCCCCGCAAGAGGCGCGGCGCACAGGTGCTCGGCCTCCCGCCCCCGAAGTCGCAGGGAAGCTGCCGCACCGACACGTGAGTCGCAGGCAGTTAAACCTCGGGTGTTTCGACCCTGGTGGATAGAAAAAAAAAAAAAAGTCAACGACACCCGGGGCGACTGTCGCGATTAAAGCCTCGGCCCCTCTGTCGCCAGCCCTCCGTCCAAACCGACGGAGAGCCTCGGATTGGCACCTGGGGGCCCGAGCCTCCCTCCGCGGGCTGCGTCTGCGCCATCTCCCCGCGCGGTCTGCACCGGCTCGGCGGCGGGGGCCGGCGGGTTCCGCCGGCCGTGGGGGTCGCGGTGGGCGCGGGGGCGGGCGCCCCTGACCCCCCCCGGCCGACGGTGCCCGCAGCCCCGCGAGCCGCGGCGGGTGCGTCCCTCCCGTGCGCCCCGCGCGCTCCCGGGGCGCCGGCCGAGCGCCACGCGGTCTTAGCGCAAGTCGGGCTCGGAGCGTGCTCCTCGCGGCCGCCGGCCGCCCCGCCCGGTTCCCGCCGCCGGCCTCGCCCCGCGGTTCCTCTGCCCGGGCGCTTCATGCGGCTGCCTGGCCCGGCCTTGTCCGCCGATCGCGCTGCGGCGCAACTCGGGGGGCACCCAGCAGGCGCCCGCTCCTCCGCTGGTCCCGCGCTTTCCCCGCGGTTCCGCCGCCTCCCACCCGCGAGACATCTCCAATTTGATAGGATCTTTGATCAACCGCAGCGTTTTCCCCAGGTGTTAGCTGCCTCCGTTTGTAACTTTTCTGCATTCCCTGTGATTCCTTCTTTTCTTTCCTCTTTAAGGTTGTGGATGGTACAAAGTTTGGACCTGGCACGTTAAAAAAACAAAAACATGTTACTTACAGTTTTACAGGGGGGTGCTGAGTGGGTTTTTAATTTACTGACAAAAATCATTCCACCGCTCTTCATTTTCCTCTCTGAATCTCAACTATACTTCATCTATAAAGTAAAATTTAAATCATTTTTATCTCACCTGCCTTCAAGTAGAGGGTTGGTGAGATGACCTCGTGAAGGATCTTGCAGGAATCGCTAATGATTTTGTGATCTGTAGATTTGAAACGTAGGATTAGAAATATATCATTTTCTTTTAAGCGGTGAGTAAAGAAGCAGGGCGTCTTTCTCTCTCCCTCTCACCAGCTGGGGCAACTAGGGCTCTCCACACTCAGTGTCAGGAACACAGAATCAGGGTGTCAGACCTGAGATGACGGGTCTGTCCTGCAAGGACTACAGGTTAGTCCTGTAAGATCCTTTGTGCCATGGATTTTCTCTGCTCATACTGATAATAGAATAGTTTATTGCGTATTTTGAGTTTTTCCTCCTTTCACGTTTTCAGTCCTGGAGGGAGGGAGACTGAGAAAGAGAGAGAAGGGGGAGAGAAAGGCAACTAGTTCTCATCTTTAAAAAAAAAAAAAAAAAATCAATCCCGTTGATCAATGTGGAAAACCAAAGGCCCAAATCCCTTCCATTACCCTCCACTGTGATTAAAATTGAAGTGTTCTTTAAAAAAAAAAAAAAGTCATTTCAGATTGCAAGGAAGAGAATCTCTCTCTTTCTCTAGGCCTCCCCCACCTTCTTTGCCTCTTTCTCTCTCTTTTAAGGGAGACATAGGAGCAGCTTAGGGATGTTTTTCTGATTGGAGAGTTTTTAAGAGGCTACCTCTCAAAGGCAGCTAAGACGACTGAATGCTGACTTTAGGTGAGCCAATATGAGGAATGTACTGCAGAGCCCTCCGAAAGAATCTAGACTATTTTTTACAGGATAAATCACCTGTGTGTGTGCGTGACTGGATTATTTCGTGTATGTTGTTCCGACCCACCCTTTCCCTAGGACGCCAGGGCGACCTTCTGTGAGAGGGGGAGGAAAAGAAGGAAGATGTGTGAGCTCCCCCTGGTGCTCGTCTGTATTCAGGCGAATTGAAAAGAATTGTCAGGAGCACCCGTCTACACAAGCGGAAGGAAAAGTCAATGATCTGGGTTATTTCAAGTGGCCCCGCTTCCCCGCTCACCGGCGGAACATTTCAGATCAAGGTCTCCAGGCTTGGATTCTCTCGGATCCTTTATGTCACACTGTCCGTGTAGACCTGCCTTTGTTAGATAATGTCATTTCTGTCAAGAGTTGGAAGAGGAATCCATGCCATGTCAGAGAACAGGTTGACAAAGCACAACTTGAAGTGGGAATTTGGCAGCTGCCCTGTGGATGGGATTGCTCTTGGAATCAAATTGGATTACTTTTTTGTCCAGGCTTGTTCTCTTTCTGGATGAATAATTTTCACACGCTAATTTTTGTGTGTGTGTGCAAGTAGATATCACAAAGATATGGGGCTCTGGTGCAAACCATCTTGATCAATAAGTCCTTTAATTCTAGACCACGTCTCCAATCCCAGTAATGTCCTGTATGTTTAAGTACTTTTTAAGCACCTGCAGTCAGGGACCTCTGAGGGCCCTGGTTCCAGTAAAGGCGGTGGAGGCAATCCCGTGCAGTCTACTGGATAAATTCATCACAGCGGCCTTCAACAATTTGTCAACGTGTATTTAGTTAGTCCTGCATTTGGTCCACACTATGGGGAGTGTAGGGCTTCCCTGGTGGCTCAGATGGTAAAGAATTCTCCTGCAATGCGGGAGACCTGGGTTGGGAAGATCCCCTGGAGAAGGGAATGACTGCCTACTTTGGTATTCTTGCCTGGAGAATTCCACGGACACAGGAGCCTGGCGGGCTGTGTAGTCCATGGGGTCGCAAAGAATCAAACATAACTGAGCGACTAACACTTCTACTTATGGGGAGTATAAAAGATGTGGGAATATAATCCCTACTGAGAACTGGTTAGATTAGCTATGGGACAAAGTTCAGTGTTCATGAAAATAGATTATTAAGATTCATTGACCTCATAAGTCAAGGCCGAGCTTTGGGTGCATTTAGTTTCCTGTGTGTGATTCTGGCTGCGTGAGGGTCTTGTCAAGCTGAAAATGGACCCAAAGACCCCAGCTCTCCTGAGTCTCTCCTTTACTCTGAGCTTAATCACAGAGCCCTGAAGCCCACCCAGAAGACTGCGGCAAGCTTTCACTGATATATCAATTCTTTATGATTTTAAATGCATTCTCCTCTACACACCAGGCTCACTGCCCTTTACTTCTTTGCTGGGCTCTTCCTCTGGTCTGGCTGCTTTCCTCCTCCCCTCCTCCAAGCCATCCAGTGCCTACGTTTTTAAAAAGTATTTATTTATTTGTTTGGCTGTGCTGGTCTCGGTTGCAGGACGTAATATCTTTAAATGCTGCATGTGAACACTTAGTTTTGGCTTGTGGGATCTAGTTTCCCAGGCAGGGATTGAACTGGGGCCCCCTAAGTTGGGAGCACGGAGTCTTAGCCACTGGACCTCCAGAGAAATTCCCACTGTCTACTTCATAGTGAGGTGCACCTCTTTCCTGATAATTCTCACCTACACAAATTGCTCTCCTAACTCTTTCTGCACTTTTTGTTTGTATCCCGAAATGAGCTCTTTTTATGGATAGCCCCTTCCCTGATCTCCAGGACCTCCGTGTATATGTTACCCCTGGCCCTGAACCAGAAGCTTCCTGGGGGAGTAATGGCTTATGTTTCTTCTGTATCATCACACTATCCAAGTGCGCCGATTTATTTAAGGAGTGCTCTGTTCAATGAGTAAATTGAAATAATAATCCTGAGGGATTTTTTTTAATCTCAAAAAATTCTTAAATCCCATGTCTCTTACATGAAAAATTGTCAAATTAAGGAGCCATTTCCAGGATTTTAATTTATGTATTAGTTATGCTTTGCCTCCACCCCAAAAGGATTTAAGGTGGGCTTAAAATATTAGGAAAACTAGACAAGATTATTAATTCTGTCCTTGCAAGCTCTAAAATCACATAGTTCTGGGTCCCAATTTAAACAATGGAGAAATGTTTTTTTTAAGATAAAAGGTGCACTTTCTAATATCTCTTATTTTCTTGTTAAGGAAAAAAAAATCACAGATACAACATTTCAGAAATATTTTTGCGTCTTCTTTGCATAGCGCACACACACACACACACTCACACGAGAACCGTACTGGCAGTGAACATGGGTTGTTTAAAGTATAGCTATTCAACTGTCATATAAAGTGAAATCTATATTTTCTCTCCCTATATGACTATATATTTAACATCTCTATGCATATGTGTGTGCATACATATGTATATGTTATATACACACACTCCACATTATTATTTCAAGGGGGATTTTGCTCCTTCTGGCTACCAGCAATAACTAGTCAATATTTACACTCTTGAATATCGATGATGTCGTGCATACACGGAAAAGCTGTGGAAAACATCTCCTTTTTCACACAGAGTTTTAATTATTTGTAAGGACTTTGATTGTTCACTATCTAATGCCATGGATTGGTCCTCGCGGTGTCAAGGGCACTGTCCGGAACTCCCACAGTATTATAAATAGGCTTCTAAAGCCGGGTTGATTGATGTTTGGCATAAAATGCTATTCCTCTGAGCACATATATTCCTTCTGTTCACCATTTTCATAGAAAAATACCAGGGCTGATTTTTTATTCAAATCTCCAATGTATGCAGGGTTTAAACTACTAAATACCTAAAGCCTTTTTTCAGATCTTTTTTTCCCTCTTTTCTATTAGGTAGGTAACTAAATCTTTTGCTTCAACACAAGTAAGAATTGGAGATTTAGCAGATTCCTGTGGGGGAGAGAACGAGTTTATTAATTATATTGAGAATCAAATAATATGCTTCTTTGACACTAATGTTCTATCTTTCTCCACCCCGAGTACCCAGAGGGACAACTTTAAAGCCTTTATCAGGGTCTAGATTACCACATTTATGGTTCCTTAGAAGAAGAAATTTAATGAATGGCATCCTGAGTTGAAGAGAGAATTCGAGATGTTTTAAGATTTAAGCTGCAATAGTGGAATGAGTTTCTTCCAAGTATGTTCCAGAGATTGTAACATAAAACATCACCCAAAAAGTACAATAATGTACATTTTCATGAGTTTTAATAAATTGTTAATACTGATGAAATGTAAATTTTTCCTTCACCACCCTTATCTGGATGTGACAGAGTCCTACAGAAACCTTTAAGTACCCGTTTAAAGCAATTTACAAGATACTGTAGAGATTCCCGGCAGTAAAGAATGATTAGTGACCTTGTTAAAAATTTGTATATTGCTAATATTAAACCAAGTGCCTTATCCAGATTGAGCTGGTTTTGGCTGGTGTCTGTACTGATACCTTTATCAAGAGTGCCCTTTTACTTTATAGGCTCTGTATTAGAAACAAATTTTACTTGAATACAGTTCTTCTGTTACTGATGGACAGCAGAATATTTACTGAGTGTTTATTACCTAACCAGACACTGCACTAGGCTTATTCCATTGATTATTACACTAGAATTTTATAGCTATGATATAAGGAAGATACGTGATTACCACTCTTCTGGTGGCTCAGAAGGTAAAGAATCTGCCTGCAATGTAGGAGACTTGGGTTCAGTCCCTGGGTTGGGAAGATCCCCTGGAGAAGGAAGTGGCTACCCACTCCAGTATTTTTGCTGGAGAATCCCATGCACAGAGGGAGCCTGGCGGGCTACAGTCCATGGGGTCGCAAAGAGTCAGACATGACTGAGCGACTAACACTAAGCATCACTGAAAAAAAAGGATGAGGAAAGTTGAGGCATACAGAGTTAAAGGTGATTTTCCCCAAGTTTCCTGCTGACTTAATCTCTTTGGACTGCTATAACAAAATACCATAGACTGGATGGCTTGTAAGCAACAGAAGTTTATTCCTCATAGTTCTGGAGGCCAGGCAGTCCAAGATCAAGGTGCCAACAGATTCCGTGTCTGGTGAGAGCCCACATTCTGGTTTGCAAACAGTGTTTGCTAGTTATAACCTCACATGGTGGAATTTGCAAGGAAAGGTACTGTCTCAGCTGCTTTTATAAGGGCACTAATCTCATTACTGAGGGCTCCACCCTCATGACCTGTCCCCTTCCAAAGATGCTCTCCTCCTGACACCATCACATTGGGGTTAGGTTTCAACATATGAGTTCTGGAACATTAGACCACAGCACCTGCTTAGTAAATAGTGAAGGTAGGGACTGAACTGGAGTAGGTCAACCCTGCTATCCACTGTCTTTAAAGGGCCAGTTAGTGGATCTTAGGCTTTGCAGGACATCCATTGGCTATCACAGCTACTCAAGTCTGCTGTTGTAGTGCAGAAGCAGTTCTGGATAATATGTAAATGAACTGTGTGGCTCTGTTCCGATAAAGCTTTATTTGAAAAAAACAGGTGGTAGGCCAGATTTCTCCTATGTCTGTAATTTGCTGACTCCTGTACTGATCTATTCTGCCAGCCTCTTCAGTGCAAAGAAAACCCACGAAGTGCAGCTAACTTTAGGTCTCCATACTGGTGAATCCTCTGAGAAGGTGAAACCAGTGTGGACTGAGGGCCTTAGAAACTACCTCCAACCTTGGCACTTGACCCTGTTGGAGGTTTTGGAAGGCTCCTCTTAGAATGTAATATACTTGTAGGAGTGGGGTCTTGAGTTAACTCGTGAGTCCCCATTATTGTTTCAGTGTGAATTAGAAATACTTAGAGTGAAGCTGGAGTCCACATCTGCCTGGATTTCTAGTGTTCTGAAGGCCCCTTAGCCTTATCTACAAGACAGCCTTGCTTCATCTTCCAGGGATTATTGGAGCCCCAAATTACTCTTCATGTAGTCCGTGTTTTGTTTAATTGGACTTTCTTAGCATGTTCCCGTGGGTCAGTCTGGGCTGATCTGGTGACTCACTGGTTTTCCAGACCACTTAGGACTGAAGGTGTGCCTTATACTTCCAGGTCTTTAAACCAGTAGCCCAGGGACTAGGTCCTGCCCACCAACTGGCCAGATACATCTCTGAAATTCTATTTTCTTCAGTTCCTAGACCATCTATTACTTGAGGTCATCCGTGGCTGTGTGTTAAAAAGCAGATACTGTCTCTCCCTGCCAGTGTGGGATTCACTGTCTTCCCCATCAGATATGTATTCTGCAGGACATATAGGGCTTCTTGATCACTCAGCTCATCACTGGCTGCCTCCCTACCCCAGTGGACAGGCACAGGCCCAGTCCAGGGTCTTCTCAGTTGGCTCCATTTACTGGCAGGTTGTTGATTCATGTTTGGCCATGTGGCAGGAAAAACTACCTCCCTGCTCCACAGCCTTGCCAAAAGTGAGACACTTCCTTTCTTTCATACTCAAAAGGTAAGTAATATGACCATAGAATATAGTTATCATAAGAGAGTTTCACAAGGGTTTGGCCTTCCATTTCTCAAAAGTAGTAAGATAATGGAAACACAGTCTTGGCCTGATTGGGAAAATGACAGATGCAACTGGGTGAAAGAAAAATCAAAATGATAGCTGATGATTAAGAAGAGCTGAGATTAAACTTCAGATGCCATGTGACTAAAGATGTTTTCTCTCCTCTTTCCACCCAAACATCTTTTTTAAAACTCAATTTTTATCATTAATCTCGGTGATGATTTTTGTATTAAAGAGCTAAGTGGGATTTTTAACTAAGAGGAAAATTCTCTGGTGTTGGATTTAATCCTTGAAATCAATCAACAAGTCATTTAAAGTCCTTTAAATCATCACAAGATGAAAGGCCTCTTTGGATTTAAAGCCAAAGAAGTAATCCCCTGTCTCGGGGGTGACCGAAAAGAATGATTGTGAGCAGTGATCCCTGCTCTTAAGTAGATTATAGTGTCATTGCCAAGATAAAATGAAGACGTAAGAGACCATTAGGCCAACTAAACAATATGGCGCTTCTAGTCTGTAAGCTTAGAGCAGAGAAAGATGATGGAGCATTGGAGTAAGTGCCGTGCAGAGAATGTTGGGTTTGAGGTGTGTGTGTGTGCACGCGCGCTAAGTTACTTCAGTCGTGTCTGACTCTCTGCAACCCCATGGACTGTAGCCTGCCAGGTTCCTGTGTCCATGGGATTCTCCAGGCAAGAATACTGGAGTGGGTTGCATGCCTTCCTCCAGGGAATCTTCCCAAGCCAGGCATCGAACCTGCATCTCCTGTGTCTTCTGTATCGTAGGCAGATTCTTTACTGCTGAGCCACCGGATAAGCCCTGGGTTTGAGGTAGGTTTATATCAGGAAGCCACTGATGGTTTTATACCAGGGAACAAGTTGAATGTGGGTTCCTTGAGGTTAGAGGTGGCTAGCTGTCTTTGCTAGCTCAAGTCTAGGTCACACATCATGGCACACAGTAGGTGCATAAAAAAGTTTATTTAGTATGAAAATCAAATTTTAGTGGTGCAGACTACTTGTTGGAGAGATTGGAATCAGGAAAAAGATGATAACCTCTTTGATGATCAGAGGTATGCTAGATTATTTTTGCCAGCTAGGACCTATAATCGCTAACAATACTGGGTAAGCTCTCAAAACATTTTCACTAAAACTGCAAATTAGTCTCGGATATCAATCAGCAAGTTTCCAAACTCTTTTGATTATTAAAAAAAAAAATGTGAGCTTTGAATTTAAGGCAAATAAATAGATCCCATTTTTTGGAGTGAAAACCAAGAAACGATCTTAAGCTTAATTTTCAAGGGAAGTAGCATGGTGGAAAATTTTATGGGTAAGGGAGTGAGATCACATCACATCACAGTCGCATCACAGGGAGTAAGATGGCCACACAGTTTGTTGTCCATGATTAGCTGGGGGATCTTTGGTAAGGTCATTGTTCTGTGCCTTGTTCTGTCACTTGAAAAATAGGGATGAGGACGTCTTTCCAGATGGATTGTGGTGAGGATTAGCATATATAAACATCAGCACAGTCTCTGGTCCAGGGTAGATCATTTCCTGATGCTCGTTTCAGTTTCCTTCCTCCTCCTACGGAGCTGAATTAAATGAGAGCCTCGACTCAAGTGAAGTCATGGTGTCCTGAATGTCCTGGGCTGCAAAGACTGGAGTGTCATTGGGTGATAAGGACGAGCGTCATGGATGCCACCCCCTCCACCCCATTATGTAGGTCAGACCACAAGTTCTGAGCACGAGGGGACTGCATTGATGAGTACAGACAGAAAAACTCTGAGCACTGAGTTAGACTTGTGGGATATTCGTTGTTACAGCTTAGGAGGCAAAATGAAAAGAGGTGGTAGTCAAGAAACAAACAAAAAAACCCACCAATCAATTTATATGCAATGGAAGGCGAAAGAGTTGACCTTTGTTGGTTATTTTAGTAATATCTAAGTGCTTTTGGTGGGCTTCCCTGGTGGCTCAGTTGGTAAAGAATCTGTCTGCAATGCAGAAGACTCCGGTTCGATTCTTGGGTCAGGAAGATCCCCTGGAGAAGGGACAGGCTACCCTTCCAGTATTCTTGGGCTTCCCTGGTGGCTCAGCTGGTAAAGAGTCCACCTGCAGTGTGGGAGACCTGGGTTCGATCCCTGAGTTGAGAAGAGCCCCTGGAGATGGAAATGGCTGCCCACTCCAGTATTCCGGCCTGGAGAATTCCATGGACTGGATAGTCCACGGGGTCGCAAAGAGTCGGACATGGCTGAGTGACTTTCACTTTCAAGTGCTTTTGATTTTTGTGAAATTATTTCCTCATATGTTCACTGATGGGTTAATAGAAAAAATGGATCCCAATGAATGCTCTAAGTGAGTCAGCTGTGTTCAGCTCAAAAGGAGTCCTTTTTCTTCTCGGTGTGAGCCAGAGGAGTGGGTTTGTTTAATTAAGGAGAACAATTTTTCCCAGTTGTTCTGGGAAAACTTGGGGCGTGCTTTGATTTCTACAGTGGTGGAAGGAGTTTACCCAAGAATTGAAAGCGAAGCCTCTGTCCTGCCAGTGGAGGTTTCTCAAGCCTTCATATGGGAACCTGTATAGTCCTGGAGACCATAGGAGCTGCCCTTCCATGCTGCCAGCTTGCTGTCACGGACCACAGTGGATGTAACAGGAGACTGGAGTCTCCGTGGAGGCTGCTGCCCCACCAGGCCTGCCTCTTCATTTCCGGCTTCTTTTATTCCGATCACCAGCCTTTCCTTGGGTGCCTCGTGGTACCAAGTGAAGCGTCATCATCGCAGCCCCTACGGCACTCGGGTGTGCCGTATGTTGGTTGTCCTTGGCTGGTGTGGCTTACCCTGGAGATGGCTGTTGGGCTCCTCCTAGGCCAGATGCCCTGGTGCAGTGCATGGGTGCGTCAGGCATGCTGAGCACCGCCCACGTAGGCTCCATCTATTCATCTCTATGAACATCTCTTTCTTAAAATTGAAGCTGCCGAGTGATTTGTGGACTAGCAGATAATGTGGACTAGCAGGCTTTGTGGACTAGCAGATAATAGATCCAAGATTAGAATACAGGTCTTCAGGCTCCAGGAATATTTTTTCTGCAGACCATTGATCCTCAGACAGGGAAGCAACTTTCTCCTCCCTCTGCCCCCACCAGAATGGCAGATCATAACTAGGGGGACCAGAGTATGGCTTGGAAAGTCATAGTTAGATCATTCTAAGTACCTCTTGTTTTCATGATCAAACCGAAAAACAGAATTTTCTCAGTTAGTGAGTAAACGACTGTGGTGGGTGGTACTGGTGCCCACGTGACTCAGTGCTTAGAGCTTCAGAGACACAAAGGAAAGAGAGGACGGTCGAAGGTTCGTTGGATTTGCCGGCTAGAAAGGAGTGGTGATCTTCAAGAGCCTTGTTTCAGCTCCACAGTGGATATGGAAGCTGGGTTGCAGGGATGAGAAAAGAAGGGGTAAGGCAGGAGCGTTGACAAAGTGGGGCTATGGAGAGAAATGGAAGTAGAACTTTCGGCAGGATCAAGGCACCGTTTCCCGCTAGACTGGATCAAAGCTTCAACCTCTGTGTCTTCCAACCCCAGTTCCTCTCTCTCCTTATTTAACACAATATGTTACTTGGCAGTTTTTGTTAAAAAGCTACAGGGATTGTATTTTAATATATTAATATATTTAACACATTGAAGATGTTTCTGTGTCCCTGGGGTAAGTACATTTCTTCACTTGTTCTCTGAGGATGCCGCCCCCCATGCCGCCCCCAGCTCCTGCTCTCTGCAGCCCTTCGTCTCCTCGTCCCCACCCCCACCCTCCCACGGAACTAGACAGCCAGACAGTGAATCACCCAAAACAAAGGCTGAACATACTTGAAAATCCTCCGGTCTTAGTGTAAGTCAGAAAGTTTTGGATGCATACTTGTTGAGCAAGTTTTTTTGTCTTCAGAGACTTAATCTAGTTCCGAACTTCGATTCTAGATTCCCAAGGGCAGGGCAGGGCAGGGGGAGAAGCTACCAGAGAAAAGGAGAGCAGGAGGTGAAGAAACCCCAGGTCTCCACCGGGGCAGCAGCTCTCTGTCCCCTCACTCTGCTGGGGGTCCTGGAGGTCCACCCAGCACCCAGTGGTCCTCACTGCCAGCCGGGGAGGGCTTCTTTGGGAACATGCTGCTGTAGAGCTGGTTGGCATGTTCCTCAACATTCTTTCCAGGCCTCATCTGATTGATTATAAGCCTAGGTGTGGCGGTTACAAGCAAAGGGGCCTCCTCCTCCTTTCCCGGTGCCATTAGTTGGAACTGGATGGACATCTTCCACAAAACGAACAGCATGTAGAGCCCACTGCCCTGCATTGTAGGTATTTATGAACTCGTCTTCCCCACTCTACTGGTAAATCCTTGAGGGCAAAGATCATCTCTTTTTTTTTAACCTCTGCATAATTGATACATGAAATCATTCTTGGCACAGAGCTTGATTCATGTTTGTTGAATGAATAAATGAGTGAATGGCTATTTGATGAATAAAATAAGAGTTAAAATGTTTAGAAGTAAACATCAGAAGGAACCAGAGAGAGAGAGAAAAAGAGAGGAGAGACTGGTGTGTAGTTGCTCAGTCCTGTCTGACTCTTTGAAGATGCTTAAAGAGGCAAGGATGATTATTTAAACAGAGCTGAGAGTGACTGGGAGAGGAAGGATTATAGGTAAATCCAAGTTCTTTTGGAGCCTGGTAAAAGGGATGAGATGATAAATGGTGAGCCTCTGATATGTTGGGGTTAACATTTTTTTTTCTTTAATAGCCATAGGTAACACTAAACTTCTCTTCTTCATAGTTCTATTTCTGGTCATAATGCATGTCTAGCAGCGTTGACAGTTAAGAATCATCAAGATGGTTTAAGAGTCTATAAAAGATAAAGTCATGGGGTCATATTTTAAGTCTTTCTGTATTCATATTTAGAAAAGCATGTTACTGTCATCCTGATATTATTCTGTTTATCATCTGAGAGCAGAATTTGCTGTAAGAGCATGTTCCAAATGCCAGGTATAATTGTGTGTTCTTAGCCTGGCAGGGTACAGTCCATAGGGTTGCAAAGAGTTGGACATGATGGAAGCAACGTAGCACACAGATGCTGGTAAAAGAATCTGCCTGCAGTACAGGAGACCAGGTATGATCCCTGGAGAAGGGAATGGCAGTCCACTGCAGTATTCTTTCCTGGTAAATCCCATGGACAGAGGAGCCTAGCGGGCTACAGTCCATGGGGTAGCAAAGAATCAAATACAACTGAGTGACTAACACACACACACACACACACACACACACACGCCTTCAAGCAAGTTCACATTTATTCATTCACTAATTTTTCACTTTGGTTCATTCATTCACTCATTCAAAGGCATAAAGTAAGCCCTCAAAGAGATGCTTAGTGGGTCCCTAAGACTGATAAAAAAGGAGTTCCCAGCCTAGCAAGGGAAACAAATTCCTGAATGTATATTTAGGGGTCATGTGCCTGTGTCAATGCGGACACATGAGACATAGCATTTCTGACCCCTTCCTACCGTCTCCTGAGCCATCTCAACCCAAGCTATTGGATTGACTGCCTCCTTTTCCACTGAGGCTGCCCTTACCTGAGCCCTTCAATGGAACCCCAAACTCTAGGAAGGAGGGGAGCTCTGACGCTCTTCTTGTTTTTTTCTAGTCTTCCATGAGCTTTGATCTTGCCTCTGCCCCAGCAGCCATAGCTAGACCCCATTTTCTCCTCTGGCCTTTAAGCCCATTACCACGTGGTTCCAATGGCTGCCCCATCCACACCTCGTCTCGCCATGGCCTTTGCACACACTTTGGACTGGCTGGCCCCCTCCCTTGAGGGCTGCTCTTGGCATTGGGTCAGATCTTCTTCTCCCTTCCTCCTGGCAGCTACCCCCCTTTCATGTAATATCTTGTTTCAAGGTCTGCCAGCAAGATTCAAGTCAAAGTCGGCTCAAGACTGCCCCTCCCGCCATGCTCTACTGCCCTGTACTGCCATGATGCTCGTGAATACCTCTTTCGGCAGAAAAACTTCCTTTGGATGTGCTTCAGAAGGGAGGAAAGAGTTCTTGCTTCTGCTGGGGCTAGCCCAGATCCTGGACCTACTACACTGCCATTTGCAGATTTCAACCTGAGGACTAAAGGAAGTCCAGTGGGACAAGACGTGACACAGACCGATTCATTAAAGAAGCTGAAAGCTCTGTGCCCACTTCAAGGGAAAGTGTAAAACTGTGGATTCAATGACTTGATAGAATATATATATAGTGTTAGTGGATGAGTTGGAAAAGGAAGTCAGTATTTCTCCATCTCTTATGTTAATCCCCAGATCACGTTAATAAATTCTGACATCGTAGACTTTCTGGTGTGAGAAGATATTTCATTTGAGATATGACAAGGTTTAAAAAAATGTTCTTTATGTAATATCATCCCTTAATTTAATGAAGCTTTTTGGACGACTTTGTTGTTAAGCTGATTTGTCAATTTGCCTCATAAGATTGTATTTCTCTCTGTAAGAATAACTAAAATATATAGAGATATCACAGGTAAGTGGGGGGGGGGACCTTTCAAACTTACATTTTGGAGAAAAATAGTGAGCTTTTTTGAAATTAGAGTACTGCAGTCTTCATTTCCAGTCTTCAAGTCTGTTAAAAATAATTTGAATATATGCATATATATATATTTTAAAGTAGGGAAAAATAACTTATTTATTGTAAACAGAGTATCATTGAAAATGCAAATTTTTGAGCTGATAGAAAAAAAGAATTGCAAATCATCAGTTTGTCAAAGATCAACATCAGCTCAAACAAACCTGAGTTGACTTTTCGATAGGTTTCTGAAAGCTGGAGCAGTGGAAATCGCTAAAAGGGGAGGAGCCGGCAAAGATGCTTTCCCAGTTCAGGATAGCATCTCTCTGCTGAAACAAGCTTCACACGTTAGCCGGCCATCATTAGGTTGGTGACTTTCCTGATACCCGGGAGATGCTTGCTAGAGGAATAAATTTCTATGTTGAAGCATTTGACAAGCCTCAGTTCCTGATGTCTCACACTCAAGCCTTACTTTATAGTCACATCTGTTAGTTTAAAGCATTTTTAGTTTATTGAAGAAGGCTTCACAAAGAAAAAACAGATGATGAAAATCTCATCTGTCAAAACTGTTATTAAAACCAGTAACAGTGTGAAATTTTGTTTAAATTGAAAGCATCATTTATTTTTATCAAACATTTTATAAACAATCACATTTGAGAAAGATTTTAGGGGACCTGGAGAGCCCTCAACAAGACGCAGCTCATTATGTCGCTTTGTTGCTCATAGATAGACACAGCCTGCTTTCCTTTAACTCGAGGAGAGACCACAGGGGTCGAGACATTACCCAGAGTGGGGCTCGGCCGTCTCGAGGAGGGAGCGTGAGCAGGAAAGAAGATGCGCCCACATGGGAACTGAAGACCTATGTCAGATGGCAGACATAGGGGCCACCTTCCTTGTCCTTTTCAGATCGATTAATTTGGAGCAAGGTGGCCTGTGCCTCAGGCTCTGAGAGGGCTTAGACGAAGAAAGGAAAGGAAAGAAGAAAGGATATTCATGGAAAGAATGAGCAAGGCTAGCTTTCTTTTCTTCTGTGCAGACTGTTGATTTCATGCTCAGATCTGTTCCTAATATCAAAGGGTGCTTTCCCAGCCAGGAGGAGTCACAGCCAACCTCAAGACAGGGAACAAGACGAGCATCAGGTCCATTTAGTTGAATCTTCATTCAATCCATATGTCTGGCAACGTGGAGACAAAACATCCGACACTTCGCTCTTGTGTAGACGAGATCTTAGAATATACAAAAGATCGAGTTTCATGTTCTGAACTGTATCTCATGCTTCTTTAGCTATTTGGTGTTAGCAGCTTTGACAAAGAAGTCACGTCTGAGGCAAAGTAGAACCGTGTCAATCTGAACGATTTGTTCAAGGGGTGACCTTTTTCTCTCCTTTCTCCGACAATGCTGTGCTTTATTTTGTCACACTTAGATATCTCTTCCTGGGAGCCAGCAAAGGTTTGTCAGGGGGCCTGGGGCGTGGGAATGGGGGCTTACAGAGTGGGAAGGGCCCTGCAGATCATCAGCTTTCTGTATCCATTTTTTTCCGAAGCCGACTGTTCTAAGAGTGGGTCTGGTTCTCCTTGGATATCACTCTGTTCTTAAGCCCTCCTTCCATTTGTAAAAGAAAATCTTACCTTTTACTCATCAGATACCTCACTGAAGAATACAGCTCCAGGGCAAAAAGACCCCCCACCCCACCCCATCCCCCAGCACTTTAAAGAAAAGTATTGTTGGGATCTTGCTGTGCTAAGTCGCTTTAGTCATTTCTGAGTCTTTGGAACCCCATGGACTGCAGTGCACCAGGCTGCTCTGTCCATGGGTTTCTACAGACAAGAATACTGGAGTGGGTTGCCATGCCCACCCAGGGGTTGAGCCCACGACCCCTACATCTCCGGCATCAGCAGGCCGATTCTCTTAGCGCCAACCTGGAAGCCACTAAAACCAGGCCCTCACTCTCTGTCCCCAGCTGCCTGTTTCCCACATTTTCCAAGAGGTGAAAATTTCATGTTTACTTCCAAAATAGCAGTATTAAATGTTCTGGAAATGAACCCAGTATTAAGTTAGTGTTGTATTTTAGCTAAGTTAATGTTTATATTTCTTGACCATTTATTCAGAGTTGCAGGAAAAAAAATATTTTCATTAACTTTTGCCAGATGATTATATATTGTCAACCTCTATGTTAAACATAAACACAAATGTCTTGCTCACTGGTAAACTCTTTTCTGCTCATTTATTTTTGCCGTGTGCTTATTACAGGAATGGCTGGCAAGTGCCACTCTTAAGAATATTAACAACAGGAATTAATGCACCTTTTGTGAGCTCTGAACCTCCTGTGGCCCCAATCATTTTTTATTTTTTCTTCTGAACTCTGTATTTTGATGTCCTCTGAACCCAATATCATTCTAGCCATAAATTATATTCATCCATGGAAATATAAGCTAATTGGGAGAAACACTCTATTGTCATTAAAAGATGCATTTCCAATAAGAAGTTTATTTGTTACATTCAATAATTTTAACATCAAAATGTAAGATATAGTTACATTATTTGAGCAATTGTGGCTTACTAACTGTAATGATAATTCAATCCAGAAAAAATTTTGAGAGTTGGACCATAAGGAAGACTGGATGCCAAAGAATTGATGTTTTCAAACTGTGGTATTGGAGAAGACTCTTGAGACTTCCTTGGAAAGCAAGGAGGTCAAACCAGTCCATCCTAAAGGAAATCAATCCTGAATATTCAGTTGGAAGGACTTATGCTGAAGCTGAAGCTCCAATACTTTGGCCCCCTGATGTGAAGAACTGACTCATTGGAAAAGGCCCTGATGGTGGGCAGGACTGAAGGCAGGAGGAGAGGGGGACGATACAGGACGAGACGGTTGGATGGCATCACCGACTCAACGGACATGAGTTTGTGCAAATTCCGGGAGATTTTGAAGAACAGGGAAGCCTGGCAAGCTGCAGTCCATGGGGTTGCAACCGAACAGCAACAATTTTTCTTTCATGAAACAAGAACAACTTAAACTTTTCGTATTCATATGAAATATATATTCGTAAATACATATTCTTGTTGCAGAGATGTATGAGTCAATGGTCAGTAAAAGACTTTCAAGCATCCTCATTAAGATACAATTCTGTGATAAATTAAATAAAATGGAAATATAAGATCAAAGTGAAAGTGACAAACTTTCTGCTAAAGAAGAGTTTGTTCATACGGCGGTGGTGGTGGATATCAAATGAGGACATGGGTCATTTAAGGGCTTGGTGGGAGCTGGATGGCACACTTCCACCCAGGAAATTGACCTGAGTTTATTAAAAGAGTTTACAAAAATATTGGCGGTATTATGTGAAACCTAACTGAGGGCGAAGGGGCACAGAGGAGCCTAGTTCTAAGGGTGTAAAGTGAAGGAACAGCCACCAGTCAGCGAAAGTGACTTCATCTCAGGAAAGAGCTGCCGTGTAGCAGCTGTGGTCTTGGGTAGAAGATGGAGCAGACCCGTGTTCTAGAAGGATGGAAACCAGGACCTTACTCTTTTTCTGTTGTCCAATCTTTTGCCAGTGCCTCCCATTGGTCAAACCCCACACAAGTTGGGTTCTAACAATAGACGGGACGGCAGCCCTTAATCTTTCATTGTTAACGATATCGTGATGTTAGCTTGAGGACGTCTATCATGAGATCGAGGAGCATTTTTTTTTTTCCTTTTCTTTTTTAAAAAATACTTATTTGCATTTACGTATTTATTTGTGCCAGTCTTAGTTGCAACACGAGGGACTTGAGTCGCCACATGCAGACTCTTCAGTTGCAGCATGTGGGATCTAGTTGCCCAGTTCAGTTCAGTTCAGTCGCTCAGTCGTGTCCGACCCTTTGCGACCCCGTGAATCGCAGCACGCAGTTCCCCAACTAGGGATCAAACCTGGGTCTCCTGCTTTGGTAGCGTGGAGTCTGACCCCCTGGGCCATCAGGAGAGTCCCGAGGAACTTCTTTTGTATTTATAGTTTTTTGAAAGGATTTGTTATGAATTTTGTGAAAAACTTAACTGTATCTACTGAAATAGCTATGTTTTCATTTTTATCCTATTAATAACAATATCGATCGATTATATTATACTATATATAATATAGTATATTTATATAACCTTATATTTGTTTTTTTAAATTTACATATTTTTTAATTGGTGGAGAATTGCTTTACAGTTTTGTCTTGGCTTCTGCCTCACAGCAGCGGGAATCAGCCCTATATGTTTATTCCTTCTCTCCTGAGCCTCTCTCCACTCCCCGCCACCCCACCCCTGCAGGTCTTCACAGAGCCCCAGACTGGGCTCCCTGTGTTACTTAGCAACTTCCCACTGACTGTTTTACACACGAGCGTGGGTATATGTCAGTGCTGCTTTCTCAATTTGTCCCTCACCTTCCTGCACTGTGTTTGCAAGTTCATTCTCTACTAGGTTCATCATATCATGCAATGATTTGGCAAGGATATTTTCCTGTCCCCTATCACTTATCCATTGTGCTGGTATTATCATACTTAATATTTCTTCACTGTTATAAACCCCATAGTGAGTTTTTGTTGTTTCTGCTTTAAAGATTTAAACAATCATTTTTTAAAATCAAGAAAAAATCGTTCTTTATATTTCCCAAGAAATTTATCATTTTCATTGTGGGTGGTGGTTTAGTTGCTAAGTTGTCTGACTCTTGCGGCCCCATGGACTGTAGCCTTCAGGCTCTTCTGTCCATGGGATTTTTCCAGGCAAGAATACTGGAGTGGGTTGCCATGCCTTCCTTCAGGAAATCTTCCTGACCCATGTCTCTTGCATCTCCTGCATTAGCAGGCGGGCTCTTTACCACTAGTGCCACCTGGGACACCCTTCTTGAGTCTTTACTGATATTCAGTGACATGTTTCCACTGTAACCAATGAGGGGAAAAATTAACCCTGGCCCTTTGTAAGCACAGGGAATTTTTTAATCTTACAACTCCCTGGTAATTGTTTATTTCTCCACATGTTGTTCCTCCCCCAAATTGTGGAGTTTTATTGTGTATACACATGGTTAGCATTCAGCTAAAGACTCAAGACACCTATTCATGTTTCTGGAGCCCTTTCTCTGTGTAGCTTTCTTTTCTCTGATATCCTCCCTTGAAAATTTTAGCTGATCTGTGACTCTGAACCCTCTCTCTCCAACTCAGCAATGCTACGAAGCTCTTCTTGAGCTTTCACTCCCCGGACTCCAGGTTTACAAATTACTTCCAGGTACCAGGTACCCACTCCAGCGTTCTTGGGTTTCCCTGGTGGCTCAGCTGGTAAAGAATCTGCCTGCATTGTGGGAGACCTGGGTTCGATCCTGGGTTGGGAAGATCTCCTGGAGAGAAGGGAAACGCTACCCATTCTGGTATTCTGGCCTAGAGAATTCCATGGACTGTATAGTCCAGTGGATCGCAAAGAGTCGGACACTTTCACTGAGCGACTTTCACACTTTCCAGGTAGTTGAAAGACCCACTTTATTTTCTCTCTCCCCCCGCCACCCCTGTCCCCCTACCTCCCCCGCCCGCCCCTGTCCCCGCTGGCCCACCAACCGCCGGGATCACAGTCCTGTGCTGACACTTAGCTGATGTCTTCAGACAGCTGTCTCATCTTTTCTTCAATTTTCTGGTTGTTTATGGCAGGACAATAAATCTGGACGCTCTTCCTTTCTCATGGTTGGAAGCGAAAGGTTCTGTGTCATCTTTGATTTTTTCCCTCTTACCTCCACATCTGTGTTGTTTGTATTCCCTCCCAAGTCATATCACGGCAGTTCCTCTCACTGGCCACCTCCTTCCTATTGCTTCAGTCCACAGTTACTTGCTTCCTCTGTAATCATAAAACTCTTCACCTAGTCTTCCTACTTCTCGACTCCATCTCCCAATCCCACCGTCACTCCCTTTGCCAGAATGATCTTCTTCGAACTCTTCTAATTGTGATTTTTAAACCTCATTTAAAACCTTCAGTGACTCTACTCGGTAGCAGAGTAATTAAACTGTTTTTTTATGTTGGTGTTAAAGCAACTTTATGCTCTTCTCTTTTGAGTTCGTCTGCCATTACTTCCCTTCATTTACCTCTTTATATAGCTTTTTCTACTAGATTTTCTCTTCCCTACGTAGTAACATTCTTCCTATCTTTGTGATCAAGACAAAACTGAATGTCTTTCATGATGTCCTGCTGGATCTCATTTGATAAAGTATCCCCATCCTTCTCTGAATTCGGAGAGTAATTTGTTCATGCCTCTCCTGAAGCTTTTGACTTTGTCCACCTCTATCACAGTTCTTTATGACTTAGAGCTGTGGACGTCAAGTATTATTTACTGTGGTTTCCTCCCCCCTCTGCCCCATTTTCTTTCTTATAACAAATGATGAAAGTGAATTTCCTTGACTTAGTGGCAAATAAAGTGTTGCTGAAGATATTACTGCCTGACTTAACATCTTGTCCTTGAAAAGTCCTCTTTCCTTCCAGTTGGCTTCTTTGACTCCAGAACCGAAGTCTAGTGTTAACCTTTCAACTCAGATAAGGTTGAAAACAAGCCTTATGTGGCATAGTCTGTGTTATCTCCATATTACCATTGGGTGTCATGCATCACGTGTCACATAATTTGATATGTTGTTGTTTCCACCCCTTTTGCATCCGAAGTTGTGTCCCCCACTTTTGTGACCCCACGGACTGTAGCCCGTCAGGCTCTGCTGTCCATGGGATTTCCCAGACAAGAATATAGGAGTGAGTTGCCGTTTCCTTCTCCAGGGGATCTTCCTGACCTGTGGATTGAACTCGCATCTCCTTCATTGCAAGTGGATTCTTTACCAACTGAGCCACCAGGGAAGCTCCTTCCTTACTTTTATTTATGTCCGTATTTATGCTTTGAGATGTGTGTATTTCTCACTGGATTGTCAGCTCTACACAAATAAGGCTTTTATTAGCCCTTTAGTACAGTGCTTTGTATATACAATTAGAAATACTATAATAGAATTATAAGAACTCTGTTTTCTGAGACATGCAGACGTTCACACTTTGGTTTACTGAGTGAGCATGGACCATCACATATTAACAATGTGATGTGTATATGATTTTAGCTAGTGCTCAATATGTGTGAAATTATATACAAAATTTGAATATAAAAATGCTAAGGTCTCACTGACTGTTACCTGCTTCATGTTAGAAAATAATATCAGAATATTAGTTCCAATATGTATAGCCTACATCTGATAGAGATCCTTTAATTTTTTCTCAAATTAAAAGGATTCAATTTTCTCTAGAAAATGCTTGTTTCTGTCAACCTCATTATGAAAACATTTTCGGCATACTTTGCCTAAAATTACCTTGTTTTTCGTTTTAATTACACAACTCCAAATCACTTTACCCCATTAGTATTTGATAATTATAAGCAAAGAAGCAAATATAAGAACAAGAAGTACATGAGCCGAGCAGCCATGCATTTTCTCCTTCTCTCTGTTGATAGCATTGATGAAGTGCATTTAATTTCAATCTGCTGAATGACCACATTCATAATTCGTGTTCATTTCCATTCCAGGATGATTTCTTTCCAATTTGATTCAATATACATAATTTTTCCTTAAGCATACATGTCCACATTCCTTTAAACTTGTTTTTGTCTGGGGAAGGAGGAAAAAAATTAACACTCATTTTGTATCTGCTTTTGACACAGCCTGTTTTTGGCACTTGACACATATTACCTCATTTGATTCTGTGTACAATCTTGAGAAGATGGAATTATTATTCTTATTCTAAAGATGAAAAACTGATGGCTAGAAACCAACATGCCCAAGATTGTTTAATTAGGAAATGGCAGAGCCAGAATTCAATAAAACCCTCCTCTTTTGGTTATTGGTTTTAATGATACTCTGTTGTTTATTTTCAAGCAAAGATTTTGCAAGAAATTCACAGGAATCTAGAAAGCTATGAACTTAAAAAAAATTGGTTTATCTAGTAGTGTGGGTGAAGTCCACGTGTTAAAATGCTTCTCAGAACATGACACTTGAACGCGTTGCATGCTAGGGTTTCGTGATGTCTCCAGATTTGCTGACATGTAAAGATAGACTTCAAAGGGAAGCATTCTGAAATCTCATTGTGAAATTATTTCTATGTGGGCTCTTGATTTTTTTTTTTTTTAAAGACAGTGATCAGTTCAGTCAGTTCAGTTGCTCAACTGTGTCCTACTCTTTGCGACCCCATGGACTGCAGCATGCCAGGCTTCCCTGTCCATCACCAACTCCTGGTGTTTACTCAAACTCTTGTCCATTGAGTTAGTGATGCTATCCAACCATTTCATCCTCTGTCATCTCCTCTCCTCCCACCTTCAATCTTTCCCAGCATTGAGGGGTTTTCCAATGAGCCAGCTCTTCACATCAGGTGGCCAGGGTATTGGAGTTTCAGCTTCAACATCAGTCCTTCCAGTGAATATTCAGGACTGGTTTCCTTTAGGATGGACTGGTTTGATCTCCTTGCAATCCAAGAGACTCTCAACACCACAGTTCACAAGCATTAATTCTTCAGTGCTCAGCTTCCTTTATAGTCTCTCACATCCATACATGACTACTGGAAAAAAAATAGCTTTGACTAGACAGACCTTTGTTGGCAAAGTAATGTCTCTGCTTTTTAATATGCTGTCTAGGTTGGTCAAAACTTTTCTTCGAAGGAGCAAGAGTCTTTTAATTTCATGGCTGCAGTCACCATCTGCAGTGATTTTAGAGCCCAAGAAAATAAAGTCTGTCACTGTTTCCATTGTTTCCCCATCTGTTTGCCATGGAGTGATGGGACAATGCTTTTGAACTGTGGTGTTGGAGAAGACTCTTGAGAGTCCCTTGGACTGCAAGGAGATCCAACCAGTCCATTCTGAGGGAGATCAGCCCTGGGATTTCTTTGGAAGGAATGATGCTAAAGCTGAAACTCCAGTACTTTGGCCACCTCATGCGAAGAGTTGACTCATTGAAAAAGACTTTGATGCTGGGAGGGATTGGAGGCAGGAGGAGAAGGGGACGACAGAGGATGAGATGGCTGGATGGCATCACTGACTTGATGGACGTGAGTCTGAGTGAACTCCAGGAGTTGGTGATGCACAGGGAGGCCTGGCATGCTGCGATTCATGGGGTCGCAAAGAGTTGGACACGACTGAGCGACTGAACTGGACTGAACTGATGGGACCAGATACCATGATCTTAGTTTTTGAATGTTGAACTTTAAGCCAACTTTTCCATTCTCCTCTTTCACTTTCATCAAGAGACTCTTTAGTTCTTCACTTTCTGCCATAAGGGTGGTGTCATCTGCATCTCTGAGGTTATTGATATTTCTCCCGGCAATCTTGATTCCAGCTTGTGCTTCATCCAGCCCGGCATTTCTCAAGATGTACTCTGCATAAAAGTTAAATAAGTAGGGTGACAATATACAGCCTTGACATATTTCTTTCCCGATTTCTTAATTGGGAAAGGCAGTGACAAATTGATCTTAAAAGCCAACTGAGAATTCAAGTAGGTGGAAGCCATCTGTGCATTTACCGTCACCCACAAGCATGTTAGGTTCTGGGTGACGGTAGTGGAGACTGAGATCACATTCATTTCCACTCCCAGCAATTTAGTTTCATCAAACAAGCCACAGGTTTCCCCAAGGAATTTTGCTTAGCTGGGTTGTAAGTTGCTCCTTTTGGAATTATTAAGTCTCTAAGCATCCCACTGAGAGGCTATACACTGTGTGCTATGATGATACTTAGGGTTGCTCTTGTCTTAGTGACAACTTTAAGAGTGAAGCACTACCTAGGAATTACTGGAATCAGCTCTAGAAAATATAAGTTATAATTTCAAAGTAGTTATGGGAACTCAGTCAAGTCACTTAACCCTTGATTCCTAATCTTGGCTTTTTCTTCCACAAAATAAAGAAATTGAACAACAGCATCACCAAAAGAAGTTTCCTTTTTTAAATTATTTTTTTCCCCAAGGGAAAAAGTAATAATGGAATGAAAAAAATATTTAAATTATACAGAAGAAACACGATAAAAAAATGATTCTCCCATTCTGGTCTCCTAGCCTTTCTTTGATGCAACCACTATTAACAGATTGTGACTGTGTTGGTGCATATTTCTATGCCTATACAAATATATACACATATGGCACATAGTCATATGTGTACGCTATGCACCTTTTTTTTTTCTTTTTAATCTCAAATGGGAATATACTGTACTCACGGTTCACCCCAATTTTATAAAATGGCATACATCTTGAAGATATTTCCATATCATCATATTTAGGTCTATTCTGTTACTTTTAGTGATTACATACTATGTCTTTGTGGATATGCCATGATTTATTTAATCAGTTTTCTAATGATGGACATTTAAGTTTGCCACAGTGGGCATACTTGTATATATGATACTGCAAGATTACAAAGGCAAAAAGATACATGAAACAGACTCCTAGAAATAAAATTACTGGTTCAAATTCTTTCAAAAAATGATTTTAGGATATTATACAATGGATTTTTTAAAACATAATAACCTCTTTGAAAAAAGTTCACAGATTTATAAAAATTCAAATAAACAAGAATAAAATAAGAAAACAAGTTATTCTAATTCACAACGATTTAGAAATTACTGTTTTTTACATTAGTTGAATAACAGATATTTATTAATGTTTATGTAGAAAGCTAGATAGATAAAATTTCATTGAAAAGGACTGTGATATATGTGCAAACTTTAAAAATGTGTTGCCTGTGTTTTTATTTGGATCTAACAGAATAAAATAAAACTGAGGTAAAGCTGAAGGAATTTCTAAATATTAGATAATTGTTTCATTACCACGAGAGATATTAGTTTCTTAAAATTCTCCCTAAAGTTAAAACGGAAGATTGCAGAAACACTGAGGATGGAATCTACTCTGAATACGGTATTCCACTTCGCTTCCTCAGCGGCACCTGCCTCCAGAATTTGTTGTTTAGAAAAATTTTGTTGAGTTCTGTAACTTCACAGTCTAGTCTATAATAATCATTACCTCACTTTTGGTCATATTTTTATATTTAATGGGTTCAGAACTCATATTTTTAAAAACCATGGCTTTTCTATTTTTGAGTTTTCTTTTTTGATTTATTTCTTGATTACCTGGATTTAATTGGCATTATTACTTTTTGAAGAAGGAGTCAAATTACTATTTTTCTAGGTGTTTGAATGCTTGAGAACACGACTGAGTTGTTTTTATAAACACAGGACAAATTGGCCAAGCGTATTATGCTTATGTTTTTCATTTGCCCTCAGAATTTTCTAGGCATTACTGGCTTACAGACTAGAAAGTTGCAGTGGAAATTGTCTGACTTCCCCTTTTTACCATGAAAATGACTTGCTTTTGCTGTGTACATACCTGAGCTTTTTTTTTTTTTTCACACTAAAATTTGAAACTTTGGACATGTCTTGATGTAATTTTTCTTCTGTCAGATTTTCTTAGAATATGATTTACGTGGAAGATCTGCACATCTGCTTCTTCCTTCATTACAGGGGAATTTTTCTTACGTTGTCTTTTGCAATTCTTTTCTCTCATTGGTCACATTTTCTAATCTGACATAATTGTTTTCTGTTGGCTCATTTTTCGGTCCTCCGTGTCTACTGTCTTCTCTCTAAGCTTTGTTTCTTGCGCGGTTTGTCTGTAGCTGTTAGCACCAGCAATTTGATTTTCAGGCATGTAGAACTTTCTCTTGCTGTTTCTAACTTTTCTATTAAATCTGGAATGCTGCTTTTTTGGTTCTCAGGTTTTTTTCCCCAACTATGTACATTCCCTTTACTCTTCATTTTGTATGTTTTGTTATATTTTTCCCTTTCACTCTTATTGGAATTAATTCATATTGTTATTAAGTTTTCTTCTTCCTTTCATTGTGTTTTTTTTTCCCCACAAGGAGTTTTAAATGTCTTTTATTATGTTCAGATACCTCAATTCTTTCTACTTCCTAGAGATGGTGCCCATCTTTCCATTACTGAAATTCCATAGGGAGCGGAGGAGCCTCTGTGTTCATGGGTTTCTGTTGTCACTGTTTCCCCAGTCTCCTTACCCACCTCCTCAATATGTTTCTCTCTAAACTAGGAAATATTTATGAGATTCAAAAAAAATTTTGCCCTCTAGCATTTTCCCCGGAGAAGGCAATGGCACCCCACTCCAGTACTCTTGCCTGGCAAACCCCATGGACAGAGGAGCCTGGTGGGCTGCAGTCCTTGGGGTCGCTAGGAGTCGGACACGACTGAGTGACTTCACTTTCCCTTTTCACTTTCATGCATTGGAGAAGGAAATGGCAACCCACTCCAGTGTTCATGCCTGGAGAATCCCAGGGACGGGGGAGCCTGGTGGGCTGCCGTCTCTGGGGTCGCACAGAGTCGGACACGACTGAAGCGACTTAGCAGCAGCAGCAGCAGCATTTTCCCCTTGTTTCACTTCTGGGCCTTGAAAGAATGGTGATAAGAGATGAGGGCAGCGTCAACATCTTTTATTTACTTTGTTGGCCACAACACTTTGAAGATTATGGTATGAAGTCCTTATTTCTTTTCCTTGGCTATTTGCTGCTGATACATTTTTTAAAAACCTTTTATTGAGAGTTCTTATTGCTCATTTTGTTAGATATGTGTGTGGGGATCATTTAGTCTGGTAGTGCCATTTATATAAAAAATGCTCTCCATTGCAGATATTGGGAATTATCTTCCAAAACAGTAGCACCAACATGCATTACATTGAAAGAGACTGTGCAAATGGAAACTACCAGACTTCTCAGTCTTTGCTAATGAGATATGTATTATTTTACTGTTTTCATGAACAATTCTTGTGAATAAGTTCAGGTGGAAATTCACTTTCTTTTTGATTTGTAAGAGCTCTTTATCTGTTGTGTGCAAAGGCTTTTGCAGATATTCTCCCCAGATTATTATTTTTAGTTTTGACTTTGATGCAGATATCATTGTTCATATTAATTGTTAATTTCTACGGCACCAAATGATACATTTCTCTTATTTTCTGACTTTTGTGACTTGCTGAGAAAGGCATTCCTCAAGACTGGATTTTTCTGGGGGGAATATGCCCCATGTGGAATTTTAGTTCACGGATCAGGGATGGAACCCGAGTCCCTGTAGTGGAAGCATGGGCACCTTAACCAGTGGACCACCAGGGAAGTTCCAAGACTAGATTTTTAAAAATATTTTCTTGAGCAGAAAACAGATTCCTGATCTTCACCCCACCCCCACCCCTACCACTTGCCAGGCACTCAGACACACACACACACACACACACACTGCTAAGCCTGAATCTAAGGGCAAGAAACTTAGCACGTGTATTTTAAAAAGCTTTCCCTGGATGATTAACCTCCAATTAAAATAAATAAATTTATTTAATTTAAAAAAATGCAAAAAAAATAAAAATAAAAAGCTTTCCCTGGCTGAGACTCATTGGGCCTTGATCGTCTCTACTGTATTGATATCCTCAAATAGGAAAGTAACAAATATTTTGTGAGTGCAAATGTGCACTGCAGGCATTAATTTAAGAAAATTTATATTTGCAGTTCAGGACTTCATAACTAATGTAAAGAGATTTTATAAAGTACAACTTATTTCCACAGTTGAAAGAAAAATGGTAAAATTTAATGATCTCCTTTGTTGGAAGACTTTGTTGAGATCAGACTATCAACAAAAGATAATCGGAAGGACAAATACTCCTTCAGAGTATTAAAAAATATTTGGAGAAAAGCATGAAACAAGAATGAGTTCTTGCTAGACTGGAAGCCAAGGAGATCAAAGGGACTAGAAAGGGAAGAAGGGGGAAAATGAATATTTACTAGAGCCTCATTGTCACTGTTATCTCAGAAACACATTTTATCAAAGGGAAAAAAAAAAGCTTGGTAAAATGATTACAGACATGTGCCATCCCATCCTCTGAAGCGGTTCTATTAGAATATCCTGTAGTTTTTGAGGATGTTTCATAGACAGGATATCATTTCTGTTCAGAATGATAAGGTGGAGAACATGTAGCCAAGTGAAATTAGCCAAGTGGCAGAACATTCGCATATAAAATAATTTATGGTTCACCATAAATGTTGTGAAATCTGGGACATGTACAATGCTGAGTTATGAATTCAGCCCTTGTTAATGTTTCCTTTGCAATATGTGATGGGAAACAGCTATTAAAAATACTAGCGTCACTATTTATTCAAAGATTCCACATCACCAGAATAAATTGCCTAAGAGGAAACATCTTGTTCGTAATGATTTGGAATACAGAGCTTAAAGTTTCATGCACGGAATGTTTAGCTTTATAATAAGGAAGCATTCATAATATGTGTGTGATATTTGTTAGCGCTAAAGATATAGCTAAATGTTTTATGAAAGAACTATTGTGCACTTGATTTTACAATAAACAGTTAAAACTCCTGCAGTAGATTTGATGCAAGTGGAATGTTTGCTTAGATTTAGCAGCGAGGAATACTGTAAATAATTCATGGGGTATAATTTGACTCGAGATTTCTCTGGCCTTTGAGGTCTGTGGATCTGCCTTTTTTCCCCCATGTAACTATTTTCTCCTTCAGGTAGCAGTTCCTAAAGGTTTGCAGTTCAGCTCTGGGGCCAACTGGAAAGTAAATTCAGATCAGCTGATGAAAATGTGTGTGATAGATCAGAGGGAATCTTGGGCCTTCTTGTGGACAGTCTCGGAGGCCTTCGGAGGTACCACCTTACTCCCTTCTTTGAGAAAGATGATGAAAAAGAAGAGGAGGAGGGCTGATCTCAGATGGTGCTTGTTGGTTCTTGTTCTTCAGTGGCAGAGGTCTCTGTCTCCGACTTCCTTTCCAGCAAACCAGGTATAATTAGGTGAGAAGTTTAAAGTGAGACCAAAAAAGTTAAAAATCTGGTGACTTAGGGCCATTGCCCAGCATCATTGCAACTGATGTGCTCAGTTGCTCAGTCAAGTCTGACTTGTTGAGACCCCATGGACTGTAGCCCGCCAGGCTCCTCTGTCCATAGTATTTCCCAGGCAAGAATCCTGGAGTGGGTTGCCATTGCCTACTCCAGGGGATCTTCCCGACCCAGGGATCGAAGCTCCCTCATCTCTTGCATCTCCTGCATTGGCGAGCAGGCCATGGCACGGGATTAATTGTTCATTACTGACTTCAACTGTGATGCCCAAGGCCATCTCTAGGGACTGTGAAGGGCTCTACCCTTCTTCCCTTGGCAATAATATTAAGGTAAAATCAGGTCCCAGAGAAGACTGGGGGCAGCCTTGAAGGGGAAATGGAGAAAATGTGAAGGGTGAGGGCAACCATTCTCCTGAGTCTGACTGAGGGCTCCACAGAGCTTTAGCGTTCGCAAGGCCACCTTCTTAGCCACCAGCTTCCTTTGAGAATAATTCTTGGCTACCTTCCTTACTTTCACTTAAGTTATTAGGAATCTAAATATTTTTTCCCATTGTAGGGATTTAGTCAGTTCAGTCACTCAGTCGTGTCCATCTCTTTGTGACCCCATGGACTGCAGCATGCCAGGCTTCCCTGTCCTTCACCATCTCCTGGTGCTTGCTCAAACTCATGTCCATTGAGTCGGTGATGCCATCCAACCATCTCATCCTCTGTCGTCGCCTTCTCCTCCTGCCTTCCATCTTTCCCAGCATCAGGGTCTTTCCCAATGAATCCGTTCTTCGCATCACGTGGCCAAAGTATTGGAGTTTCAGCTTCAGCATCAGTCCTTCCAATGAACACCCAGGACTGATCTCCTTTAGGATGGACTGGCTGGATCTCCTTGCAGTCCAAGGGATTCTCAAGAGTCTTCTCCAACACCACGGTTCAAAAGCATCAATTCTTCCATGCTCAGCTTTCTTTCTGTTAGTGATTGTCAAACTCTAATGAGGTGCTTGATTATTTTGTTTCTTTGATTTGTTTTTGATGTTTCTTTGGACATTGTTTAGAGAGAACCTATCCATTACATGCAGTGTGAGTCCACAGATGTTTTTCCTTTCCAATATGAGTTGTGTTGAAGTAGGCTTCTGAGAGGGGCTTCCCAGGTGGTGCCTGTGATAAAAAACCTGCCTGCCGATGCGGGAGATGTAAGAGACACTGGTTCAATCCCTGGGTTGGGAAGATCCCCTGGAGTGGGGCATGGCAACCCACTCCCAGTATTCTTGCCTAGAGAATCCTGTGGACAGAGGAGCCTGGCAGTGTACAGTTTGTAGGGCTGCCAAGAGTGGGACACCACTGAAGTGACTTAGCATGCATGCAGGCTTCTGAGAGGGCGACTGCCAAGCCATTCCTCCCCACTTCACCCTCCAGCACAAACACACAGAGGGAAGACTACTCTCCAAGGCCTGCAGGAAGGGAATAACCTCCACTAAGGGATAAATCAGAGGAGAAACAATCGTTTAGGAAGACGTTTATATCAAGGGCACTAAAACTTTAGTAAGAATAGTGCATAGACCCTTCCTTACCTGCCTTCACGTGTCTGCGATGGAGAATGGTGGACTGAAAAGTGTGTTTCCTCCGTGAGCATCCTCCAGATAGGATGCAGTTAACAACTGCTCTGGGAGCCAGGTGAGGGGAAATTCTCGCCTTGGCTCCAACACCAATTAGCTTGTGAAGTTGGCCCTTGCCCCGTCCAGCTTCCTGAGGCATCAGCTGATTCTAAAATCCTTTCCAAAGTCTCCTCTTGTTCGAGGCAAGTGTTTCCTGAATTGCAGTCAGATGTATCCCAAAAGGGCCAGCATGGAGCTCCCAGCCTTCAGTGGAAGAAAATGTGTTCCTTTTAATGGTTTCTGTACCTGGATGTGGGCCTGTAGAGAACAAAGAATTCTGTTGGGAGATCTAGGAAGCGGGAATTTACTGAAGTATAGAGCCTAGAAGGGACTTCCCTGGCAGTCTAGGAGTTAAGACTTCCCTTCTGGGGCTTTCCTGGTGGCTCAGTGGTATAAAATCTCCCTGCCATTGCAGGAGACGTGGGTTCGATCGCTGGTCCCGGAGGAGCCACGTGCTGTGGAGCAACTAAGCTCTTGTGCCACAACAACTGAGCCTAAGCACCCTAGAGCCATGCTGCACAACAAGAGACACCACCATGGCGAGAGACCCGTGCACCATGACTAGAGAAGACCCACCACTGCCAAACAAATAAATAAATAAAATTACATACAGAAAACCCCCACCTTCCAACACAGGGGGTGTGGGCGCAATCCGTGGTCGGGCAGCTAAGATCCCATGTGCCTTGTGGCCCACCGCCCCCCCCCCCCCCAAAAAAATATACGAAGAGGCACTATTGTAAAAAAATCAATAAAGACTTCAAAAAATGGTTCATGTTAAAAAAAGAAATTTAAAAAAAGAATAGAGCCCAGAAGAGGAATGTGTCAGTACCATGAGACTATCTTGGTGCTCCTACATCGTGGAAGGCACGTTACATGGTATCGTACCAGAAGGGTTCCATAGGCCACAGGATGACCCTTCGGTGCTTTCACGCTGTGAATGTCGTTGTTCTGCTGCCTTTAAGAAATGACCTTCACATGTGTTGACCTGCAGACCACCTCAGGTCAGCCAAGCCACCCTCAAAAGCACGCCCTTGTTCCTTCAAGACCCATAGAACTCCCTCTCCCGGTCTTGACTCCGAATCACCAGAGTGCAATCATCTGACACAATCAGTCAGACCAAGACCAAATTCCTTTAAGTAAGTGAAAAGAAAATGATGTTTAAAAAGAGAGAGAGGAAAGAAGGATTCAGCAGGTAAATCATCATTTCAGGCCAGGAACCAAAATGGAGGCACTGACGTATTCCAAAACCCAAGATGTCAAGAATCTGCATGTTATCTTGAGAATCCTTAGGAATGTATTAATGCTTGGAGAACTCTCCGCTAAAAGCAAGGTATTTGCCCAGACAGGGCCACCTGCAGCTCTGCTTTGTAACGTTTTCTCCCAGAAGCCAGAAACTTGGGTTCTGAACCAGGGCAGAGGCTCACATGCCTCTTTCTGAGCCCCTGCTTTGTAAGACAACACTGTGATTTTCTTTGGAGCATGTCCACTGGGGTGCTGACCAGGATGGAACCTATTTAGCTCATAAGTCCTGACAGTTTCATAGCCAAAAGGTGGGTTAAAAGGCAGTTCATCAAAGTTCAAATCATGATAAGAGCCCTAGCATGAAATGGGAGGCTGGACTTGCCATAAAGAGAGGTATTATTTTGGGAAAGGTTGGCATGTTTATGATTCTTGAGGCTATGTGAGCTCAATTTTTCCCCTTAAACATCTGCCACAGGTGCTGGGGAAACACTGCTTGTATTTTTGTATGAAAGTGGTGTAAATAATGTCCACTTTCAATAAACCTTTAAAACCAAAACAGCTGCCATTTGGGGCTTAAAAACAACTTGTGACTTCCCGTAAGTCTGAGTGACCTTATCACCATTCTCTAACATTGAAAAATGTTACCCTCATCCCCTCCGCACCACCCTACCTTTGGTCTGTAGCCTGTAAAGTTCATAGCCCTTGACTCTGTTTTTCAGAATTCATGGCACTGGTTTTAAGAGATAAATAAACTACTTGTTCTAGATCTTCAGAGGGGGTTCTGAAGCTGGAGCACGTACTGCTGTCTGGGGAAGGCGACATACTCTGCTTTGTGATTTAAAAAAAACAACAACAAAAAACCAACTCTTTAAAAAACTCCAATAATAAAAATAAAAAAAAATAAAAAAATAAGCAACTTAATATTTGTATATGTGCATACACACATAAATATAAAAAGTGCATGAAAAGAAAAAAAAAATAACAAAAATAAAAAACTCCAGTACTCAGAAGGGCTTTAAAAAAATGTGTGTGACTCTTTGTTGCTGTGTTGTTTGTTATATGTTGTAAGTCACAACAGCTTGGACTTTATCTTCTAAATTCTTCTGTGATTTCCTAAAGATTTGACCCAGTACAGGAAGCAATCTACAAAGCCGATGCATGTAATAGATATTACCTTATGAGTTTTCAGGCCTTTATATGTGTTTTCTTTCTTAGCCACAGCAGATTTCCTTTTTTCAGCTGCAGTAGATTCAAAAGTTTTCCCTTCAGCAAGTTCTTCTTGTGCCGTGGGAGCAGGTTGGGTACATCCAAAGGGATGATGGATTTCTCCTCTCACTTTTAACACAAATAATGTGGTTTACCTCTTTTAAGATTTTATTTCTGAAGATAAGATGGGAGGGACTTCCCTGGAAGTCCAGTGGTTAAGACTCCATGCTTGTGGTGCAAGGGGCGTGTGTTTGATCCCTGTTTGGGGAAAGAAGACCCTACATGCCACATGGCACAGCCAAAAAAAATCTGTAACAATAAAAATTTAAAAAAAGATAATATGTGAAATGATGGAAAAAGAGAATCCAGAACATTTTTACACATTGCTGCTGCTGCTGCTAAGTTGCTTCAGTCGTGTCTTACTCTGGGCAACCCCATAGACGGCAGCCCGCCAGGCTCCCCCCATCCCTGGGATTCTCAAGGAAAGAACACTGGAGTGGGTTGCCATTTCCTTCTCCAATGCATGAAAGTGAAAAGTGAAAGCGAAGTCGCTCAGTCGTGTCCGACTCTTAGTGACCCCATGGACTGCAGCCCACCAGGCTCCTCTGTCCATGGGATTTTCCAGGCAGGAGTACTGGAGTGCGCTGTCATTGCCTTCTCCGTTTTACACATTATGGGATTTGATATGTGTACATGGATTCTTTCATAGCTTAATACTCAATAGATTAGATAGCTGGAACTTCACAGGTGACTCAGTGGTAAAGAATCGACCTGCCAGTGCAGGAGATGCAGGAGATGGGGTTTCTATCCTTGGGTCGGGAAGATCCCCTGGAGGAGGAAATGGCACTCCAATATTCTTGCCTGGGAAATCCCATGGACAGAGAAGCCTGGTGGGCTGTAGTCCGTGGGGTCACCCAGAGTCCAGACACACGTTAGGTGGTTGAATGGAAGCCTGTTAACTAGAATCACTAGTTGACCTGGTTGAGACCCCTGGTCCTGCTGACTGAGCCTGGGTGGCCTCCACGGGGGTAGTTTTGCTCCCCTGATCCCAGGGGTCACTTGGCAGTGTGGTTCGATTGTGATAATATTGGGAGAGGATGCTCCTGCCTCTAGTGGGAAGAGGCAAGGGAGTCCACCCAGAGCCCCGCAGCATAGCTCTCACAGTGAGGAATTCGCTCATTAAATGTCAGCAGTGCTGAGGCTGAGAAGTTCTGGGGGAGAAAAGTGATGCTGGGGTAAACACAGGGTTAAGGGCTGAGAGTTAAAGACGGTATGAGAGATTCATTTGAAGACTACTATCTTCACATGCCAGGTCCTAGCCCATCATCACACAAGAAAGAGAATCCTTCTTCAAGGCACCAGGGGAGACGCTTATGCAACAGGAGACTCGGGGAGCACTCCAGTCTCCAGGGAGTACTCCAGAGAGGACTCCAGAGCTCTGTGTTGTTTTTCCCCTTCTTCCAGAAATCGCTAAGCGGCAGAATCGAGGAACGATATTTGTGTCATTTGCAGAGTAGTGTATAAAATATAAACGAAATGGTAGCCACTTAAATATTAATAATATGAAAGTGTCTACGGTAAAACAACTTCTTCTCCCCTCTTCAATCAAGCCCCCACTTTGCTGATGGCACATTACATCAGCTGTAGATTCTGTAGACACTGTAGATTTGTGAGTGGAATTTTGCTTTACACTCTGCCCCCAAGTAATGCATTACTTTGAATTTTTTTCTTTTTCCTTTGACAAAGATGTGGTAGATGCTTTTGGAACTTAACTCATTTGAATTGACCTTATAATTTTTAAAATTGGCTGTATAATATTCTGTAGAATCACTGTACCCTTATTCATCCAAACTTTCCTCCCCTCTATTGATCAACATTCCTATTGTATCTAACTTTTTGCCGTGGCAAACAGTGCAACAGTGATCGCCTGTGTACATACAGCTTTAGTACTTGCACACTCACCACTTGGCATCCACCATCTTCTCAGACAAACCTGTGAACGTTGAAGTCCTTATATAAAATGTTACCTAGTATTTGCATGTAACCTCCTCACATCCTCCTGTCTCCTTTAAATCATCTCTAGAGTACTTATAACATCTAATACAATGTAAATGCTGTGCAGATATTTGCCACCAATGGCAAATTCAAGTTTTGCAGTTTGGAATTTTCTGAAAAATTTTTTTTTTCATATTTTCAATCCATGTTTGGTTGAATCCTAAATGTAAAATCCAAGGATACAGAGAGCCAACTGTACTCTTATTTACTTAATAGTATTCTTATTTCTGTTGGATTCAAAATGGGATGGCTAAGAGAAAGGTAATACATTTTTTAATCTAAAAATTACTGCTGTATTTCTTTAGATGTTTTAATAATGTGACATCAATGAGGTATGAGTGCTTATTTCCCCAGAATTTTACCAGTAAAAGTTGTTAGTAATCATCTTAATTATTTAATAGGATCTAGTATGCTAACATCATATATGTGCAAAGATATCCTAATATCATAAAATAGTCACTATAGTTTCTTGTGTTATATTTGTATATATATATATATACACACTCACATATATATATATATTTTTTTTTAGTCTAGACTTTATGTATGATGTGAAATAAAGGCCTAATTCTATTTTCTTCAAATAGAAAACCAGTTGGCACAAACTATTGTATAACCTATCATGTTCTCATAGATTTAAATATGATCTTTATCACATACATTATTTCCATAATACCAGTGTTTGTTTCTGATCATTTAATTATATTATACTGGTTATTTTCACCTCTGCCGTTAGCACACAGAGTCTTACCACACTGTCTAACTCTTACAGCTTTATAATAAATTTTGATATCTAGTAAAACAAGTTGCTCTTTTTTTCTATTGTTTCAAAATACACATAACACAAAACTGACCATTTTACATGTTTAATTGTAAAGTTCAGTAGCCTTAAGACATTCCCATTGTTGTGCAACCATCACCACTGTTCATTGCCAGAACTTTCTCATCTTTCCCAACTGGAACTCTGTCCTCATTCATCACTAACTCCCCGATTTCTCCATCCCCCGAGCCACTGGCAGCTACCACTCTGCTTTCTGTCTTTATAAAACAATTGGACCACTCTTGTTACTGTTGTTTAGTCATTCGGTCTCCGGCTCTCTGCGACCCCACGGGCTGCAGCCCTCCAAAGTCCTCCTTCCATGGGATTCTCCAGGCAAGAATACTGCAGTGGGTTGCTATTTCCTTCTCCAGGGGATCTTCCCAACTCAGGGATCAAACCCGGGTCTCCTGCACTGCAAGTGGATTCTCTGCCAGTGAGCCACCAGGGAAACCTTACTATTCTAAGGAACTAGTATAAATGAAATCATACAATATTTGTCCTTTAGTGACTGGCTTATTCACTTAGCATGATGCCCATGGGCTTCTGTGGTGCTTCAGATAATAAGGAATCTGCCTGCAATGAGAGATACCTGGATTCAGTCTTGGCACCTTATAAAAAATCATTTGACCATATCTGTGAGTGTTTATTTCTGGGCTCTGTATTCCATTCCATCGGTCTGCATGTCTATCTTTATGCCAGTGCCACTCAATTTTGATTACCATAGCTTTAAAGTAAGTTTTTATCTTGTTATTAAAATGTATTTATTTTCCAAAAGTATCATGCCTTTTCTTGCTCACTTTCCCTTCAGATTGAAGTTCGGAGTACTGTCTCAATTGATATATTGAGCATTAATGTGTAGACTAATTTGAAAATAACTGACTTTTAGTTTTGCAATATTGGTTTTTACCATTCACAATTATGCTAGTTTCTCTTTTTAGTGAGATTATTTTGTGGCTCTGAGTAAAATTTTTAATTTGCATCCATGTCTTGCAGCATATTTTGTATAAGTTTTATTTCATGTATGAGTTCTTAATTTTATCTTTCTTAGTTCTGTTGGTTTTTAATGGAATTTTTTCCATTACATTTTTAAAAATTGATCATTGTTAGTGTTGAGAACAGATTATTTTTGAATTTTGTTGTTCTGTCTGCTAATTGAACTCTCTTACTTGTTTGAGTATTATTCCATGGCTTTTCTCTTTTTTTTTGGTATGTTAGATAATCATATTGTCCACCAGTAATGAAATTTTACCTTTTCAGTTCCATCATTTATATCATTTGCTGCTCATATCTTATTGTCCTCTGGTGCCCAGTGCATTGTATTCTGTGATAGTAGTCATGGCAAACATTTCTGTTTCATTTTTGAATGCCAGTGTGTCTAATATCTATTATCAAGAATAATAATTGCTATAGGTTTCTGATTGATCACCTTTATAAGTAAAGGAAGTGTTTTTCTACATTTGGAAAAAGATATTGAACTTTAGTATATAATGTATTAGCATAGATAATAATCAGTATTTATCTTTCATTTATTAAGATGCTTAATTATGTTCTTATTTTCTTAATTTTGAGTTATCCTCATGCTCCTGGGATAAATGTTTCTAGGCACACTTTGTTTTCTATTTTAATACTTCGCTAGGTTCAATTTAGCAATGTGCTATATAGAACTTTTTCATTTATATTTATGAGTTAACTGATGCCTAGTTTTCTTTCTTAATTTTGATATTGGGAGTTTCTTACCTTGTGATATGTTTTAATACTTTCATTTTTAGCTTCCCAGGTGGTGCTAAAGAACCCACCTGCCAATGCAGGAGACAAAAGGTGTGGATTTTTTCCCCAGGTCAGGAACATCCCCTAGAGATGGGCATGGCAATCCTCTCTAGTATTCTTGCCTGGAGAATCTGCTGGACATAGGAACCTGGTGGGCTATAGTCGATAGAGTCACAAAGAGTTGAACACAACTAAAGTGACTTAGCACATGTGAGTATTAAATAATAAAAAATTATCTAGTTTTTAAAGTTTCAATAACAAAACTGGAAGAGGATTAATCTTTGACTAAATTTTCAATTTATTTTATGGTTATTGATTTAGTCAAGTTTTTTTTTTAACCTTTTTTGACTCAATTTTGAGCATTCACACTGTCTTAGAAAATTATCCATTTCACCTATATTTTCAAGTATATGTGCATAAATTTTATAAGTGTTTTCCTAAGGTTTTAACATTTACTATATCTATAGCTAAGTACCTCTTATTTCTACTGCTATCTGTATTTTCACTTTTTCCTGATTATATTTGCCCTGCTTACTCTTCAAGTAACACTTCTTTGCTTTTATTGACCAATTAAACTAATTATTTTCTTTTCTATTTTATATCTCTATGTCTATTTATATAGTCACATCTGGTTTTTATCCTTTTTTGTGCATGTGGGGAGTCTCATTTGTTCTTTATTTAGCTTTTATACTAGTATGAGTGCTTTGGTTCACTTACTTTCCGTCCTTTCTTGTTTTCCATAAGATTCTATGGATCCCTACATTTTGACGTGTGGTGCTGTCAGTATTACTACTTTATAAACTGTCTGCAATAGAGATCATGAATTTCTTTTTAATCCAAGACTAATTAGAAAACATTAAAAAATTTCCAGTGGATAGACTTTAATTTGACCATTTTTTTGTTTTTAATGTTTAGCTTTGTTGCATCATAGCTGTGGGATATGGTTTGCGTGATTTCTACTATTAAAAACTCTTCTGAGAATATTTTTGTGGTCAAATATATCATCAGTGTTATAAATGGTGTTTGAAAAGGATGTTTATTCTGCTTCCTTTATTACAAAATTTTCCATATATTTACTAAATCAATCATGTTAATTATACTATTCAAATTCTCTCTCTTTTTTGGTGTGTTTTTTCCTGTCAATTTCTGAGAAGTATTAAATTTTCCATTATGATATTACATTTGTCAATTGCTTTTTGTATTCAGACAGATTTTTTTTTAATGTAGTTTGATAGCTGACTGTTAGATGTACTGACTTTCCCTTGTGGAGTAGACTGCATTTGTCTTCTTTACTGCTTCTTGCCTTGACTAACGAAATTGTTACTTCTGCTTTATATTGTTAGTATTTGCCTACTATATCGTTGTCGATCACTTTATATTTGATCTTTCTGAATCGTTTTGTTCTCGGCATATCTCTTGGAAACAGATATACCTGGATTTTGCTTAAAAACCTAATCTGAAATTCTGTCTTTGAATTGGGAAATTTATCTGTTGCCATTTACCAGGAAAATGGAAACATTTGGTCTCACTCTGATATCCCTGGTTGGTTTCCTATTTTTATGTAAATTAGTTTTTTTTTACCTTTTCCTGGAGTGATTTCATTTTCTTTACTGTTATTTTTTTGTTTACTGGTTTGAAAGTTATACATACTACCACTGTTATCTAGGGCTTATGCTTATTTCTTAAGAACAAATTTGAACGTATTCCCTTTGTCAATTTCTAACATGAGTTAGCGTCTCTCACCTCCTCCTTAAACAAGATAAAACTGTTTGCCTTTATTTTGTAAGGATTATCTCTTAATAATTGAATTAAGCTTCAAAACACCATTATGAAAAATTATTTTGCTCTAGTTGGAAATTTTTGTGTGGTCCTTAACTTAATCATCACTTCTTAAAGCTAATGTCTTTCTCCTCCTTGGGTTTGTTTTTAATTTTTCTGACACAAAACTCTTGAGTAACTTTTTAAAAAAGGCTTTGTGGGTGGTACTGATTTCTGGAATATCTATAAATGGCTTTATTGAGTTATTGGGCTTAAGAATCAATACCCCCAATTTTTTTCCTTCTAACTTTGAAGATACTTTTCTGCTATATTTTAGGATTCCAATTTTGATTATTTTTCGAGTGAAAGAATGAAAAGCAGTCCAGTTAGTTGTTTAGCCATCCATCTACTCTTATGTTTTAGGCAAAATATTAGGCTGCAGAAATTTAGAGAAGGCAATACTGATCTATAAATGATTGCCTGTGGAAAGAAGAGGAATCAAGTAACTGAATTCGCTTAAAATAACTTCCTTTGCAGGGGACACATTTAAACTGGATAGTGATATGGAAGCAGAGATTTATTAGAAAATTTATAATCTTATCTAGTCCATATTCTGGTTCTTATATAAAAATGTTAGCTGGAATTTGATTAAATAAATCTGGACTAGATTAGAACTGCGTAGAATTCGAAGAAATAAATATATGTTCTCCCAATTACCAATACCTTTTATTTTGTTCTGGTGTCTAAATAATTACCCTTCCCCTTATCAGATTTCCTAGGACAGAGGTTGGTAAACTAAGGTTGGCCATCTGTTTCTGTAAAGATTTATTGCAACAGCTATGGTCGTTGATTTCTGTGTTGTCTGTGGCTGTTTTCATAATATGGTGGCAGAGTTGAGTATTTGCAACAAAGATTGCATGGCTCCCGAAGTCTAAAATATTTACTCTCTGGCTCTTTACGGAGAACATTTGCTGACTCTGGTCTAGAACACGCATCAGCATGAATCAGCGCTTCTGTTAGTGCACCTCCAAGACCACCAAGGTAGGTTAAAACACCAAATCTTGACTTCCTTAGGGTGGTTGATGAGATTAATAACAAGTTTGGAAACTCAGTTGGCCTGTGTGTTATACAGAAGGAGTGGAAGCTTACCTCTCCGTCTTGTACTACTGTTAATAATCACTTGCCCTTTAAATTATTTCGTTTTTTCAGTCTTGTTTTTTTCTCATGTTCTGGGAGTTGTGCAATTCAGCATTGCGATTTTCATTTCTTTGACTGCATGATGTGAGGGAAGCTGGCATATTTGCTAATGTGCTGTTGTGTGGGCTCGGGCTGCTGATTGCTTTTGGCCTAGGTGCTGTGCAGAGCTCCAAGGTTTGGCTTTGTGAACATTGCCTGGCAAAGCGGAAACATTTTGTGAAATTTCACAAATGTCACACACACCCGCACACACACACATTTTCAATTGCAAAATTCTCCCCCTTGGCACACAATTTCCCCCAGGTTTTTGTTCTTCATAATAAATCTTTAACCATCTTTTCTTCCTATGGGGGCATTTTAGTGGGTAGACTTGCTTTTGCTTTGATAAAACTTGCACTTAAAAGTCCTTGGTTTCTAGGGTGTTCTGATGATTTTCCCTTTCTCAAAAATTTAATGTGATCTTTTATTCCAAAGAGAAAGCAGCTTTATTTCAAGCCCAACTGTTCCCTCAGACAAAGATTCCCTGATTTAATTTCCAGCAAAAACCATTTTTCAAGATGGAACCCATAGAAACCGATCTCTCAGATTCAGTCTGAAATCAGAGTGATACATAGGGAGTTGAATTCAGAGAAAAACTGGGCACATTTCATTCTTTTTGTGCATGAATTATAGCATCTAAAAAAGTATAAGAGTGCTTAATTCCAATAAAAGTGCTTCTTGGTATATTTTTCAGTGCTTCCTTCACGGGTAGCTAAGAGCTCTTTAAAAACAAAAATGGGGTCTTTAAAAACTTTAGAATGAGGGGAGGGATATTATTGCCAGTGGACCACAGAAGATGTTAAACCAGGGAGAGACAAACTTTTCTTTTTTGATTAAATTTTATTCCTTTATTGGCCATGCTGCCTAGCATGCGGGATCCTAGTTGCCTGACCAGGGATCAGACTCACGCACCCTGCCCTGGAAGTGCAGTCCTAACCATTCGACCACCGCGGAAGTCCTCAGCTTCTCTTGAACTCACTCAAGATGTCACTGGGGGCTGAGCAGACTCTTAAGTTTATGGTTTTGGTGTATCTGTTCTGAGCATTTGCCGATTTTAGGATATGCCTCTGGTTTCAGAAAATTTTTCCAATTCAACTGTCTAAATTAGTGTTTCTCCCTGGACTTATGGCTCTGATTTACAATTTCCTAGCACTCTTACTGTTATTACTGACAATGACCTCTCATCCTCATCTGTTCCTCTTGACCCCAGGGTCCTTGCGCCTGTGAGCTGCCATCCTGGCAGCCTTGATGCAATGGCCTTGGCTCTCCCCTATGCTTGCCATGCCCTTCTTGGTTTAGACCCTTTCTGGTAACAATAATTGGGCAGTTGTCTGAATGCAAAGGGTTCAGGTGCAACCAAGCCAAACTGGACAGCCTCAGCCATACTGTTTGCAACATACTATATTTACTGGAAAACAGACGGCATACTTGAGAAATTCTAAAGAGAAAATTAATGTCTTTATTTTGTCAAGTTATAGATCCGGCCCCAACTGTTTAGGGGGAAAAAAGAATATAGTGCTCATCCAGTGCTCAGTGTTCTGAGATAATTGTTCAGAATTTGTCATGGAAATGTTAAGAGTTAAAAGCCTGTGCTCCAGAGTTACACTGTCTGGGTTCAAACAATGACTTTGCCACTGAGTAACTCAATGACTTTGGACAAATTACATAGCTGTTCTGCCTCAGTGTCCTCATGTGTAAACTAGGAAAAATATCTGCTTCTGTGCCATCCAGTTCAGTGTACACTAGCTCTGTATGATTATTTAAATTTAATTAAAATTAAATGAGGGTAATAATTTATTTCTTCAGTTGTACCAGCCACATTTCAAAGGCTCAATGGACCACATATAGTTAGTGGTTACTGTATTGGAGAAGAGAAAATAGAATGTTTCTAGCATAAAGTTCCATTCTAGACTGGTCTATATCAAAGGCTTATTGTTGTGTTGTTGAGTCACTAAGTTGTGCCTGACTCTTTTGCAACCCCATGGACTGTAGCCTGCCAAGCTCCTCTGTCCATGGGATTTCCCAGGCAAAAATACTGGAGTGGGTTGCCATTTCCTTCTCCAGGGGATCTTCCCTACTCAGGGATTGAACCCGTGTCTCCTGTGTTGACAGGCAGATTCTTTATGACAGTGCCACCAGGGAAGCCATATCGAAGGGTTATAATGAGGAGTAAATGAGTTAATACATCTAAAGTGCTTAAAACAATGCCCGGCCTGTAGATAAGGGTCAGTATATCTATCAGCACCATTATTTCTATGCTTCTCTCCTTCAAAATGGCACCTGGGTCTACTGTGGAAGAGTAGGTTCACTCCACTTCCTGGTTATTAGTTTTCTGAATGTTTTATTTCCTGTACCATCTTGTAAGTTTCCACGGAGCAGAGATTTCGTCTTTCTTAAAGAGAAACATTGTCATAGAGGTGATGTGTGGGCTCTGTGTGAGGGCTGTAGAGCCAAGCTGGCTTTTTTCCGCCATTTAGTAACTGTGTCCTTAGGCAAATTATTTACTCTTTCTCAATTTCTACTAATGTGAGATAATAATATACAATATAATAAAATCTTCAAAGGTTGTTGGGAGAATTCAGTGAATTAATGTAAGTACTTAGAGTGAGACCTGGCTTTGTTAAGTTCTCAGAAAGTATCACCTCACATTCATATTATTATTTCTGCTCTATCTTTGACTCTTTTTCAAAATGGCATTGGATACTAGTGGAGAAAGTGTTTGGTTCACTCTTTACTGGTGGGGGGAGGTGTGGGAGTCTTACAGCTCTTCTTGGTCTTCGGGATGATGTCTGTTTGTCCCTCTTCTGGGAATGGAATTGAAAGTGAAAGTCGCTCAGTTGTGTGGGTAGCCTTTCCCTTCTCCAGGGAATCTTCCCACCCAGGGATTGAACCCAGGTCTCCCACATTGCAGGCGGATTCTTTACCAGCTGAGCCACAAGGGAACCCCAAGAATGCTGGAGTGGGTAGCCTACCTTTTCTCCAGCAGATCTCAAGCCAGGAATCAAACTAGGACCTACTGAATTGCAGGAGGATTCTTTACCAACTGAGTTATCAGGGAAGCCCCAGGAATGTAATTGGTGGTTGACTTAATCCACGATTCTGTGTGCCTCAGCCTAGCTAGGCATCTACAATCCCAGCTTGCTGGTCATCCTTTGAGTCTCAGTGATACCAAGACCCACTGTGTCTCTGCCATATCTAGGTTTTGGTTTCTGATTGGTGGTCACTCCTAGCCTCCACTGCAAAGTCTGTCGCTATCTCATCATGGCTGGTCCCTGGGCATTCCACTCTTCCACACCAAGCTTTCAACCCCCTTTGGAAGAGCTTCAGAAACTTCTGGGCCTCATACATATTGGATCCACAGGTTGATTTCACTACAGGTAGTCTGAAATAGGGTTCAGGGCAAAATCCCCTGCCCTTGGTACTTTCTTCAATTTACCAGAACCTTCCCCCAGTGAATTCAGATGAAAATTATCCCTATCATACCCTAGAAGTTGTTCTCAGCCTGTTTAGATTTTCTTAGAGGATGAGGTCATCCAGGGCAGGTCTCAGTGAAAATGAAATTTCTCATTCAGACATTCCTTAAGACTGACAGCCACTCCAGAGTGCCTTGAGGAGTTTTCGGATCATTATCTGACTCTCAGCCTGGAGATGCCTTGATAATGACTCCACTCCCCATCACTTAGTCATGACTTGAGGTTGGAACCTGGCTTTGGGCTCCTATTTGTATCCAGACATAGCCAGTGACCTTATACTCATGGATTCCATTCTTAACGGGTAACTGGAATTCTGGATTCGTGGAGTGAAAAGTTAATGAAGGAGGGCAGGAGATATACATGCATCAAATACTGTGAAAGTAGAGTTGGTACTTTTGGCCACTGGTTGGATGTGGGAAGTAAGGAAGAGAAGATTCGAACCTTTAACTTCAAGGTGTTCAACTTTGTGATTGGGAAGACCAATCACATGGAATTGATTGGAACTCATGTGAGTTCCAAAAACATGGAACTCAAATATTAGTTATATAATGAATCTTTGCTGACTGGTTCATTGGAGTTACTTATTTTTGTTTTGTTTGTTTTTAGGTTCTGAGAAGGTAAGTCCAAGGGCCAGAAGTAATGTTGACATTTATGAGATTATAAGTTGGACATCTTATCATAATATCAATAATTGAGCTTTTCATATAAAGCCATAAGTGATTGAAATAAAAGATAAAAGAGATTCTCCCCAGGAATAGTCATCTTTCCTTCATGACTTGGTGATCTGAGTAAGATACAACATCATTACTAGAGTTTAGTGTGTATCTCAGAAAGAAGAAGTTGCCTTTCTCTTTCTTAAATGAAAATTTGCATGGTATGTAAGATTTTGGGTACTGTCATGGGAGAGTAATGTACCCCCAGGTGCATACGAGTATTATTTGATGATGATGAGTACTTGATCATTGATTTTCAGAATGGTGTTTATAACTACCTTGGTAATAGTAATTATTGATCCAAAGCCAAAAAAAGCAAAAAAAAAGCCTAACTATTAGATGTAAGAATAAGAAGTTATGCCTTCTAGAAAAGTGATCGTTTTTAGTGGTTGTGGAAAAAATGTTGAAATGACTAAAAGAACATACGGGGAACTACCAGCAGACCAATTCATGTGTTGCAGCTATTTAACTGAATTACAAATGCAAAATGCATTCTTTTCCCAGTTTCATTCCATTTAAACCCAAATGGCTATGTGAGATGGTGTCATACACCTGGTGAAAAGCTTTGCTTTTTAAAAATCTTATCGCTTCACCAAAGTGCCTGGTGTTGAACTAACAACAACATTCTTTCTGTATTTTTTTGAACGAGTTTACATTTTTCAGAATAGTCTCTCTGTAAAAAGACTAAGCATCAAAATAAACTTAGTTTAATCCCTTTTTTCCCCCCTCTTGGTTCTTTTGACATCAATCATGTTGCTGGTCATTGTCAGGAAAAGAAATGAAGAGGGATTTTTTTTTTTTTTACCTTAAACCCAGGAAAAACAAGGAGTAAAAAATATTTTTGTTATTGTTAAAAGTGGAAGACTATGTTGTAAAACAGTAAGAAGCACTCTTCCAACTGCTAAGAGGATGTAATCAAGAATGGAGGATCAAAACCCACAAATTAAGAAGCTGGAACTAGACTTGGGAGGGGAACATGAAGAAAAACAGAAATAATGTTTAGTTGAGGCAGAAAAAAAAAATTGAGCTCTTTTGTAAAAACAGATTTAAAATAATATTTGATGTATTGGGGAACATAGGCTATTTTTAGTTACGACGAATTATATAAATTGGACATTGCAGACTGTTGGCCCTTGAGCCACATCTGGTATCCAGTTGTGTTTTATTTGATTTACCCACTCTTCCAAAAAAATTCCTATTGGCTACCAACATGTAAAACTTGGAGCATTCACATTAAAATTAAGATCTTTTTTTTGAGTTCTTTGGAAAAAGAAGACTCTGGCAGCATTGGGCCTGAGTTTCTGCAAGGTGTCAGCTGGCAGGAACAAAAACCAAATGCTTCCTTTAGGTGGGGCACGGGTCTTCCGGCTGATCTAGTCCCCACCACCCCCTGTTGCCTGTCTTATGATGGGCCTGTTTCTCTTGTTTTTTGTTACCTGGCCAGTCTCATTGGTCTTCTGAGCTTACCACTCTTCTAGGTCGTTTATTCATCTTGTCATGATGGAATTATGCATTCCTATGAAATGTCAGGCTGTGACTGTGAGATTTATACGAGTTCCAGGACTGGTGTGCAGGCAGATGCAGGGCGTTTGGGGTGGCTCTGGGAGTGGTCCTCTCTGCCCTGCTTTGCTGCACGTCAGGGCTCTAGTCTGCTCTGACTTAAACATCGGTGGGATTGACTTTGGCTTTCTGTGACTGGTCAGTCCATTCAAAACGGAGCCGGCGATTCCAGAAATATTCTGGTTCTCGGTTGGCTTGACCTGTGGGATTGGGTCTGGAAAATACTCGTCCACTCACCGTTTCCCTCGGAGAGTTCAGTTCAGTTGCTCAGTCGTGTCCAACTCTTTGCAACCCCATGGACTGCAGCATGCCAGGCCTCCCTGTCCATCACCAACTCCCACAGTCTAGCCAAACTCATGTCCATCGAGTCAGTGATGCCATCCAACCATCTCATCCTCTGTCATCCCCTTCTCCTCCTGCCTTCAATCTTTCCCAGCATCAGAGTCTTTTCTAGTGAGTCAGTTCTTCACATCAGGTGGCCAAAGTATTGGAGTTTCAGCTTCAGCATCAGCCCTTCCAATGAATATTCAGAACTGATTTCCTTTGGGATGGACTGGTTGGATCTCCTTGCAATCCAAGGGACTCTCCAGAGTCTTCTCCAACACCACAGTTCAAAAGCATCAATTCTTTGGTGCTCAGCTTTCTCGGAGAAGGTGAGGACTTTAGCTTACTCCTTGTTGAAAATGAGGACTCAGTGAAGGATAGAATCAGTCAGTGCTCTGTATTCAAAATATCCCTTGTTATAGGCGGCCGTATAGCAGGGTGTTAAATATAGAATGCCACAGTCCATATAAACAATGCCAGAATGGATTAGTAAACTGGTGCATAGGTTAGAAACATCAGTGAAGATGTTGTGTGATATAAAGTTTAATTTCCCCATCATACTTTTAAAGTGTCTTCCAAATAAGAATCTATTTCATAATGGTTCTGGCCTTCTGGGTAATTATGATTTAGCTGAGGAGCTGGGACACATGTGTTAATGAGCAGTGATAATATGTGGCAGCATGTATGTGCCAAACAAGTGTTATAGACAATAAGTGGTGTGTGTTGCGGGCTACATCATTTGGGAAGAACTTACTGGTTTTGTTTTGTTTTTAAATTTTTTGCTGCACTGTGTGATGTGCAGGAACTTAGTTCCCCAACCAGTGATCCAACCCAGGCCCCTTGCATTGGAAGTACGGTCTTAAACATTGGATTGCAGGGGAGTCCCAGGGAGAACTTATTAAAGAAGTAGCTTGGCCTAACATGTTTTCAAGAGCAGTTCTGATTTCAGCTTGTATCAGAATAATCATTTAGAATAATTATTCAAGGGGGTGGTTCTGAAGCAAAAAGACTCTCTCAGAGTGTAGAAACCATCAAACTTTTTCAATAAAAGTCAAAACTCTTTAAACTCGCTGGCTCCTCAATCAAATGAAATACATGTTTAAAAAGAAAAGAAGGACCAAACCAGTCCATCATCAGCTAGTCTTTCAGCCTAATTCTCTGCTTGGAGAATCGGAGGTTTTAAACTAGAGACTGTGTTTCTACTTCAGTCATCTTTCAACCGCCTCGTTTTAGAAGGAGGAAACTGGTGTGCTGCCGGAGGTCACAGAGCTGGGACGTCTGGGAGGAAGTGCTCCGGGTGGGAGGTACCTCTCCCCAGTGGAGCTTCCGCCTCCCACACAGCCTCCCAGCTGTCCTCATGCAGCTTTGGAACTAGGAGGGAGCCATCCTGATTTGGAGGCTCTCACCTGGGCCACGTCTGTCTCCCCTGAGTGCCTGGGACTTAAAGTCAAACCGAGTGACTCAGACATCAAGATTTATATAGAGACAGAGCTGGGCAAACCTATTTTTGATTTTCTCCAAGTAGATTTTTCTCATGGTGAATTACCTTCAGTGATGCATATTTTAAATTCTTTTTTGATAGAATTAAACAATCCAATCATGTCATTTGATGGCTCTATTCACAATTTACTTCTGGACCCCATGCAGCCCCCAGGTGGCCTTTTAAGCGAAAGCACTTAATTAGTTCCTGCAACCTTAGGGAATGTGGAATTACAAATACTGCTGGATTACTGGAGCACATGTCTGGTTCATAATTTGTCTCTTCTGCTCATTTCCATCATGCAGTCAGTGCGATAGTGTAGGGGACAGAAATACAGACAGCAAGGGGGTGATTTTACAGTATTCCCTGAGTCAGCTTTTAAATAAGGTCCATTAATTTATTCCTAACATAGAATATTTAGAAACTGATGAAATGCATTATGGAGCTCATTTTTGTAATGTGGCTCCGTCATTTCTTTGAAGAATTGTAAATTTCTAGAAGTTAAGATACTCCAAAAATAAACATGACTGTGAAATCGCCCACTCTATATTACCTGCATCCCCAGACAATCGTATGTGTGACTAAGAGATGGCCAGTTAGTATTAGGAATTCACTGGTGCTTAACCAGAGAGTTTATTCATGTACTTTAACATTTTAAATGTCATTCTTTCAAGTACAGCTTATGACTAGTTTGTTATAAAAATCTGAGGGCATAAAAAGTTCAGGTCTATTTGAAAAAAATGATTTTTGAATGGAGGGAATTCCAAAAGCTGAGGAAGTTAAAAAAAAAAAAAGTCAGAAATATTGCATTTTCATGACCTTTTCTTTCATGAGTAACTCAGAAAATTTGATTCAAACTTTCCAAAATAAATGTTTTTTTGGCTTGAGACTAAAGCTTAATAATTTTCGGTTCCAAAGGAGCTGTTGCTGGACTTCTTTTTGACAACATGAGAAAGGAAAGAAATTAGGGCCCCCGAAAGAGTACTAGTTTTTGCCTTAATTAGGGGACAGGGATAGTGGCACCATAATTACTGGAAATGAGGCATCCATATCATTCATGTTATTTTGCCAGTAAATCTTTGACTTTCTCTTCCAAGGAAAAATGTATTTTCTGAAATGAAAAATCCCTTTTGATGTCATTAAGCCTACCGTCCATCTACTCTTTGTCTATGGGGAGGAAAGGGACATGGGTGAGTGAGATAGAATTTATGTTTTCAATCATGAGATGGAAATCCAGACAGAAAGATTGGAAGGAAGCAGAGAGTCTTTAGAAGATTAGGAGAGATCGTGAAGAGAAGTGAGAACTTGGGAGGTCACGGTGTCAATTTGCAGACACGTCTCCACGCTCTCCAAAAGTAAGGCACAACTCCTGAGATCTCATGGATAGGAAGAGGACGCAAGAGGAAGGAGTTTTCTGGAAGTTCTGCAACGAAGGGGGAGGGAAAGGGGACGGGAAAATGTTACCAGTGATCCTTGGTGTTGTGTCATTTAGTGGCGTCTAGTCTCCCCAGCCCACCAGTCTGGAACAAAAGCCAGCCTCCAGCATAACAGCAGACACTGGTGAGCGCCCCAGCAGGTCACCTCCCTGAGAACAGCAGGGCGCGAGGCCTGAACGCTGGCCACAGGAGTCAGAAACGCTGCAGGGCCTGCCAGGGCCCACAGTGGCTCCTCCCTGCCTCTGAATGAACTGCGAAAAGACCAAGGATGAGCTGAGAGACGAGAAGGCTGGAGGACTTGGCTGCAGGTGGGGTTGGGAAGCCCCAGACACGTCTCTGGCCACCTGGGGCTGCTTCCTGGCAGGGGGTGCAGTCCGCCCTTGGTGCCATCCTGGAGAGAACAGGACCGTGACTCAGACCCGCAGGTGGCTGGTGGATGGTGGGCCTCTGATTTCCTCCTGGGGGTGGAGGAAGGCTGAAGCAGTCTGTCAACTCTTCAGCTTTGCAGTTTCCTCAAAACTGCCCCCAACCACGGACAGTTGGGATGGTGGCTGGGGCTCCACTAACTACACAATATGAGTTATAAAAGGTTCAGTTCAGTTCAGTCACTCAGTCGTGTCTGACTCTTTGTGACCCCATGAACCGCAGCACGCCAGGCCTCACTGTCCATCACCAACTCCCAGAGTCCACCCAAACCCATGTCCACTGAGTCAGTGATGCCATCCAACCATCTCATCCTCTGTCGTCCCCTTCTCCTCCTGCCCTCAATCTTTCCCAGCATCAGGGTCTTTAAAGGTTAGTCACTGTTCATTGTGTGGTTCCTTTACTGCCCGTCCATTAATTAATGAATTGATTTTTAAAATGTTTATTTACTTGACTGCATCAGGCCTTAGTTGTGGCACATGGTGTCTTTGGGGCATCACACGGGACCTTTCACTGTGGTGCAAGGATTCTCTAGTTGTGGTGTGCGGGCTCACTGGTTGTAGCTGCCCAACAGCATGTGGGGTCTTCCCGGACCAGGGATTGAACGCTTGTCCCTGCAGTGGCAGGCAATTTTTTAACCCCTGCACCACCAGGGAAGTCCCTCTTTAATTTACATCAACATAGTCAGCTGAGTGTCTGCCCATTGCCAGGGACATTGACACACATTGAGAGGAGACAAAAAACACTGGGTTCTTGACCTTGAGATGCTCACTGCTTAGTGTGGGAAACAAAAAATTTTGATATAAAGTATTAACCAGAGGGATAGAGCCTTGCCTGAGAAGACCTTGACTCCAAGGAGGGGCCTTTAGCTCAGCCAGGCTGGTGGGAAGACAGTGACTCATGAAATTGGCAAGCGATGAGAAGAGAGTGGTAGGCCTAAAAAAAAAAAAAAATGAGGTTACTTAACTCTTCATTTCACCAATGTTTTAGCCTCCTTCTGCACATGCCCCTGCTTTGACTCAATCAAAATCTTGGATTTGGCACCACCAGTGTGATTCATCCCTGTCCTAAATTCACTGGGAATGACCCATTCCCATCAGACTGCTTATTACTACCCAAGCCAGAAACCCTCAGGGCCATCCGAACCCCTCTTTATCTCTCACCCCACAACAACTGGTAAGTCTGTTAGTCCCCAAGTCCTGACTCCTTTGGAACTGGACCCTCAGTCTGCCCTGTCTCTGCCATCTCCACCTTTTCCCTAGTACTCACCTGCCCTCATTTACACTATTGTGCCAGCCCCCTTAACTGACCCCTCGTCCCACTCTCACTTCTGGGAACCGCTGCTGTGAAGGTGACCTAGAAAGAAACTTTACCATGAAATCTTACCATGTTACTCTACTGCTCAAAATCTGTCAATGGTTTCCTTCTGCAAATAGTATAAAAATCCAACTCTTTCTCATGATCTAAAAAGTCCATTTAAAATAGTTGAACACATGTGCTCAGACTCTTTGCAACCCCATGACCATAGCCCACCAGGCTCCTCTGTCCATGGGATTTTCCAGGCAAGAATACTGGAGTGAGTTGCCATTTCCTTCTCCACGGGATCTTTCTGACCCAGGGATTGAACCCAAGTCTCCTGCCTTGACAGATGGATTCTTTACCACTGAGCCACCAGGGAAGTCCATCTGATGAAATACAGCAATGAAAAAGAAGACGGATGTTTACCATGCCATAGTTATATCAAATGAAAGAAGCCAAAAAACAAGAACAAGAGTACATACTGTATATATTGGTTTGCTAGCGTGGGTACCACAGGCTGTGTTACTTAAACCCTAGACATTTATTTTCCCACCGATGTGGAGTTTAGAAAGCTGATCTCTAGGCGTTGGCAGAGTTGTTTCCTTCTGAGCCCCTTTCCTCGGCTTGCAGATGGCCGTCTTCTCCTCCCTGTGTCCTCTCTCTGTGGCTGTGTCCAAATCCCCTCTTTTCAGAAAGACACCCATCATGTAGGACTGGGGCCCACCCTCATGACCTCGTTTGAATTTAATGATCTCTTTAAGGACTTGATTTTTGAATATGGTCTCATTCTGAGGTACTAGGGGTGAGAACACTTGGAGAAACAAGATTCATCCCATAACCCTGCAAGAATCAGTTTATGTAAAATTCTAGAAAATTCGAGCCAATCTATAGTAACAGGTGGAGGGATGGATTCTTAGAAAGTCCGAAAAAATTTCAGGGAGGTGATAGGTGTTTTCATTATCTGGTATTAGAGGTGATGGCATGGGTGTATCCTTAGGTCAAAACGTTGTACACTTGATTTCTTTTAAACACTTTTTGTGCTGTGTGGCTTGCAGGATTTTAGTTTCCCAACCAGGGAGTGAACCTGGGCCCCGGCAGTGAAAGGAAGTCCTACCCACTGGACCACCAGGGAATTCTGATTATATTCTGATTATATTTTCCTGACTGTATTCCACCTTAGGTTCTTAGAAGATAGCGAGACTAATCCCTCTGTTCCACACTGAATCCTTGTTGCTTGTCTATCTTGTGTATACTAGTTTGTATCTGTTAATCCCATTGTAATTTGTCCCTCTCCCCATCCCTCTCTTCTCTGGTAACCACAAGTTTGTTTTTTATGGCTGTAATTCTGTTTTGAAGATAGATTTGTTCATAGTATATTTTTGATTCCATGTATGAGTGTTATAGGGTTTGTCTTTGTCTTACTTTGATAAGTGTAATATTCTCTGGGTCCATCCATTTTTCTGCGACTGGTTGAGTAATATTCCTATATATGTATATACATATATACACCAGATTAAAAAGATAATCTATTTGTTTTTGGCTGTGCTGGGTCTTCATTGCTATATGGGCTTTGCTCTAGGTGCAGCTGAGGAGGGTACTCTCTAGCTGCGTTGCAGGGACTTCTCATTGCGGAGGCTTCTCCTGTTGTGTAGCGTGGCCCGTAGGTTGCGTGGACTTCAGTGGTTTCGACTTGTGGGCTCAGTAGTTGTGGCTCCTGGGCTCCAGAGCACAGGCTCAATAGCTGTGGCACAGCAGCTTAGTTGCTCTGCGGTGTGTGGGATCGTCCCAGATCAGGGATCGATCAGGGATCATCAGGGGCCAGTGCGCGCTCGCTGCATTGGCAAGTGGATTTTTTTTTTTTTTTACTACTGAGCCACCAGGGAAGCCCTATATTACATTTTAAACCAATCGGCAAGATATATTTATGACAAGGAAATGATTGGCAGTGATGGACTATTTTTACAGGGATCACAAAACACTCCCAAGTCTGTAACGACTGGAAATCAGCTGAAGTGCTACTGAAAAGCTGAAAGCAAGCTCAGTGTGTGCCCAGTATAGTTTAAGGTGTGCTTTGAAGAATGAAATTCGCAAGGCAGGCTCACTGATCTCTCTCTGGACACCTTTGGGGATTCCTTAAAATGGGATGTACTGTTATTTTCCCCTACAGGACATTTCAGTGGATCGTCAAAGCTGGGAGATCTTTGGGAAAATCTCCTCAAATCGGGTGGGTGGTGAATCGAATCAGTTTGCTGTCCATCGTCCAGGGCACATTGGGTCATCCATCACCCTGGTCCTCCTCTTCCTGGGAATGGGGATGAGACATGCTGGGAAGTGGAGTTTAGACTTAACTGCCTTTGTTTTAATAAATGCAGGGATTTGGGGTTGTAGAAATACCTGATGGTTCACAAAATGTCATTTTTACTGTTTCCCCAGGAGGCTTCTCATTACCTCTAATTACCATTTCACTACAGTAACATTCAAAACCTGTATAGAATTTTATAAGCCCGGAACATAGTTTAACCAGAGCGTTTGAGCAGTTATGCTTTCCCTTGGCTTTCAGGCTAAAGCCCTGTGGATATACCATGGGAGCGATGGTACAGAGCAGCTTTGAGGTTCTCTGCTAAGACTTCTCTTTCCTTGCCCCCTTCAGTGATGAGGGTGCATGCTCCATGTGACAGCTGTGGGTCTCCCAAGACACCCAGCCATTGAAAGCAGGGCAGTTACCTCTCTTCTCCTTCCATTGCCAATTTCAGTCTCTGGAGGATATGGAAATATTATAGTCCCTTCCTGACTGTTGCTCAATAGGAGAGTAGCTGCCTGGGGCAGAAGGACAAGGAAGGAGCATATAAACGTCTCTTTTTCCTGTCCTTAGACAGTCACATAGCAATCTACTGCACATGAAGTACAGCGAGTCCCATATGAAGTTTTCCCCACTTTGATCTACTTTGCGGAAACCGTTAAGATTCATTGCATCCTCTGAGCTCTTTACATTAGATCACGGGTTGGCAAACCTTTTCTTTAAAGGATCAAAGAGTAAATAGTTTATACTTTTGCAGGCCAACTGGTCTCTCTCAAAAGTACTTATTTCCACTGTTGGGTTTTCACTGAAATGACAGTAAAACCATGAAAACAGCCACAGACAATACCTAAGTGAGTGAACATGGTTGTTTTCCGATAAAACTTTATTTCCAAAAACAGGGTGGCTGGATTCAACTCACAGCTCATAGTTTGCGGGTACCAGCCTTTAGGAGACGATAGTAAATAAGATTCATGGCTTTCTTCTCTTTGTAGCATTGTCCTCTTCTTTGCCATTGATGTTTTTAGAGTTAGTTCTTGATGAAGTGTGTTGTGGGACACATCATATTAGTGTAATAATTAAAACTTGGAAAGGACGCTGCATTTGGGTAGGATGTTATTTCTACAAAATAAAACGCAGTTCCATCAGAGCTTAACCTTATTTGATGCTTATGTGAAAAAGCCCAGGGAAAGTTAATGCAAAATTTCCTCCTTGGATAATTTCAAATGTAATTATTTAGGATTTTTCACTTGTGTCATATTTTACTTTGTCAGTTTTCCCAATGCTCAGCCAACTAATGATAATATCCCCCCCCTTTTTTTTACACAGATGATGATAATCATAATAGTAGCTAACGGTAACACTCTCACTTCCTTATTCCTGGTTATGTCTCAGGAATAATCTTTAAAACCATTTCTTCAGGATCATCAGGTGTGACCCCAATCTTTTCCAGAAACTTCAAATGAAGGTTTATAAAAATCTAAATGACATGGTCTATCTGATAACATAGATTAATGGGAGCCAAAGAAAGAAAAGAAACATCCTTTGTAAAACACTCGTAAAGTAAGGGTTTCCCCGGTGGCTCAGACAGTGAAGAATCCACCTACAATGAGGGAGACCTGGTTTCGATCCCTGGGTTGGGAAGATTCCCTGGAGGAGGGCATGGCAACCCACTCCAGTACTCTTGCCTGGAGAATCCCATGGACAGAGGAGCCTAGCGGGCTACAGTCCATGGAGTCGCAAACAGTCGGACACGCCTGAGCGACTAAGCACAGGGTGGTCTCCATTTGGCACCTCTAAAACGAGCCAAAGCCTCTGACTGTGTGGATCACAACAAACTGTGAAAACTCTTTAAGAGATGGGACTACCAGAGCACCTGACTTGCCTCTTGAGAAATCTGTGTGCAGGTCAGGAAGCGACAGTTAGAACTGGACATGGAACAACAGACTGTTTCCAAATCGGGCAAGGAGTATGTTAAAGCTATATATTGTCACCCTGCTTATTTAACTTCTATGCAGTGTACATCTTGAGAAACGCTGGACTGGATGAAGCACAGCTGGAATCAAGATTGCTGGGAGAAATATCAATAACCTCAGATATGCAGATGACACCACCCTTATGGCAGAAAGTGAAGAGGAGCTAAAGAGCCTCTTGACGAAAGTGAAAGAGGAGAGTGAAAAAGTTCACTTAAAGCTCAACATTCAGAAAACTAAGATCATGGCATCCGGTCCCATCACTTCATGGCAAATAGATGGGGAAACAGTGGAAACAGTGACAGACTTTATATTTTGGGGCTCCAAAATCACTGTAGATGGTGACTGCAGCCATGAAATGAAAAGACACTTGTTCCTTGGAAGAAAAATTATGACCAACCTAGACAGCAGTCTTAGTCAAAGCTATGGTTTTTCCAGGAGTCATATATGGATGTGAGAGTTGGACTATAAAGAAAGCTGAGCACTGAAGAATTAATGCTTTTGAACTGTGGTGTTGGAGAAGACTCTTGAGAGTCCCTTGGACTGCAAGGAGATCCAATCAGTCAATCTGAAAGGAAATCGGTTCTGAATATTCATTGGAAGGACTGATGTTGAAGCTGAAACTCCAATACTTTGGCCACCTGATACAGAGAACTGACTCATTGGAAAAGAACCTGATGCTGGGAAAGATTGAAGGTGGGAGGAGAAGGGGACAACAGAAGATGAGATAGTTGGATGGCTAATCGACTCAATGGACATGAGTTTGAGTAAGCTCCGGGAGTTGGTGATGGATAGGGAAGCCTGGTGTGCTGCAGTCCATGAATCCATGGGGTTGCAAGAAGTCAGACATGACTGAGCATCTGAACTGAACTCAACAATGAGCTAGGCTCTTATAGCCCCAGTGCAGACTCTTTCCTAAGCTCATGTACCCACTCGACAGTGGATGCCCCACTTGGGTGTCTAGTAAGTATTATCCCAATAGTAATGGAACTTCCCTGGTGGCTCAGATGGTAAAGAATCTGCCTGCAATACAAAAGACCTGGATTAAATCCCCAGGTTGGGGAAATCCCTTGGAGGAGGGCATGGCAACCCAGTCCAATATTCTTGTCTGGAGAATCCTATGAATGGAAGAGCCTGGTGGGCTACAGTCTGTGGGGTCTCAAAGAGTCGGACACAACTTAAATGACTTAACATGGATGCATGCATCCTCGGTTACTGCCATCGTTTGATACTACTGATGATTCTTAGTCCTGAAATGCCTTTGAAAGCTGATGGATTTAAGCACATCTATGGATTTATGGAGAAGGGTTCAATTTCTGTAACATTATTATTTCAGTCCTTGCTTCATTCTTTTGCTAAGTGGAAGCAATTATGATTTTGTTTTCTTGGCATGTTACATGAAAATACAGTTTTCATAGTGAGGGGATCCGAGGCAGATCCTGTTTTCATGAGCTTGCCGTATTTATGAGGAGGTAAGGCTAACGAAGAAAACAAAAGTGTTTGAGACAGTGTATCGGTATTATTAACATATTTCTTCAGATGTAACATGCATTGGGAATTCAGGAGAGGAGAGGTCAAACATTGGAGCAAGAAATTAAGAGAAAGAAGTTGGGAGATGGTGAGTATTCTTATGGACTGAATCTTGGGAAAACACTGGATATTCCATGTCATGTGTATGGATAGCCGCTTACTGAGCCTTCCACGTTTTGTCTGAGTGGCTTGTCGTTGTGTGAATGAAGGATAATTAGGCTCTGGTTTTGGGGATATTTTAGTTCTTTTGCCATATAAATTCACTTTTAAAATTCTGTGCTTACATTGAGGGCATTTCATGATGACTTCTAAACTTTTCCCTCTTTTTTCACTAATAATATAGATTGCTGGCCCTTTATTTATTTATCTTTGTTATTTTTCAGCCGCATAGCACCAGTGTAGGTAGGTCAAATGAGGATGGATGCTGAAATAGGGAGGCTACTTCCGACAGAAATGGGCATCAGGGTCTTCAGGTATCAGATCCCCCAGTGAGTAGCCACAGTGATGACCTGCAGGACAGAGCTCGTAGGAAAAGGAGGAGGAGGGCAGCCCACGTTAGATGCTCTGTTGTTTAATAATCAAGAGGATGAAGCTCTAGCTGGGTGGGGCAAGAACACTGTCTTGCCAAAAGAGGACCAGAAAACCAAAGGTAACGTCATCAGAAAGAGAAACGGAAATGGCTCATCTCTTGGGACATTTTGTCTTCACCCAGAGGGAGTTCTCAGGACCTCCGTGGCCATCCCGGGGTTAAGACTCTGCCTTCCAGTGCAGGAAGTGTGGGTTTGATCCCCGGTCAGGGAGCGAAGATCCCACAGGCTTTGCACCCCCCAAACCAAAACAGAAACGATACTGTAATATATTCAATAAAGACTTTAAAAATGGTTCATTTCCAAAAAATTAAGAAAAGTAGCTCTCCCTGACTGCTTGTGCAATCCCCCACTGCTCTGAAGAAGCTAAGGCACTTGAGAAAAGGATTCCCAGGGACCTTTGTCTCCAACGCTCTTCTTGCTACTCCCCATGTATTTTTAAAAGTTCCAGTAAACCCAAGAGCACTGTAACTTAAGAGTTGTGTGAGTGCACACAGATGAGCCATTTGGACAGGTCAGATTGTGGTATTTGAAGCTGTTCCATAAAGAGGACTGTTTAGGGCGGACATCAGGGGGCCCTGGGTAGGACCTGGCACCCAGGGTCTTGGAATGACAAAGCTCAGGTGGTACCTTGCGCTGGATCCTCACCTTATCTTGCTGTTAATCCATTTCTGGCATTCTTCCACTAATGACTTTCTTTAGAAAATGGGAAATGAACTGGACTCAGAAGCATGAATGACAGCCCAGACTGTCATTGCTTTTCAGAGCCCACAGGACATTCTACGATTCTATACATTTGGGGTGCAGAGATTTATCATCACAGTTGAGCCTAGCACCCAGTTTAGGCATTCAGCTCTTTAACCTCTTTTCCAAAACCCTGAGTTCATATGGGTTCATTATCAAAATGTTCATTATGTCTAATTATACCCCCCATTTTTCTAAACACCACAGTTAAAATGATAAAATGAAATAATAGATGTGAAACAGATTCATGCCATTCCTCCTTTAGAATGCCTCCTCTCACTACCTCAGCAAATATTCATTGTGGGACATTTGGAAACCCCTCAAAAATTATATGGAAGGAAATAAAAGTTAACTGCTGTCCCTTTACCTAGTAAAAAGCACTGGTGACAGTTTGATGTGTGTGCAATACAGTTTTGTATCCTTTGGATAGATTGCAGTTTATCTAGATGATAAATTGGTTTCTATTCTTCTAAGTTGTGTATATCTTATTTCCCCTATTAGAGTGGAGTTCTTTGAAAGAAAGATCAATTTCCTGCAACAACTAGCATTGTATTTTAAGTTAATTTACACGAGTGGTTGCGATTGCTAATTACTATTGAGTATCCATTCTCCCCGTCCTTCTCAATAAAGAATGCTATTAGACAGCAGTAATCCCAGTTTAAAAAAGTTTTTAAAAGCCAAAGACACTCTATTTCCCAGACATCCTTGTAGACGATGAAGCCATTAAAAAAGTTGGAGTTACTGGGTACAACTTCTGAGAAAGTTCCTTAACTCAGGGGGCAGGCATGTATTTTTCATTTCCTCTTTCTGTCTCATCTTGCCTGAATTTGAATGTATTGGCTGGAGCTATAGCAGCTGTTTTGGGACTATGAGAGAAAGGTCAAGAAAATCAGAGGGCCTTTGACCCTGACACTTTGAACCATTAGCTGAACCAACATTAAAATTGTTGACACAGACTTTTAGTTACAGAACAAAAATACACTCTTGTGTGTTTAATCCACTGTACTGCAGTCTAGCCAGCAGCTGAACTCAATTCCAAACTCACACCATCATACCACTTTATTACAAAACAGGATTTGACCACCATGCCTCTTTATACATCATTGTATTTTCAAAAGCAACAGACATTGTGTATCTTCCCAGTGGTAAGTATTCCATGAATGTGTCTTGAATGAACTCTAGAGAGTTTAAATTCAGCCTCACCAATAACCTCATCTTCCTCCAGTGCCTGACTTTACCATTTTCTTGAACCTAAGCAGTTACTTTTTTTTTGAATCAGAAAAATATAATGGTTCAAATCTATAACAGCTATTCATTCTGGGAAATGTCCACCTAAGTTTTTATTTATTTGGGGATAGCCTTTCTTCTGTAGCATCTGATGTTTTATTTCTCTCAATTTGATGATCATTAAGTACTACACCATAAAAATCATACTGTACAATTTTCAATATGTTTAACATATCAGGAATGCAGTAACTATTTTGTTCTCATTTTACCCACACTCTAGCATGGGATAAAAATAGTCTAAATGACTTAGGTTCTAAAAATAATATTGAGATGAGAAAGAGATGTCTTGCTTCCCATTGCTAACTAGTCTCTATCCTCAAGATATATTGAAGGTTTTGTTTAGTGTGCCAGCTCTGCTCAGTGGGTCGAACATGGCTGACTGTCTGGAGAACTGTGTTAAGTAGGATTCTGCAGCCACATTAAGGCTCAGCTGTCAAAAGGGCAGTAATTGGATTAGCTATCCTGTTGTAGACAAGAGGATAAATAGAGTTGTCTGTGTACCCGGTATTTGCCATCCCAGATGTGCGTGTATGTGTGCTGAGTCGCTTCAGTCATGTCTGACTCTTTTGAGACCCCATAGGCAGTAGCCTGCCAGGCTCCTCTGTCCATGGGATTCTCCAGGAAAGACTACTGGAGTGGGTTGCCATGCCCTCCTCCTTCCTGAGGCAGGGATTGAACCTGCATCTCTTAAGTCCCCTGAAATGGCAGGCAGGTTCTTTAACACTAGTGCCACCTGGGAGATCATCCCACATACCAAGATAGATTTACTTATACACACATGCTCGTGCGCATGCACACGTGCGTGCGCGCACACACACACGCACAGAGCTGAAAGGCATCACATTCTTTAGAAGGAGTTCCCTAATCCCAGCCTTTCTCTGCCAATCTTTTCCCACCCTTTTAGATTTATTCAGCCTACTTTTTGTATCCATGTACTGTATACACACACACCGTATGTGTTTGTGTGAGTGTGTGTGTGACACATGTATATCTACATATTTTTTTTCTGTGTCCCAATTTAGATCAGATTCCTTAGGCTAAATCATGCATCTATTCTGAGTTTGTCTTTTATAGAATTACTAGAATCACAACATGGTCACACTGTACGCTAGGGTAAAGTTTTCTGATGACAGCATGCTTCTGAATTCGCTGGATAAAGATCAGGGTGGTATTGTTTATATTTCATCCTTTCTAGGAGGAGGAGATGGTGGATGACATCTTAAAGCCTCTTTCAACTATTCAAGTGTACAAAGGCTCAGGCCAGGGGTTGGCAAATTTTTCCTGTAAAGAGCCAGCTAATAAATATTTCAGTCTTCACAGGCTACATAGACAGTCACACGGCTGCGCAGCTCTACAATTGTAGCTCCAAAGCAGCAGGAGCAGCGGTAGACAAGCTGGAAATGAGCGAGCATGGCCATGTTCAATGCCGATGCGGAGGGCGGGAAGAAGGTTTGACCCCCGAAGTCTAATTTGCTGACCTCTGCAGAGGGAATTCGAAGACTGGGAAGGTTCCCTACAGGGCACTTGTGTGGACTTCAGCTTATGTCTGTACATCCTTTAATTATCTGTGACGTGATGGTGATGATGCTGGTGCGTATCTTCTAGAGGTGCTGGGAGGATTAGATGAGCTGATAATAGGAGCCCCTAAAGGGTACCATATCTGGCCAAGAAATGGATCTCTCAGGCGATCATCTGGATGTCTTATCCTCACGCGCGCTCTCGCCTCACCCACCTGCAGGCTCAGGTGAGTGGAACGTGTGAGGCAGCACAGCTGGTGGAGATGGGCGAGCAACGTCCCGCTTAAGGAGCACGCTGATGCTGAGCCCCAGGCCACTCTTCTCGTGTGAGGCAGGGCTCTTCTTATTGCCAGGTCTTCTGAGCTTTCAGGAGAGGACAGAGGTCTGTATTTTAAGTCAAAGATTTCACTTTCAAAACTTTTGCAAACTATTTAAAATTTTAAAACATGGTAGGAGCTTGAAAATGATCCAAGTATAAGGATCAAGAGATGCCACTATATGACCTTTGGTGCACAATTCCCAGGGTCAGGGTACTAAGTAAATGGTATAGGTCAGGGACTTGGAAACAAGGTAATGTCAATATCCAGCCAGGCCTCACATATCCCATGCTTAAGTGCTAAGTTCTCAGTATTTCAATTAACCATCATAACAACTGGATTCGTTTACTCAGTAGACACGAATGAGAGTGTCCTCTGTTCCAGGCACTGGTCTGCACAAAGGGCATCTAACAGGAAATGGGACAGAAAAAAAAGTCCCTGCCTTCATGGAGCTTTTATTCCATGAGATCAGTAAGGTTCATAAAAACACAGGCAGAGGATGAGCCTCCCCCGGTGGTGCAGTGGTTACAATTTCACCTTCCAGTGCAGGGGGTTCGAGTTCAGTCCCTGGTTGGGCAGCTAAGACCCCACATGCCTCCCAAAACTCCAAACCATAAAACAGAAGCAATATTGTAACAAAGTCAATAAAGACTTTAAAAATTGTCTGCATCAAAGAATCTTAAAAAATAAAAAAGAATATATGTGGAGGAGCTAGCAATGAAGAGTGACCTTTAGAGGAAATGAGGCCGAGAGCCGAATCATTTCTTCCTGGAGCTGCAAAGGACAACAGAATTATCAGCAAACATGAAGGATTATAATAGGAAGACTACAAATTAATGACATAGAGACGTCACTGACTGGCTGCGCTCTGGGTTCCCTGAGGATAAGTAGGAGGAAACCTGATCCATTTCCAGGGCAGGGCTTTAAGTAAGATACCAGGAAGAACTTCCCAAGAGCATGGTTGTCAAAGAGAAGCAGGTGGCTAAAGTTGATTGAGAACTCTCTTCCCTGGAGAGCTTTAGGAATGGTGAAGTCGACATTTATCCAAACATAGAGTCTCTTCATGGAAGCCAGGAATTGGACTGGAGCCAGGAAGCCTGAGAACCTCAGTGAAAGATTTTAAATTTCTAAATTTCTGACTTAGGTCTACAGAGTCATCGTCTTTAAAGTTAAAAACAGTTTGTGCCTAGAAAGATCTCTTCTCTCAGAGATGAAGCTCCATGGTTGAGCTCATGTAAGGAATGCGTTTTTTTTTTTTTTAATTTTAGCAGTTTCTATAAATGGGTTTTCTAAACCTCAAGCTGAAGTTGTTACCACGACGGGGAACATGGAGATAATTTTTCATTCTTTCATGCTATGCTGAATGTCAGCAGTGGAAGCTCCTAAAAATAATCATACCTTGTATTTATATAGCACCTTTCCCGGAGGTTCTCAAACTGCTTTGCAGACATCATGTAATTAATTCCTATAAAGCATCCTGAAGACAGTGGTGTAATATCAAGTTAATATTTGTCTTATATGTAGAGGTAATGCATTTTATCCTTACACGTTATATTTATATTGCATTCGGTGAACTCTATGTCAGGCATAGGGTTTGCTGCCTGAAACCACTCTCTGGTTCCTGGGTTTCACAGGTTGACAAGAGGGAAGGATGAAGAAAATAAGTGCAGATGAATAAAATAAGTTCAGGAAGGTAAGAGCACTTGAGAAAAGAGAAATTCACACCAGGCTGCCGGAAGTTGGTGAAAGTGTCAATTATTTCTAGGGTTTGTGGGAAGCCATTGCAGGAATAGGAGAAGAGAGAATGGAAAGGGGATTCTAACACCCTCCCTCCAAAAAAAAACAGTCTTTTTAACTTAACTCAAACCAGTAAGTGAGAGAGGGCAGGCCTGGAACGTGTTAGGTGATGCTCTCTGTTGACTACTGTTTCTGTGCCAAGCCTCCCCTTTCTCAGCCCTCTTCTCCCAACAGGGCCACACAGCTTCCCTTTGACACACCTTTATCTTCATCTTTCTCAGTTCATCTTTTCTGCACTTTCAGAAAAGGTTCTAACAGGAACCCACTTGCCATCAGTCATAAAACCTTTAGTGTGAAGTTCGGCCAGGGCAACCTCTGTCAATCATTTAGACCCTTTACGTGTGATTGAGTGCTAAGTCACATCTATCTTTGTGACCCCATGGACTGTCACCTGCCAGGCTCCTTCTGTCCATGGGATTCTCCAGGCGAGAGTACTGGAGTGGGTTGCCATGCCCTCCTGCTGGGGATCGTCCCGGCCAAGGGTCGTACCCTCATCTCTTATGTCTCTTGCATTGGCGGGTGAGTTCTTTACTGTGTGCGCCACCTGAGAACCCATTTGCCATTAGCCATAGACACTTTAGTATGAACTTAAGCCAGGAGAACCTCTCCCAATCATTTTGACCCTTTACACCTCACCTTTAATTTTGCCATGCAAGGATTAAGTGAGTGAATGTGCATCCCACCTCTTAGAATAACACCAGACTTGCAGTAAATGTTTATGCAAGTCGTTATTAGTAGTGTTTGCAAAAACGTCAGGCCTGGCTGAGCAGCAATGAGAGTAGACTGGCATCCTGCAAACGTCGGTGCATCCTTCAAATCAGACTGCAAAGGGGTAGCCTTTGATTCCCTCAATGCATCAAACCCGCCCTGGCAGCCAATACGGCAAAGAAACTCTCCCCGGCCCCAGCAGATGGCTGGGGACTGGACAGAGGAGAGAGGGAGGGAGGTCAGATGAGAGGAGTATTACTGGGTGGGGGGAGGGGGTGCCGTGTATGATGATGAATTGGACAGAGAGGAAAAAGGGGAGGGTGACTCTGCGGAAGACCCCCAGGTCCCAGCTTGGAGGGGTGGGCCATCAACTGCTGTGGAGCATGGCGTGTGGGTTTGGAAAGGGAAACTGTTTACGTAGGCTCCAGCTTGTGGCCGGCCCAGCAGGCTGCCTGCAGGTTTACAGCTGAACATTACTGTCATGGCACTCTCCACTCTGGAGGAGCCAACAGGAGGGAACGGCCAGGGACGTTTCCGCCAGCTCAGAGGTTCTGGCGCCGCCCTTGAGTGATTTCAAATTGGCAAGAGTGGTCTGATGATTTTCTACAGGCCAGCTCAATCTTCCATGCTCATGGACCCAAAGTTTAGCATCTGTACTGAGTCCAAAATTCCTCTTAGGGACTCTGATAAGCCCTTTCAAACCAGCTGAAGACTTAGCACTGTATCCACTTTCAAGTGTGAACAAGGCCTTGAGTTGTCCAGCCCCTAAACCTGAAACTTAACTGTCTGTTTTCAGTAGGTTCTTCTTCAAGCACCTAAGCTGGTCGTGGCTCATACAGAAAAGAAGACATTCTTGAGCCAAGGCGTAAGGCTGTGGAATTCTGCCCTTGGCACTCAAGCAGAAGCCTTCATTGAGGTATTCAGAACAACCTTAGCTGCATTAATTCTGCCTTGATGGAGTCACCTTTGATTCAAGGCCATCCAGAAATACAACGGACATGGTCCTTTCATGCATCTTAGCTGCAAGAAAGATATTTTCTTTCTGAAATTTAATCAGTTTTCTTAAACAAAAGGAAAGCCATCTCAACCCATTTCATTTAAAAATGGAAATTTCAAAGAATTTGAAAATAGATTAGCCCATGATGTGATGGATACCACTATTGTTGGTGATGGACAGGGAGGCCTGGCGTGCTGCAATTCATGGGGTTGCAAAGAGTCAGACATGACTGAGCGACTGAACTGAACTGATGCTAGCTTTAGTATCTATTATCAATGTATGAAGCAAAGTTGAATGTTTAGTCTTCCTAAAAGGACAGAAAGTCTATCATTTTTTCCTGGAAATGTTTGTTTTCTAGCTCAGTAATGGAAAAGAGAGGACTGGCCTTAAGCAGAATTGGTTGACATTTAATAATTCTCCATCGGTTCTGCATCAGTTCTTTGAGGCTAAGCCTTCTTTATGGTCCAACTCGCACATCCGTTCATGACTACTGGAAAAACCATAACTTTGATTATACGGACCTTTGCCAGCAAAGTGTAATGTCTTTGCTTTTTAATATGCTACCTAGGTTTGTCATAGCTTTTTTTCCTTGGAGTGTCTTTTAATTTTGTGGCTGCAGTTACCATCTGCAGTGATTTTGGATCCTAAGAAAATTAAATCTGCCACTGTTTCCACTTTTTGTCCATCTATTGGCCATGAAGTGGTGGGATTGTCTACCATGATCTTAGTGTTTTGAATGTTGAGCTTTAAGCCAGCTTTTTCACTCTCCTCTTTCACCCTCATCAAGAGGTTCCTTAGTTCCTCTTTGCTTTCTGCCATAAGGGTGGTATCATCTTCCTATCTGAGGTTGTTGATATTTCTCCCAGTAATCTTGATTCCATCTTGTGATCGCATTTATTATGATGGACTCTGCATAAAAGTTAAAAAAGCAAGGTGACAATATACAGCCTTGACATACTTATTGCCCAGCTTTGAACCAGTTGGTTCCACCATTTGGATGCCACCATTAGGATGGGAATTACCTGAAAGCTCTGGGTACAAGTGACAGAGATAAGATTTAAACCATCTTGAGACGAAAAGGGAATTTATTGGCTCTACTGGGAAGTTTGAGGACTGGGTGTCTCTGAGATTTTCTGGGTTTGGGGTGCAAACAATGCCTTTGAAGGCTCAGGCTCTCTCTTTCCCTTCCTGAAACCTGGTTTCTTCCATGCTGGATTTTTCTTGGGTAGTATTGCTCCACATTTGGGCAAGGACAGCTTCCGGCTACTTCAGGCCTCCATCACTCTTAAGGCTTAGTTATTAGGCTCAGGCTGGTTTAGTAGCTGAGAGATGGGGAGGAATGATCAGATGGGGATGCAGTTTGGATGTCCAAGGGCAGGGGGAGGCGAGCGGAGGAGGAGGTTTGACTCAGGAAGGCCAGTCAGAGCCCTTTCCAGTGACTGATACCAAACTTTGATTCCCTGATCCGTCATTAACATATTACCTTATCAGAATGCTCCCGTACTGTTGGAGGGAATGTAAATTGATGTGGCCGCTCTGGAAAACAGTGTGGATGTTCCTTTTAAAAATGAAAAATAAAGTGGTATATGATCCAGCAAATTCTAATTCAAAAAGATACATGCACCCCAGTGTTCGCAGCAGCACTGTTTACAATAGCCAAGACCTGGAAGCAACCAAGTGCCCGTCAGCAGACAACTGGTTTAAGAAGATGTGTATATACATATAAATATATACACATATATATAAATACATACACATGTGTATATATACACATATACACACACAAACACACAGACAATGGAACATTACTCAGCCTAAAAAAGAATTAAACTACATCAATGGACCTAGAGAATACCATACTAGGCGAAGTGAGGCAGAAAAAGATAAATATTATTTAATATCACTTATATGTGGAATCTAAAAAATAATAAAAATAAATTTATATACAAAACAGTAGCTGACTTACAGACATAGAAAGTAAACTTATGGTTAGCAAAGGGTAAAGAGAGGGGAGGGATAAAATAGTATAGAATTAATAGGTGCACACTACTGTAATAAAACGGATGAGTGACATGGCTTTACTGGATAGCACAGGGACTTATATTCAATGCCTTGTAATAACCTATAATGGAAAATAATCTGAAAAAATATTTGTAACTGAATCATTTTGTTGTACACCTGAAACAGCACAATATGGCAAATCAACTACACTTCAATTAAAAAGCACCATTCCGTTATCAACACTCAAGCCTCTGCTCCTCCCCCTGTCTCCCATGTCGCTATCAGACACGGACACCCTCCCGCTCGTGCGGCCTCGTCTATACCCGCGCTGTGAGGGGAGCAGACCTGTGCTTAAGGCAGAAGAAACCATGAGGTGCAGAAAGTGGCCGGTCCCGGAGGAGGCGAGGGTTCTGTTTCCATAAGAGGCATCCGAGTGCCGGGATCCCAGAACAACAGACGTCCGTGCAAGGGTAGAAGCTGGCCAGTGCATTAATGGATTCTCCCCAGCACCTGCCCACGAGGGCGCAATCTGATCTTCGCGTAGTGAGTGTGAGTCTTGGATAACTGTATCTTCTTCACGTGCCCTGATTCTCCAGCAAAGCTCAGGTTCAACCCCTGTGAAGTGGGCAAGTCAGACGGTTTTGTCTAAGAGTCATCATCCCGATACCTTGTCTCATTCCTATCCACTTTGAGAATGTGTTTAGTTATTTATTTTATTTTTGGCTGCGCTCGGTCTTCAGTGCTGCACGCGGGCCTCCTCTGCTGGCGGTGTGTGTGTGTGTTGGGGGAGATGGGTGGTTCTCTTTGCAGTGGCTTGCTGCAGAGCTCGGCCTCCATGGCGCATGCGCTTCCGTAGTTGCGCGCAAGGACTCAGGCGTTTTGGCACTCGGATTTCCTTGCCCTGCGGCATGTGGCATCTTCCCAGACCAGGGATCAAGCTGATGTCCCCTGGATTGCAAGGCAGATTCTTAACCCCTGGACCACCCAGGGAGGCCCCTATCTACTTTTTGATATGAACCGGGAATACGATAGTAGATGGCTGTCCTTGGTCATGATCTCAGTATTTTGATGTTTTAACCTTGGAGACAGCAACAGAAGGTACTATCTCCATTATCTAGTAAGAGTTTGCTTTTGTTTTCGTTGTTTTGCTGAATGCCCAGACATAGAAAATAAAGACTATATTTTCAAATCTTCTTGACAGCTAGGTGTGACCATGTAGGTTTTGGTCTCTGGGGTTCGAATGGAACTTGGGTGGACACCTTCTGAGTCATATTCTCCCCTTCTCTTATTCTGTAGGCTGGAATGTAGACACTGTGAAGCTTCATTTTGAGTGACTCAGATGAGGGCAAAGTCTTAATGATGACCACACAGCAGGAAAAAAGAAACCTGGGGGGCCAACTCTGTGTAGCCCTATGACAGCTGTTGGTCCTGGCAATCTCCCAGAGCAGAACCACCTCATCACAAGGATGGGAGAAAGAAATAAATGTGAAAGAAAGATCATCTTTTATCTTGCTAAAGCCACTGTTATTTTGGATTCCTGTCACATGTGCTAAGCCTGTATCCTAACTAAAACAGTGAACCAAGAGCTTTTATAGAAACATTTGGATCAAGCAATCCAGAAAGAGCAGCAGTGAGAATTGGGTTAAAGTCTAAGAGAGCTTAGATTATCTTAAATAATTACTTTCTTGATGCTCAGGGGTGGGGTGGGGTGGGGTGGGAATGTAGCTTAAAAAAATAGAAAGTGATAAAAAATAATTGAACAACCCAAGAGCATGGCACTTATCATGCATTATGAAAATAAGAGACTTGGGAAATTTTTGGACTAGAAGGAGTGGAAAAGTTCACTTGGTCTCATCACTTGGCCCAATCACTTCGTTTTAGAGCTGGGTTTCTCAGTTTTAGCACTATATTGATATTTTGGGCTAGATAATTTGTTGTTGCTGGGGCCTGTTCTGTGTATTACAGTTGACTGGCAGCAATCTACCAGCCTTATCCATTGGATACCAGTAGTAAATGTCCATCTCCACCCCACCCCATGCCATCATAACTATTAAAAGCCAAAAGGCCCCTTGGGCAAGGGGTTGCCAAATTTGCCCCTAAATGAAAGCGCTGTTGCAGAGATCAAAAAGTTGTGACCCAGCCAACTAGAGTTAGATTCCTTCTATATGCTGCACTACTAGCACCTTTGAAATGTGCAAGTTTCTTATAATACTGATTTAAAACTTCAGAAAAACACAAAAAGAAAGGTACTGCAAAATAAAAAAAAATGGAATAATAGCAGTAGCTGATTTTTATGAAAGCCAAGCTTCTTAGGCATCCTCTTAAACTTCATGAAAACTCTAGGATTTCCCTATTTCAAAGTTGAGAAAACCGAACACCATAGATTCCAAGTAAATTTACACGAAGTGACCATCTGAGAAGCTGAAGATCTTGTGTGTGGACCTGGCTTCAAACCCATACTCTTAGTACTTGCACATAAAGGGAATGATGAGCAAAGCATTTTGTCATGTTGAATCATTTTATCAAGTTATCAAGAGTAACGCAAATATCTGTCTGGATAGATTCACATTTTCCTTAATAAACTTACATATTTCTTTCATTCAATAAAACCAGTTATATTCAATTGAACACCAACTATATGCATAACATTGAAGGATTAAAAGATGAAAAGGTGAAAAAATAGTCTACATTTATTGTCAGATCCGGAGAAGGAAATGGCAACCCACTTCAGTATTCTTGCCTAGAGAATCCCATGGACAGAGGAGCCTGGTGGGCTGCCGTCTATACTGAAGTGACTTAGCAGCAGCAGCAGCAGCATTGTCAGATTCTGGTGAAATTTTACATGTATTAATTCCTTGAATGAATTCCTCAATTCCTTGCAATAATGCTAGGGTATTGGTTTTATGATTATGATCATCTCATAGATGGAAGTGGAGGCATCAGAGGTTTAAGTAAATTGCTGAAGCTCACAGAAACCAGTAAGTAGCAGAACAATGTGTTAAATCCAGGCATTTTGACTCTCTACTTGTTTCCAAGGCTGCCATGACCAAGAACCGCAAACAGTGTGGCTTAAAACTAAATGAAGTTGATTGTCTCCCTGCTCTGGAGGCCAGAAGTCAGGTGTCAGCAGAGACGTGTTCCCTCTGAAGCCGATAGCAGGGTCCCTCCTTACCTCCCTCCAGCTCCTGGTGAATTCTGGCAATCCTTGGCGTTCTTCACTCCCAGCTGCTTCACACTCCAGTCTCTGCCTTCTTTGTCACACTTCTTCTCCTCCCTGTGTGTTTCTGTCTTACCAGGCTATTTTCTTGTAGGAAGACTAGCTATACTGGATCATGCGTGCATGTATGCGGAGTTCCTCAGTCGTGTCTCTTTGTGAACCCATGGACTATAGCCCACCAGGTTCCTCTGTCCTTGGGATTTTCCTGGCAAAAATATTGGAGTGGGATGCCATTTCCTACTCAAGGGGATTTTCCTAACCCAGGAATTGAACTTGCATCTCTTGCCTCCCTCACATTGGCAAGTTCTTTACCATTAGCACCACCTGGGAAGCCCATATTGGATTATGGCACCACCCTATTCCTTGCACTTCCCAGGTGGCTCAGTGGGTAAAGAACCTGCCTGCCAGTGCAGGAGACACGAGAGACGTGGGTTCAGTCCCTGGGTCAGGACGATGGTCTGGAGAAGGGGATGGCTACCCACTCCAGTGTTCTTGCCTGGAGAATCCCATGGACAGCTGAGCCTGGTAGCTACAGTCCACAGGGTTGCAAAGAGTCAGACACGACTGATCAACTGAACCCAACACATAGCACCACCTATTTCTTATTGTAACTGATTACATCTGCAGTGACCCCATGGACAAATAAGGTCATACTGCAGGTGTTGGGGGTTAGGACTTCAATACAGTCTCTTTCGAGAGGCACAATTCAACCCATAACGACTCTTAACCACCAAGCCATAGTGTCTTCTTTTTCTTTTTAAAATCTTATTTATTTGTTTACGTAGCTGTTCTGGGTCTTAGCTGTGGCATGCGGAATCTTTAGTTGCACCATGTGAACTCTTAGTTGTGGCATGTGGGATCTAGTTCCCTGACCAGGAATTGAACCCAGGCCCCCTGCATTGGGAGCATGGAACCTTAGCCACTGGACCACTGGGAAAGTCCCATCATGGTGACTTCTTATAAGAGAGATGCAGCCTTTGTCTCTGGAAGCTTATAGGAACATAGAAAATAAGGCATGTGCATGAGCAACAGCAACCATACAGACTGGAATCATCCAATCAGTGTCACAAAAGATGATAAAACAACATTGAGCCATGGAAATTCTGAGAAGGTGAACAGATTTAACTGAGGCTGGGGACGGGGGTGCAATGGATAGGCCATCGCCATGAGGGGTCCCTGGACAGATGAGGGGAGGTCTAAGGACAGACAGAACTGCATACAAAAAATGCTGAGCAAACTCAGGGCTTGTTCCTAGAATGAGATGCTACCCAACTATCCACCAAGTCTACAAAGCAGGATACAGTGGGCCATAGAATCACAGCTTTTCAAATCAGAACTTGAGCAGATCACCCAGCCCAGCTTTCTCCTTTAAGAAGATGACAGTATTGCACAGCTGGGCTGACTGAAGCCAAGAGGGCTTAAGTGGCTTGCTTTTATTGGCCGGTGATGGAGAGCGGTGAACTGGGACCCAGTTTTTCTATCTTCTCCTTGCAGCTTTCTATTTTTTTCTATATTACAAAAAGCTAGAAAAATAGAGAGGTATGGTGAGGTGTTGAATGCCAGGCTGAGTCACCAAATTGAGTCACAAGTGACAGACTTTCCATGCAGTGACTTCATTTCCAGAGGTTTGCCGGTGGACCGGGGCAAATGAGAAATGGGACCGACGGGAAAAGGGAGGGGCTCCTGGCGGTTCAGGATGGTGAGATCAAGGGGACTTGAGCTGTCCCTGGGCAGTGAGAGGAAGCAGGTAGAGGAAAGAGCATCTTCAGACATGAGACAGAAACTCCTGAGTGTTTGGATGAGTTTGGACAGGAGGCCAGTTTTGAGATTTGGAGTCCTGAGATAATCGAGTGCCACTGATAGAAATGGAAGGTTTGGGGGGCGACAGAGGGTGACCAACCATCCCCGTTTGCCTGGAATGGAGGGGTTTCCCGGAAGCCAGGATTTCATTTCTAAGACCAAGACTTCTGCTGCTGCTCTGCTGCGCTCTGTTGTGTCCAACTCTTTGTGACTCCGTGGACTGTAGCCTGCCAGGCCTCTCTGTCCATGACATTTTCCAGACAAGAATACTGGAGTGCGTTGTCATTTCCTACTCAAGGGGATCTTCCCGACCCAGGGGTCGAACCCATGTTTCTTATGTCTCCTGCGTTGTAGGCAGATTCTTTACTACTGAGCCACCTGGGAATCTCAAGACCAAGACATTGCCAGTCAAAAGTTCCTAGATGAGTTGGTCACTCTAAAGGAGAAACAGGTTTTGCTTTTATAAAATTAAAACAGTTCATATTTTATCTAAATGTATTAGGCTCTCAGTCATGTCTGACTCTTTGCTACCCCCATGGATTGTAGCTCACCAGGCTCCCCTGTCCATGGAATTCTCCAGGCAAGAATACTGGAGTGGGTTGCCATTCTCTCTAAATATACCAGTAAATTAATTATTAAATTTAAATGACTACTAAAAGTTGTATTAGGGCTAGTTAACACAAGATTTAGATTTAGAAAGTCTAAAAGTAGGACAATTATCTCAACAATACCTTTTAGATCTAAAATTCTATGAATCTAAAGACTCTGATGCTGGGAGGGATTGGGGGCAGGAGGAGAAGGGGATGACAGAGGATGAGATGGCTGGATGGCATCACGGACTCGATGGACGTGAGTCTGAGTGAACTCTGGGAGTTGGTGATGGACAGGGAGGCCTGGCGTGCTACAACTGATGGGGTCGCAAATAGTCGGACACAACTGAGCGACTGAACTGAACTGAACTGAACCGATGAATCCAGCCAAGATCACCTTAACCAGTCCTTAACTAATTAATCATATGTTCCATGTGGAAATCATATGTACTTGTGAAAGCCACAAGGAAAGTGTTCATTTTGGAAACCAATATATTGATAGCCTCCTGCCTTGTGTATTTCACAATCAGAAAGTTCTGTAAAAACACAGGGTTCCCTTTGCTTGGGTATAAAAAAATGCAAGGATTTTTTTTTTTTTTTACTTGAAGTATAGTTGATTTTCAATGTTGTGATAGTTTCAGATGCGAAAAGGGATTCAGAATATATATGCATTTATTCTTTTTCAGAATCTTTTCTATTATAGGTGATCACAAGATATTGAATATAGTATACGGTGCTATACAGTAGTTTCTTGTTTATTTTATATATAATAATGTGTATCTCTTAATCCCAAACTCCTAAATTTAACCCCCTCCTTTCTCCTTTGGTAGCAATAAATTTGTTTCTGTGAGTCTATTTATGTTTGGCAAATAGGTTCATTTGTATCCTTTTTGGATAACACTTTTCTCCCTTTGTTTGGGGAAGGGTCTTGATCTCTGGGTTGTTCCCATCAATTCCACCCTGAGGGTATCATTAATGGTGCTCTCAGTATTTGCCTGCTAAATGACTTGAGTCATCAGCTCCCGTTTCACATGGGGACCTCAAAGGTATGTTGGAAGAGCTCCGGATTTCCCAGGCTCTTCCTGAATCTTATTTTAGATAGTAAGAAGCAATTTTTCAGTGCAGTGCACGTGAAATTAAGCATGCAACTGCTATTATTAATGGGACTTATACATCTCATTTCCCCCCTACACAGTAACATATACATACGTGGGAGGCTGAGGCTGTGCTATAGTTGTTCTACCAGGATTTTATAATCTGTTATCTGTCCCTTGAGATAAATGCAGTTCATTTTCTCATGGAAGGAAAACTGAGCCTTGGTCTCTGACCTCTCTAAGGACTTGCTCCCAAGAATCTCTGGTGGTATTTGAGTAGTGTTTTATTTTATTTTATTTTTTAAATACATCTCCTTTTCATTGGAACATGCTGAAAAATAGAGACAGTCCTTTCTTTTGTGATGTTGTGAATTCAGTACCAAATTCTGCACATCACCTCAGCACATGAAGACTACATAGCCTCAGTTTATTTATAAATTGCCATGTTTTATGGCAAGAAAAGCTCTTCCATGTTTGCTTTTGTTTGATGCCTCAGTGGTGAGGGGAGATACCTGTTCTCTGAGAGGTTAAATAGTTTTGGTCTTTGATGCTTGAATTTTGACTAGAAAAAAATTTTTGACTTAAATTAAAAAAAAAACCAAAAAACTGGGACTGGAAACTATTAGTGGCCCGGTAAATATTTCTAGTGACCTCATCTGCTCTCACCCTACCTTGGTTGGTCTAGTTTGGTACAGTTTGCGAGTTTAGTGGAAAACCTGGATCAGTTATAGTAGACGAGTGAAACGGGATAAACAAGAGAAGAGTGAAGAGGTGGCAGCTCTCAAGAGCAAGAAGCCAGTGCAATAATTTGGCATAAATGGCCTGGCATGATGGTACCACCTGTGATTTAGAAAGGAGGCTTACTTCTGTCCTGTTGAGCACTTTGTGAGTTTCTCTTGGCAAAATTATTGATTGCGGCTCAAAGCCTACAGGTGAAAGCCATTACTTAAACCATGAACTTCAGTAACTCTTCCAGCTTAATCATCTGGGCAGGCTTAGCTACCAGATCTTTCTGCTGGGAGCAGATCCACCATCCAGAAGGCCAATGTCGTTATTAACACTGCTCACAGTGAAGTTCTTTTGTTTTGTCTTCTCCGTGTTCCAAACTGACAGTAAGTGTAACTGACATCAGCTTAGGAAATAGGAAAAAGATGTAGAACCAAAGCAGATACTTCTTTCCAGTCCAAACGGGCTCTAAAATCTCTTAAGGTGTTTAGTTGTCACAATTCTCCCCCCACTTCCAAAGGAATTTTTTTTCCTATCTTCTAAGTTTCTTTTTTCTTTTTTTCTGACGAATTTAAACTTGGAAATACGCTCCACCATGGAGTGAAAACCACCGAAGTCTCTCCAGCTGCTCAGGATGGTTTTGCAGCCATTCAATTAAGTCTCTTCCAGCCTTGAAAAGCTGCCTGATTTGGGGCTGGGTTTGCATGCCACCCCGTTTTGTATTTTCTGTGTCACTTTTAGCAGACATGTGGCTCATGGCATAGAGCTGTATACCGTGTCTCCCACATCACGCCGGTACTCTGTATGCACAAACCCCTTATCTTCTGTGGCATAAACTCCACCAGTGCCTCTGCCAGAGATGAGCGGGCAGGAGCCAAAGCAAAGAGGGAACAAATCCACCTGTCACACTGCTCCTGCCACTCTCCCGCATGTCGACAGCATCTCGGTCATTTCGAAAGCCCTTCGTACAGAAAACCATTTGTTTCTTATAAATGCATATTTAGATGTAGGGGAAAGTAACATCTATTTTCAAAAAAAAAAAAATCAAGGAGTAGCATATCCCCTGTTGTCCTACTGTGCAGCCAACAGCTGCGGAGAAAATAGAATATTTTAAATAAGTTAGCAAAACAGCAGCCCCCTGGGGACCCTGGCTCCGCCTTAAGTATGTTAAACAAAGCACCTTAAAAGGGCTGAGTTCTATATACATGTAAGTTATTTAATTCCCAAGGACACTCTTCTCCACATCGAGAATGTGTGACTGTGTGTATTTTTTTTTCTTTCTCGGAGAACTTTTCTTTATGGAAGGTTTGTATGCCGGTTCAGCGGAAATTATACAGCATCTTTTCTTCAAACAGAGCTGCATTAATGTGCCAATGCCCTTTCTTTAATGCACTTTAAAATTCTGACGCGCCTTTTAAAAAGTATGAGTTGTGTTGGGAAAGTCTAATCACCGTTCTGCATGAACGGAAATGTGCTATTTTTGCAAGGGGAGTGCTGGGAGTCGGGTTTGTAGCAGAAGGGTGTCTCTATAGTACAGATGTCCGAAGACACTGGTGTGTTTTGTTGCCCAAATCAACCCGCTAGAAATGTTACTTCTGCCAAAATTAGTCAGAGGAACTTCAACTCATCATCATTTGAGCAATTTGGGACCGAGCAACTCTGAAGACTGCAGGGAATATTTAGAATTCATTCTGCAGAAACTCAGCTTGGAGGGCAAACTTTCTTTTGCACTCCGGAGCGTGCATCTATTCCACAAGATTATGTTGTGTGCCTGTAATGACTTCATACAGATTTTTTAGAAGTCTCTTGGGAGCCTATCGTTTTGGTTTGCTGATCTAATCCATTTTCCTTTCTTCTCTCCCCCACCCCCCCCTTCTCTCTCTGGCTGCCTCTCTTTGGCTCTTTTCCCATTCCAATCAGCATGTCCTTTTGAAAAATGTTTTGTGGAGGTTGAAGTTCCAAGGACATCACTTTCCCTCTTTGAATAAAATGTGACCTCTTGTTTGAATGCAAACTGCCTGTGCCCTGACTGGAACATCAAAAAAATAAAAAAATAAAAAAATGGGAAATATACCCAGTGCACTCAGGCAAAATTGGTGTGTAAGTCTCTTGGAAATGTCTAGTAACAGGTGCAGTCAGATAGGCTGGCAAAGCATTCTGGTTTCATAACAATTACTAATAAGAAAATAAACGTTAAGTATGCATTATTTAAAATATTTTGTGGGTTTTTTTCTACTAAAAAAACCCCCAAATTGATCCGGTAAACAATTCTATAGCGTTCAAAACCATAATAATAATAAAAAAAGAAGCCATCCGACTCCATCTCTCTGAGTTTAAGCTCTCTTCTTTCTATTTTAGTGAAATTTGCATGTAGATGTTTGTTCCTACAGAAAGAAAATACATGCAGTTTTTTAACCACATCTTTGAAAATCCATGTCGGTATCCATCATGTCGGTAGGAGATTCTTAGAACTGTGGCTTTGATGATTATACAACCATATTTATTACATGCCTTCCATATCCTCAAGGAATGTCAGTTGTCAGAAACCAGTAGGCATGCATACGTATTTCCCTTTTTAGTAAAAGGAAATGTTTGCCAATTATTTAGAGATTTTTGGGTTTCTATGAATAAGGGTTCTAGACAGTCTCAGGACTGACTCAAATGCACTTTGGTAAGAAAAGCTGCTTGCTGCTTTTGGAGATTTCAAAAACAAAGCATTAAGAAATTCGGACTTAATTTGCCTGCATGCCGTCAGAAACATACCTATGTATGTGGAAATATGATCATTTCACATTGTTTGCTGTCTGTGCTATTTTGGGTAGAATCTACAAAGACAAGGAAATAATTTCCTTTCATAACCAACAGAAGAGCATACTATATATCAGCATCTAGTAACTTTTTTTTGTTAGACTTTGGATTTCTGCGTACTTCTTGGTGTCCAAGTTTTACAGCATCCAAAGCCAAAACATCAGGTTTTGCATAAAAGAGGGGATGGCCGTGTTATTGTTGTCGTTGTTTTAGTCGCTGAGTTGTATCCAACTCTTTGTGACTCCATGGACTATAGCCCGCCAGGCTCCTCCGTTCATGGGATTTCCCAGGCAAGAATACTGGAGTGGGTTGCCATTTCCTTCTCCAGGGGGGTCACGTTATAGAGATCGTTCATAAATTGAAACCAATAGAATTTGGGGGGATGTAGAGTATAATGACTTGAAATATATCAGGAGAGCAGGGTGGGAAGGAAGAAGCAGAGGAAAGCCGAAAGCAGGGGCAAGGAGAAAATCGATCCACTTCAGCAAAAATGTTTAAGAGCCTAAAATTCTAAGGAATGTATCGAATTCACTGCACAGCAACGTGAAGAAGTATTTGCGGGAATGGAGCTCTAATTTGACACACTCTACGGGATTTCTAGGGATTAAGGTTGAGAAAACTTGAACACAACATGAGTCTAGATATTATCAAGGCACTAAAATAAGAAAATGACTCCAGGTGAGGGGAAACAATCAATTCTGACCCCACTTTGAGAGAGAGAGGAGGAAGACGAAACAATGGCTTCGATTCTTTCTGTTCATAAAAGCTCTCATCCCTCCCAAATGTCCATATGTGATTTCAATTCTGAGAAGCTCGGGCTGTGGTAAGCCAGCCACATTAAGCAGGGGACGGAGAACAAACTCCCTTTAGGCCAGTCACCTGTGAGGCTGGGTGGCAAAACAAAAAAAAATTACTTTCCTTTCAGAACATGTTAGTAACTTCAAAGCATCAAGGACTAAAAGTGTTTCAGAGTCCGTGTGTGTGTGTGTGTGTGTGTGTGTGTGTGTGAGAGAGAGAGAGAGAGGGAAAGAGAGAGAGACCATGAAACGGATGACTAGGAGAGAGAAGAGAGTGAAGAAAGTTGTTATGAATGAAATTGAAAAAAGAGTTCCCTTAGGAGCATCTATATATTCACATATTAAGGAACATACGTAAAACTATATAAATGGAACCTAAATATTTCCAGCCGTGCAATTAAACACACACACACACACTGTGTATACATGTGTACGTATGCTTGTGAGTGCATTTTATTCTTTGTGTTATTATTTCTTGTTAAGAAAAAGGAAACAAGTGCTGTTTCATCAGTGATATCATCGTATGTGCAGCCCCTGGCCCCAAGCCTCCTGACTCCACCAATTAGCCTTGTTTAGCTTTTCATTACCCCCACTGCTTGACCTGCTTCCATGCATAATAGGGTTAATCGTAATGAGATGAAATCTTTTGGTTCTATTCATTGCTTATATGGTATGTCCTCCAGACTCCCTTCTGACGTGAGGGCGCCAGGGAATACCTGCTCATCTGCTCCCCTGTGCTCCCTCTGCTGGCTGTCTCTGAGGGGATGGTAAGACCACTGGCTCACACAGAACCAAGGACTACTGTTTGGGAAGATGCACACACACACACACCGCCCCACGCCCCCCACCTCCGCCACACACACCCCTAGACAAACAGTACCAGTGAAATGAGAGTTCTGTACTCTTTTGACGTTGACCACAGAAGCGCCATCCACATAACATTTTCTACCCAGAATGCCATGGTCCCTGGGGTAAAACCTGGGGTAGGGGTGGGGACCAGGGGGGCTGGTGGAGGAGATGCCAGCTGTGTTAGAGCCAAGGCTTAGTTAGAAGCATACAGGTCCCATCTCATGAGTTTATTTCATCTCCTTTGCTTGCTGCTATCTGTTAGTTCCTAAAGGGGAGGCAGGGGACGGGGTGCTTTATCCTGTGAGTGTCCCCCAGCATGAAAGCAATTTGGTACAAATAGATTGGTCACATTTCTTTCCACATGTGGAACTGAGCCTGAGACTGGGTCATGGAATTAGTTAAAAGATACCTCCCCTTGTTAGAATCGCTGGATTCACGGGAATATATGGTCATTTATACCAAAGGTGTCAAGTGAAAACCACTGAGTTGATTTTTCAAACTGAATTAGAAAATTTAATAGAAAATATTTAGGGAGAATTTTGAAAATGTATAATATATAAATTTTTATTTAAAAAGATATTCCATTTAGTAATAAAACTGGTTCAACAGCTACTTAAACTTCTAAGTATATTTCATCTACAAATGTAGACATTAGGAAAAACCAGGCAACTATGGAAGGTTTCCATAAATGGATGGATTACGTTAACCTAACATAAAGTGTGTTTTTGTCTTGAAGTTAGGAAAAACTGCCTTTTTCTCTGAGGTACACAAAATAAGTTTTTGCCCTTTGTGGAAAGATTAACAGAGTTAAATCTTAGCTTCAGACTTGGAACCATTAGGAGATTTAAAAAAAAGAAGAAAAGGAAGGAAGGAAGCATGGAATAGAAGCATCCTGTCTAATGTATAAATCAGTCTAAATTTTTAATGAAGTTTCCTAATATACTTGATCATATGGCATACAATTTAAATATACACCTCCTTACTCAAGGAGTTTCTTAGAGGAAAAAAAAGCCACAACCAAAAAAGATAAAGAGAATTAAAAAAATGAGTCTATAAAAATCTGAATAAATAGGAATTTATACTTTATTTAATGCCAATCTGCTCCAAATTTTATGTTTGTTATGTGTACTCGCATACATGTCTGGCATCGGCATTTAATGAATTGTTTTGATATCGAAATATACTCTCTTGCCATTCAAATTCATGCAGACTCTACTTGTCCTTCAAAAGGAAAACATCCTGTTTTGGTTAATGGGCTTAAAAAAAAAAACAAAAGTAAATTGTGATAGCAATTAGGTTTTTCAGTGAGCATGCTCAGTGGGGCTTTCCTGGTTGCTAGGCAACCAGCTGAAGGTGTGTGGCAAGAGAGGACCCCAAATGTAAAAGCATAAGCACCTTTGGCATAGGTTTCCCCTAGTCTGGAAGCCCAAGCTCATTTATTTAATTAATGGTGGGATATCCTTGGGTCACTTTGATGGCTTCCCTTTTCGCATTTTTGGGGACGGGATTGAGGGTCAGGAAGGGATACAGAATGGAGGATCCAGCAGAATGGGCTCAAGAACCCTAATGAATATTTCCTGAAGAAGCCCTGTGCTTGACTTGGGTTGCAGGTTTGGAGTGTGTGTGTGTGTGTGTGTGTGTGTGCGTGTGTGTGTGTGTGACAATTTATTTTCCATCTCGAGGGTCGCAGTTAGCTCTAAACCACTTGGGCTGCCTGGTTGGTACATCCCAGGCACAATTCAAATCCTGCCTCTCATCAGCCTAACCCTGTACATCGGACCTTTATGTCTTTCAAATAAAGCCACTTTCACATCCTCAAGTCACAGAGCAGAAAACTCCCAGTTAAACCACAGAATTCCATTAAAAGTTGCCACCCGTATTCAAAAGCCCATTTGTACACCCTGGGATTCTGCCGAAGAAGCACTTACAGGAGTTCAGAGACTGGTGCTATGAAGTAAAAATGAATCAACTTTTAGAAACCACACAGAATGCTCCATCTTTGGTAGGTACAGCTCTGTCTCCATCAGCACCTCTTAAGTAGCAACCCGACCAAGCACCTGGTTCGGTCCACAGTGACAGTTCACTGTCTCTCCGGTGGTAACAATTTAGAGGCATGATGCTAAACAAGATATATACATGATGTCAAATATTGGCTGCACACATCTAAGCCAATCACTTCTAAATAAATTAACCATGGCACTGCCTAATACGATCCACCTGCTTTCTTCCCTCCGTTGTTCCAGACCCTACCTGAACCCCCCTTTGATTAAATGTCAAAAGCTTGCCTTGTGCCTACAGATTTCACTGAAGGCGGATAACAGAAAGGTTCCTCCTGTGACTCCATAAAACTGAAATAAATTCCACTGGCATCTTGTAAATTTTTATTTTCTAGAATGACTGCAGGCCCCATCTGCGGCCCAGCTGTTATTAGAACGGAAAGCGTTGGCCCTTCTGCATTACAAAACAGCATAGAACAGTAATTGCCAGTGGAAGAGATTAAGTGTAGACACTAAAAATGTTTACTCGCAATGAATATGCATAACGATGGGTAGGAAACAGCACTGGAAGATTAAAAAGAGAGAAGGGTTTGTTTACAAGGCTGGGAAAAAAAAAGAGAGTGGAATGTCATTTGGCCCCGAGCCTGAAATAGGAACGAAAAACCTTTGGGCAAGGCATTAGGGAGAAAAACAGATGGTTTGTGAACCTTTTATTAGATAGAAAAATCATTAATCAAGCCCAGGCTGGAAATGGCAGGGTTTTTGGTAGCTCATATTTTAGTTTATTTTTTCTTAAAGTGACAGTATACTTTTTTTTTTTTTTGTCTTTTTGGGACAGCCATCTATGGATCTTATGTCAATAGGCACTGCTTTTGTACAACATTCCACATTAAAGCCAACTTCACGTTAGGTTAGTGTGAGCCCTGATTTGTTATATGGAGAAAATTCCTCCAAAGGGTTTCACATTTCAGCACCTGTTTTGCCTGTATAGCAATTAAAAAAAAAATTACAGCAAGAAAAATTTTTTTCATTCATGTTCCATTCCTTTGGTTTTTGAAACTTGGGAAGAAAATAGAGAAGGGGAAACTTTTGCATGTAAGGCCTTGCTGACTAGGTTGATTTATAGCAGTTTATGCAAAGTACATAATAACAATAATTACAAATTGACTCATCTCCTGAGAGGGAGTTCACACCATTTCATTGGAAAAAATCATCAAGAGAGTGGAAGGGTCCCCTTTGAAACTATACTCACCATAAAATTAATCTGTGCCCTTTGGGTTGGAAGAGGTTGCATTTTACTTTTTTTAAAAATAATAGTAGTGAAAATCTCAGGGAAGAACATGTCGTTGAGATTAACAAAATCCTGGAATTAATAGTACAGAGTCCATTATCTGCTGCTAGCCAGTCATCAAACTCTAAGAAGTACCCTACGCTGGAGAATTATTGTTTAAATGAAATACAACATATTACATTCAAACACTCTCATTAACATACACTGTGTGTATTTATATATACACCTATGTACACAGACAGACACTTGGGTGTGTATTATGTGTCCAAGGCTTGGAATATGATTGCTGTATCAACTTCCAGAGTGGGATGGCAGGGTAGGGCAGTATCAGAATAAAGGTGCCTATAGCCAGACCCAGAATAAATCTTCATATCACAGTCCTGGAGTTTTGCCATGGTCTACCCTGTACTTGGAGCTAGTAGTGCATTTCTATTCGGTTGGCCAAAAAACTCATTCAGATTTTTCTGTGCCATTTTATGGAAAAACCCAAACAAACTTTTTGGCCAATCCTACTTTGGGAAGCTACTCTTCCCCCCGCAGAATCTTTACTCGATTAGCTGCGCTGGGTCTTAGCTGTGGCATGTGAAATCTAGTTTCCCTGAGCAGGAATGGAACCTAGGCCCTCTGTGTTGGTAGCATAGTCTTAGCCACTGCACCTCCAGTGGAGTCACTGGAAAGCTCCTCTTAAGCTTAATTATGAAATGCGCTTGTTCCTGATCTGTGTGTTTCCTACTGAGTGGGGCCTTGGATGCATCTGGATTGTTATTCTTAGAGCTAAGTACCCTTGATGCAGGAGTCCATGAATGCGTAGTGGGACAATTTCTTTTTACGGAATGAGAAGGTGCTTAAAAAGTATCTCATTCATGGTTTCACTCTCCTAGTGGAAAGCAGTTTTCAACACCTTATTCACTAGTAAATATCAGCAACTCATAGGGCAAGTCATTCTTTGGCAAAGCGTGCTCATAGATAAGCCACTGGTTTCCTTTCCTTATTTCCCATGAGACGGATTTTGGAAGTTGAAGCCAGAAAGCAGCTGCTACATCATCTAAACTGTCCTCTGACCCTCACCTATCTTCAGTATTAAGGAAAGGAGACCCGGTGAAACGGTCACATGGAAACAAGAAGAACGAGATTCTCGGACTGCGGGTCTGCATGCATATGTCATTGCTGTCTGCCTGCGGTGATCATCCGCTTGACCATCTGAGCTGCGTTTCTTCCCTTTCCTTTGCCACCAGTTTCCTTCATGGACCTGTTTATCTTCGTGCAGTTCGTTTGGTGCTAGTGTCATCGTCAATAAAGAGTGCCAAAGAGAAGTGAGACCAGCAGTGCCCTTCTGCACAGATTTTCAGTCATCACCAACCTACTGCCTCCGCGTCCCGGGCTGACGTTACAGAAACAGAAGTTCAAAGACATGGCTGATATCTTCCTTTAAAAACACTTCTACCATGCAGTCAGTGATTTCTGTTTTCTGACATTCTTTTTTAAAAGAGATGCTTAAAGCGAAAAAGGTTTCCTGCCACGAAAATGACATTAATATTTCGTAAATCAAGAACGAAGATAATGTTTTGGCTGCTGCAGAGACGTTTACCTTATGTCGTTTATCTAAATGCTTTTCGATTCAAACATGACACAATTTTTGGACTGGCTGTAACCGGAAAAAACAATTCCAAGAACTTTCTTATTTCAGAGCCTGAAATTCTTTAGTATATTCCTCACCAGAATTCACTGTGGAGGATACAGCCTTTCAGCTCATTGAAAAAGACTTCCCAAATAATAAATCTTTCCCCACGATCATTTGTACACACTAAATCAAATAATTTACTAAAGTCAAGATGAGACTTTCAAATGAAAACTGTGTAAACATGTTTGTTAACTTTTGAGTTTTATCCCTGTTACCAGGGATAAAATATTTTCTGTATTGACTTATTAAAGAACTGATATATTTAAAGAATAGATATTTTGTCTAAAGAAGTGAAAAAAGAAAACCTTTATAGATAATAAAGCCCTCTCAAATGAACATCTATCTGCTGGTGGAAATACTAAAATCACACAAGTGATCATGAATTTCAAAGCTTTTCAACCTGTTTGAAAAATGTAAGGACGCTGTGCCACAGGGTAAAAATATGATTTTCTGATATTATACACAAACACTGTTGATTTTTTTCGTATGAATTGCTAAAAACAAGCATTTTTATCTCTGACTCTTTATCATATTTTATCTATGGTTAATGAAATTTTTTTTCCTTCTAAAACCTTAAGGGTTTTACCAATTGATTTTGACACATTTAGATTTGGGGAAGGAAAACACACTTATAGAGCAGCTATTTTGAAACATCGAGGAGAATAACAGTTGCAAAAACACAGAAAAAAAAAGGCATTAAGATTCTGCTATAAACCATTCAACAGCAAATGGAAGACTACAATTAAGGCCAAGCTGCTTCTCCAGGGAATGCTGAAGAACAATTTCTTTTCCGACTGTGGATAGGACAGAACTGCCCACAGAGTTCCCAAGTCCTGGACTAATAACTTCCTGCAGGAGATGAGCCCCCTTGAAGTTGTGAGGGGCTGAAGGCGGCTGTGGCTGCCAGAAGGAGGGAGAGGGCTAGGGTCTGGAAAAAGAATGCCCCATGATTGTTGGAGGAAGAGTAGCTAGGATCGCTATGCCTTTGCTGTAGCACATCATTAATAACAATGATCAAAAGAAAGAGGAGATCTTAACAGCTGCATTAAATTATTATGGAAATTGGCATTTTCAAATGGATTCAGGGTGAAACCAAAACAAAAAAGCAGCTATGGATGGGATGGGTTATGTTGGGAGGCCACAGAATAATTCACAGAGGTGGAGGAACTGTGATTGAGCAGATCCTTCTCTTCTTTTGCTTTTCCTTACATTGATAGAATTTACAGGAAAGATGGTCTTCCCCACAGCAACTGAATGAAGAAAGCTGCTTCAACAAGACTGTGTTCTCTGGAAGGCATAGGAGATAGTCAGTACTATCCGATTCTTTGCGACCCCATGGACTGCAGCCCACCAGGCTCCTCCCTGCATGGGATTCTCCAGGCAAGAGTACTGGAGTGGGTTGCCATTTCCTTCTCCAGGGATCTTCCTGACTCAGGGATCGAACCCCGGTCTCCGGCATTGCAGGCAGACGCTTTAACCTCTGAGCCACCAGGAAAGCCCATAAAACTATGTTAGATATCATTATTAGAAGAACTGGATGAGAGACTGCAGTAATCTATAACTTAAATTTAGCAATAACTAAATATTGCTAAACTCTAGTTTTGAAATTAAGAATTTTTTCAGGGAAGCAAAAGATTTTGACACAATCTGACTATGATGTAAATATTCTGTATTAATACAAAAAAATAAACTACACGTGAGGAGCTGCTCTGTCCTATCCCCAAAAAAGGAAAGGATAAGAAAAAGTAATTTGGAGTTGCAGAACATTGGAATCTTTGATTTTCAAGGTGTTTTCTAAGTCCTGTACTTTTTCTCTCAAGAATTATTAATCCATTAACCCTTTTTTTTAATGTAGATATAAAAAGTCATGGTTTAATGATTTTACTGAAGTTATACAATTCTCAGAGAATCTGATGAAAAGGTGAAAAACAGTCAGGCAATGAGGTGGATGTTTTCCTCTGCAGACCTGAGAGCCAAAGGCTGGCTGTATGTTTTCCTTCCTGGATGGAAGTTTTGGTCCCTGGTGTAGGTCTAACCTGAACATCTTTCATTACAACAGAGGAACTACGAAAGGTCTCTTTCTCAAAACTTTAGAATGAGGGACAAATGCTTGGTAAACGGTTGCTAGTACCACCGGCAAAACAAAATCCTCCATGAAACATTTGAAACTTACACCTCAACCAAGAAGAACACTGAAGATCAGTTAAACTTTTGCTCTTGAGGTCAGTAGGATACTTGGGGTTTCTTTTATACCTTGCTACAGACTTCAAAGGAAGATCAGTTGACAGAAGGTAAGGAATATTTTTAATTTGGGTGGCCTTGGACTTTGTGATTATTTGGGAAGAAGAAGCTCCATCCAGTTCTATTTTTGGCAATAGTTGTACCCATTTTGGATGCAGCCATGTTCATTGACTCTGTTGAGTGCGATCTCTCAATCACTGCTGAAGGTATTCAAAATACACCTTCTGGACTATTCAAGGGAAAGCCTTCCCAGGAACATTCCCAGGAGCCAGCTGCCATCATGGTATTTGGGAATTCTGGCTATCACAGTGTTATCTCTGGACAGGAAGAGAGCCACCCTAAACTGCCTAATGTGTTGCCTCTTGGTTGTTCTCTGATTCCTGAGTGTTTGTAACTTACAAGCCAGTAAGGACCTCCATAGCCGCAGTGAGCTCAAGAATTCTGTATTTTCATGGATCTCTAAGTGTGTATGAGCAAGTGTGTATGAGCAGAGTTTTGATAAACACTTACCTCCTTGTCAGTATTTTTCAGTCCTGGTCACATATTGAAAATTATCTGCAGATTTACATTTTAGAAAATGTATCAGGGCTTCCAGGTGGCACAGGGGTAAATAATCTGTCTGCCAATGCAGGAGACACAAGAGATGCAAGTTCAATCCCTGGGTCGGGAAGATTCCCCTGGAGTAGGAGATGGCAACTCACTCCAGCTATTCTTGTCTGGAAAATTCCATGGACAGAGGAGCCTGGAGGGCTACACTCCATGGGGCTGTGAAGAGTCTGACACAACTGAGCACATACACACACATCAGATGCTGGAACCTCCAACCAACTGAATGAAAATCTGGAGTCGAAGCCCATGCTTCTGCATTTTAATAAGGCTTTAATGGTCATTCCAAGGCATGGCCAGATTTGAGAACTCTACCCTCTATGGGCTCGTGAAGCAGATCATATATGCGACCTTAAAACACTGGAAGGTGAAATGGTTTTGGTTCTGTGACTCACCAGTTGACTGTGAAACACTCACACAGTAAATGATATACCATGAATCTGAAAGAATGCATATACTTCAAGCAGCACTCAGTTTATGCTCTGAGAATAATTTAAAGACCTAGTCATTTCAGGCTCCTGGAACGAGGGCATGGTTGTCATCAGGGTGTAGATGAATATTTAGCAGATATAATGGGAATATCCCAAATGGGCTTTGTAATACCCAAACAGCTTTGCCCTGTTGCATCTGTTTGCTGACTTTATCTCATTCTGAAGACTTAGCAGGTGCTTTCTACACCTCAGCTTCCTCATCATCAATGGTGGTTTTGTCTCCATTTGCATCCAGAGAACTGCCAGGCTGCAGAACGAACAGCCATTTAGCCCTTTAAAAAATACTATATGCACCTTTGGGTCCAAATGTCTTTCATTCATATTCTGCAAGAGGCTGCATTTCCCTTCCAAGAAAGACTTCTGATTTTTAAAAAAAATATGTTTACAGAGTAGAAAAATATGTGGAAAGATAAGGTCTTCTGGGGGGAGTAGATCACCCCTGAGAATGACTTGGAATGCGTTTTCCTGATGAGTTATGGGAGCATGAACACATATCCTGTTTTCCTTCTCAATTCAGAGAGGTTTTCACAGAGATGCCTGTTTGCTCCAGCTCATTCATTCTGTTTGCACTTCTTTATCGAAGACATCTGAAAGGAAACGTTGGCTCAGAGGTTCCATCCCAGGTGTGATGCGGATCTCTGGAAAGACAGCTCTTGTTGACTGTTATTACTGTCCGCTTTTCAGTTTTCCTTTCTAAGGAATTCCAAAGTGAGTGAGCCACTCCCCGCATCCCAGATGTTGTTGTAAACCAGAATTTTGGAACATTCGAACGAAAATGCAATCCCCTAAAGTTCAGCTGAGTCCCAGCTTCTCCAACCAAACATGGACAAAAATGTATTTGTGCAACGGTTCACATGGCTTCCTCAGCACGCCGCATCCTTGGCTGCCTGACTCAGCCCCAGTTGAACTGAGACACCGCACTGTGAAGTTTAGAGCCATCAGACTACAGGATGCTCGAATCGAGGCCCTGGTTTTTTTTTTTTTTTTTTTTTGAGAGATTAAATTTCTGGAAACATCTATAATGTTGATTTTTATAAGACCTCTAAACAATCTTTAAAAAAAAACAGAAATGAATAAAAAATTCATTTGTTGAAAAGTTTCCTCTGTAGTGTTGCCAATCATTTCAGTAGGACTAGTATTCTGAAGAACATGTCTTAGGGGATGAATCTTATTTGTCATTATTATCTTGTCCGGATTGAAGCAGATCGTTTTGGGAAATGTCCATATCCATGATTTAAAAACAGTCAAGAGACAGGCCAATATATATTTAATAAAAAATGCTTTCGAAGGTTTACATGCCATCTTGAATGTTCAGTTTTAACATATACAAATTTCAGTTTTCCACTCCACTTTCTGCCTACCATTCACCTGTGTTTGTCTAATGGAAACCAGTTAGTGCAGCTCTGGTTACACATCTGTTTCATGCATGTGCGACTACAAGCCGTTTTAGCAACTAGTAAAACTACAGGTGTCTGGGTTTTAATGTAACCATTTTAAAAGAGCAGTTCATGGGCCTCTGATTATTATTTTTTATGGCTGGCTGTGTTCTTACCATATAGACTGCCAGCTCAAGGGTTAAATGTAAGTCTATTGTTTTCTCATTCTGGTACAATCTCTGAAATCATTCATAAATTAATTTCTTTAGCTTGGAATCCAAACGGCCAAATACAGCTTTTGTATTCTGCACAGACAGCCTGTAATTCTGTGTCTATATGTCTCCAGCGACAAAATAATTAACTGGATTTTGAATGCTGGAGGCTAACATCATTAAGTATATGTATCTATTTGGCTTGCTTATTTGCTTACTATATCATAAGATCACAATTACCATCATATCACTTTGAGAAATTATGTGGACATATGCCCTTGTGACAGTTTTAGAGTGTCCACTGGTGTGCCCTTACCGTAAGTTGGTGTGTGAGTGTGTGTCAGTCACTGTCTTGTGACCCATAGGCTGTAGCCCGCCAGGCTCCTCTGACTTACTTATCCAGGCAAAAATACTGGAGTGGGTTGCCATTTCCTTCTCCAGGGAATCTTCCCGACCTGGGGATTGAAACTGGGTCTCCCACATTGCAGGCAGACTCTTTACAGTTTAAGCCACCAGGGAAGCCATCAGTTTGGTTCCTTATTAATGAAAAATTTGACTTACAGATTCTTCATTTTTACCTTTCATCATCTGAGTGTAACTGGAAGATCTTAGAGTTCCGAGAACTATTCTAACAACTACTGAAGTTCATCATTTCTACTAAAATACTCTAAGAACAAATTCATCTCTTTGAAGAAAAAGATGGGTGTGGAAAAATTGTAAGTGGAGAAAACTTACTTGCAGATTAATCTAATTAGATTAAAACTGAGATTTAAAATTTTTAAGAATCCTGTCTAGTTTCACAAAACTCAGCACACGTTGAAGGAGGGGCAAGTCAAAATCAATTACAAATATGGCTTTGCTGCACAGTGATAGAGACAGGTCATACTGCTATATTTAAGGCGCGAGTGACATTTCTATTACAAATATAAGCATCATTTTCCCGGGATTTATTGCTCAGGCATAACCATTTTTAAACAGGATCATTTATGGAAGTCTAGCGGTTGGCTCCCAAACCAGATATTTTTATTTACTTCTTTAAAAATAATAAACAGATTTTAAAAGTTCTGGATGAATGAAAACAAATTAATAGTGATAATTGGGAAAGTTTGCTTTGTTAAATAAAGTTCGGCCACTTCACAGAAGCATTAGAGACTAATGCTAATTTCTCGGTAATATATTTTCATTTGCCCTTTAACCATAACGGCATGATGAAGCTTCCATGGCAGAGATGGAACCGAGGATTAATGGCACCCCAAACATTTTAATCCTCTGTATGCTAATTAGTTACTCAAATTAGAGAGAGAAAAATTTCTTTCTATTTTATGATAGCTTTAAAACACAAAATAAAGACAAATATTCTAGAATATGTGAGAATTTGACTCTGGGATTAGTTTGAATAATATTTTAAATATGTCAAGATACCTTAACATATTTAAGTATTTTAAAAATCAAAATCCTTAATTAAAATCCTCAGTAGTGATGGTTGTATTCTAGAGAAAGTCATCATTTTTAAGGTGCTCCCAAAATCTGTTCCCAGCTTACCTTTTCCACATCAGCTTTCACTGCTTCTGTTTATGAACCCTACTCTGCAGCTGACCTCGACTCCCAGTCAATTCCCAGACACATCGGACCTACTTGAACTTTTGCCTTTTGTCATAACCCATCATAACCCACCTTTATTCAAGGGCTTTCCTGGTGGCTCAGACAGTAAAGTGTCTGCCTGCAATGTGGGAGACCGGGGTTCGATTCCTGGGTTGGGAAGATCCCCTGGAGAAAGAAATGGAAAATCCCATGAATGGAGAAGCCTGATAGGCTACAGTCCATGGGGTCACAAAGAGTCAAACACGACTGAGCAACTTCGCTTTCATCTTTATTCAAGCCTTTTTCATTCTCCCAGGCCCAGTTCAAATACCACCAGCTCCAAAAATGTTTTCTGAAGTAACTTCTTCTCTACGAACACTGAACACATTTGGTTTGTCCATCAACAGAGGAATAGATAAAGAAGATGAAAAGATGTGATAAACACACAGGTATATACATGTGTGGGGCTTCTCTGGTGGCTCAGATGGTGAAGAATTCACCTGCAATGCAGGAGACCAGGGTTTGATCCCTGGGTTGGGAAGATCTCTTGGAGAAGGGAATGGCTACCCATTCCAGTATTCTTGCCTGGAGAGTTCCATGGACAGAGGAGCCTGGCAGGCTACAGTCCATGCGTTGCAAAGAGTTGGACACTACAGGCCGAGTAAAACTTTCACTTTTTTCATATATATGTATATACATAAACATAATGGAATATTACTCAGCCATAAAAAGGAAAAAAATTTTGCCATTTGCAACAACCGTGGGTGGACCTGGAGGATATTATGCTTAGTGAACTAAGTCAGACAGAGAAAGACAAATGTTGTATGTTTTCACTTATATGTAGAAACTAGTCAATAAAACAAATGAGTATAACATAATGGAAATAGACTCATAGATACTGAGAAAAAGCTTATGGTTATGAGTGGGGAGAAGGTAAGGGTAAGGGCAGCATAGAGAAAGGGGTTTAAGAGGTACAAACTACTAGTTATAAAATAAACAAGATTCAAGGATATAAAGTACAGCACAGGGAATATAACCCATATTTTATAATAATTTTAAGTGGAGTATAAGTTATAAAATATTGAACCACTATGTTGTACAACTGAAGCTAATATGATATTGCAAGTCAAGTGTACTTCAATTAAAAGTATTTGGTTTTTACAATCATTATGTATGTATACATTATCCATGTCCTATATACTAAAGAGGAGTTTAGTCAAGGTTTGATCACATAAACAGATGAATGAATAAATACCTACTATGTTTGTCCTTATGCTTTCTATTAAAGTCATGCAATAGATAAGGGTATGCATAGAAATATGTTAATATAAATATATAATATTTATGTTAATACTATATTTATAGGAAATCTTAGCCCGTCCAAAAGTAAATAACATTTTCAAATAAAGTAAAATGGAAACAAATGTGATTTGCTCTAGGTCAGGCCTTTATTCATCAAACCTAAAAATACTAAGCTTGTGCTTTCCAATGCGATGGATCTGAAATGTCGTATTTGTCCACCTCCTGCCCTTCCTGCCCCATGCGAAGCCTGCACCACGCCATGACAGTGAAACATTTCCAACAGGCTTCTTTGATTCCAAATTTATCCGTCCTTTATGGACGTCATGGCTGTCAGACTGAACTTCTGATACAAAAGACAAGAGGATGTCAGTCCCCTGCTTAGAACTTTTTGATGACTCACAGAAAAACTTCTGATGGCCTACCCATGCAGTTCAGATTCCTTAAGCTGCCATTTGCTGCTCTCAGTCATCTGTTTTCAGGGTGCCTCCCCTGACCCATTTCCTCTCACCTCCCCACCCCCCCCATGCCCTATGCTCAGTCTCATGATAACCTTCACCTCACCTTGAAAATGCCATTATACATCCCGCCTATGGACTGGAGCATCCTTTCTCCCGTTTTGCCTGTCAAATGCTTCCTACTGTTCTAGGCTCAACTCCAGTGCCCCAGTGTCTGCTAAGCCTTCTCCGATCCTTCTGGTCAGAATGGGCTGCATTTCATTTGTTGTTCACCTATATTTCCCTGTGCCTAAACCTACAACAAGTAGCTTGCATTTTCAGCCCTGCTGGATTACATGTATATATCCCGAAAGCAAGAACCATGTCTCCATCATGTCTGTACCTCTTCCATCAATAGTGTCTTCACACTTTGCTTTGCAGGCAGTATTTGGCTGCCTCGTGAGCAATTCAATCACGTCTTTTGGATGTGTGAAAGTGAAAGTGTTAGTAGCTCAGTCGTGTCCAACTCTTTGCGAACCCATGCACTGTAGCTCTCCAGGCTCTGTCAATGGGATTCTCCAGGCAAGAATACTGGAGTGGGTTGCCATTTCCTTCTCCAGGGGATCTTCCTGCCCCAGGGATTGAACTCAGGTTTCCTGCATTGCAGGCATATTTGGATGTATAGTATATTTCAATGAGAATTATATTCTTAGAATAAATAAATAAATTTAGAAAATTCTGACTAGCAGTCATAAGTTAAAAATGGACTTAATTGCTGAAGCATTGAATGGTTGGTGGTTTTAAGTGAATTGTCTCTACATCAATTGTTTTCCTGCATCAAATATATTGATAAATAAGAAAAAAGCTTGATATTTAACCTCTAAATCCTTTTTTGAAATCTAGGACAGTTTGCAGTTGAATTATCTCTGTATGGATAAGTATAATAATAATGCCTTCACTGTTGGTACTTTTATTTAAGTTTGGAAAGTCAGGTGGAATATAATAATACCTATGGAATGAGTGATGACCTCATTCTCCATGGCAATAATCTGCCTTTCAGAAAAAGTCAAACAAACGCCTTTATTTATTTTTTATTAACCTTTTTATTTTGAAACAAGCTCCTTTTGTACAGAACAAAAATAGGCTTGAGTTTAACTTTGCTGGTTGTCTGGACTATAAAAATGAAAGTGTAAGCCAAGTCACCAAATGAAAAGAAACAGGGGGTGTCTTTCATTTGGAAAAGAAATTGTAAAACAGCTCACACCAGGCATTTATTCATTTTTATATTTCATGCATTTTAAGAGTTGTTATTGCAACTGTAATATTTTAAATACTTTATTTTGGGCTGTGTGTGTGTGTGTGACTAAGGCTAAGATTCTAAATTGTAGGATGGGGTGGCTCCTTCTCAAGATGCAAGACCCCCAAGCACATAGAGGGTCTTACTCTATATGTAGACATTTATAATTCCTTAAGGAAATATTCTAGCTTATGTCTTATCCGATTCCTACAAAGGGCAAGTGAACATTGTCCACTGGCTGGAGATAAGCAAAGCTCTCTGATGACCTTGGAGGTGAGGGTGGAAGATTATTTTAACCTGATAATCCTGGAAATTCTGCATTATGGCATTTGGCAGTATGAAATCACGCTCAATTTACCTTACAGATAAGAATACAAAATCCAGAGAATGAAAGTAACGTCTCTAGACAGGGGCCAGTCTGGACTAAGACTTGTACTTTTCTCAATGTTCAGTTGTTTTTTTATCACCAGCTCATTCTTCTTACCATTATAGATTTGGAGTTTTCCTCCTTGGTAAACATTGTGATCCATCCCTTTAATTTATTTTGTTCCCTTCTGAGCTTGGCAGTAAGTTGGAGGTAAGCACAGCTGCATGACTGCTGAGCATGCGTCCAGATGCTTTCAGATGGAGACAGAAGCTCTTTTATCCTGCAAGCTCCAGCTGAATCAGGAGGCCAGAGGCCATGACTACCTGTACACATTTTATTTAACGTATCCAGCCAGCTTTGCTGACAGAATTGTACAGCTCCACATGTCTTAATTCAAGAGAGACTTATTTAGCTAGGGATTCCTGGTGAAGCGCATCATTTTGAAAGTGTTCATGAAGCTCCATAAATGAGTCAACTAGACTTAATTGAAAAGAAGATGTTGCTTGCTTTGTATAGTCCCAGTAACAGTACTGTAATGATAGAAACGTCCTGTACTGGGGCTGTTCAGTATGGTAGCCATTAGCAACATGTGACTACTGAGCACTTGAAATGTGGCCTGTGTGACTGAGGAACTGAATTTTAAATTTTAAGTTAATTTAAATATTTGCGTGTGATTAGCCCCTGCCATAGTTGACAGAGCAGCTGTATAATAATATGTCATTGAAATATAGGAAGAAAAGTTTTATACAACAAAAACATTTTTATACAAAAAATTTTTATACAAAGTTTTATACAAAAAAGTTTTATACAACAAAAAAATATTTGTTTTTTCCTTTTATACTACCATCTTGCTTTCATTTTCCATTCCTCTCTGTATCAATTAGCTACTACCTCATTAATGCTATATTAAAAAACACCTAAAAGTCAGTGGTTTAATATGATTATTGTTCTTGTCTGTGTGCATGAGCTTTCTTCTGGAGGTGGTCAGTAGATCTAGGCTAGCCTCAGCTGGTGTTGGCAGCAAGCTGCAAGCTAGTTCAGCTTTGTTCCATGTCTCTGTCATATTCCTAGTCCCTGTTGCAATAAATATGTACACACTGATTTATCAGTATATCTATATTTCTACTATTGAGAGAGTTTGGGAAATCATTCACTTTCTCTTTTGTGAATGAAGAAGCAAGTTGTCTTAGTTGCTGCTAGGAGGTATTCTGCAACTGGGTCAAAGAGAGGCTGAGCTATGAGAAAGACAGGGAGAAAATTGCAGTTCTGACCGGGCTCTCCCCAAACCTACTCTACCTATTAACTTTCAATTATGGGATTTATTAATTGTTCTAATCATTTAAGCCTCTGTGAGTTAGCTTGTATGTCTTCATTTTCATTTAATTATGCATGCTATTTAACTTCCTTCTTTCTTATTCATTTATTCACTCATTCATTTGTTCATTTAATATGATCACATGAAGGTCACTGAAGTGCATAACTCTCACTCGTCTTTAGGAAAGATGCAAGAGGAATTTAAGAAACAAAAGGGCAGCCATTTGGGGGTAAAATTATGCTTTAAGAAAATCCTTTATTTCAAACACTTGGCAGCTGCAGGTGGAATTAAAAAAACATAACCAAAACAACATACCTAGGTACAAAAATGAGTAAACATCTCTATGGATCACAAATAAACAGAAACACAAAATGCGAGCAGGGGTGAAGGTGTAGATCTGACAGCTTCCAACTCTGGCAGCAGACAGTGGCAGTTTGGAGCTGCTGTGCTGTCTGCACCAAGACAGACGACAGGCCAGGCCAAATTCACAGCTGGAAGCCAGGGACTGAGGTGGGCCAACCACCTCCTCCATGAGGCCGGAAAAGAGTTACTGCTGACTCACTGTCTGAAGTTGTAGCTTTATAGGACTCAGTGGGCCCAGGCAGACGAGCAGACAAAAACACCGTCTCAAAACAAGGAATTGAGCCAACCCATCTGATGACTGGATTTGTGGTATCTCTCAAATCAAGACGGAGCAGGAGAGAAACTGTTGCATAAACTGGATGTTGACTGCGTCCGACTTAACAAGTACAGACTGGAAGGGGGATCCCAGGAAAAGAGAGAAAAAGAGATGAAAACAGAGAGAGAAGAGAAAATGCTACAGACAAATATCCCAAACAAGAGGAGGCTGATGCTAAACAAAATAATCAATAAAATCGAGAAACAGAATAGGAGTGAACTTAATGGTATAGTCAGAAAAAGACCAAAATGAGAATGTTTAGAATGCTTAAGGAGATACATAACAACATTTTACTCATTGAAAAGAAAAAGATTATGAAACAAAGGCAGCCAGGGTTAAAACGGGGACAGAAAGATAAGAAAAAACTGAGATCATAGTAATAAAAGTAGAGCTATTGAAATAAAAATAGAATAAATGTGGTAATATCTAGAAATCAACGATTGGTATCTTTAGATGATATTATTAAACAATAAGCCATGTCCCAGGACCAAAGTTTTTAAGAGACTCATGTATCATGTCTTTCTTTATTTCAGAGCATGGAGAAGGACAAAATTACTATAACTTTGGTAAAACCTTTACAAGGAGAGTTAAAGAAAGAAACATAGATTAATAATACTTACCTAATGACATGCATCTGAATAGAATGACAATAAATTATCTCTCTAGTATATTTTAGAAAAGATGAACAAGTGGAGTTTGCTGCAAGCAGGTAAGAATAATTTAACTTTAGAAAATGCACTAATGTATTTCAAATTAGCTGATGAACAGAGAAAAAATATGGTTATTCATTTATCTGTCCATGGATACTTAGGCTGTTTCCACATTTTGGCTATTATAAATAAGACTGCAATGGACATGGGGATGTAGATATCTTTTCAAACTGGTGGTTTTGTTATCTTTGAATAAATTTCCAGAAGTGGAATTGTTGGGTCATAAGACAGTTCAACTTTTAACTTTTTTTAACTCCATGTTATTTTCCATTGTGGTTATACCAATTTACATTCCTACTAACAGTATATAAGAGTTTGCATTTATCGATAGCCTCTCCAAGTCTTGTTATTTCTTGACTTTTGATGATAGCCATTCTAACAGGTGTGGAGTGATACTTCACTTGTGGTGTGAATTGCATTTCTTGCTGATTAGTGATACCGAGCACCTTTTCCATGTATCTGTTATCTGTGTATGTATCTTCTTGAGAAAAATGTCTATCCAAGTCCTCTGCCCTGTTTTTTTTCTATTAAATTCATTTTTTTTCTACTGAGTTGTATGAGTTGTTTCTATATTTTTGACATTAAAAAGTTTGTTGTAAACCTAACTCCGATACAATATTTTATGTCAATAATTTGATGTTGTTGAGTCACTAAGTCGTGTTTGACTCTTTGCAACCCCCATGGACTGTAGCACAGCAGACTTTTCTGTCCTCCACTATCTCCCAGAGTTTGCTCAAATTCATGTCCATTGACTCTGATGCTATCCAATCATCTCATCCTCTGTTGCTCCCTTCTCCTTTTGCCTTCTTCAGTCTTTCCCAACATCAGGGTCTTTTCCAGTAAGTCAGCTCTTTGCATCATGTGGCCAATGTATAGGAGCTTCAGCTTCAGCATTAGTCCTTCTGATTAATACTCAGGGTTGATTTCCTTTAGGATTGACTGGTTTGATATCCTTACATTCCAAGGAACTCTCAAGAATTTTCTCCAGCACCACAGTTTGAAAGTGTCAATTCTTTGCTGCTCAGCTTTCTTTATGGACCAGCTCTCACATCTATACCTGACTACTGCAAAAACCATGCTGCTTAGCTGCTCAGTCCTGTCCAATGTTTTGCAACCTCATGGACTGTAGCCCACCAGGCTCCTCTATCTATGGGATTCTCCAGGCAAGAATACTCGAGTGGGTTGCCATTCCCTTCTCCACGACTGGGAAAACCACAGCTTTGACTATATGGACTTTTGTTGACAAAGTAATGTCTCTGCTTTTTAATATGATTTCTAGGTTTGTCATAGCTTTCCTTCCAAGGAGCAAGTATCTTTTAATTTCATGGCTAAAGTCACCATCTGTAGTGATTTTGGAGCCCAAGAAAATAAATCTATAATTGTTTCCACTTTTTCCGCTTCTGTTGGTCATGAAATGATGGAGCTGGATGCCCCAATCTTACTTTTGTAATGTTGAGTTTCTAGCCAGCCTTTCCATTTTCCTGTTTCAGCTTTATCAAGAGGCTCTTTAGTTTCTCTTCATTTTCTGCCATTAGAGTGAAATCATCTGCATATCTGAGGTTGTTGATATTTCTCCCAGCAATCTTGATTCCCGCTTGGAACTCATCCAGCCTGGCATTTCACATGGTGTACTCTGCATATAAGTTATGCAGACAATATACAATATTGTCAATATTGTATATACAATATTGTGACAATATACAGCCTTTTTGTACTCCTTTCCCAGTTTTGAACTGGTCAGTTGTTCCATGTCTGGTTCTAACTGTTGCTTCTTGAACCTGCATACAGGTTTCTCAGGAGACAAATCAGGTGGTCTGGTACTCTTGTCTTTTTTAGAACTTTCCACGGTTTGTTGTGATCCACACAATCAAAGGCTTTCTTGTAGTCAATGAAGCAGAAGTAGATGTTTTTCTGGAACTCTGTTGCTTTCTCCATGATCCAGCTAATGTTGGCAGTTTGGTCTCTGGTTCCTCTGCCTCTTTGAAACCCAGCTTGTACATCTTAATTCAAAAAAGAGTGTAGTTATCTTAATAGAGGTAGATAAAAGTGGTGAAACTCTATGTTCATTTATAATTAACAAACAAGAACAAAATACAAAACTCACAGTAAATTAGAAATAGAAGTAAAATTTTCAAACCTGCAAAAATAAATATGAGAAACTTGGAAAAAACATCAGGTATCTGTGAATCATTAATGAGAGTCCATTTTGGTCAGAAAAAAGACAAGAATGGATTCCTAATATTAATACTCTTCACTATTTTACCTGCAGCCTTACCAGTGCAACAAGAAAAGCAAAAACAAATGTACACAATGCCTCAGCAGGTAAAGACTCTGCCTGCAGTGTGGGAGACATGGAAGACTCGGGTTTGATTCCTGGGGTGGGAAGATTCCCTGGAGGAGAAAAATAGCAACTCACTCCAGTATTGTTACCCGAGAAATTCCCTGGACCAAAGAGCCTGGTGGGCTATCATTCAAAGCCTCGCAAAGAGTGGAACACAACTGAGTGACTAAAGCACCCAGAAAGAGACAAAATGGTTCTATATGGAAAAATCGAGAATCTCTGTAGAACAGTTATTAGAATTAATAGAAGAATTTAGAAAGGCTGCTGATTCAGAGGTATCCATGTGCAAAGACTGGATACTGTTTCTCCTCAATGAAATAACCAGTTAAAATATAATTAAGATGTTTCAAGTAGTAAAAAGATACAGTAAGGTGATAGAAGTTAATTTAATAAAAAATGAGTAAGATTTTTTGTGGAGTGCCTTATTAAAGTAAAAAAGGATGAATGTCAGAATAAAGAGGTAAGCCGACATTTTGGATGAAAAACTTTAAAATTGTAAAGATATTAATTATTTCCATGGCTAAACTGTGAAATTAATGTTATTTCAATAAAAACAGTTATCATATAATTTGAAAACTATCGCTAAAACATAAAGTCAAGAAAAATTAGTGTAATTCTTAAAAATAATAAAGTAGTGAATATGCTGTTTTAGCTCAACAAATGAAGCTGGAAGAGTTGGTTTCCCAAATTCCAGGGATATTAGGCATCTAAATGTTACTGCAAAAACAATACTTTCAGAAAAAATTTAAAATATCTTGATTGATGAAGATATCTTCTTTAAATAAGATGCAAAAAGTAGCAATCATAAGGGAAAAGATTTATGACTATCACTGCACTAAAATTTCAGATTATTATAAACAAAAAAAACAAAGGAATGTTAAACAACAACAACAACAACAACAACCAAACAACCGAACACTGGAAGAATATATTTACAGTCAACAACTAATAGGAGACTACTAGACAGGAAGTACAAGTTCTTACAAATCATTGAGAGAAAATCTAATATAAAAACAGGCAAAAGAAGTGAACAATCAATTCAAAAATAAGTATCCAAATGGCCAATATATTCATGTTTACATGACCACAGGGACTGTTGATATAAAAATTTAAACCAGTTGGATCATTAAAAATGATTTTAGCAAGTAAGTGAAGTAACAAGAATTTTCAGAATGTATCAAAGCCACCTTTGAAAGAAATATGTCGCTAGCTCAGCTGGTAAAGAATCTGCCCCTGGAGAAGGGATAGGCTACCCACTCCAGTATTCTTGGGCTTCCGTTTTGGCTCAGTGGTAAAGAATATGCCTACAATGAGGGAGACCTGGGTTCGATCCCTGGATTGGGAAGATCCCCTGGAGGAGAGCATGGCAACCCACTCCAGTATTCTTGCCTGGAGAATCCCATGGACAGGGGAGTCTGGTGGGCTACAGTCCATGGGGTTGCAAAGAATCAAACATGACTGAGCAACTAAGTGCAATACAGAACAGCACAGCAAAGTTGAAGAGATGGCTGAATCTGACCCGTTTCAGCATTTGTGTGTCACAGGAACTCTCATACTTGTGCACAAGGAAACGTGTATCAGAATGTTAATGTGGTATGTCACAATCTGCCACAGGGAAAACGGGTTTTAACATTTGGTGTATTTATGCAAAAGAAGGCTTTGTAGCTGTTACCATGAATGTATATTTAATAATTAAATTTCAAAAGTATTTTAAACAGCAAATGAAATAAATATAGGATAATATGTACAATATGATAGCATTTATGTGAAGTTTGACATCATGCACAGAAAAACTCTTTATTATGAACATTTATGCCTGAAAATGGTAAACACTAGATTAGGGGTTATGGCGATTCATTTTAGTAGTCTCTCAGGGGAAGGAAATAGGAAAGTGGAATAGAGACACATTATCTACGCATTAAAGATTATTTATTATAATACATTATCTCTTAAAAATCTGAAGTACATGTTGCAAAAATGTCAAGATTTGACAGAGCTAGCAGAGGGAAGGGATACATGGAGTCCTTCCGTTAATGATCCTGTTTTTCTCTCTGATATATTGCATGGAGAAAATGAAGAGGGGATGAGTGTGAGATTTTGAAGATGGAGTAACGATTATGGATTTATGACAGATGAAGAAAACATTTTCTTTTCAGTAGTCAACTAGTTCAAACACTGTGACAGACAACAAGGTTTCTGACAGAGTTGTTGTTTCCCTTCCTGAGTGAGCTTTTCAACATCCTCTCCCTGTCCATCACCTCCAACCACTTTCAGCTCAATATACACTTCTGGACTCAGACAAGTGGAGAAGGAGAACAGCAGTATCTCAGGCACACACTCTTTATGGGGAGGGGTGTGTGTGACTGGAATTCTCTTGTCAAGATTATAGAAACAGAAGATTTTTTGTCGGATGATCTGTGGCTTTGGGAAGCCATGGAGATCTGTGGCTCCCAGCTGGTCCAGAGAGGTAGTTAATAGGCATAGACAAATTTACCCCAATATTTTCAATAGCGTAACAGAAACTGAGCAGTTTCCCAAGCCAGGACTCCCAAGGCTACTAATGTTTCTTTTCTTTTTTAAAACTGTTGCATGAAATATGTCAATGGTGTATGGTTTTGTTAGCTACTCCTTACTGTTAAAGTCCTCTCATAGAGCCTAATAACATTATCAGAATGTTTGAGCATCTTAGGGAAAATTGATGGAAGAATCCAGAAGCTGAAGTAGAAAAGATCTAGAAATGCAGGTTTGCATCAGTGTCTCTAAGATTAAACAAAAAGAGAGAGACATTTCAAGATGTATTCAGGCCTGTTCAGTCAGATACAGCAGAGGCAGGGCTTAAGCCTGGACCTTCTCATGGTCTGTTCAAGCATTCTTCCCATGGATGGCGGTCCTCTCTCTCCAGTATGTCCTGTGTTAGGTCCAGGCTCTAACTCACTCGAAAGCCATGAGGCAGGTTGAACTAATTCCAGAAGCAGGGTTAACGTGTTGTGGTAGCAAAAACACTGGATTTAGTCATGTATCTATTTTGAGTGCCGGAGATTCTAATAATTGCTTTGTAGCATCATCTTTGTCTTTAGTAGCATTTTGTTGTTGTTCAGTCTGTCTAACTCTTTGTGCCCCGTTGGACTGCAGCCCGCCAAGCTTCCCTGTCCTTCACTATCTCCCAGAGTTTGCTCAAACTCATGTCCATTGAATTGATGATGCCATCCAATCGTCTCATCCTCTGTTGCCCCCTTCTCCTCCTGCCCTCAATCTTTCCCAGCATCAGGGTCTTTTCCAATAAGTCGGCTCTTGGCATCAGGTGGCCAAAATATTGGAGCTTCAGCTTCAGCATCAGTCCTTCCAATGAATATTCAGGGTTGATTTCCTTTAGGATGGACTGGTTTGATCTCGTTGTTCTCCAAGGAACTCTCAAGAGTCTTCTCCAGCACCACAGTTTGAAAGCATCAATTCTTTGGCACTCAGCCTTCTTTATGGTCCAACTCTCACATCTGTACATGACCAGTACAAAAACTACAGATATGACTACATGGACCTTTATTCACCAACAAAGCGATGTCTTTGCTTTTTAATACGCTGTCTAGGTTTGTTGTAGCTTTTCTTCCAAGGTAGCATAGAATTGCACTAAAAAGCATCAGCCCAGGCAAGGATTATTTCTCAGCACCATCATCTTTTGTCCTGGTGGGATTCATGTCACTTGTTCAACCCAGAAGATATCAGTGCAAGTTATGTGTATCATTTTGGAACCTAAGAGCTCAATACCTTTAAATAAGTAAAATAAGCATGAATACTTACTTTCCTTCCTCTTTCCCCTTCCACTTACAGGCTGCAGAAGCTTTGAAGATTAACGGAGGCAGGTGCAAGGAGGCTGGATTTCTGAATCACCTCATGAGGGACTCCCCATCTGTCAGAACACCTTTTCAGGGCCTCAAGATAATGAAAAAGTAAGGTTTATTGTATTAAGTTGCTGAAACTTTGGTCTTTGTTTTTTTACAGCTGTTAGCATTTCTCTAAGTAGTATGCAGGCCTCTTTCTGGATCATTCAACTCTTCTGTGCTTCAGTTTCCTTATCTAAAAAGGGAATGAGAGTCCCTAGAGTCATAGGATTATCACAGGTCTCCAATGAGATGTCAGAAGAAAGTACTAGATAAATTGAGGCATGTTGAGGGCAGCCACTTAGAGCTTGACAACTTAAATACCCTCCTAGCAATTAAAGGAAGCAAATAGGAATCATTCTGCAGCTGTCACCAGAATCGAATCAACTTAAGCATTTAACCACATCAGTCTCCCTCTGTAATTCCTTAAGCTTTTGGCCTGCTTCCCACTAGTGACATCTCTTGAATCAATCAGTCAGTCAGTCAATCAGTCAGGCAAACAAATAATTCAAAATTAGTTGAGAACTGCCATGCTCAGGGCATGCCGTTAAGCCACTCCTAAGTTTTATGTATTTAATTCCAATGATTAATATTGACCTTGTTATTTATTTTCCTGTTTATGAAGAAAAGGCATACAAAAAACAAAATAAAAATTAGCCATAATCCCACTTTAGTGATAATCACACACAGGTGAGAATTTTGTTTTCTATACATATGTAAATTTTTAACAACAACAAAAAAGGGAACCATAGTTTACATACAGCATTGCGAATATGCTGTATGTAATTTTTTTGACTCAAATTATCATGGAAAATTTTTTCCAGGTCAACAAATAAAGAACTTTATAATCATGTTTAGCAGTTATGAGGATTTCACTGTTTAGTGTTTATTTATTCAGTTAATTCTCTGTCTACAAACGTTTAGGTCACTTAATATTTTTTTGGGCTCCAAAATCACTACAGATGGTGACTGCAGCCATGAAATTAAAAGGCGCTTACTCCTTGGAAAAAAAGTTATGACCAACCTAGATAACATATCCAAAAGCAGAGACATTACTTTGCCAACAAAGGTCCATCTAGTCAAGGCTATGGTTTTTCCAGTGGTCATGTATGGATGTGAGAGTTGGACTGTGAAGAAAGCTGAGCGTTGAAGAACTGATGCTTTTGAACTGTGGTGTTGGAGAAGACTCTTGAGAGTCCCTTGGACTGCAAGGAGATCCAACCAGTCCATTCTAAAGGAGGTCGGTCCTGGGTGTTCTTTGGAAGCAATGATGCTAAAGCTGAAACTCCAGTACTTTGGCCACCTCATGCGAAGAGTTGACTCATTGGAAAAGGCTCTGATGCTGGGAGGGATTGGGGGCAGGAGGAGAAGGGGACGACAGAGGATGAGATGGCTGGATGACATCACCGACTTGATGGATGTGAGTCTGAGTGAACTCCGGGAGATGGTGATGGACAGGGAGGCCTGGCATGCTGTGATTCATGGGGTCGCAAAGAGTCGGACACAACTGAGCGACTGAACTGAACTGAACTGAGGATTAGTGGTTTGAACACTTTTTTTCTGTACCTGTTTACTGTGGGTTTTTTGGTTTTTTTTTTTGGAAAAATGTCCATTCGGGCTCTCTGCCCATTTTCTTGATTATTTGCTCTTTTTGCTATTGAGTTGCATGTATTCCTTACATTGTTTGAATATTAACACACTATCAAAAGTATGGTATGCATATATTTTCTTCCATTCCACAGCTTGCCTTTTCATTTTGCTGATGGTTTCTTTGCTGTACAGAAGCTTTTTAGGTTGATGTAGTCCCACTTACTGATTTTTTTTTTTTGTTGTTTGTGATTTTGGTATAATTTAATAATTGCCAAGGGCCATTTAAGAAGTTTTTCTGTATGTTTTCTTTTAGAAGTTTTATGGTTTGAGTCTTAAATTTACATCTTTAATTCACTTTGAATTAATTTTTTAATGAGTAGTGTAAGACAGGGATCCATGGATCCAATTCCATTCTTTTACATGTGAATATCAGCTTTCCTCAGACCATTAATTGAATAGATTACGCTTTTCCCATTAAGTGTCCTTGATTCACACGTCAATTAGCTGATGGTATATGCATGAGTTTATTTCTGGGCTTTTGATAATGTTTCACTGGTCTATGTGTCTGTTTTTATGCCAGTACCATACTGTTTTGATTATTATAGCTTGGTAACCACAGTGTGAAGTTAGGAAGTGTGATTCCTCCAGTTTTGTTCTTTTTTCTCCAGATTGCTTTTCCTATTTAGGGTCCTTTGTTCCATATGAATATCAGCATTATGTTTTATATTTCTGTAAAGTATGCCATTGGCATTTTGACAGGGTTTACATTGAATCTGTGCATGGCTTTGAGTAATATGGACATTTAAAAAATATTAATTCTTCTGATCTACAACACAGGATATCTTTCCATTTATTTGTGTCTTCCTCAATTTTTTTAAATCAGTGTCTTAAACAATCCTATTCTTAATTGTCCTGGAATCCCTTAGGATGCTTAGCCTGTTTTCAATATGTGTATATTATTTTACAAAGTATTTAATACTAAAAATTATTACTAAGAGATCAACCTAAATCATAGTTTTTAGCTTTGTGAAGCTCTGCTGTGTCTAACCTGAGTGAAAGATAATTGGAAATTTGGATATTGAAATATAAAATAATTCTATTGACATAATAATAATGAAAGACAGGCGCATATGGCTCTCAAGTATATCATAAGAGATTTTATACCATGTAGGATATTAGTGTTATTATTAATACCATATTTTTTGAAAAACCAAGATAGATATTGTGGTCGCATCCTCAGAGTACTAATATAGATTGTAGTACCTACCTGAAAGTGACATGCTGACATATCAAATAGCTAAATATGGAAGTGGCTTTGGAAATGGGCAATGGGCAGAGGTTGAATGAATTTTGAGAAGCATGATAAAAAAGTCTAAATTGCTTTGAACAGACTGTTAGTAGAAATATGGATGTTAATGACACTGCTATTGAGGGCTCAAAAGAAAAAAAAGTGAGAAGTATAGTATAGAAAGCATATATCACCTTCAGTTCAGTTCATTTCAGTCACTCAGTCATGTCCGACTCTTTGCAATCCCATGAATGGCAGCACACCAGGCCTCCCTGTCCATCACCAACTCCCGGAGTTCACTCAGGCTCACATCCATCAAGTCAGTGATGCCATCCAGCCATCTCATCCTCTGTCGTCCCCTTCTCCTCCTGCCCCCAATCCCTCCCAGCATCAGAGTCTTTTCCAATGAGTCAACTCTTCGCATGAGGTGGCCAAAGTACTGGAGTTTCAGCTTTAGCATCATTCCCTCCAAAGAAATCCCAGGGCTGATCTCCCTTAGAATGGACTGGTTGGATCTCCTTGAAGTCCAAGGGACTCTCAAGAGTCTTCTCCAACACCACAGTTCAAAAGCATCAATTCTTTGGTGCTCAGCTTTCTTCACAGTCCAACTCTCACATCCATACATGACCACAGGAAAAATCATAGCCTTGACTAGACGGACCTTAGTCAGCAAAGCAATATCTCTCCTTTTGAATATGCTATCTAGGTTGGTCATAACTTTTCTTCCAAGAAGTAAGAATATGTAAATTGTCATGAACAGACTGTTGGTAGAATTATGGACTTTAAAGACACTGTTGGTGAGGGCGTGGTAGGAAATAAGGAGCATGTTATTGAAAACTGGAGGCAGGAAATTCTTGCTAAATAATGGCAGAAAGCTTAGGAGAAAGGTGTCCTGCAGTTATGTGGAAAGCAGAACTTGTAAATGATTAGCCGAGATATTTAGCTGAGATCTCCAAGCAAAGTGTTGAGGGTTCAGTCTGGTTTCTTCTTGCTGCTGATAGTAAAATGTGAGGAAAGAGATAAATTGAGGGAAAACCAACTAAAAGCAACCATGACCTGATGACGTGAGCAATGTTGTGCCTACCCAGATTGCCAAAAGCCCTGATAGTATTAGATTCACTGTCAGGAAACTGCACTAAGGGAAAACAACAACAACAACGAAACTGAAGTGTGCCTGGAAAGCCTTTTGCTGAAATCAGAGAGGTCAGAAGGTCAGAGTATTCAGTCACAAAAGACTCTTTGAAAAGATTAAATATGTGATTTTTAGATTCCCTCAGGCAGCTCAGTAAAAACCAAAATAGAGATGAAATTATCTAGGATAGATCTGTGGAAAAGCTTCTTATCTAACTGAAAGACATACACAGGAGACCCACAAAGTTCTTGATAATTTCATACCAGTAGAAATAATGTCAGCTTGAACTGAAAGGGACAAATAAAATACAAAATGAAAAAAGGCTATTGAATTTCCAAAATTCTATAGACAGGAAGTGAGTTGACAGAAATATTCAGCTACAAAATATGTGCTACTTTTAGTGAAAACTCAAGGCTTTTACCTGGTTCTCCTACCTCAGTCAGACTTATTTTGATCACCTGGGGTCTGCTACTTTTAAGCTGAAAAATTGATCACAACTTCCCAACACATCTCATGCCATTTACCACACTAGAAATAAGCTTCCTTCTCCTCTCTCTCAATCTCTTAAGTCTCACTCAATAAATTCTTTCTTGAGATAGTATCAGTTCAGTTCAGTTCAGTTCAGTCGCTCAGTCGTGTCCGACTCTTTGCAACCCCATGAATCACAGCACGCCAGGCCTCCCTGTCCATCACCAACTCCCGGAGTTCACTCAGACTCATGTCCATCGAGTCCGTGATGCCATGCAGCCATCTCATCCTTGGTCGTCCCCTTCTCCTCCTGCCCCCAATCCCTCCCAGCATCAGAGTCTTTTCCAATGAGTCAACTCTTCGCATGAGGTGGCCAACGTACTGGAGCTTCAGCTTTAGCATCATTCCTTCCAAAGAACACCCAGGACTGATCTCCTTCAGAATGGACTGGTTGGATCTCCTTGCAGTCCAAGGGACTCTCAAGAGTCTTCTCCAACCACAGTTCAAAAGCATCAATTCTTTGGTGCTCAGCTTTCTTCACAGTCCAACTCTCACATCCATACATGACCACTGGAAAAACCATAGCCTTGACTAGACGGACCTTAGTCGGCAAAGTAATGTCTCTGGTTTTGAATATGCTGTCTAGGTTGGTCATAACTTTTCTTCCAAGGAGTAAGTGCCTTTTAATTTCATGGCTGCAGTCACCATCTGCAGTGATTTTAGAGCTCCTCAAAATAAAGTCTGACACTGTTTCCACTGTTTCCCCATCTATTTCCCATCAAGTGATGGGACCAGATGCCATGATCTTAGTTTTCTGAATGCTGAGCTTTAAGTGAACTTTTTCACTCTCCACTTTCACTTTCATCAAGAGGCTTTTTAGTTCCTCTTCACTTTCTGCCATAAGGGTGGTGTCATCTGCATATCTGAGCTTATTGATATTTCTCCCGGCAATCTTGATTCCAGCTTGAGCTTCTTCCAGCCCAGCGTTTCTCATGATGTACTCTGCATATAAGTTAAATAAGCAGGGTGACAATATACAGCCTTGACGTACTCCTTCTCCTATTTGGAACCAGTCTGTTGTTCCTTGTCCAGTTCTAACTGTTGCTTCCTGACCTGCATATAGGTTTCTCAAGAGGCAGGTCAGGTGGTCTGGTATTCCCATCTCTTTCAGAGTTTTCCACAGTTGATTGTGATCCACACAGTCAAAGGCTTTGGCATAGTCAATAAAACAGAAATAGATGTTTTTCTGGAACTCTCTTGCTTTTTCCATGATCCAGCGGATGTTGGCAATTTGATCTCTGTTTCCTCTGCCTTTTCTAAAACCAGCTTGAACATCTGGAAGTTCATGGATCATGTATTGCTGAAACCTGGCTTGGAGAATTTTGAGCATTACTTTACTAGCGTGTGAGATGAGTGCAATTGTGCAGTAGTCTGAGCATCCTTTGGCATTGCCTTTCTTTGGGATTGGAATGAAAACTGACCTTTTCCATTCCTGTGGCCACTGCTGAGTTTTCCAAATTTGCTGGCATATTGAGTTCAGCACTTTCATAGCATCGTCTTTCAGGATTTGAAATAGCTCAGCTGGAATTCCATCACCTCTACTAGCTTTGTTTGTAGTGATGCTTTCTGAGGCCCACTGATGTCACATTCCAGGATGTCTGGCTCTAGGTGAGTGATCACACCACCGTGATTATCTTGGTCGTGAAGATCTTTTTTGTATAGAGTTCTTTAAAATTTTAATATTCTTGTCACTCTAAGGAATATATACCCTGAGGCCAGGAGTAATATCTTACTTAGTTTTTCACAGTACTTAATTGAGGTATAATTTACATATAGTGAAATGTTAAATGCACCTCAGTAAGTTTTTATATAATCATCTCCTAAATCAAGATAAAGAACATTTCTGTTAGCGCCAAAGTTCCCTTGTGGATTTGTTGTGGTTGTTGTTGTTTAGTCAGCTACGTGCAGCTCTTTTTTGACCCCATGGGCCATAGCCCTGCCAGGCTCCTCTGTCCATGGGATTTCCCAGGCAAGTATACTGGATTGGGTGGCCATTCCCTTCTCCAGGGAATCTTCCTGACCCAAGGACTGAACCCATGTCTTCTGCATTGCAGGTGGTTTATTTACTGCTGAGCCACTAGGGAGCCCTGTGGATTCATACAAAACCATTATTTTGATTTCTATGAAATGTAATAAGTCTGTTCTTAAATATTATGAAAATGAAATTGTACAATAGATACTCTTTTGTGTCTGCCTTGTTTTGCTGAATGTCAGCCACAGTTAGACCTCACCCAGCATAGCTTTCATCTGACCTCTCATATAGGTGCTCTTGCTTTCTCCTACTGTGGTGTTTTTGCCCCTAATTATTAAGAACCTATTAGATTTTCTAGAATTAAAAAACCACAGACAAGTCCTTTAGATTACCTTCAGGTTTGTGAAAATGAAGAGTTGAAAAAGATGTTTGCGTTAAATTCTGGTTTTTTCAATGTCTCTACTTTATAATTAAGAGAAATATAAAGTTATAGAAAGCATATAAGGTGATAACTGACAGATGATTTGGGGTTTTTTTTTTTTGCCCCTTTAATATGTCTGGAGAAGGCAGTGGCACCCTGCTCCAGTACTCTTGCCTGGAAAACCCCATGGACGGAGGAGCCTGGTGGGCTGCAGTCCATGGGGTTGCTAAGAGTCGGACATGACTGAGCGACTTCACTTTCACTTTTCACTTTCATGCATTGGAGAAGGAAATGGCAACCCACTCCAGTGTTCTTGCCTGGAGAATCCCAGGGATGGAGGAGCCTGGCAGGGTGCTGTCTATGGGGTCGCACAGAGTCAGACACGACTGAAGCGACCTAGCAGCAGCAACATACATTGTATTTTAAATAGCATGTAATTATTAATTTCTTTATACTTTTCTAGTAAATACTACAACTTTATTTTAAGCCTTTGTACAGAATTTGTTTTTGAGTTGCATCTCTCCATCTCTTTCTGTATCTATAGCAAGTCCTTGCAATAGGCAACAAATGGGTCTCTCAATGTGCCTGGATAGAACACCAACTTGATTCCCCGAGTCATAGAGCAAATATCCTCTGGCATTAACATGGTGTATAACATAGCCACATTTATTTAAGAATATATTCCAGTATCAAATAGCAAAGTTCAACAATGCAAAACTGCAATTACTTTTGCACCAACCTAATATGTATAGTAGTGTGTATATGTTAATCCCAATCTGCTAATATATCACTCCCCTCAATGTTTCCCCTTTAGTATCCATAAGTTTGATTTAGAGATCTGTGATTCTGTTTCTGTTTTATAAAGAAATTCATTTGTATCATTTTTATTAGATTCCACATGTAAGAGTTATCATATGATATTTGTCTTTGTCTGACTGACTTAGTATGATAAGCTTTAAGTCCATCCATGTTGAGGCAAATGACATTATTTCATTCTTTTTATGGCTGAGTAATATTCCACTGTATATATGTACACATCTTCTTTATCCATTCCTCTGTCAATGGACATTGCTTGCATATTTTGGCTGTGGGCTTCCCAGGTGGTGCTAGTGGTAAAGAGCCTGCCTGCAAATGCAGAAGATTGGAGTTTAATCCCTGGGTCAAGAAGACCCCCTGGAGGAGGGCATAATAACCTATTCCAGTATTCTTGCCTGAAGAATTCCATGGACAGAGGAGCCTGGTGGGCCACAGTCCACAGGGTCGCAAAGAGTTGGACATGACTGAAGCAACTTAGCATGCACAAACACACACATGTGTATCTTGGCTATTGTAGATAGTTCTGTAATGAACATTGGGGTGCGTGTATCTTTTTGAATTATGCTTTCCTCTAGATATATGCCCAGGAATGTGATTGCTGCATCATATAGTACCCCTATATTTAGTTTTCTAAGGAGCATCCATACTGTTCTCTATAATGGTTGTACTGGTTTACATTTCACAGGCTTTGGATGCTCAAAGCGAGTCAGTCAGTTTTTCCTTCATACACCTACCCAAGCCATAAGACACATGTTAAAAAGAGGTTTGATATAAGAAGCCAGTGTTGTCCATAAAATAATTTTTTATTCTCTTGATCAAGATAATACAGGCTGTCATAGAAAACACAAAGTGGTAAATTTGCTAAGAGCAAATATGAAGATAGCATATTAAAAAGCAGAGATATTACTTTGCCAACCAGGGTCCATATAGTCAAAGCAATGGTTTCCAGTAGTTATGTACAAATGAGACTGTTGGACCACAAAGAAGGCTGAGCACCAAAGAATTGATGCTTTTGAATTGTGGTGCTGGAGAAGACTCTTGAGAGTCCCTTGGACTGCAGGGAGAACAAACCAGTCAATCCTAAATGAAATGAACCCTGAATACTCACTGGAAAGGCTGATACTGAAGCTGAAGCTCCAATACTTTGGCCACTTGATGGAAAAGTCCCTAATGCTGGAAAAGATTGAGGGCAGGAGGAGGAGAAGATGAGATGATTGGATGGCATCATCGACTCATTGGATGTGAGTTTGAGCAAACTCTGGGAGATAGTGAAGGACAGGGAACCCTGGCGTGCTGCAGGTCATGGGATCACAAAGAGTCAGACATGACTGAGCGACTGAACAACAGCCACAATAGTACAACCAATGGCAAAAACAGCCAAAGGTCAAGAAACACCACACATTTCAACTGCAAAAACTTAGATTAATAGGCTCAGCATCTCCATGTGGCCTACTTTCCACTGGCTATGTCTTTGGGTTCTCTCTGTGACAGCACACTGGACAAGGTTTCTCCAGGATTCTGCAGTCAGGAACATAGCAGATGGTAATTAAAGACTACAGGTGGACAATGGTCTTCTCTCTGTAATAAGAATTTTAACTTAGAAAAAGCATTCTATTTAGGTTGACTATTCCACTTACCAGAATTTAGCCATTAAAAAAAATTCTCATGAGTATTTGTATGGAATAAACATACCCTCTTGGCCTGGGGAATAGAACCTTTCTGAATAAAGTAAAGAGGACTAAGAACAATATCATGGAAAAGTAGAAGTGATTTCTTCTGGCACTTTGTATGCACGTAGCTCTCCATTATTCATGAGCTGCTCCTTTAGTTTTAAATGATCAGTGTATTTGCTGTTCTTTCTTTTCCCTTCTGTTTCCACCATGTTGGCATTTCACTGCTCATTAATATTTGTGGGAAGAAAAAAAGCGAATACATTAATTGATGATTGCATCAACCACTGCCTAACTTTCCACTGGTATAAAAGTCCTGGTGGCATTTTTAAAAGGGTAGATGCTGATGGCTAAACTACCCGTGGGAGGTGGAATGGATTTATGATTACTCTTCCTTACCAGAAGAGCATGTGATTGTCCTCTGGCTTTCATGAGGCAGAAGAAACACTCTAAAAGAATAGGAAATAGAGAACATACATCTTTAAAGTTTCTATTTTGAGAAGAGACAGGAGAGGGAATTCCCTAGTGGTTAGGATTCTGAATTTCCATTGCAGGGGCCACGGGCTTGACCCTTGATTGGGGACGATCCTGTATGCCCAGTGTGGCAAAAAAAAAAAAAAAAAAAAAGAAGAGATAGATTTGAGAATTTTCAGAAATGTGTTTTATGCCTAGCTCCAGTATTAGTACTGTGTATACACAGAGGTGGACAATGGCAGAATAGAATTAGGCAAGGCACCACCTCACCAAAATATTTGCTATGAACTATCCTGTTCTGTCATAACCCAAGAAGCCTTCTTGGACACCTACAGTGGTCTAGCCTGTGGACTAATAGAATGGTCAGTAGGCCTGGACTCTCCAGCTCGCCTTGTCCATTTAAATGGATGGTATCAGGTGAACTCGCTAGCCTAACTTAAGAACATTTCCACAACTTCCTTGAGTGCCATGTGCTTCTAACTTCACGTGGGATCGAGGATCTCTACAGACCCTTTTACGATGTGGGTTGAATTTTGTACTAGAAACATAAAGATAGATAAAATACTCGAAGGACAGATTATCATTTAGAGTAAAACACATATAAGACTAAGAAAGTGAAATAACAAACCAAATGCCAAAAGGATGGCACAGACATCATACACTGGCGGGAGGGAGCAGTCCCTGAGCACGGAGTGCCCAACACAGGCTTGGAGAGGCAGAGGGAGACCTTGAGCTCAGCCTGAAAGGAAGACTAACAGGAGAAGGAGGCAGCATTCTGGGCATGGAGAATGGCAGGCACAGCAGCCCAGATGTGGGCAGGGATGTGGCATTTTGGGGAATGAGAGAAAGGGAGAGATACACCAAACTGAATGCAGAGTTCCAGAGAACAGCAAGGAGAGCTAAGAAAGCCTAAGTGAACAATGCAAAGAAATAGAGGGAAATGATAGAATAGGAAAGACTAGAGGTCTCTTTAAGAAAATGGAGATATGAAGGGAACATTCATGAAAAGATGGGCGCAATAAAGGACAAAAGCAGCAAGGATCTAACAGAAGCAGAAGAGATTACGAACAGATGGTAAGAATACACAGAACTGTACAAAGAGTCTCTTAATGACCCAGTTAACCATAATGATGTGGTCACTCACCTAGAGCCAGATATCCTAGAATGTGAAGTCAAGTGGATTTAAGGAAAGCATCACTACGAACAAAACTAGTGGAGGTGATGGAATTCTAGTTAAGCTATTTCAAATCCTAAAAAAACGATGCTGTTAAAGTGCTGCATTCCATATGCCAGCAAATTTGGAAACTCAGCAGTGGCCACAGGACTGGAAAAAATCAGTTTTCATTCCAATCCAAAGAAAGGCAATGCCAAAGAATGGTCAAATTATTGTACAGTTGCACTCATTTTACATGCTAGCATGATAATGCTCAAAATCCTTCAAACTAGACTTCAACAGTATGTGAACCAAAAAATCCAGATGTACAAGCTGGACTTAGAAAAGGCAGAGGAACCAGATATCAAATTGCCAACATATGCTGGATCATAGGAAAAGCAAGGGAATTCCAAAAAGAAGTCTGCTGCTGCTGCTGCTGCTAAGTCAGTGCAGTCGTGTCTGACTCTGTGCGACCCCATAGACAGCAGCCCATCAGGCTCCCCCATCCCTGGGATTCTCCAGGCAAGAACACTGGAGTGGGTTGCCATTTCCTTCTCCAATGCATGAAAGTGAAAAGCGAAAGGGAAGTCACTCAGTCGTGTCCAACTCAGCGACCCCACGGGCTGCAGCCCTCCAGGCTCCTCCATCCATTGGACTTTCCAGGCAAGAGTACTACTTCTGCTTTATTGACTACACTAAAACCTTTCACTGTGTGGATCACAACAAACTGTGGCAAATTCTTGCAGAGATGGGAATACCAGATCACCCTACCTGCCTCCTGAGAAATCTGTATGCAGGACAGGAAGCAACAGTTAGAATGGACATGGAGCAATGGTCCATGGTTCAAAATTGGGAAAGGAGTTTGTCAAGGCTGTATATTGTCACCCTGCTTATTTAACGTATATACAGAGTACATCATATGAAATGTTGAGCTGGATGAATCACAAGCTGGAATCAAGATTGCCAGGAGAAACATCAGTTACCTCAGATATGCAGATGACACCACCCTTATGGCAGAAAGTGAAGAGGAGCTGAATGAAGAGCCTCTTGATGAAGGTGACAGAGGAGAGTGAAAAAACAGGCTTAAAACCCAACATTCCAAAAAGTACGATCATGGCATCCAGCCCTATTACTTCATGGCAAATGGATGGGGAAAAGAAACTGTTAGATTTCATATTCTTGGGCTCCAAAATCACTGTGGGTGGTGACTGCAGCCATGAAATTAAAAGACGCTTGCTCCCTGGAAGAAAAGTCATGCCAAACCTAGACATCGTATTAAAAAGCAGAGACATCACTTTGCCAACAAAGGTCCGTATAGTCAAAGCTTTGTTTTTTCCAGGAGTCATGTATGGATGTGAGAGCTGGACCATAAAGAAGGCAAAGCACCGAAGAACTGATGCTTTCAGAAGCTGTAGTGCTGGCGAAGACTCTTGAGAGTCCCTTGGACTGCAAGGAGACCAAACCAGTCAATTCTAAAGGAACAACCCTGAATATTCTTTGTTTTTTTTTTTTTTTTTTTTTTTAAGATAAACATGTTTTAATTTTATTTTCCTGTGTTTATATACTAGAATATTTACTATTCTTAAGAGAGTATAATGTCACCCAAAGTGACCTACAGATTCAGTGCAATTCCTGTCTGAATCCTAATGATGATTTTGGTAGAAATAGAAAAACCCATCCTAAAATCCATGTAGACACTCAAGGGACCCTGAATAACCAAAGCAAACTTGAAAAAGAACAACAAAATTGGAGAATCAACACTTGCTGACTTCAAAGCTTGCTATAAGACCACAGTAATCAAAACAGCATATTACTGGCATAATAGATATAAAGACCAACAGAATAGCATAGAGAGCCTAGAAATAAACTCGCATTTGTGGTCAAATGATTTCTGACAAGGATGCCAAGACCATAGTGGGGAAAATTACAGTCTTTTCAACACATGATGCTGGGAAAAGTGGATATGCATATAGACCAGAATTAAGTTGGACAATTAGCTAACACTGTATACAAAAATGAACTCAAAAGGAATCAAGGGCCTCAATGTATGATATAAAACAATAAAACCAGTAGAAGAAAACATCGGATGAAAACTTCATGGCATTGAATTTGGCAATTATTTGTTAGATTTATCAAAATTACAGGTAACAGTAAAAAATAAAAAAATTGAACTTCATAAAGATTAAAAAAACTGTACAACAGAATAAAAAGGCACCCCACAGAATGGATGAAGATATTTGCAAATCATATATCTGAAAGGAGATGAATATCCAGAATATAAGAATATATCAGTTCAGTCAGTTAAGTCTCTCAGTCATGTCCAACTCTGCGACCCCATGGACTGCAGCACGCCAGGCCTCCCTGTCCATCACCAACTCCCAGAGTTTACTCAAACTCATGTCCATTGAGTCGGTGATGCCATCCAATTATATCATCCTCTGTCGTCCCCTTCTCCTCCTTCTTTGGAAGGACTGCTGCTGAAGCTGAAGCTCCAATCCCTTGACCAAATGACACGAAGAGTCAACTCATTGGAAAAGCCCTTGATGCTGGGAAAGACTGGGTGCAAGGGTAGAAGGGGATGACAGAGGATGAGATGGTTGGATGGCAATGTACATGAGTTTGAGCAAACTTAGGGAGATAGTGAAGGACAGGGAAGCCTGGCATGCTGCAGTTGATAGGGTCACAAAGAATCAGACATGACTTAGCAACAAGGGATCCCCTAGGCTGAGTAAAGCAAAAAGCATACAGAGGTAGTAGGCCTAGACTGCTAAGAGGGCAGAAAGCCTTGACCACGTACGGTGTTGGCTTTACCCAGTGATTGGTGAGTGTCCTTGAGAGGGTTCACATTTGAATCTAATATTGGAGACTTTTTTCTTTCTTTTTCAAAATCAGGAAAAAAATTCCTTTTGGTCAAAGAATGTGGCAGTGTTATGAGAAATGAGTCAATTGACAGTTTGTGACTGTTCCTGGTACTAGAGATGAAAACAGATCATCCTGCAATCTATCAGTCCTTTGGGCCCTAAAAGATAGATCCAGAGGTCACAGCTTTGGTCTGTTACTTCCAGAGCTCAAGCTTACCCATTGCCTTGTACCACAAGGCAGCTAGAGAAATTTGCTAACTAGAGAACTTTGTATGGAAGGAGCTATCCAGAGGGGATTACATTATGGGACAAATTGCATTTCATCTTCATTATTACTAATAACCATGGTGACTGTCTTGCTACCTTCCTTGTGGGCTTTATAGTCTTCAACATGCTTTCAAGTATGTTCTATCTCTTGATCCCCACAACAGCTCTGTGAAGTAAGCAAGAATTTTAAATTATAAAGTTATTTCTGGGCTCCCAATTATCTGTGCAATTAATCCTGGTTGCATATGCAGTACTCTCATTTGTATTGTCGTAAAAATTATAATGAACAGTTTGCCCTTCTTTTTTTTCCAAAATAGTTTAAAATTCAGGACAGGTTGTTGAAATTCTCTCCAAAAGAGTGGGCTTATTTTAGCATTGCATTTTTCTCAGATTTAGATCCTCCATCTCGCATCAAAATAAAAGCTCGGCTGCCACAAAAAAATCATTTAGAACAAGGCTCTGTGTCTTTAACGCTCCTTCATTACAGCTGGATGAGGTGATGCACTTGGGAATCCTTGGAGAGTAGGCAGGCAATGTGCTACATGTGTTTATTTATCTAAAACAATTTCGTAATTTACAACGGTGTCGACTCGGGTTTGCCTGTCGTGGGGCATTTTCTTGAACTCTTTGATTTGGTTGGTATACGTCACATTTTCTTTTCATATCAACTTATCCTCCAAGCAGTATTGGAGGATACTTTTGTTGTTATTGAGCCAAAAGTTGCCCATACCCCTTAAAAAGAATTCTGTAAAATGCACGTTTAAAATTCCAGTCTTCAGAAGACTAATTTCATTGGTATGAAACTTGGACCCCCCTCTTATTAAACACTGTTAAATATTCACTTCATTTTCAAGAGAAATATGAACAGAAACACAACCAAACATGTACTGTATTAAAATCATTGATTCACAATATTTAAATTTTCAGCTAGCCTCCAATTAGCAGGCTTTCCAATATTTGAACAGAAGACCATTTTAATGTAATTACAAACACATTTTAGGCATCTAAATTTTTTGCATAATTAGTTCCCTATTAAACTATTTATGTAGCCCTTTTTCCATCAGAAACAGAGAAAGCAGAACAATTTTATTCCTTACTGTTACAATAATTAACTATGCAAGTAGAACAGCATATTAATAGAGTATAATTTGTTTACATTTAAAAGAAAATTGTGTTAGATTAGCATAGCAAAAGACTATTTCCATATCCAGGCAGTAATATGTAGGCCTAATAGCAATTTACAGTGTAGTTAAAGAATATTATTAATAAAGTAATACAGTGTAATTCTGTTTGCCCCACCATATTTCACAATGTCCTTAATTACAGCTAATTCCATCGAGACTAATTTGGGGGTTATTAAGCAGTAGACACAGGAATCTTAAATACAACCTTTGCTAATAATGAATTTAGAAGTTACTATAGAACTTGTTCTTCTAAAACATAGGTACAAGATGAGCATTTGTATTTTCTCCCCAAGGTAAAATATATAAACATACATGTATGTAATTGATATCTAAAAACAAGATTTTCTGGATCCAATGTTTTGTTAACTACTCAGTGAGAGGTTTATTATAAATAAATATAGTTCAGGTGAGATGGGGTGGAGATTAGCAATTAGGTAACAATTTAGATTGGTAATTTTTTTAGGTGAACAAATTTCACTTACTAATGGCTTGAGTTTTTTCAACCAAAGCAATAATGGGAGTGACTGTACCACGTGGTGTGTGAGTCTTTTCCCCTTGAAAGTCCTAATAGTAATAACAATGCCTCCTGCCTGTCACCAGTCACCGTGCTCAGTACTACACGTGTGCGTCATCTTCGGTCCTCAAGGGAACCCTGTAAGGTTGCTAATATTGATTCCATTTTCCAGTTGAGAAAACTGAGCCCCACAGGGTCTAAGGGATTCACTAGAGGCCGCACAATTAGGAAACAGTCAAAGAAGAGTCTGCTCAAGACCTCATAGAGCCTCAGAACTCACATTTTCCAGATGTCATGCTGTTTCCATGTTAGGATATACCTTCGGTTTTTCAAAATAGGTTGCAAAAAAATTCCCTAAGCTTTGTTGCCCTTTTGGTAGTGCTTTAATATATGCTCCTAGTTTTGAACTGTTTGTGTACAGATGCCCAAGTGGATAATAGCAAGTCTAATAACTGTGTAAAATTCAGTACAGGCAAAAGTATGATCATGTTCAGCTTGCTCCTCTAATACATCTATTTATTGGTATTTGTTTCTTTTTTAAAGAAAACATGGATGATAAATGTGAGTAAAATCACTCTGGCTATCGTTTCCAAGTGGTGGAATTCCAGTTTTGCTTTTGCCTTGTTTTGATGGACTCAAGATTCAGAATTGGTGTTTGAAATGTAGAGGCCCTGACACCGATACAAGTTAAAAATTCCTCAGTGTTTAGAAGGCACAGAGCAATAAACACTTAATTTTTAGATTGCTAGTGGGTGTGCTTGATTCAACTCTTGAGTCAGAGTTCCCAGTACATTCTGTAAATGAGAATGGTGCTCCCTCACTGTGAATCCCTTAAAGAGATTTTGAAAGTTGGCTTGCATTTCTTTAGTGAGCACAGCTAATTAAAGGACAAAGGAACTATCTGTAGGCTAGGGGGTGAGAAGAAGCAACCCTGGGATGAGGCCCTGTGACCTGAGGTCAGAAGACCAAGCTCAGGCTCTGCCAGGTACCAGCTAGGTGGAATGGATGAGTTGCAATCTCTTAGGGCTGTGCTCTCCAATAGAACATTCTGCAGTGATGGAGACCTCCAGATATGTTATATCCAGTGTGGTAGCCGCTACCCACACACGACTGTTAAGCACTTGAAATGGGGCTATGAGACCAAGAAACAGAATTATATTTTTATTTTAGTTTGTTTAAATCTAAATAACCACATGTACGAAAAAGATCTTCACGACCCAGATAATCACGATGATGTGATCACTCATCTAGAGCCAGACATCTTGGAAAGTGAAGTCAAGTGGGCCTTAGAAAGCATCACTATGAACAAAGCTAGTGGAGGTGATGGAATTCCAGTTGAGTTGTTTCAAATCCTGAAAGATGATGCTGTGAAAGTCTGCACTCAATATGCCAGCAAATTTGGAAAACTCAGCAGTGGCCACAGGAATGGAAAAGGTCAGTTTTCATTCCAATCCCAAAGAAAGGCAATGCCAAAGGATGCTCAGACTACTGCACAATTGCACTCATCTCACACGCTAGTAAAGTAATGCTCAAAATTCTCCAAGCCAGGCTTCAGCAATATGTGAACCATGAACTCCCTGATGTTCAAGCTGGTTTTAGAAAAGGCAGAGGAAACAGAGATCAAATTGCCAACATCCGCTGGATCACGGAGAAAGCAAGAGAGTTGCAGAAAAACATCTATTTCTGTTTTATTGACTATGCCAAAACCTTTGACTGTGTGGATCACAATCAACTGTGGAAAATTCTGAAAGAGATGGGAATACCAGACCACCTGACCTGCCTCTTGAGAAATCTGTATACAGGTCAGGAAGCAACAGTTAGAACTGGACATGGAACAACAGACTGGTTCCAAATAGGAAAAGGAGTACGTCAAGGCTGTATATTGTCACCCTGCTTATTTAACTTATATGCAGAGTACATCATGAGAAACACTGGACTGGAAGAAACACAAGCTGGAATCAAGATTGCTGGGAGAAATATCAATAAGCTCAGATATGCAGATGACACCACCCTTATGGCAGAAAGTGAAGAGGAACTAAAAAGCCTCTTGATGAAAGTGAAAGAGGAGAGCAAAAAAGTTGGCTTAAAGCTCAACATTCAGAAAACAAAGATCATAGCATCTGGTCCCATCACTTCATGGGAAACAGATAGGGAAACAGTGGAAACAGTGTCAGACTTTATTTTTTGGGGCTCCAAAATCACTGCAGATGGTGATTGCAGCCATGAAATTAAAAGACACTTACTCCTTGGAAGGAAAGTTATGACCAACCTAGATAGCATATTCAAAAGCAGAGACATTACTTTGTCGACTAAGGTCCGTCTAGTCAAGGCTATGGTTTTTCCTGTGGTCATGTATGGATGTGAGAGTTGGACTGTGAAGAAGGCTGAGCGCCGAAGAATTGATGCTTTTGAACTGTGGTTGGAGAAGACTCTTAAGAGTCCCTTGGACTGCAAGGACATCCAACCAGTCCATTCTGAAGGAGATCAGCCCTGGGATTTCTTTGGAAGGAATGATGCTAAAGCTGAAGCTCCAGTACTTTGGCCACCTCATGCGAAGTGTTGACTCCTTGGAAAAGACTCTGACGCTGGGAGGGATTGGGGGCAGGAGGAGAAGGGGACGACTGAGGATGCGATGGCTGGATGGCTTCATGGACTCGATGGATGTGAGTCTGAGTGAACTCCGGGAGATGGTGATGAACAGGGAGGCCTGGTGTGGTGCGATTCATGGGGTTGCAAAGAGTCGGACACGACTGAGCGACTGAACTGAACTGAACTGAACTGAACCACATATAGCTAAGGGCTAATTTTTTGGAGAGTGCAGTCTTACAGCATCAATCATCATGCTTATAAAATAACGATAAAAGCAACCTCTCTAAATATTTTAGAGTATAGCTATGGACTTAAGATCATACATGCAATGTGATTCGTAAACTCTGAGGCATCCCTCAAACATAAGTCATTAGTAATGACCAGAACAACAAGAACAGCAACAATAATACCAATGATGGCCACTACTTGGACATATCTCCCAAACTAGAAGACCTCAAGTTACCAAGTGTGGACTTCATCAATGTCTCCTACTTTTTTTCCATAGTGGTGTTAATCTGTGATTCCACACTTCCTAGGGACAGATGGCAATCACTGCAAACTTGATTACGTATACTATAGGGGACCAAAGTAGATAGACAGGCAAGAAGTCTGGAGAGTTAGGTTCCAACTGTAAGACTGCCATTGGCTGACTGTGTAATCCTGGCTTCTGCTAAAACCCCAGGGGCCAATTTTCTGTAAGCTTTGATTAAGAAAGTTCTTGTAATAGTTTACAGGCACATAGAATGTTAGTGAGAAAAGGGAACTCAGATATCATCTTGACCAGTCCCTTCCTTCTTCTTGGTAAGCATACTGAAGCCTAGAGTTGGCAAGCTCACTCATCTAGTTGGTGGGCAGAACGGGTCTAGGGCAGAGGTCTTTGGCCCTTCTTGCTGGATTCCACTCACTGAACTCCAGGATGGAGGAGTTAATACCATTGAAGACAGACAGTAACTTGGTGATCACATATCCCCACAGGACTTCATCACAGTTCAATGAGAGCTACATAAACCCTACTGTAATTAGCACCATGCAGTAGGTTCATTCCCAGAGAACACATTCCATTAAGTAGCTATGCAACTCAGCTTCCATGTTTATAAAAGGATGGAGTTGGATGAGTGGATTTCCAAGGTCCCATCCCGCTCTCCAAGTCTACAATTCTAAAACTCATGCATTCATACATTTAAAAAAATTATAAATAAATTCTTATTTTACTTATGACAGTGGTTCCTACAAATATTTGAAGTGCTGTGAGATATATATTTGCGAGTCATATTATTCTGTCTGTGTGCATGCATGCTAAGTAGCTTCAGTTGTGTCTAACTCTTTGTGACCCTATGGACTGCCAGGTTTCTCTATTCGTGGAATTGTCCAGGCAAGAATGCTGGAGTGGTTGCCACTTCCTACTCCAGGGGATCTTCCTGATCCAGGGATCAAACTCTTGTCTCTTGCATCTCCTGCATTGGCAGGCAGGTTCTTTACCACTGAGCCACCAGGGACACCCATTTGACTGTTTCTTGTTCTGTAAGTTCTAGAGGGTAAAGGAAGTGAAGGAAGAGCCGATCAACTTATTCAAGGGAAACAGAATAAGAGTGGCAGCCTCCACTTGCAACCAGTGACCTTAAACATGTTGAGATGCTTTGGTTGATAAGCAGAATAAATTATTACTTGTTGAGGACCCCAGTCTTTTAAAGTAATTTGGTTCATTTTCATATTCATTTGTGAAAAGACTTGTTTAGTTCAGTTCAGTTCAGTTGTTCGGTTGTGTCCGACTCTTTGCGACCCCTTGGACTGCAGCACGCCAGGCCTCCCTGTCCATCACCAACTCCCAGAGTTCACTCAAACTCGTGTCCATTGAGTCAGTGATGCCATCCAACCATCTCATCCTCTGCCATCCTTGAGAATAGAACAAAACTGACCTCTGCTTCCAGTCATGGCGAGGAATGGAATAAAGTCAAGATCTTGAATTGACAGGGTGAAAAACCAAGATGACCTGATAGTTCTTGCCATTTTCATTTTTATGGTTTTTTATTTGGGAACAATGGTAACATTTTCTACTTCTGAAGGGTGACTGATATATATTCATTGAGACTTTCCCCTAAAGTGAGTTTTTCTACTTTCTTTTTTTTGAATGAATATTTTATGAATGTCTCAGCTGTTGTGAAACATAATGCCTTTCAAAATCTACCCCTTTTTTATGGAAAATCCATAAAATTTTATTTTTCCTTCTTATTGAATTTTATATTTCCATCTTGTTCAAGACAGAGTACATTTTATGAAGTTCAGTTCAGTTCAGTCACTCAGTCGTGTCTGACTCTTTGTCACCCCATGGACTGCAGCATGCCAGGCTTCCCTGTTCATCACCAACTCTTGGAGCTTGCTCAAATTCATGTCCATGGAGTTGGTGATGCCATCCAACCATCTCATCTTCTGTCCTCTCCTCTCCTCCTGCCTTCAGCCTTTCAGCATCAGGGTCTTTTCTAATGGATCAGTTCTTCGCATTAGGGGGCCAAAATATTGGAGCTTCAGCTTCAGCATCAGTCCTTCCAATAAATATTCAGGTCTGATTTCCTTTAGGATTGACTGGTTGGATCTCCTTGCAGTCCAAGGGACTCTCAGGAGTCTTCTCCAACACCACAGTTCAAAAGCATCAATTCTTCGGCACTGAGCTTTCTTTTTAGTCCAACTCACATCTATCCATGACTACTGGAAAATCCAGAGCTTTGACTAGATGGACCTTTGTTGGCAAAGTAATGTCTCTGCTTTTTAATATGCTGTCTAGGTTGGTCATATCTTCTCTGTCCATGGAGTTTTCAAGGCAAGGACACTGGAGCTGTTTGCCATTTCTTTCTCCAGCAGATCCTCCCCACCCAGGGATCGAACCTACATCTCCCTGACTCCTGCATTGGCAGGTGTATTCTTTACTACTGAGCCACCTGGGAAGCTCAACATACACACACTATTATTATTTATTTATAACCAACAAGGACTGCTATGTAGGACAAGGAACTACACTCAATATTTTGTAATAATCTATAAGGGAAGAGAATCTGAAAAAGAATATATATATATAAAACACCGAATCACTTTGCTGTACACCTGAAACTAACACAGCCTTGTAAACCATCTATACTTCAGTAAAACCAAACAAAAAACAATTGTAGGCATTAAACGGTAGGTGTCGGGAAGTCTGGTGATTAGCGTTGGGCTGGAGGGCCTAGTGTACAGGCAGACTCCAAAATAAGTTGGAGCTGCAGCATACAGACCCATGAAAGCAATGACGAGGGGTCAGCAGTTCAAGTCCTTAGGGAGCTTGGGAGTACCTGGAGATTTCAGGGCAGGGGTGTGATACACCCAACATCCTTCCTAAGATGGTCACTTTGGCGCTGGCTTATGGCATGCGTTGAAGTGAAAAGAGGAGAGAGGGGACAAAGAGACGCTATAGGATGTGACAAGAGCCTCAACAAAGGGGATCAGACTGAAAACGGAGGAAACAAGAGAGGATCGCGGTTGAGAATTTTCACGACTTGGAGGAGATGCATACAGGAAGTCAAAGGTGACTGGCAGGTTGAGTGTTAATCAGGAAGAGTCAGTTGGTGTCAGCATGCAGAGGTGAGAGGGGAAAAGGGGTGAAGAGCTGAATCCTCTGGAAAACTCTTTCCATCTTTATTGTTTGATGTCGTATTTTGCTTCACATGTTTTCTATTCAATATTATTTTGTCTCTAAGCTTTTTACAAGTTTTTTTTTCAAAAAAGCTAGGACTTTATTGCAACTCCTTCTGTTAGTCCTTTACTGTGTTGACACGGGCTCGCAGGAAGCTGAGCAGAGTCAGCACTTGCACTGTAGCAGGCTGTACTGGAGAAGGGTAAGGCTACCCACTCCAGTATTCTGGCCTGGAGAATTCCATGGGCTGTTCAGTCCATGAGGTTGCAAAGAATCGGACACGACTGAGAGACTTTCACTTTCAGGCAGTACCCGTCTGTGGGCTTGCGCTCCTTCAGTCTGTTTCACTTCATGCAAAATATCAAATGGCTTCCCAGAATGTCAGTGGGGGAGCAGGGGGAGAAACAGCAATCACACATTTTCATATTACAGAAGAGTCATTGTGCTCCCTCCTTTGTTTCAACAGAAAGAACAGTTATCTAATGGTGCTGTAGGCTGGGTTGGCATCAGCCTCACTGATGTTGGGTTATCTACTGATCTCTTGGGGCTTCCCTGAGGGTTCAGCAGTAAAGAATCCTCTGGCCAACGCAGGAGATTCAGGTTTCATTCCCGATCAGAAAGATCCCCTGGAGAAGGAAATGGTAGCCCCCTCCCGTAATCTTGCCTGGGAAATCCCATGGATGGAGGAGCCTGGAGGGCTACAGTCCATGGGATCGCAAAGACTTAGACATGACTCAGCAACTAAACAACCACAATTCTTCTACTGGTGCTGCAGACCCTACCAAATCAGACCCTTTAATTCAAGTCAAGATGTGGAGGCTTTCCAAGACTCTTGGGGGCATGGACCCCTGCACTTTTCTTCTTGCCTTGGATACCATTTTCACTTTGATAGTGAAAGTGTTGTCCCAAATAAAGGCAGCGCTATTCCCTGACTGCAGCTGTTAAGCTGGAATCTTATCAGTCACAACGATGGCAGGAGATCCACCAGCTCTCATCCTGAGTTAATCAAATTAGAAGGTATTTGTCATTCTTTCCCTAGCTAGCAAGAAATTAAGTTTCACTGAAGCATTTGGGTCACACCCTTCATATCTAGGAATAATCTCCCTGCAAGATGTATTTACAGTATTCAGTTGCATTAGGGCATTATCCTTTTTGATTACTTTCTTCTTAGAGCGAACTGTTGAAGGCAGCGTTCATGTTTTGCAAATGGCCATTTCACTTTCAGGCGTTCAGGCGCAGCATCCGTGTAGTCACATGGTAACCCTGGCATAGTTGCCACTCATGTCAGAGGAGAATCTGGAAAAAATTGTGTGAATGTTTTCTAAAAAACGATCAGTTGGATTTTTTTTCGAGTACGTTTTGTTTTCACTGTAAAATAGTGTCCAGTTCTGATAGACATTAAGCAGTACTTGCAGGCTAATCTGGAATGAAAACAAGATTAATTGGTCTCCAAAATGATTGGTTTCTAAAAAGGTGCTTTTCTCATTCACATTTTCTGTCCTTTTTCCCAATGACTTTGCAGCTGTTTCTCAGGTCTGGCCAAGTTCTTGCCTGTTTTTCTGTTCATGCTGTTGAATATCTGGGACTTGCATCTTCCAGTATTATAGTCCTAAAACAAGTTTGACCTTGCTGGTACACTCTCTGACATTCATCATGTGAAGAAAGCATCCTTCAGTTTCCATGTGATACAGACTTGGAGGGTTTCATTCCCAAGTTCTGCTCTCTCTACTTAAATACAGGATTTTAGAAGGATTTGAATGGCTGGGGAGTGGGGGGGGGGGGGGGTTGGAATTCACAGATCCATGAACCAGCAGATCATATGAGCTCTTTCCCATTTGATATTCTCCCATCTCACACCTGAATATTCATTGGAAGGACAGATGCTGAAGCTGAAGCTCTAATACTTTGGCCACCTGATGTGACGAATCAACTCATTGGAAAAGACCCTGAGGCTGGGAAACACTGAAGGGGACGACAGAGGATGAGCTGGTTGAATGGCACCATCAACTCGGTGGACACGAGTTTGAGCAAACTCTGGGAGATAGTGAAGGATAGGGAAGCCTGGCGCGCAGCAGTCCACAGGGTCGCAAAGAGTCGAACATGACTGAGTGACTGAACAACAACAATTTCACACCTGGGCTTCACGTGGTTTTCATGGCCATTTGGTAACAGTTGGAAAATTGCTCTCCTCCTCTCAGGAAAAAAGAAGAAATCTTCACAGGAGAGAAAATCAGTGGCCCTCTCTTCCTTTCATCCCTTTATCTCTTTTGTTGATTCCGTAAGAAAGCTACATGAGTGCCTCATTTTTATTTTAGAATTAAAATCCAGAATATGATGAAATCATCTCTGTATTATATTAGTGCATAAGTCTAAGGCTTTTCAGGTTACGGATGACCCATATTTGACAATTCTGATCAATTTTAAAAATATTCATATTGATCCTTTCTATTTCCCACATTTCTGACTTCCTAAAATAGGAAGCAATTATTACAGTGGAAGGGATGGATGAGCAGAAGTCTTCCTACTACCCTGAGGGTTGTTGGGAAGTCTGTATGTTCATTTTAATTTATTTTTTACATTTTTCTGCTCTTCCGTCCAAAGTTGCCTAGTCAAATATAATCTTTGTGCTTACAAATACATTCAAACAGCTTGCTACTGTTTGTCCCAATTTTCATGTGGGCCCTTCGAACCTTGCTTTCTTTTTGTAAAAGCCACATTTTGCATTCATAAACCATTGCATGTTGCTCATTTAACCCTGTTCCCATGCTCCACTCCAAATGCATTACGGACTGACCCCGCATGTCAGCACTATAGCATTGTACAGTAAATAGAGTGTTTTGCTTCATAAATCAAGCATAGAACTTATAGGCAGCTTCAGCATAAAAAAAAGTCCTGAAATAATATGGCCCAGCTGCTGGAGATAGACATTGTAGTCATAAAGCTAGCCCTAAATTACTGACATTGAAATCCAGATTTGACAAAGCTAAGACTATTTTGGAGGATTCTACGTAATCCTCATGAAATTCCAAATTTCTCTTTTGTTGTTTTGAAGGAGATTTATTTTTGAGAAGAAAGAGGGTTAGATTTTCTTCTCTCTACAAGATCTTTGATGGTATCAGAAAGGTGCACTGAAGTGGCAGGTTCACCTTATTATTGAAGTCTCTTTGCAAATCATCTATTTTTCCCTTGGGAACCTGCTCTCCTGGGCTTAGTGCTCTTATTTTTATTGTGTCCGTCAGGAGTAAAATGCAGAGGTGATTGGGAAAACTCAGCTTTGGATTTCTCTCCCCTCTAAAAGAGATGGAACACTGTCTCATCGAGGGCATCCAAAGATAGATACTAATTTTATTTCAAGCAGCAATTTGTATTTCTCTATTGGGGGGAAAAAAAAGTCCCACAGTTGGCAGGACTTCTTGCTTTCTCTGTTCTCTGTTCCTCTTTCTTTATAGGTAGCAACTTTAGCATTAAAATTTAAAAATATGCCCCAAATCCCCAGAACCAAAAAAAAAAAAGTACATTTCCAGCACTTTCTCCAAAAGCATGCTTTGAAAATTCCCTCTAATTAGAACACCTTGTCCATGGTGGATTGTCAACAGCTAGTTTAGGCCGTAATCTCTCTAGTCAACATGATTTACTGAAATAAATTAAAATCATTTTATTTTTCCATGAAATTTCACTCTTCTCACCTCACCAAAAAAAAAAAAAATCATTTTTTTAAAAGCACAAAACTAAATGCTTATAACAAATGTAATTACAATAGTGTAAGAATTAACGAGATGGGAAAAGCTAATGTCTGTATTATATCTTTCATGCAAGTGGATTAAAACCCATTACCACTTTGTTAAAAGCGTTTATCTGCTAACTGTAAAATGAGTTCAACTAGATTTTTTTTTTTTTTTTTAAATTTTAATGTCCTTAGTACAGGTATTTTCTTTGTTCACCCAAGATAGAAGAGTCTGACTGAATTATGTTCTGGCTTAAATTGCCTTCTGGAATTCAACTACTTCTTTTTGGAAAGTAGCAGTATCTTCAAATTAACCTCAGTTAACACGAATGGACTAAAAAAATTGTTCAAAAATTTCTGTAGTTCAAAAATTGTCAGATTTGTTGAAATGAATAATGTGTTTGGATTTTTGGAAGACCTTTACAAATTTTGAACCTCCTGCAGTTCCATTTGGTGTAAAGAATTATACTATAAACAAGGGGCTCCATCTGTACTTTTGAAATAACTATTCAGTTTTCCATTTCAGACAAATTGACACGACAAACTGAAAAGCAGAAGTTAGTGTTCAAAGAAGTTCAAGAGTAAACATTTAGTCAATTCGTCTGCTTAGACTGAGAAAGCCTCCGTGCCCAGGATTCTGAAGGTAGGTTCTAGATTAGTGGAGAAGATTCTCTGTACTCTTTCCCCAGCTTCAGGTCACATGCAGAATGAGTCTACTCATAGCGTCCTCACTATTTCTGGATATCGTGTTCACATCATGCTACATTTGTGAATGAGAAAAAAATTTATATTAAAATTTCATTTATTCCCTTCATTTTTTTTCTTTTCTGGTCTTCCCACTGATATCTCGACCACTGTTTAGTCTCCATATTTGGCATTTCTAGGAAACTGCATTTCTAGGAAATGGAGTAAGATGATAATGGCTGATGGAAACGTCTTTGATAGGGCTCAGTAAGACAAGTTCTAGAAGGCTGTTTTGGTTATCTTACTTCCCAGTTCAACTCGACAGGAAATTACAGATCACCAATACACAGGTTTTGTCTATAAGTGCTGTGATCTGCTCATAGCAGGAGCTGTCATTTGGAAAGCAAAATTTAAGGTATGTGGAAATCAGGGTGCGAAGGGCGATACATAACAGCTTCACCCAGAACAGTTGGTACATGTCATTCTCGGGATCGCAAATTCCATTTCCCCAGCACTTGCTCTCCAAGATCTGTTGCTCAAGGATTCAGGGATTCCCAGCTTGGCCGCTGGGTCTCTCACTGTGCCTGAGGGTCATGCATGCCCCAAGGAGCCCTGCATTCTCACCGTGTCTGCGTGAGATCATGAGCCACCACATGCGAGCCTGCTTGCATGCTGCCTGCCTTTTCAGTAACCTACTCTCTCTCCCTGCTATTCTTTCCATGCGGTCTCTCATATTTGGCCTCATGTAAACCTCCCATTCTTGGTGCAGCCTGGGCTTGCAGCGCTGCCCAGTGGGGCTGTGCTCCTCTCTGACCTCCCAGAGCACACGTGGTCTTTATCATTCATTTGGAGTGCCTCATGTATAGCTGGGCATTGTGAGCTATCTTGTAATTGCTGTGTTTTTCTCTCCAACGAGATCATGCATCTCTGAGAAATGATGATGCCACTGCGTACCCTCTGGCCTCAGTACCTGGTAGGCTTTCAATGACAGCTGGCTGATAGAGGGATGAAGCATTGTGGGGAAGTCTGTGGAAGTAGAATGAGTTGACATGATGTACTCCTGTGGTAGTTAATCTCTGCAGACTTGTGTTGGATCAGAATCATCAGGCTTAGATAAGACCATTTCAGCAACTGATTGACTGATGCAACATTGCTCTTGCAGATGAAAAGGCAACTAAAGCTAAACCTCTCTCTAGTGTGGAATGCATAGAAAGCATTAAATTTTGATAAAGGTTGTTTATTACAGACACGGCATTAAATTCCTCAAGTCTTCTTTTTCACAGGGGATATTAGAGTGTGATCACAGTATATGCTTCTCGGGTCATTCTTTTAACCATCCCTTTAACAGTTGGATTATCTCCACTCAGTATCCCAAAACCTATAGCAAGGAAACTCAGGATGAAGATAGGGAAGGGACTTAGCATTCAACGAATTCATACTTTTTGGCATTTAATTCTCCATGATAACCTTACAAGGTGGATGGAATTATATCTTCATTGATTGCCTGAGAAACCAGAAATTGAGGGATGTTAAATTAATTGTCCAAGATCAAACAGAGACAATGCAAGCCTCTCTGTTTTATGTCTCTTGATCTATTCCACCACTGTTTTGATTTTTAAAAAAGGCATCAGCTCGTCTAACAATGGGTCAACATCTTATTAAAACTTCTGATTTACTTCCAATCAGAACAGAGCTAGCACTTTTTTTCATGTGTGGTGCTGTGCCATTGCTACAGATTTGGGAGGGTGGAGGGATTCTGGTCTGAGCAAATCTGGTTTGATTCATCTAGTAGGATGAGCCGTTATAACATTCTCCAGTTACGTGCTTGCTTACATTTAAACTAGGGCTTCCCATGTGGCGCAGTGCTAAAGAATCTGCCTGCCAGTGCAGAAGATGCAAGAGATGCAGGTTTGATCCCTGGCTTGGGAAGAACCCTTGGAGTAGAAAATGGCAACCTTCTCTAGCATTCTTCCCTGGGAAATTCCATGGACAGAGGGGCTTGGTGGGCTACTGTCCATGGGGTCACAGAAGAGTCAGACATGACTGAAGAAACTTAGCACACAAGCACTCAAGGATAAACAAGACACAGCTCTCTTTGCTGAGGACGTATATCTGATAGGTGAGAGAGTGATCTTACACGAGTTCAATAATGCTAAAGAATGTACAGATAACCTGAGGGTACAAAAAGAGCGATCAGTTTGATGGTAGGTCACGAAAGCCTTCCGCGAGGAGGAATCACCTGGCTATGGGTCAGGAGGAGGAGGATGTTCACGTAGAACATGAGAACAGGAAGCAATAAAGGCACAGGCATGCCACGCAGGACGCAGAGCCGGTTGCAGCAGGAGAACGAGGTGCCAGAGGGTGCAAGTCACAGAGATTGGCCTGGAGGGCTTGATGGGCAGAGCTGTCTGCAGAGGGCCTTGTTTATCTGTACCCAGAGCCAGGGCAGAGCCCTAGAGTTCCACACGGCAATCCAGAGGCTAGGAGGGGTGGGAAGAAAAAGAGGACTCTGCCCTAGTGACCCAGATGCTCTCTAATCATGTCAAAGCTTCTTGCTTTCCCCCCAGTCACTTCAATTTTTAATTTCAGTAGCAAAAAGCATATCTGGAGCATTTACTGTGTGCCTCACACTATGTTTCATGCAGTAAGGGTTGTGTTTAAACGAGGTGTATGGTTAGAAGCTGAAGAGGATTTGAAGGAGATACTACTTTTTCAAATCGAGTACCTGAAATCTATCTGACTTTTTTCACTGAGCATAACACCTTCCAAGTCCATCCATATTGCTGCAAAAAACAACATTTCATTCTTTTTCATGGTGGAGTAAATAAATAAATATATTTATTCACATACACACATACACACACACCACATACAAGGAAGAAGCAGACCCACAGATAAACAGAGAACAGACTAGTGGTTAGCAGTGGTGGGGAGCAAACATAAGGACGGGGGAGTGGGACTTACCAACTATTGGGTGTAAGATAGGTTAAAGGCTAAAGTGCAATACATGGAATATAGCCAATATTTTGTAATAACTATAAATGGAGTGTAATCTTTTAAGATTGTATAAAAGAAATGAATTTTTGGAAAAAGACCTTGGGACTTCTCTAGTGAAGACTCCAAGCTTCCAAGGCAGGGGGCATGGATTCAATCCCTTACTGGGAACTAAGATCCCATATGCCCTGCAGTGTGGCCAAAAATAATACAAGTAAATAAATAAAAGATCTTTCTTCCTTAAAAATCTTAAATGGCTTCCTGTCCTCTGGAGAAGGAAACACACACACACATACTCTCACACATACACAAAAGGACCTGAAAATCTATATGGGAAGATAGGAAAATGTGCAAGAAATAATAACTACATGATAATATAAGAAGGTACAGGGTTAATTGCTGGTATATATCCCAAGAGTGATAAGGAAGGTGGGGGTCCTTTTCCTTTGCAAGTAGTCTTTGCAACTTAGCATCCTGTTACTTTTTAGAACACCGGGTGGCTTGATCTATGGGGCCTCAAGCGACATAGAGATTTGCTTAATGAACACATTGCAGAGACAGGAGCTAAATGCTGTTTGAAAAACTGAAAATGAAAGTTGCTCAGTTGTGTCTGACTCTTTATGACCCATGGACTGTACAGTCTGTGGAATTCTCCAGGTCAGAATACTGGAGTGGGTAGCTGTTCCCTTCTCCAGGGGATCTTCCCAACCCAGGGATCGAACCCAGGTCTCCGAGTTTCAGGTGGATTCTTTACCACTGAGCCACCAGAGAAGCTCAAGAATACTGGAGTGGGTAGCCTATCTCTTTTCCAGGGGATCTTCCCGACCCAGGAAGCGATTGGGGTCTCCTGCATTGCAGGTGGATGCTTTAGCAGCTGAGCTACCAGGGAAGGACTTCACGCTATTATGTTTACTGATCTCTCCTCTATAAGCTAGAGGGGTCAAGGATGATTGAAGTCTAGAAAGTGACAGGATGTAAACAGTTAATAGTCAAACCTAGGGCCCGCTCTGAACCTTGCGAGGCAGCCAGTAAATTGAATGCAGCAGCAAGAAAACAGCCACTTCTGCTCATCCATGGAGACAGTCGAGCTGCCATAATTTGCACAAGGTGCAGTAACAGATCAGCCTTTCAGGGGACCCTGCACACACTGCACATTGCCGCAGTCTCACCTCGGTCACAGAGCCTCTGCCTCACAGCTGGGCTGAAGGAATTAGCTTGCACACCAGAATATTAATGTCAGCATCTTTTATCACATGGGCTGGGGATTTGCAACCATTTGAAAAAAAAAATAAAGCAACCACCAACTCTGCTCGTGATTATCTGTGATTTAGAGAACGGGGCAAAGTTATTTAAACACACACACACACAACCGTCTGTCATTGAACGCATGGTTGACATGTCTCCATGTAAGAAAATGTAAGTCGAAATATTTGGGATGCTTTCTTATTTCTGAGCAGTCGTGACAACGGAAAAGCAAAACAGAAAAGCAAAAAACTCCAGAAGGTGCTTGAGAAAAAGAATGTAAAGAATGCTCCCCCACTTCTGCTCATCCCCTCAAACCCACCTTGCTGTGAATTGCACCATCTAGGCAGAGAAATATGACAAAATGCTTTTGGATTGTGTGTGGGGATTTCATGGATCTTGCCCAGCTTGTTATGGCCAGATAATAGTTTAAACAGGAAGATTCTGGGAACGGTGCGGGGCTCGGGGATAGGAGTAATCTGCAAGTGTTCCAGCCCCCTACTTAACCAAGGAGAAGGAGCCGTGCCAGTAGCTAGGCATGGACCGGGGCCAGCGGAAGCCAACAGAATACAACCAAGAGAAGCCGACGTTGGCATTGCAACACACCATCAGGCCAAAGACGTTTCCACCTTTTTGACCAGGAACCAGAATGAGCTCAGCCTCAGGTGTGGCAGGTTCTTACTTTTTTGTCACCAAATCCCAAAGTCAAAGCCATTTCTCTCCAAGTGTGGTAGATCTCATCAGGGGCTTTGCAAAATCAACTAGATTGCTTTATCAATGTATCAATTTCTCCATCAAAAATCAATCAAGTGTTCCCTCTGCCCTCCAGTGGTGACCATCCTAAGACAGCAGGATGTTCACATCAGACACTCACTCATTGGCAGAAAAATTCCGTCCCAATGAAACCCATTACACCAGAACTTTTACACAATTATATTTTTTAAAAAAGACCTCAAAATGAAATTCCAGTACAACTTGTCTCATATGAATAATTTTCTTATCAAGATCTTAATCTAGATACATCATTCTCTTAAATGTTTCAGGATGAAATATTTGGTGCTTATCATGATATGTCTTTCTACTACTACTACTGAGTCGCTTCAGTCCTGTCCGACTCTGTGCGACCGCATAGACGGCAGCCCACCAGGCTCCACCGTCCCTGGGATTCTCCAGGAAAGAACACTGGAGTGAGTTGCCATTTCCTTCTCCAATGCATGAAAGTGAAAAGTGAAAGTGAAGTTGCTCAGTCGTGTCCGACTCTTCTCTACCCCATGGACTACAGCCCACCAGGCTCCTCCGTCTATGGGATTTTCCAGGCAAGAGTCCTGGAGTGGGTCGCCAGTGCCTTCTCCATGGTATGTCTTAATTACATCTTATTGTAACATTGCTAATCCTGCCCTTTGACTTTTTAGGAACATTTATAGGCTCCTTCTGTATTTGTTTCCTTTGTTCTTTAATCTCTTGAATACTCTCAGTTTTGTGTTCATAGACGCATAATTTTTTAAAAGGAGAGGTGAATTAATGAATTCTATAAGCTGCTAGCACTTCCATCATAGTTATCTAGCAATGATGTAGTAAATAGTGTAAAATTTGAGACTCATTACTGGATTTTTCACTTATCAGTGGAATTACCTTAGGAAGGTTACTTAATTTTTCTCTGCCTCGGTTTCCTTATCTGTGCAATAGGGATAATGACATTGATTTCAAAAGTAGGTCTTGATAATCAATGGAGATAATAGACATTTGTCGTTCATTTGCTAAGTTGTGTCCAACTCCTTGTAACTGCATGAACTGTAGCAGGCCAGGCTTCCCTGTCCTTCACCATCTCCCAGAGTTTGCTCAAACTCATGTCCATTGAGTCAGTGATGCCATCCAACCATCTCATCTTCTGTCCCCAAATGATTTGATATCATCTCTTTTCCAGAGGGAGTTCCTAGTAAATGTTAGTTCCTGCCACTTAGATTTCAGGAAATAATGGTTGATATCGTTGAAATTAAAGTCCTCTTCTGGCCAAAGTGTCATATTTGTTTATGATATTTTCTGAATTAAGACTGGATTGCTAGAAAAGTAGTGCACAGCTTTACAAGTAGATGTATTATTCTAGTAGATATTTAATTAATTAGTGTATTTTATAGTAATTTTTCCTGTCTGAGGAGCAATCTTTTGTATTTTAAAGAAGACAGAAGGAATAATTCGAGCACATTATTGTTTGGTTGAAAATATTGCTTTCACCTTACCCAAAACTGCAGGTATGAGCTACCTATAGCACCTTAAATCAATGGCTTCAAACTCTGTAAATTCCAGGCTGGTGGAGTCATTTGGGGACAATAGATGTTCTGAAAGTCTGGATGAAGAGGAGACGTCTACTTCTATTTCCAGGGACAATAACAATATTTCTAAAAGACTGCCATGAGCTCTCATTTGCAAAGTCTCATCAATTTGAGACTTTATCCTTGGCACGAAAGTAGGCTTTTGTCCTCTCTGCTAAATACCAAGCAGAGTAACAGCAGGCCCACAGGAAAAGGTGGCATATTTACCATCATAACAAAACACAGGGTTTTTTAGGGAAGGGGAGTTGCGTACATTTTCCAGAAAACAACATACTTGCCATGCCAGCACAGGCAGGCATTCTTCAAGCTGAACCTCAATTTCCTTTCATTATTGCCTAAATCCCCTCTCAGCAGAACACAGATAAGCCCTTTTCAGTTACTGTAGGATTTTGAAATTTAAGAGCAAGAAAGCAAACAAGTAGCCAAGGGTATAGAGGAACAGTGTGTAAGTCCATCTTTCTTCTGTTATCTTTACACAGCCTCTCTCTCACCCAAACATCGAAACTGTTTGGAATTCAGTCAAGGATGGACAACTGAGTTTAATGAGTCCTCTTGTGAATTTGAGGACTGCAGAGCACTTTACTGTATCGAATCTCAGGGCTTCTCTTGTCCCTTGATTTGGTCCATAATCAGCCAGAGAAAAATTATTGACTCTAGCACAGGGGTAATTCCTGTAAAATACAACTTCTTAAAAACATGTTGAATCCTAACAATATAATTAACAAAATACCACTAAGAATATAAAACTGATGAGCCATGATGCTTATAAGAATGTGCATTAAAACATGAAGAGTGTCTTATCGTTTGGTGTATATTTCACAAACAAATGCCTACAACCAGAGAGACAAATAACATCGCCACTCTGATGTCTTGCTGTTCCCAGTAAGTTTCTGTGACACGTTCCTTGGGCAAAGATGTTAGACTGTATACTTCAGGAGCAAATGTTACACCAACCAAGGGCTTTATTCTATAATAGTTCTTGCCTCCTTTGTTCCTTTTTATTTTTCGTTTAGAAATTAACTATCTCTTCCTTTATGCAGTTATGTTTATCTTCCAAACTAGATTATTAACTCTTCAGAATATCACAGACAATATCTAAACTCTTAATGATCTTCATCTATGGGTGTGCTGGGCATGCTAAGTCACTTCAGTCGTGTCTGACTCTGTTCGGTCTCCTGCCTTGGCAGGCAGTTTCTTTTACCACTAGTGCCACCAGGGATGCCCTTATCTGTGGCACACTCTGCAAAAAGCAAGCTCTTTATACAATTGATTTTGTTTTCTGTCTGCTCCACCTACATAGGAAACACCTATGTTTTAACTTCTCATTTCTGGAGCCAGATGGAATATTGTCTCGATGTGGTCTCTACAAGTGTGGGATGAAGGTATTTCTGAGGATGGTGGAAGAACTTGTCCTCTTCTGTCCCCTCCGATCCCCACCTGGTCTCCAGTACCACCTACCCAATATGATACCATGAGACATCCCAATTTGTTGTTGTTTTAGTCACTAAGTCTTGTCCGACTCTTTAGTGACCCCATGGACTCTAGCCCGTCAGGCTTCTCTGTGAATGGGACATCCCAGGCAAAAATGCTGGAGTAAGTTGCCATTTCCTTCTCCAGGGGATCTTCCTGACCCAAGGATCGAACCTGCATCTCCTGCACTGGCAGGCGGTTCTTTACCACTGAGCCACCAGGAAAGCCTCCTTATTATTTAGTACTTAATTGTTCATTATTTAATACAGTCTGTAGAATTACAGAGTCAGAATAGGATTCAAGAAGTCTAATAGAGCCTTCTGGCCTCAGGGAAGATACTCTGAGACAATGTCAAACAGACTTGTTTACTGAGTCCATATGGCCTAAAATGGCAAGAAAAGAAGACTGTAGCCCAGGCTACCTCATAGAAATCTGTTCTTCACTTCCCTATCTATGTACATTTCAACATATCTTAGAAGGAAATTCATTTCTTTTGGCATGTATTCCTCTTTACCAGGCTTTTCTGGATGTTTCAATGCATTCAATACACTGTCTTCCAGATAAAAGAGGTGTATCTCTTTATAAATTATAGGACCTATTTAGATGCCTTCCTGTTATCTTTCCCTTAAATATAAATGCTGTGTATGTCTTCTCAGTGTTTGGGGTTTTTTTCTCTGATCCTTCAATGAGTTATTTAAAAAGATTGTGATTTTAAAATATGAGCTCTACTCCTTAAACATCACATTAATAAAAGAGATGCAATCCCATTGAGGAAGGTGTGGCAAGTGAGGGAAAAATATAGAATAGCGAGAGTTCCACCATGCTTGTACAAACCTTGCTGTTATTTTAGTATATTTCTTTCTAGTCTCCTTTTTCTGATACAAAATTTGTTTGTTTGTATTTATTATCACAGAATTTTTTGCTTGCTCTTTCTCAATCAACATGATCGCAAAGCATTTCCAAAGTGTTTAGTCTTCATAACAATCACTTTTGCAGAATGGATACAGGTGTGTGTACGGCTGAGATGCTCTGCTGTGTCCCGGAAACCACCACAACACTGATAATCAGTTATACCCCAATATAAAATAGAAAGCTAAAAAACCCAAAATAAATGTAACAAACACATACACAAAATCACTTTAGCTGTCATATTTCATTGACTGGATCTGTCATTTTCCCTTTTCAGGATAGTTTGGGGTTTATTTCTGTATGTTGACTGTAAATAATGCTGTAATGAATATCTTTGAATGTATACTAAAGATTTTTTTTCCTTAGAGTCAGTTCCTAAGGCAGCCAAAATATGTATATATTGGGGGACTTTGATATGCATTGCCATATTTCTTTGTAAAAGATTTATGCTAATTCGGAGTACCATCAGCAATGTTTGAAAGTGTTTATTTCCTTTGATTCTCATCTTCAGTGGAAATGATACACTTAAAAAAGTATGAATTTAGCTGACCAGAAGAATACACCGTTTGAAAAAATAGATTTATTTCCAGTGAAAAGGGATATTTTCCTTTATATGTCTTCTCTTTGTAAACTGTCTATTCTCTTTATTTGTCCATTTATCTATTGACTACTCATGCTAGGCTTTTAAAGATATTGGCTTCCAGTTTTCTTAAACGGCCTGAAATGCATGTGTTTGGTATTTTATAGCTGAATGTATCTGTTTTTTCTATCTCTTCTCATTTCCTCCAATCGTAGTTTAACTTAATTTAAATTACTCTGATTGTCAAGACAGCACATTTTTCTCATCTCTTTTTGGAGGAGCTGTTCCTCTTTCGTGATTTCACTTTGTTGATTTGGTCTCATGTAGTGATTTTGGGTTTTGGCACCATTCTGTATGATGTTGGCCTGCTGCAAACTCTCTGTGGTTCTCCTTCACAGGACAGCACCTGCTCGAGTCTAGGATGACCTGCTAATTATTTTACCATGTGCTCCCAATCTCATGTGACCCATCAGCCTAGTTCCTGACCCTGGACATTAACGGAAAGGCCTCTAAGGCTGCAAAGAATAAAAGTCCTTGCTGTTGAGCAGGTTTTCTCTTCATTCCAGGACGCATCACGCTGACCAGGGAGGCGAGACTATAATAGGAAGAGCACGATGACGGTGAGTGTGATTTTGTTTTTCTGGCCACAGACTTTTCATTCCCACCGTAGAGAACACTCATGTCCGTTCGCTAAGCTCAGGAAAGAAATAATGAGAAACAGGTGACAGCCTTGAAAGCATCATGGAATCAGTTCCCTGAGCAATTGACTGCTCTCCAAAATGATGCCCTGAGCATGTGCAAAAGAAATTTAAAAGAGTATAAATGCAGCAAACTGATCCAAGTCATGTCTGGAGAGAAAGATGTATCATGCTGGGACATAGAATAGCCATTAGGGTGGGCAGCAGAGCAGGATCTGTGATTTCAGAAACTACAAACCGTATCGATGTGAGAGGCTGCCAGCCTCTTAAGACAGGATTCTATTCCTCTTGTCTCTCCTGTGGTCCCTCTCTTCAGTCCCCTAAGACACAGTCACTGTTTTCTTTTATTTGCCTTAAATATATAAGAGGCAACAGAGTTGAGGAGAGGGTATGGGCTTTGTGACCACACACGTCTGTTTGCTTATTCATGGGCAAGCAACTTAATCTTTTTGAGATTCAACATCCTCAGTGGTAAAACAGAAGCAATGGAAATCTCCCTGTCCAGGTTGTTACTGTGAGCTTTAAAGCTAATGTCTTAAAATGTCTGACTCTGATCTTAGCAAATGATGGGCTAAGCGAATGATTAGCAATACATTCTCTCCTGGTTGCTTTTGCTGTTTTTATTCAAGTACAGGGTTAGCTCTTGAGATGTGACCTTGCTAATACATTATCACACGGAGAACAGAACTTGGACTCAAGTGTGTAGAAACTGTTGATTCAGTTGCAGTGACTGAGACTGAGAGTAGAAAAACATGCACTCCGTTCCCATAACTGTGTGCTTTCATTTGGGAAAAATACTTCGTGCTTATTTATATTTTCATTGCATTATATTCTTGCAGAGTCCTCTGTGTTGTCTGTATTGAAAAGAAGAATGAGGAATTTGCAATATTGCTGGTTAACTACTTGTGGGGGAGGTCAAGGAAGCACAAACCATGGGATCATGAACTTTTGTACCCTCTTGGAAATCATGTCAGTGCTCTCAATAATTATTTTTTTCACTCAAAACGTTATATTCAGTATTGCTTAGCCAAAGGAACATCTGTTTATTCATTGTTGTTGTTCCATCACGAAGTTGTGTCCACCTCTTTGCGACCTGATGGACCGCAGCACACTAGGCCTCCCTGTCCATCACCAGCTTCTGGTGCTGGCTTCAGACTCAAGCCCATCGAGTTGGTGATGCCATCCTACCACCTCATCCTCTGTCGGCCCCTTCTCTTCCTACCCTCAGTCTTTCCCAGCATCAGGGTCTTTTCCAATGAGTCAGTTCTTTGCATCAGGTAGCCAAAGTATTGGAGCTTCAGCTTCAGCATCAGTCCTTCCAATGAATATTCAGGACTGATTTCCTTCAGGATTGACTGGTTGGATCTCCTTGCAGTCCAAGGGACTCTTAAGAGTCTTCTCCAACAACACAGTTCAAAAGCATCAATTCTTTGGCGCTCAGCCTTCTTTGTGGTCCAACTCTCTCATCTGTACATGAATACTGGAAAAACCATCACTTTGACTATATGGACATTTGTTGGCAGTGATATCTCTGCTTTTAAATATGCTGCCTAGTTTGGTCATAGCTTTTCTTCCAAGGAGCAAGTGTCTTTTAATTCCATGGCTGCAGTCCCCATCCACAGTGATTTTGGAGCCCAAGAAAATAAAATCTGTCACTGTTTCTATTTATTTATACATCTATAAACTAGATCTTCCCCCAAATGAAAAAGCTTATCTATTAAATTGGAAAGTAGATTTGAAAAAGTACTTAAATCCACAATCAAATTGTGCTCCCCATTACTTGGGCTAATTTTTAAAATAAGTAGAATGCTCCAGGAAACTGATAGGAAGGAAAAGACATGGGTCCATTATTTCAGCCCCCAGAAAAAGAGAATCTTCAGGAGTTCCTTGCCATCACCTCTAAAGATGGAAAGCACTGACAAGAAATTCTAGGCAGCAATGACTGAAGCAGGTTGGCAATCATAAATTAAAATTAAGGAGTTGAAATGTGATATAAAATCATTTAATCTTGATGATTTACACTGGTTCTCAGAGGCAATTATTTACCAACGTTTATGTTTATTGCTCTTTTGACTTTTTTAATTACAGTAAACCCCAAACTCAATTATACACCCTAGTATATATTTCAAGCAATAGTATTGTAAATAAAAGGAGAATCAATTAATAATGTGCTTAGTCTAGCAAAGCTAAATCAAAGATAATACAAAGCATGGGATCACTTGATTAAAGTTTGAAAGGGGTGGAAAAGATTCCATCTGGTTAGGCTGGAAAATCACAAGGTTGAAAATGGTGATTCTTTCTCCCCTTTTTTTTTTTTTTAAGTGGAGAGTTCTTTACTAAGTGACTTCTAACAGGTTATATAAATTGTAATTTTCTAAGTTTAGAGGCAGTGAAAAAATAGATATTTGAAGGCCACAACTTACTTATCAATCATCAGGGATGTGGTTTTTAGGCCCAAGATACAGTTTTGTGGGTTTATCTTCCTTATCATCTCCCACTGGCATATGCTGTTGGAATGATATAGGCTGATCCAGCTGTGTTTTGTGTTCCTTAAACATCTCACACTATTCCTCAAATGTTTGGGGTTTGACAAAACCCCAAACGCATTTGGCCAAGCACGTTTTCCCTTGATTTTTAAACACATGTGGGTTTTATGGGAAATTTAATCCATGTGTTTTTGATTCCTTTACACTTAACTCATCAAAATGTTGTTGTGTAAGGTCCCTTTGATGTCCAAGAAGCTTTTGGAGCTTTTTTTTTTTAATGGGACACTTTAATCCTTTTTTCTTAGAAACAGGAAGTTACATGATGCCAAGAAAAAATAAACTCACACACCAGGATGGTGATATTTGATTGAGCGTTTAAAAAACCCGAAGGTTCAACTTGGTTCAGAATTTGACTGAAATCATTCTCCTGGTCATTAATTTCTCATGAAATTTGTGGCTTCTTGGTGGTTTTGAAACAATAAAATGTTATCTTGTTCTTCAGGAGGAAAATGTAGAGGTGGTAGGAAATCACAATCAGTGTTTATTTTTATCTGTAAATTTGCATTCATTTATTTTTGGCTGCACTGGGTCTTTGCTGCTGCTCTCCGGCTTTCTCTATTTGCGGTGAGCAGGGACTGCTCTGCTGTTGCGGTGCACAGGCTCTGAGACACTCCAGCCTCTGTCTTTATGGCTGACGAGGCATAGTTGCCCCATGGCATGTGTGGTCTTCCTGGGCCAGGGCTCAAACTCATATCCTCTCCATTGACAGGCCGATTCCTCCCCAGTGGACCACTGGGGAGGCCACTCCACAAACAGCTTTTACACTGATGGTGATGTCTTGTAAATGAGATCGGCATTTTAGCACATACGCATATAGGCCTAAAGGAGCTCTGTCAGTTGAGGATAAATTCTGTCCTTCTCCATACGCCACAAAGGAGCCTGGAGAAAGGGTGTTTGATAGGAAGCTAGAGCGAGAGGGAAAACCCACTCAAAACATTTTGGGAAACATGTGCATGGCTTATATTAGCATTTGTGTTTAAATGTGTCACAAAGACGTTAGGAAAATGTCATATATGCACATAGAAATGAGGGGGCTACACGATGAGAAGTGTATCAACAGAATGGATTTTGTAGTCTGGGAAGTAAGGATAATGATAATACTTGCGTCCATGCGTGCTAAGTCACTTCAGTTGTGTCTGACTCTTTGGGACCCCATGGGCTGTAGTCATCAGGTTGCTCTGTCCATGGGATTCTGCAGGCAACAGTACTGAAGTGGGTTGCCCTGCACTTCTTCCTGACCCAGGGATTGAACCGCACCTCCTGCATTGGCAGGCGGGTTCTTTACCACTAGCGCCCCCTGGGAAACCCTGAAGATAGCACTACCTCCAACAATTACTGCAAATTTTACATCAGTTAAGGCGTAGAGGGTGCTTACTGGCTTCTTGCAGGAGCTCAGCAGGGTAGCTAATTTTATTATTTAGCGTCAGATGAGATATCAGTTTGGTCTCCCACTCTAGCAATTACTGTGAACTTGAGTAAGGCCCTCTCTCTTCAGCTTTGGTATCCTCATCTCTCATGAGGCCTCTCAGAATTGCTGGAATGAGTTAGGTACATCAGGTCATCATAGAACCTAGGGGTCTTCTATGCATTGATACATGAAATGTTGCCTGTTTGACAGATGAAATTTGAGTGACCTTGGCCAAAGCTACCCAGGTGGCTCTAGTGGTACAGAACCCACCTGCCAGTGCAGGAGATGCAAAAGATACAGGTTCAACCGTGGGTCGGGAAGATTCCTCTGGAAGAGGGCATGGCCACCCACTCCAGTACTCTTGCCTGGAGAGTCCCCACGGACAGAGGAGCCTGGTGGGCTACAGTCCATGGGGTCACAAAGGGTCGGACATGACTGAAGTGACTTCACACATGTGGAAGTGGACCCATGCAGGTCAAACCTGGATTGTTCAAGGGTCAACTTCAGTTGTTTCTTTGAGAATGTTTTTTTTATAATGTGGAAGTCTTTCCATCAAGCTAATCATCTTAAGCGAAGTAGAAGGTTACGTTTACAAGACTGTTTGGGGGACATAATCTCTGCTTTCCTAGTTCTGAGGTTTGACAAACCCATATAGAAAGCCCACTGAGCTTTCCTCCCCGGGGACTTCTCTGGTGATCTACTGGGTAAGAATCTGCCTTCTAATGCAGGGGATGTGGGTTCCATGCCTGGTCAGGGAACTAAGATCACACATGCCACGGGGCAACTAAGTTTGCATATGCAACTACTGGGGCTGTGTGCCCTGGAACCTGTGTGCCCACAACTAAGGCCTGATGCAGCTAAAGAAGTAAATACATTTTTAAAAAAAAAAAAAAACACAAATTTTCTCTCTTCGCTTCTTTGTTTTTTCCTTAAAATCCACCTTTGAGGTAAGATGGCAGAAAGTAAGGCAGGGGCAAGACAGACAGGCCTTACTTCTGGGGTGGTTTCGTTCTCTCTCTAGTAGGATGGGGATTTTGAGGGATTCTGTCTCATTCCAGTCAGTCATCAACATTATCAGAATTAACCTGCAAGTTAAAATGGCCAAAGCTGTATCTTGCAATACCTGAAGATTGTTACAAATCATCAGAGCCATTTCATTGATCTAGGAGAGTGAAATGATAGCGGTAGTGGAAAAATGCCTGATAAAATCACTTATGTCATTAGCTACCTGATAGGAACACTTAATAAACAGGAAATACCAGAATTTTGTGTCTCAAGAAGGATGATCAATCACATATGAAACTAATAATGTAAGTTAATGAGAGTTTTTCTCAAACGACAGAATTATTATTTTGCACTCTACTTTGAGAAACATCTTGTGGGCAAAGCGAGGGGAAAGGTATTGTATTCTATTGGAAAAGAATAGATGTGTACATTACTCTTTTGCTTATGCTTTGCACAAATCAGCAAATAAAATGATACTCTTACTTTAATGGTAGGTTCCATGAACTATAATGTAGAAGAATGGCCTACAATAAGTTATTGAAGAGCAGTAATAGATGGTAGTTTTTCAACCTAATTCTAATCCTGTTAGCATTATTTGCTATTTACATATTTATTTTAATAACAATGGTAGCAACTAGCATTTATTGAATCTTTTCTGTGTATCAGACACTATTCTCAGGGAATAGTGAAAGTGAGTGTTAGTAGCTCAATGGTGTTCAACTCTTTGTGACCCCATGGACTGTACCTGCCAGACTCCTCTGTCCATGGAATTCTCCAGGCAAGAATATGGGGTTGGGTAGCCATTCCCTTCTCCAGGGGATTTTCCCGACCCAGAGATTGAACCCAGATCTCCTGCATTGCAAGCAGATTCTTTACTGCCTCAGCCAGCAGAGCACACACCTTTCTGTGTACCAGACACTATTCTCGGGATTTTATAGAAATTAACTCATTAAATCCACGTGTGAAAATATCATTGTTGTTCCCATTTAACAGATGAACAGACTAGACTATGCAGGTTAAGGAAGCTGCCCAATGTTATTCAGCTAGTAATTGGCAGAGTCTGTGTTGTAGAGCTTTTACTTAAAATATAGATTATCCGAAGGGGCCCCTCATTCTGTGATTTTTGTGTCATAAACGTAGCTTTCTCTTTTGAAAAAGCTGGCCCTCTGAAGACATATTTTGTTCTCTAATGGATTCTCTGAGGGCAGTGTCTGATTCAACTTTGTGTCCCCAAAGGGTTAAGAAAACACCTTACTCACTGCTGTTACCTGTTGTAACCAAACCTTACTTTCTTTTATATCAAATGAAAATGTGTCTCTACGTTTAGAACATCTGGCTGTACAGAATGTTTTGTAACTCACCACTAGGAATGTGACGCCCTCAGTTTTTAATAAATCTCTGAGTGTGTCAAAACACCTGGCTAATATAGGCCATCTGAGGGAAGGAGAGGGGAAACCTTCTGATGTCTGTGCCCAGTGAGTCCTGGGGAGTGCACCCCAGAAATAAAGAAAGGGACGAAGCCCAGTACCCAGGATTATCAGGAGTTGTACCTTCTCATGACACTTCCCATCCATCATGCCCCCAGCTGAACGAACCAGGGACGCAAGCCCTCTTTCAGAAGTCTTTGGAAAACTGAGCTTTGAACATGCTAGGAGCAACAAGAGGGAAAGAAAACCAAGGCAACAGGAAAACTAGCTGGTTGTCATGCTTCACAACACGGAAAGTTATTGGGACGTATAGACATAATGTAGAAGTTAATTTTTTTCACTATACTATTTATTTTGGAATAATTTTAGATTGACAGGGAACTTGCCAAGATAGTATAGAGAATTCCTATATATTTTCTACCCAGCTCTTTCTTAGTGCTGAAATCTTAGCTGTGGTACCTTTGACAAAACTAAGGTATGAACATTGGTATTGGCTTGGCCAAAAAGTTCACTCAAGTGTTTCCATGTGCTGTTTTGGGACTTTTTGGAACTTCTGGAACTTTTTGGCCAACCCAATACAGTTCTGTGAACTAAACTAGAGACTTTATTTGGATTTCATTAGGCTTTTCACTAGTATTATTTTTTGCCCCCCTGATCTGGAACAGAAGGCCACACTGTATACATTCATCTGGCCTTCTAGTCTTTTTTATTATGTGTCAGTTTCTCCATCTTTCCTTGTTTTTTCATTAGTGGTTGACTTTTGAAAGGAAAGAGAGTTCTTTGTAAGTATCAAACCATTTTGTGTTTGTGTGTATGTGTGTACACAAAATGGTCAGGGAAGTTTCTCTGGAGGTAACACTTGAATAGAAACTTAAATTTAAAAGATGAGAAATTACAAGGGGTGAAAAGAGCTTAGAAAAGAGGAGTCTGGGTAGAAGAGGCAGTACATAGAAAGGCCCTGGGGCAGGCAAGGCAGGAAGAAGTTGAACGTGTGCAAGGAGCATTGGAAGACTGGGATGGTTGGAGTGGAGGGCCAGGGTATACGTGACTTGAAGGCTGTGGTTGTAAATGTGACATCTCTCCCGGAAGATTTCCTCTGTGTCTTGCACAACATAAAACATAATTCTCCAAAAAACAGATCTAGATGGAATTAAACTATGACTCCTCATAACCAGACAACATTTCTCTGACCGTAAAAGCCAACCCAGGCTCATTCTTGAGAGGGCAGGCAGATACCTGACTATTATTGGAGATAGTTCAACAATATCTGCTTTTTCATGTGAAGTTCTGGCAGAGCAAGCTGAAAGGAGTTGCCAATATTTCTAGCTACCTAGGTGCTTAATGATCTATTAGCTGTTGGCTCTCTCCTTCTCTCTGGAAACTATTACCTAGCTTAATCTACCCTCACCCCCACTGCTCATTCAGTCAGATCTATGCAAGTTGCCAAATATGACAACGTTGAAATGAATGATATCATTATTTTAATGATCTGAAGGAAAGATTGTGTATCTTATGAGAGGATGGTAAAAAAGTATACATCTCAGACTGTTCATTTTCTCTCCAAATGCCTTTCCTTGAAGAGGTTTTTGCAATCTCTTGATTTTCTGTTATTGAGCTATATGGTTCATGATCTGAACACCTCTCCAGTCACCGGACCCTTGCCTTCTAGGTGCTAACCAAGAAAAAAGAGTGGTTTATGAACCATTTCTGTTGCTTCTTCTGCAAAAGCTGTCATTATATCAATATATAAAATTGGAGAGTTTCAAAAGCAATAACTAAAACTTCAGCCACCGCTCTCAATAGAGCTTTTCAAATCTCTGTCATCCACAAAAATAAAGTGTATAAATTGAAATTGATTTTTAGAAAACCTTCATAAAAATAAATCTAAACATTTGGAAACATCTGTTGGATGGCTCAGGAATTTTATTTTTATTCTTTCTGAATGAGTCCAGCTTTTGAAAAACTGGGGCCAATTATATCTGGTAATGTACAAAATCAATCAGATGTATGGATATACACTGTAGGAAGAAATCATCATAACCTTGGTTTTCCTGTTGATCATGTTTCACCTCAAACTTCAACTGTCGAGCATGATAGATACAATCATGGGCTTTGGTTACATGTAATTGTGGTTTTAAATTCTGTGTCTTCTACTCAGTAACTCTGTGACCTTGAACAAGTTACTGAAACATTTCTAAACTTTGGTATATAGATTTAAAAAGCGGAGATAATAATAATAATAATCTTTCTGCAATTTAGAATGATTGCAAAGATTAAATGAGATCATTTACATTCAGGGCTTAACGTAAGAATGTGCTGTGTGCTTAGTCGCTCAGTTGTGTCCGACTCTTTGTGACCCGTTGGACTTAGCTCACCAGGTTTGATATTTACAGAGAACTCTCTTTCCTTTTAAAAGTCAACCACTAATGAAAAAACAAGGAAAGTTGGAGAAACTGTCACAGATTAGAAAAGACTAGAAGACCAGATGAATGCATACAGTGTGGCCTTCTGTATCACTTTGTTGATTTAAAATGATCAGTAAAAGTTAACTCCTTATATAATTGGGCTTCCCTTGTGGTTCAGATGGTAAAGAATCTGCCTGCAATGCAGGAGACCTGGGTTTGATCCCTGGATTGGGAAGATCCCCTGTCCGAGGGCATGGCAATCCACTTCAGTGTTCTTGCCTGGAGAATCCTCAGGGACAGAGGAGCCTGGTAAGCTAAGTCCAAGGGGTCACAAAGAGTCGGACACGACTGAGTGACTGAACACACGGCACATTCTTAATAAGATCAAACATTTATTACCCTTCTGATGAGCATGGCAATATTCCAACTGTAGAAAAAATAATTCAGCATGGTTTCTTTTTGGAGAACTAGGACCTATTCACATGGAAGCTTCCTTATTAAATAGACGATCGAAGAACAAAAATAGAAGGAATTTAGAAAATAAAGTAAATGACTAACTGTCAAAGACCCACACAGGCAGAAAGGAAACCTCTGCAAGTGAAGATGGGTAGGATTCAAAGAGGCTAGGCAGAGTATTCTATTATTGTGTGTCAGCTCAGTTCAGTTCAGTTGCTCAGTCTTGACTCTTTGCGACCCCATGAACTGCAACACGCCAGGCTTCCCTGTCCATCACCAACTCCCAGAGTTTACCCAACCTCATGTCCATTGAGTCAGTGATGCCATCCAACCACCTCATCCTCTTTTGTCCCCTTCTCCTCCTGCCCTCAATCTTTCCCAGCAATTATTGTGTGTAGAGATTGTATTAATATAGTAACAAATCATATATCAAAGATTGCATCAATAGAAAACTTAGTTATTGTGAAATGAATAGTTCTATAGTTAGCAAAAGGAAGATACTGAAATGAAAATAATATAGTGATGGTTACAACAGTTAATTCAATTAATTAATGTCAATTAAACATAATGAATTCATTAAATCCCTTCCATAAACTGAAACTTTTCTTTTCATGAGAAATTCTTGTAATGGGTTGGAGTGTTTTTGTTCGACTCTGATTGCAGCCTTCACTCGGCAACTCTGATCTTGTTGAGCCGTCGTGATAAGGCCAGCTGCATCCGAAATGAGCATGTATCAGTATTCTAACACCTTTAGGTCTATCACCCCTACAAAACCCTTGTCACTTTAGTTTAATTGCAAATTCCCCGAAGAGCCTCCTCTAATGACCCATTTACATTAAAGCTTTTAAATTAGATTTCAATCTTAATTTCACTTGAAATGTTACCCTGGAGTAATCATTCCATTATAAATCATTTTATTTGATTTTATGGAATTGCTCAATTACAAGAGAAGTATTGAAATAAAGTGCAGCTATACCAAGAAAAGGAGAGAGACAAAAGCAGAGTCTGTTTGACTTTGGGAAAATGTTATCAGTGAGGGCAAAACTTAAGTCATTTATAAGCCACACAATGTCTTACAGTAGTATATTTTGAAGCAGAGTTAATTGAAGGACTGTGACAGTTTGAATGGATATTGAGGCTTTAAAGACGCTTACTCCTTGGAAGGAAAGTTATGACCAACCTAGATAGCATATTGAAAAGCAGAGATATTACTTTGCCAACAAAGGTCTGTCTAGTCTCAAGGCTATGGTTTTTCCAGTGGTCATGTATGGATGTGAGAATTGGACTGTGAAGAAATTTGAGCACCAAAGAATTGATGCTTTTGAACTGTGGTGTTGGAGAAGACTCTTGAGAGTCCCTTGGACTGCAAGGAGATCCAACTAGGCCATCCTAAAGGAGATCAGTCCTGGGTGTTCATTGGAAGGACTGATGCTGAAGCTGAAACTCCAGTACTTTGGCCACCTCATGCGAAGAGTTGACTCATTGTAAAGACTCTGATGCTGGGAGGGATTGGGGGCAGGAGGAGAAGGGGACGACAGAGGATGAGATGGCTGGATGGCATCACTGACTCCATGGACGTGAGTCTGAGTGAACTCCGGGAGTTGGTGATGGACAGGGAGGCCTGGCGTGCTGTGATTCATGGGGTAGCAAAGAGTTGGACACGACTGAGCAACTGAACGGAACTGAACTGAACTGAGGCTTTAACCTTGGGAAGCAAGTGGAGGATGCCAAGACCACTCCAGATCAAGGTAGGATGTTTCTTTACCTTCTGAAGAAATTGTGAACCCCGAGAGGCCAACTTTAAACACTGAGTAGCATTTCTTCTTTAAATTTGGATACCATTCATACATGTGTGTCTTTATCAGCTCTCCTTCAGTTGACAGTTCCTACCCTGTGGTGTATTTTATTTGAGCTTCACTCTATACCTGGTAATGTTGCCATATGCTCAAGGTGAAAACTTTCTGAGGGTGTCTTTTTTTTCTAGTATTAAATTTACTCTTTAAATTGGAGTAGAAGTGCTTTAGTTAGTTTCTGTTAGTTTCTGCTGATCAACAGGGTGAGTCAGCTCTGTGTGTACATATAGCCCCCCTCTTGATCCTCCTTTCCAAGCTGAACTGTGTGCTATACTGCAGGTTCCCACTGGTTGTCTATTTCACACACGGTCAGGTCCACACGTCAGCGCTGATCTCTCGATTTATCCCAACCTCTGTTTCCCCGCTGTGTCTGCAAGACCATTCTCTTTGTCTTGTCTGTATTCTTACAAATATGTTCATCAGGACCATTTTTCTAGACTCCATATACGTGCATTAGTATACGATATTTGTTTTCCTCTTTCTGACTTACTTCACTCTATGTAACAGACTCTGGGTTCATCCACATCACTACAAATGACCCAGTTTTGTTCTTTTTTATGACTGAGTAATATTCCGTGGTATATATGTACCATATCTTCTTTACTGGAGATGTCTTTTTAACCTACTATGGGGTGAACTGAGATGATTTTTATTATTAAAAATAAGCCACATTACGTTCTTTGGTTGACAAATTTGGGGAAGGTAAAAAGGAAAGATGGACAGGACTTTTATATTGATAAGCAGATAAATCTTGTGGCTTCCTTGGTGGCTCTGTGGCAAAGAATCCACCTGCTGTTGCAGGTAGATATAGATTTGATCTCTGGGTTGAAAAGATCCCTTGGAGAAGGAAATGGCAACCCACTCCAGTATTCATACCTGGAAAATTCCACAGACAGAGGAGCCTGGTGGGCTACAGTCCATGGGGTTGCAAAGAGTCAGACCCGACTGAGCGACTAAACAACACCAAATAAGTCTTAGAAGGGGCTGAAGATACAAATTGGCCAACTCAGAAAGATTATCAAACAGAGCACTGAGGCTGCCTTAGCGTTAAGTGACGTGCTTCCTTTGGGCCCAGTTACAAATCTAGCTACTCTGGCAGAGCAGAAACTACTAAGATGTTCACACATTTCCTTTCTATAATGTCGATATTTTACTCTCTGGAAATACAAATTTCTTTTAAATGTTCAGAAAGGAATGATTTACATTCTAAAAAGTCATTATGAACACCAGCTTGTCATAGGATGCAAACTCCATCATTTGTAATTTATTTTGGTTTTCTGTATAGCCTAATATCTGGTCAGTTTTTATAGAAGTGTGGTAAAGAACCTGCCTGTCAATGCAGGAGGAATAAGATACGTGGGTTTGATCCCTGGGTTGGGCAGATTCCCTGGAGGAGGGCATAAAACCCAACCCAGTATTCTTGCCTGGAGAATTCGATGGATAGAGGAGCCGGGCAGGCTATGGTCCATACGGTCGCTAAGAGTCAGACATGACTGAAGTGACTTAGCAGGCATGCATGCAAGTACTTACAAATGTGTATTTTCTATTTGTTGGGTAAAGTTTCCTCTATATTCATCCAATAATTCATTCAGGGAAGACTTAGTATCTGTTATGGGCCAAGCAGTCTTCTAGACAATGGGCATGTAACAGTCTGCAAGAAAATAAAACATCTATGACATCTACTAGCTTGTTAATTCTTATCAAAATTCTTATAGTCTTACTAACTTTTTGTCTGGTTGAGAACTCTGTTTCTGAGACTAGTGTTGAAATATCTACTGTAATTGTGGCTATATTATGGTCTGCTTAGAATTCTGTCAGTTTTTGCTTTAATTCTTTAGGCTAACATTTGAAATGAAGAGAAATGTGGTCATCAACTCATTGGCTACCTGTCATTTTTATTTTTAATAGTGCCCCTCTCTTGGTGCTTTTTTCCACATGTGTTTTATCTAATATCAATATTTTTAGAGCAGCTTCCTTTTGACTTTTGTTAAATATCCTGTATAAAATATCTTTTTGTGTTGTTTATTGCAGAAATATTTCTTTTAAACAACATGATGATTGTTTGTTTTTGTACTTTTTAAAATTTTTATTGGAGTATAGTTGATTCACAATGTTGTGTTAGTTTCTGCTGTACAGCAAAAGTGAATCAGTTATACACAGACATGTACCCACTCTTTTTTTAAAATTTCTTTTCCCATTTAGGCCATTACAGAGTATTGTGAAGAGTTCCCTGTGCTATATGGTAGATCCTTATTGGTTATGTATTTTTATATATAGTAGTGTGTATATGTCTGTCCATATCTCCCAATTAATTCCTCCCCCCACTTGCCCCCTGGTTGCCATGTTTGTTTTCTACAATTGTGATTCTATTTCTGTTTTGTAAATAAGTTCATTTGTACCCCCTCCTTTTATTTTAAGATTCCACTGATAAGCGATATTTGTCTTTCTGTGTTTGACTTACTTCACTTATTATAGTATGGCAATCTTAAGGTTCATCCATGTTGCTGCAAACGGCATTGTTTTGTTCTTTTTTGTGGCTGAGTAACATTCCATTGTATATCTGTACCACATCTTCTTTGTTAACTCGTCTGTTGATGGACATTTAGATTGCCTCCATGCTACAGCAATCACAGCTACAGTAATCAAGGTGGTCATGTTTTTGTATTTAAGTTCAAACTTGTAAACACAGCAATTTGTTGACCTCATTTTTTCCCCGGACAGCTTCCCTACTTTCCATGCCCATTTTCCTTCTCTAGAAAGAGAAATGATAGCCTCTCTCTCCCAGAAGTGCTCTGGGAGAAGTGAAGGAGGTATGGGGTAGATGTCTAACTATTCAGCTCAGTCAGTGACTCACTTGCCTCTACTGGGCCTGGGATTCCAAGTCTGAAGCCTTCCAGTTTAGTTATTTGTTATCATCCCCAGAGAAATGAATACACCTCTAATGTGACAATGAGGTCCTTGTCCGGCTGGGGGTGAAGGTGGGGAGGGTTGTTGGATTTGCAGGTTTTCAACCAGTTCCCCTATTTTTAGCCCTTACCTCTTTCTCCTTTTACCACATTTCACCAAATCAGGTGATTCTATTTCTTGATGCCTTCTAGATTTCTACCTGACAAAGGAGCTGGCTTTGCATGATACCACGCTCCTGCTTTTATGCTATAATTTTCTTCTCTGTGCTGAGACAATTAGCACTATCCTATCTTCTTCCTCTTTTCTTTTTTTTTCTTGTCTCTACCTAATTATTTTTTTTAAATAATTAATTTTACTTTACAATATTGTAAAGTATTGGTTTTGCCATACATTGACTTGAATTTGCCATGAGTGTACATGTGTTCCCCATACTGAACCCCACCTCCCATCTCCCTCCGCATCCCATCCCTTTGGGTCATCCCAGTGTACCAGCCCCGAGCACCCTGTATCACGCATCAAACCTGGACTGGTGATTCGTTTCACATATGATATTTCACATGTTTCAATGCCATTCTCCCATATCATCCCACCCTCACCCTCTCCCACAGAGTCCAAAAGACTGTTCAATACATCTGTGTCTCTTTTGCTGTCTCACATACAGTATTATCATTACCTTCTTTCTAAATTTCATATATATATGTGTTAATATACTGTATTGGTGTTTTTCTTTCTGGCTTACTTCACTCTGTATAGTAGGCTCCAGTTTCATCCACCTCATTAGAACTAATTCAAATGTATTCTTTTTAATGGCTGAGTAATATTCTATTGTGTATATGTACCACAGCTTTCTTATCCCTTCGTCTGCTGATGGATATCTAGGTTGCTTCCATGTCCTGGTTATTATAAACAGTGTTGCGATGAACATTGGGGTACACTTTTAAAAAGAGAACATTGGTGTCTCTTTTGATTCTGGTTTCCTCAATGTGTATGCCCAGCAGTGGAATTGCTGGGTCATATGGCAGTTCTATTTCCAGTTTTTTAAGGAATCGCCACACTGTTCTCTATAGTGGCTGTACTAGTTTGCATTCCAACCAACAGTGTAAGAGGGTTCCTTTTTCTCCACACTCTCTCCAGCATTTATTGCTTGTTGACTTTTGGACAGCAGCCATTCTGACTGGTGTGAAATGGTACCTCACTGTGGTTTTGATTTGCATTTCTCTGATAATGAATGATGTTGAGCATCTTTTCATGTGTTTGTTAGCCATCTGTATGTCTTCTTTGGAGAAATGTCTGTTTAGTTCTTTGGCCCACTTTTTGATTGGGTCTTTTGTTTTTCTGGAATTGAGCTGTAAGAGTTGCTTGTATATTTTTGAGATTAATTCTTTGTCTGTTGCTTCGTTTGCTATTATTTTCTCCCATTCTGAAGGCTGCCTTTTCACCTTGCTTATAGTTTCCTTTGTTGTGCAGAAGCTTTTAATTTTAATTAGGTCCCATTTGTTTATTTTTGCTTTTATTTCCAATATTCTGGGAGGTGGGTCATAGAGGATCCTGCTGTGGTTTATGTTGGAGAGTGTTTTGCCTATGTTTTCCTCTAGGAGTTTTATAGTTTCTGGTCTTACGTTTAGATCTTTAATCCATTTTGAGTTTATTTTTGTGTATGGTGTTAGAAAGTATTCTAGTTTCATTTTTTTACAGGTGGTTGACCAGTTTTCCCAGCACCACTTGTTAAAAAGATTGTCTTTTCTCCATTGTACGTTCTTGCCTCCTTTGTCAAAGATGAGGTGTCCATAGGTGCGTGGATTTATCTCTGGGCTTTCTATTTTGTTCCATTGATCTATATTTCTGTCTTTGTGCCAGTACCATATTGTCTTGATGACTGTGGCTTTGTAGTAGAGACTGAAGTCAGGCAGGTTGATTCCTCCAGTTCCATTCTTCTTTCTCAAGATTGCTTTGGCTATTCGAGGGTTTTTGTATTTCCATACAAACTGTGAAATTATTTGTTCTAGTTCTCTGAAAAATACCGTTGGTAGTTTGATAGGGATTGCATTGAATCTATAGATTGCTTTGGGGTAGTATACTAATTTTCACTACATTGATTCTTCCAATCCATGAACATGGTCTATTTCTCCATCTATTAGTGTCCTCTTTGATTTCTTTCACAGTGTTTTATAGTTTTCTATACATAGGTCTTTGTTTCTTTAGGTAGATCTATTCCTAAGTATTTTATTCTTTTCGTTGTAATGGTGAATGGAATTGTTTCCTTAATTTCTCTTTCTGTTTTCTCATTGTTAGTGTATAGGAATGCAAGGGATTTCTCTGTGTTAATTTTATATTCTGCAACTTTACTATATTTGTTGATTAGCTTTAGTAATTTTCTGGTGGAGTCTTTAGGGTTTTCTATGTAGAGGATCATGTCATCTGCAAACAGTGAGAGTTTTACTTCTTTTCCAATTTGGATTCCTTTTATTTCTTTTTCTGCTCTGATTGCTGTGGCCAAAACTTCCAGAACTATGTTGAATAGTAGTGGTGAGAGTGGGCACCCTTGTCTTATTTCTGACTTTAGGGGAAGTACTTTCAATTTTTCACCATTGAGGATAATGTTTGCTGAAGGTTTGTCATATATAGTTTTTATTATGTTGAGGTATGTTCCTTCTATTACTGCTTTCTGGAGGTTTTTTTTTTTTTTTTTTTTTTTTTACCATAAATGGATGTTGAATTTTGTCAAAGGCTTTCTCTGTGTCTATTGAGATAATCATATGGTTTTTATTTTTCAATTTGTTAATGTGGTGGATTACATTGATTGATTTGTGGATATTGAAGAATCCTTGCATCCCTGGGATAAAGCCCACTTGGTCATGATGTATGATCTTTTTAATATGTTGTTGGATTCTGTTTGCTAGAATTTTGTTGAGGATTTTTGCATCTATGTTCATCAGTGATATTGGCCTGTAGTTTTCTTTTTTTGTGGCATCTTTGTCAGGTTTGGTATTAGGGTGATTGTGGCCTCATAGAATGAGTTTGGAAGTTTACCTTCCTCGGCAATTTTCTGGAAGAGTTTGAGTAGGATAGGTGTTAGCTCTTCTCGAAATTTTTGGTAGAATTCAGCTCTGAATCCGTCTGGACCTGGGCTTTTGTTTGCTGGAAGATTTCTGATTACAGTTTCAATTTCCATGCTTGTGATGGGTCTGTTAAGATTTTCTATTTCTTCCTGGTTCAATTTTGGAAAGTTGTACTTTTCTAAGAATTTGTCCATTTCTTCCAAGTTGTCCATTTTATTTGCATATAGTTGCTGATAATAGTCTCTTATGATCCTTTGTATTTCTGTGTTGTCTGTTGTGATCTCTCTATTTTCATTACTAATTTTGTTGATTTGATTTTTCTCCCTTTGTTTCTTGTTGAGTCTGGCTAATGGTTTGTCAATTTTATTTATCTTCTCAAAGAACCAGCTTTTGGTTTTGTTGATTTTTGCTATGGTCTCTTTGGTTTCTTTTGCATTTATTTCTGTCCTAATTTTTAAGATTTCTTTTCTTCTGCTAACCCTGGGGTTCATAATTTCTTCCTTTTAAAGTTGCTTTAGGTGTAGAGTTAGGTTATTTATTTGACTTTTTTCTTGTTTCTTGAGGTATGCCTGTATTGCTATGAACCTTCCCCTTAGTACTGCTTTTACAGTGTCCCATAGATTTCGGGTTGTTGCGTTCTCATTTTCATTCATTTCTATGCATACTTTTATTTCTTTTTTGATTTCTTCTGTGATTTGTTGGTTATTCAGCAGCATGTTGTTCAGCCTCCATATGTTGGAATTTTTAATAGTTTTTCTCCTGTAATTGAGATCTAATCTTGCTGAATTGTGGTCAGAAAAGATACTTGGAATGATTTCAATATTTTTGAATTTACTAAGGCTAGATTTATGGCCCAGGATGTGATCTATCCTGGAGAAGGTTCCATGTGCACTTGAGAAAAAGGTGAAATTCATTGTTTTGGGGTGAAATGTCCTATAGATATCAATTAGGACTAACTGGTCTATTGTATCATTTAAAGTTTGTGTTTCCTTGTTAATTTTCTGTTTAGTTGATCTATCCATAGGTGTGAGTGGGGTATTAAAGTCTTCCACTATTATTGTGTTATTGTTAATTTCCCCTTTCATACTTGTTAGCATTTGTCTTACATATTGTGGTGCTCCTACATTGGGTGCATATATATTTATGATTGTTATATCTTCTTCTTGGATTGATCCTTTGATCATTATGTAGTGTCCATCTTTGTTTCTTTTCACAGCCTTTGTTTTAAAGTCTATTTTATCTGATATGAGTATTGCTACTCCTGCTTTCTTTTGGTCTCTATTTGCATGGAATATCTTTTTCCAGCCTTTCACTTTCAGTCTGTATGTGTCCCTTGTTTCAAGGTGGGTCTCTTGTAGGCAACATATATAGGGTTCTTGTTTTGTATCCATTCAGCCAGTCTTTGTCTTTTGGTTGGGGCATTCAACCCATTTACATTTAAGGTAATAATTGATAAGTATGATCCTGTTGCCATTTACTTTATTGTTTTGTGTTCGAGTTTATACACCCTTTCTGTGTTTCCTGTCTAGAGAAGATCCTTTAGCATTTGTTGGAGAGCTGGTTTGGTGGTGCTGAATTCTCTCAGCTTTTGCTTGTTTGTAAAGCTTTTGATTTCTCCTTCGTATTTGAATGAGATCCTTGCTGGGTACAGTAATCTGGGCTGTAGGTTATTTTCTTTCATCACTTTAAGTATGTCCTGCCATTCCCTTCTGGCCTGAAGAGTTTCTATTGAAAGGTCAGCTGTTATCCTTAAGGGAATCCCCTTGTGTGTTATTTGTTGTTTTTCCCTTGCTGCTTTTAATATTTGTTCTTTGTGTTTGATCTTTGTTAATTTGATTAATATGTATCTTGGGGTGTTTTGCCTTGGGTTTATCCTGTTTGGGACTCTCTGGGTTTCTTGGACTTGGGTAATTATTTCCTTCCCCATTTTAGGGAAGTTTACAACTATTATCTCCTCAAGTATTTTCTCATGGTCTTTCTTTTTGTCTTCTTCTGACTCTTCTTAAGATTCGAATGTTAGGGCATTTAACATTGTCCCAGAGGTCTCTGAGGTTGTCCTCATTTCTTTTAATTCTTTTTTCCTTTTTCCTTTCTGTTTCATTTATTTCTACCATTCTATCTTCTACCTCACTTATCCTATCTTCTGCCTCTGTTATTCTACTGTTGGTTCCCTCCAGAGTGTTTTTGATCTCATTTATTGCATTATTCATTATATATTGACTCTTTTTTATTTCTGCTAGGTCCTTGTTAAACCTTTCTTGCATCTTCTCGATCCTTGTCTCCAGGCTATTTATCTGTAACTCCAATTTTTTTTCAAGACTTTTGGATCATTTTCATTATCATTATTTGGAATTCTTTATCAGGTAGATTCCCTATCTCTTCCTCTTTGTTTTGGTTTGGTGGGCATTTATCCTGTTCCTTTACCTGCTGGGTATTTCTTTGCCTTTTCATCTTGTTTATATTGCTGTGTGTGGTCTTTCTGTATTCTGGCAGTTGGTGGTTCCTCTTTATTGTGGAAGTTTCTCACTGTGGGTGGGGTTGGACGGGTGGCTTGTCAAGGTTTCCTGGTTAGGGAAGCTTATGTCAGTGTTCTGGTGGGTGGAGCTAGATTTCTTCTTTCTAGAGTGCAGTGAAGTGTCCAGTAATAAGTTTTGAGATGTCAGTGGGTTTGGTGTGACTTTGGTCAGCCTGTATATTGAGGCTTAGGGTTATGTTCCTGTGTTGCTGGAGAATTTGTGTGATATGTCTTGCTCTGGAGCTTGTTGGCCCTTGGGTGGTGCTTGGTTTCAGTGTAGGTATGGAGGCGTTTGATGAGCTCCTGTCGATTAATGTTCCTTGGATTCAGGAGTTCTCTAGTGTCCTCAGGATTTGGACTTAAGCCTCCTGCCTCTGGTTTTAAGTTTTATTCTTACAGTAGCCTTGAGACTTCTCCATCTATACAGCACCTATGATAAAACATCTAGGTTAATGATGAAAAGTTTCTCCACAGTGAGGGACACCCAGAGAGGTACACAGAGTTACATGGAGAAGAGAACAGGGAGGAGGGAGATAGAGGTGAGCAGGAGGAGAAGAAGGGGAATCAAAAGAAGAGAGAGCAGTCTAGCCAGTAATCACTTCCCTATGTGCTCTCCACAGTCTGGATCCCTCAGAGATGTTCACAGAGTTACTTACACAGAGAAGAGAAGAGGGAGGAAGGAGACAGAGGTGGCCAGGAGATTAAGGGGGAAATCAAAAGGAGAGAGACAGATCCAGCCTGTAATCTGTTCCCTAAGTGTTCTCCACAGCCCGGAACACACAAAGAGATTCACAGAGTTGGGTAGAGAAGAAAAGGGGGAGTGGGGAGATAGAGGCGACCTGGTGGAGAAAAAAGAGAGTCAAAAGAGGGAGAGAGCAATCAGGCCAGTGATCTCACTCCCAAGTAAAAATGGGTACTGAAGACTGGGTTCTTAAAGGTACAAAGTTGATAACAAATACCAAAAAGCAAAGATTAAAAATCTTGAGTAGAGGTTAGATTCTCAAAAATACAATATTAAAACAAAGATAAAAAACCCCCAAAAGCAAAAAACAAAACAAAACACAAAGTCACAGAAATTATAAAATATATATATATATGAAGTTTGCTTTAAAAATAGGTCTTTCTTTCTTTTTTTTTGCAAGGTAATAGTAGGTTATAAAAATGAAAATTAAAGGAGTAATGGGGACTTTAAAATAACAGCAAAAATTTTTTTTTAATTTACAAAATGATAATAGTAAAAACATATCTAAGACTTTCTCTGGAGCTATTGCAGACTGTGTGGGGTCAGTTCATTTTCAGATAGTTCCTTGGTCCGGCTCGTACTTCTCATGGTCTATAGGCTCTTCCTATGTAGTCAGTGCTAACTACAGGGTTTTAATCTATTGCACCTATCACTTCTAAAGTGGTTCCCTCTGTTTATTTTAGCTTCTTCTATTTGCTGGTCTCTTCAGTGTCTAATTTCCGCCCTGACACAAGGTGTGCGGTGGTGGTCACTTTTTTTTAGGCTCGCTTGTTCAGTCGTGCTTTGGGAGGGAGGAACACTGCAAACAAATATCACTGGTGTGTATTCACAGTGATTCAGCCACACTGGGTTTGCCCCCACTCACGGCATGTGTGCTTTCCCAGTCTACAATGCTCAGACTCTAGGTTGCTCTGCCGGGAACTGTCTGAGGTGGGCCCTGGTTTGCATGCACTTCCCAGGTCTAAGCCTCTCAGGTTCAGGTTCTCAGGTACTCCACAAAGGTGCAGATTTGGTTGGGCCTGCGTTTTGCACCTGTCCCAGGTTCAAGCAGCTCAGGTGACCAGGTCCTTGGTGCGCATCAGTTCAGTTCAGTCGCTCAGTCATGTCCGACTCTGCAACCCCATGAATCGCAGCACACCAGGCCTCCCTGTCCATCACCAACTCCCGGAGTTCACTCGGACTCACGTCCATCGAGTCATGGTGCCATCCAGCCATCTCATCCTCTGTCATCCCCTTCTTCTCCTGCCCCCAATCCTTCCCAGCGTCAAAGTCTTTTCCAATGAGTCAACTCTTCGCATGAGGTGGCCAAAGTACTGGAGTTTCAGCTTTAGCATCATTCCTTCCAAAGAAATCCCAGGGTTGATCTCTTTCAGAATGGACTGGTTGAATCTCCTTGCAGTCCAAGGGACTCTCAAGAGTCTTCTCCAACACCACAGTTCAAAAGCATCAATTCTTCGGCGCTCAGCCTTCTTCACAGTCCAACTCTCACATCCATACATGACTACTGGAAAAACCATAGCCTTGAGTAGATGGACCTTAGTTGGCAAAGTAGTGTCTCTGCTTTTGAATATGCTATCTAGGTTGGTCATAACTTTTCTTCCAAGGAGTAAGTGTCTTTTAATTTCATGGCTGCAATCACCATCTGCAGTGATTTTGGAGCCCCAAAAATAAAGTCTGACACCGTTTCCACTGTTTCCGCATCTATTTCCCATGAAGTGATGGGACCGGACGCCATGATCTTCGTTTTCTGAATGTTGAGCTTTAAGCCAACTTTTTCACTCTCCTCTTTCACTTTCATCAAGAGGCTTTTTAGTTCCTCTTCACGTTCTGCCATAAGGGTGGTGTCATCTGCATATCTGAGGTGATTGATATTTCCCCTGGCAATCTTGGTTCCAGCTTGTGTTTCCTCCAGCCCAGCGTTTCTCATGATGTACTCTGCATAGAAGTTAAATAAGCAGGGTGACAATATACAGCCTTGACGTACTCCTTTTCCTATTTGGAACCAGTCTGTTGTTCCATGTCCAGTTCTAACTGTTGCTTCCTGACCTGCATACAGATTTCTCAAGAGGCAGGTCAGGTGATCTGGTATAGTTGCCCCCTGTTGGAGGCTGCAACTTATCCCCTTCCCCATCCCAGCCGCTCGGTTTTCTGGCTGTACAATGGGCGCATCTTCTCAGGTGTGCCGTGTGTCTCTTCTGGGAAGCTGATCTCTGGCTTAGACCCTCCCGGCAGATGTCAACTGTCCAGAATCCCAAGAAGTCTTGGTTAGCAAAGAAGTCTGCTTGCAATTTGGTGTATGATGCCTCTCTGGGGCCATGATTGCCCCCTTCTGGCTCTGGCTGCCCTTGCCTGCCTGTCTCCAGTGGGGAATGGGCCAGTCTACAGCTGGCTAACTCTGCTCAGTCCTTTGTTCTGTGAGCATGCCTGGTGGTGGTTAGGGCTTTTCGCGGGATCCTGGGATAGCTATCCCACAGTCTGGGTTACTATCTCAAGCTGGTTCCCTCGGAGTGCCCTCAGGGCTCTCAGGCCCAGTCCTTACCCTGAGCAATGCAGCCCACTCCTCCCTGTCCCACCCCAGCTTCCTAGTGGGGGATGCGAGCGTCTGGGCTGCTGCTCCGCTGGAAGTTGCTGTTAGGTACCTAATCTGTGGGTTTTAATTGTTTATGTATTTTTCCTCCTGGTAATTTTGCCCTCTGAGATTCCAAGGCTTGCCACAGACCTGCCAGAGAGAGTGTTTCCTGGTGTTTGGAAACTTCTCTCTTTTTTAAGACTCCCTTCCCAGGATGGATCTCCATCCCTACCTCTTTGGTCTCTCTTTTCATCTTTTATATTTTGTCCTACCTCCTTTTGAAGACAATGGGTTGCCTTTCTGGGTGCCTGATGTCCTCTGCCAGCATTCAGAAGTTGTTCTGTGCAATTTGCTTGGCGCTCAAATGTTCTTTTGATGAATTTGTAGGGGAGAAAGTGGTCTCCCCGTCCTATTCCTCTGCCATCTTAGGACCGCCTCCTTCTTCCTCTTTTCTAACATTAGTTGACACACTTTGTTCTCTGTTGACTCTTCTGTTCAATAGGTCTTTAAAGATTTATAGCATTTTATTCCTTTATTTTGATGGAATTTTTGGAAGGAATGAGACTAAATACACGTGTTCATGATGCTAACAATTTTTTATTGTTGCTAAGGTCTTAGCCAGAATTTCTGTATTACTTTTAAAAAAAATTGGAGTATAGTTGATTTACAATGGTGTGGTAGTTTCAAGTCTGTAGAACAGTGATTTAGTTATACATGTTTCTATCTATATGTTCTTTTCAGATTCTTTTTTCTTATAGATTATTATTAAATACTATGCTATACAGTTGGTCTTTAGAATTTCTGTATTTCTGTGAGTTGAGGAGGATGGTATGTGTGTTGAGGCAGGAGGAAGAAGCAATTATAGGGTGTGTCCTTTCACATCCACCCAGCTTGGTATATTTACTCTTTTATTTCTTATTAAACATTTCACAATAAATGTTATAATCTCTGTTTTACAGAAACTGAGACTCAGGGTAGTACGTCCCTGACTCATGACAACAAAATCATGCCATGTTTGAGATCAACATCTAATTCCAAAGCAAATGTGTAATATCATCTTTATTTATGGTTAATGATTAAAGATTTAAGATGACAATAAGTGTGTCTATTATTAATAAATCAGTTTCACCCACCATTGATCTGATTTGTGAAGTATCACTGTTTATAGTTTACTTATAGTCACCTTTCAACCATTCATTATTCCCACTCCAGGTATTAAGATTTTCATAACAATTGATTTTTCATATCAATGCCACCACACATTCTGGAGGGCAATTTTTAATGAGGAGACAGTTAAATATGGTCTAATTGGTTTACTGTGGCTGGGTTCCATAATCAATCTACATAATTAACAATTAGATGTATCTGATGGAGTAATGTGGCAGTTTGATAGAGAATCATGGGTCAGACTAGTTCAGGAAACCACTTCCAGCATATCCTTCTTTCATGCAGACAACCAGTAACCTTCAGATCCTCACATTTACAGACAGACTTGAATACTGCCCACTTCCCTCATCTCCAGCCCTCCCCTCCCTTCCATTCTTTCTTTCTTTATTTAACTTTCTTTATTTCTCCCCCTTTCTTTTTTCTTCTTTCTTTGCCTTTTTATTTTTTGATTATTCCTCAAAAATTTTGCTCACGATAGGCAAGAAAAGACAAATAATTCAGGAACATTTGGGTCATCTTAGAACTTTACTGTAAGCACTGTGCCTAGATAGCAAATACGTCTTCTGAATGGATAAATCAGTGAATGAGTCATTGTTCTTCAGTGGCTTCTGAGATACACAAACGAAGTCCTCGAGCTTCTGGGGAATTGTGAACAACGTGCATGGTGACTTCTTTAGTTTCTTCCCTATCTTTTCTCTTGTTGTTCAGGCACTAAGTTGTGTCCGACTCTTTTCGATTCCATGGACTGCAGCATGCCAGGCTCTTCTGTCCTGCACTATCTCCCAGAATTTCCTCAAATTCATGTCCATTGAATCTGTGATGCTATCCAGTGATCTCACCCTTTATCATTCCCTTCTCCTCCTGTCTTCTATCTTTCCCATCGTCAGGGTCTTTTCCAATGAGTCAGCTCTTTGCATTAGGTGGCCAAAGTATTGGAGCTTCAGCTTCAGCATCAGTCCTTCCAGTGAATATTCAGGACTGATTTCTTTTAGGATGGACTGGTTTGATCTCCTTGCAGTCCAAGGGACTCTCAAGCATCTTCTCCAGCACCACAGTTTGAAAGCATTAGTTCTTTCTAACAAGTCACAATTTAAAAAAAATTTGGCTGTGTCAGGTCTTAGTTGTGGCATATGGGATCTTTAATTGCCACATGTAGGATCTAGTTCCCCCACCAAGGATCGAACCCAGGCCCCCTGCATTGGGAGCATGGAGTCTTAGCCACTAGATCACCAGAGAAGTCCCAACAGGGAAGTCCCAACAAGTCATAATTCTTAAAGATGATCTGTTGACCCAGGCTATAAGTACATATATTAATTAGAAAGAAATGGGTAAACATACTATATTTTGAACTGGTCAAGGTATCGGGTGCTTTAAATATGTGATCTAAGAAGGTGTTATGACTAGAGATGATGGTGGAACTCCTGGGGAATGAGCGCAGGAGTTAAACATTGAAGTACGTAGCACAGAGGTATATAAAGCACAGGAAATTTGCCTGTAAGGTCTCTCCTCCCCATTCCAGCATATGTGTGGTGGCGGGCGTGGCATGGGGGGATTCCCCATTCCACCAAGAGATTCTCCAAGGCTAGGTGGGTGTCCAACTAGTCCACTCAATCCTGGCACTGTCTGCCCAGAGACAGCATCTGGGCCCACAGGTTGAGGGCTCTGTACCTCAAGACTGCCCTCGACTTCAAATGCCAATCACAAGTCCAGGTTGTTCCCTGGCCTTTTACCAGTTTGGCTATAAACTGGAGATTGCCATGACTTCCTCTTTGTGTTTGATTAACTTGTTAGAACAGTTTACTGGACTCAGGAAACTAGTTTACTTCCTAGTTTACCGGTTTATTATAAAGGATACTGAAAGTTACAAGTCAATAGTTGAAGAGATACCCAGGACACGGTCCTGAACAAAAGAGCTTCTGTCCTTGTGGTTTGGGGCCTGGCACCATGGTGCATAGAAGCTTTCTGGTTCCACAACCTGGAAGCTCTCCTAACCCCCTTCTCTAGTTTTTTTTTTAAATGGAGGCTTCATTACAGGGATGTCCTCAACTAGCTCAGTGGCCACTGGTGGTTGATTCCACCTCTAGCCCCTTTCACCTCCCTGGAAACCAGGAGAGGGACTGAAAGTTTCAACCTGGTTCCCCTGGCAACCAGTCTCCATCTTCAGATACTTTCCAAAAGTCATATCATTAACATAAACCCAGTTGTGGTGGAAAGGAGCTTGCTTGGATAAAAATACAATGTTTCACTTGCATGTCTTTATGACTTCAGGAACTGAAGACTAAATATCATAAAAGATGTCCCTATTGTTCTTATCTCTCAGGAAATTCCAAGGGTTTTAAAACCTCGGTGCTAGAAATGGGACAAAGACCAAAAATATACTTCTTATTATAAATCACAATATCAAAGCTTAGTATGAGTGATCCTGTTGAATGTTGGCCTATAGGAATATAAACTTAGGATTGCCAGAACTGCTTTTTAAAAATAAACCAGAAATTCTGATATTTTTGTGAATTCTCTAGATTTTTTAAGGTTAGAAAATGTGTCATTTGGACTGTTCAGTTGCAAATAACAGACACCCCTCTAGCTAGTTTAAGAAACAAAGGGATTTATTAAATAATATATATGCACACAGGCTCCAGAAGACCAGAGAATCACTGCTTTGGTCTGAGTGTCTGTGTCCCTCCAGAATTCATATGTTGAAATCTTAACCCGTAAGGTGATGTTGTTAGGAGGTGGGGCCTTTGGGAGGTGAGTAGGTCTTGAGTGCCAGTCCTCATAATGAGAATACTGCCTTTATAAAAGAGGCCATTGGAAAGCTCCCTTGCCCCTTCCAACATGTGAAGACACAGGTCTGCAGCCAGGAAGAGCATCTTCACTGAACTTGATCATGCTGGTGCCCCGATCACGAACTTCCAGCCTCCAGAACTGTGAGAAATTAATTTCTGTTGTTCATAAGCCACCCAGCCTGTGATGCTTTGTTACAGCAGCTAAGCCACACTAAGACAACCAGTCTTAAGCGATTATGCAGCCAACAATGGCGCCCAAAATATGCTGCAGGACTGGGCTAGTAAAGAGACTACTATAGCTACCAGTAAGCACTGATGCTGAAACTCACACCATCTATGCTAACTACTATGCAAGAAGGGCTGCCGCTGCTGTTGTCGCCTTCATCAGAGCAGACGGCTTGCAGTGCTTACTTTTGAACTGAAGCCTCACTCTAGTGTATCTGACCGAGTGAACCCATACTATTGCTTCAAAGCAGCCTGGGGGAAGGATTATATGTCTTCTATCCTGGAGAAATAAGAACTTACAAGGCAGAAAACAAAACAAGAGGAGTATTCAAAGGAATGGATGATAAAGAGCATGTCAAGTTTCCGTTAAAATAACCAATTCAATTTTGAAAAGATAAACACTGTGCTGGCCATCAAAATATGACTTTGTGTGAATCTGCCTGTCTCTCTGTCACTAGTTTGTATCCTCTAGTCTAGAAGGATGTTTCACTCCGTATGTAAAAATAGAGCAATGCTATTAATACATGAAAAAGCAATTGAGACAGCCAGCCTGTCCTTCAGAACCATGACAGAAAATAGGATCCCAAAGCTCTGTGTTTACTCGGCCAGTAGCTACAGTCATTTCTAATCTCAGTTCTGCCAGTGGCATCACGTACAACGTCATGGCTTGTCACATATGTGTTGTAGACTCATATAACAAAACTGTCCTGGAAGATGAATGAAATAATAAATTTCTGCCTAACTAAAATTTCTAAAAGATGTTGTTCATGACTTAGAAAAGTTTTATTTGAGCAGAAAGCAAAGATGGAATTAATAAACTCTGAGAATATATGCAAAACCACACTCTTAAACTCAATGGCATACCCTATTCCTTTCTTCCATCTCCACGAGACTCTCAGCATTTGAGTTTTGAGCCATACCCTGACTCTCAAGGAATTCCGAATGTGCTTTTAGAAACCCCAGGTCTTCGACCTTATCTTATCCTCAATAACTTCTCTTTTTGAAGTTATTGCCCAATAAATATGTCATCTCCATAATTAAAATTTCTGCATTATAAAATTAATGCCAGGAATTTAGTGTGTGGCCGTCCTGTCCTTATTTACTTTGTATTATTGAAATATCTTTGAGGCTATGATTTCACTATTTTGGTATGGTAAGTTGGACCTTCCTTCCATCTTGTGATCGAATTTTGTCTTATGTCTACCCAGGAGGAAATTTAGGGTTTTCTGTCTTTCAGAATTGAAGGTTTCCTCTGTGTTTCAGACATTATTCTGCTGTTTAGGAAGTAAATGGATTTTGAAAGGAGAGCATCATGTTATCATCAAGATCAACTTGGCCTTAAAACACAAAAAAAGCTATTACAAGCTCTGAATAACTCTAATAATGGTGAATTGCTCTTAAGTGTAGCTCTTAATTTATTTTGATTTTTCTCTAGCTTTGGTCTTTTATTCTATTCAAAATTCAAAATTTAATGGGGATTAGAGATAATCAATAAATAATTTTGAATTATTGTTGGCCACAGCAGTTGAGATTAGCTCAGAGTAAGACATTTCTTCACTTTCATAGCCTGCCTCTGCTGGTCTGATTTTTTTTTTTTTAACCCCTTATTAAATTATTAGTTAAAAGTTTTAAAGTATGATTCAATCTCAGTGTCTTCCTCTTGATGGGAATCCAAGACCATCCTGTTATATTTACTTCCTTCTTCAAATTGGATAGCTGGTTATGTATATGAAGGCTGTATATATACGTATACAAACACAGGCTGTATACAAAGAACTGTAGCTTGAGATTTCCAGGCTCATTGTGTCACCATTTTCTGGCTATGGGCTAGGAGAGAAACAAATTATAAGAGATGAGTTCAGGAGCTATGGAGCTACCACTTGGGTTGGCCATTTTCACACGGCCATTGAGTTGACAGCCACAAATCTCCCAATGTCATTCCACAGTAGTCAGATCTGTTGTGTCAGGAACACATGACTAGAGAAAGTACAGTCAACTGACATTAACTGTCCTCCAATTTCTACCTCTTCTTCCTTTTAGCAGTGTAATTCTTTAGACACCTAGCTAGAGAAGACATATCTTATCCTCTTGGTGGCTAGGTGTATTCCTGAGATTGAAATCATTGGATGTTAGTATAAGAGAGTTGTATAACTTCTGGATTAAATTAATAAAAAAAAGTGAAGTCGCTCAGTCGTGTTCAACTCTTTGCGACCCCATGGGCGATAGCCTACCACGCTCCTCCGTCCATGAGATTTTCCAAGTAAGAGTACTGGAGTGGGTTGCCAGTTCCTTCTCCAGAGGATCTTCCCGACCCAGGGATCGAACCCAGGTCTCCCACATTGTAGGCAGACGCTTTACCATCTGAGCCACCAGGGAAGCCCTAGAACATTAGAAGTGTTTATGTAAGTCTGTTTATTCCTTGTCTGGTTGCAGTAGCTCATCCTGGAAACAGTCTGCATGTTCTCCCAGAAGGGAGTGTTTGCTTCAGTGATGGTTACATCCATTTTGTGGAAACAATGCAGTTATTTGTAAATGAGATAGTTATGTAATATGCTGCTGCTGCTAAGTTGCTTCAGTCATCCCTGACTCTGTGAGACTCCATAGATGGCAGCCCACCAGGCTCCCCTGTCCCTGGGATTCTCCAGGCAAGAACACTGGAGTGGGTTGCCATTTCCTTCTCCAATGCATGGAAGTGAAAAGTGAAAGTGAAGTCACTCAGTCGTGTCTGACTCTTAGCCACCCAATGGACTGCAGCCTACCAGGCTCCTCTGCCCATGGGATTTTCCAGGCAAGAGTACTGGAGTGGGTTGCCATTGCCTTCTCTCAGATATGTAATATAGACTTGAAGAAATATATTTAAAATGCCAGTAAAAGTAAATGGCTGAAATAAGTGTGTGCATGTGTGTGTATAAGCATAGGAAATATTTTGGGAGGACAGTCAACTAACTGTTCCCAAAAAGGAAATCAGCTTTTTCTGTCTTTTCTCTTGCTGTGAGCAGGAAGGGGTAATAATTAGCTAGCTTTGCTTAAGTGGATCTGGAAATCAGTGGAGAGACCAAAGCAACAAGACAGAAGTAGTTTAGGTATCTGAATGACCTCAGGAGTAAAGCTGCCTTACTGGTCCTGGACCGCTCATTTCTTTACTGCTTAATGACAGAGAAATAAATGTCTATCTTATTCATACTTTTGATGTTTTCTACCATGTTTGAATTAATTACAGAAGGCTAGACTATATTAATACAATCTGGAATTTTTAAAAATGTTTTTTCACTATTTTTTCAATTACTAAAAGACTGCATACTACAGTTGAAAGAGCATGATATTAAGGATAGACAGATTTGGGTCTGATCCAAAGTCCTGCAACTTCTTGAGGTGCATGATCTTGAACATGTCATTCAATGTCTTTAAGTCTCAGTTCCCTTATCTTTGAAGCAGACATTTTAATATCTATCTTATAAGGCAGCTATGAGTTCAGCAATGTCTTTAATAAAATTTCTGCCCCATGGTAGATATATAATATATTGCAACTATTTTGCTTGGATTGTCAAATTGCATTGTTTCTAAAATGTTGTAATGGTATTTGTTATTGTTGTTCAGTCACTTATTCGTGTTCAACTCTGCGACCCCATGGACTACAGCACGCCAGACTTCCCTGTCCTTCACTATCTCCTGCAGTTTGCTCAGACTCGTGTCCATTGAACTGGTGATGCCATCCAACCATCTCATCCTCTGTCACCATCTTCCCCTGCAGTGGCTATATTTATTAAAAGAGTTCTTATTGTTTAAGGACATATATTGGAATGTTTACAAATGAAGTAAAAAAAAAACAACCTAAGGATTCATTATAATTAAATTCTTAGCCCCCATTCTGTAGCTCAACCATGCTTACCTTCTTCTAGCTTCTAAATTTACCTTCCGAAAATGTTGGCTTTTAATGTGTTAATTGCTTTGTTTATTTTCTTATTACTGAAAATCAAGGGTTCTTTATTGCTTCTAGAAAACAGTCTGTTATCAGAAATGAGAGCTGCAAGTATTTTCTCTTGGTTTGGTAAATGCTTTGTCTTTTCATTCTCTTAACAGTCTCATTCAAAGAGCAGACGTTCTTAATTTTGATGAGATTCAATTGATTATTTTATCATTTTTTGCTTTTACTTTTGCATTTTGTGTTTGTCTGAGAAAGTTATACTTAAGTCACGAGGATTTCTCCTAGATTTTCTTCTAGCAGTTTAATATTTTTAAGTTTCCTATTTATTTCTATAGGCGAGTTCAATTTTACCTATCATACACATACACAGTCAGCTCTGACAGCACCATTTGTTGACAAATGATTTTTCTCTATTGAAATGTCTGTGCACCTTTGAAAAATTAATTGACAACAAGTGTATGGATGTATTTTTGGACTCTTGTGTTCCATTGATCTACTTGTGTATACGCATGCCAATCTCACCCTTTCTTGAAAACAATAGCGCTATAAATAAGCCTCGAGATGAGGTAGTGTGGGTCCTTCTGCTTTGTTTTTCCTTTTCGAAGTTGTTTTGGCTATTCCAGGCCTTTTGCATTGCTGTTTGGATTATAGAAACAGTTTTCCAATTTCTACAAAACATCCTGCTGTGAATTTGATTTGGATTGCACTACATTTATATGTCAACTTGGGAAGAACTGCAACAAAAACAATATTGAATTTTCAGATCCATAGCTATGATATCTCGCTCAAATTATTTAAGTTTTCTTATACTTCTCTCAAGTTGTTTAATAGTTTTAGCGTGCAAGCCTTACCCATTATTCGTCTGTTTTGCTTCTAAGTATTTCAAGATTTTTGATGCTGTTTTAACTGCTATTTTTTAAATTTTAAATTTCTGTTTTTTTCATTGCTTATATATAGAGATTCAGTTGATTTTTTTATATGTATCTCGTAGTCTGTAACTTTGCTCAATTCATGTGTTACTTCTAGCAGCTTTCTTATAGATTCTATAGAAACGCTCATGTCATCTGTGAATAGAGTTTTATTTCTTCCTTTACAATTTGGCTTCCTCCTTCTTTTTTTTTTTAAGTCTCATTTTGCTGATTAGGGCTCCACTATAGTGTTGAATGGACAGAGGATCCTGGTGGGCTACAGTTTATGGGGTCACAAAGAGTCGGACACGACTTAGTGGCTAAATAGCAACAACAAAGTAAACACTGGTAAATTCTTGCAGCGGAATTCTAAGCAGCCCTTAAAAACAAGGAGTCCATTCCATATGTAATGCTATAGCTAAGAAACCTTGTCAAGTGAAAAAAAAAGTGCCATTGTGTATCGCTTGCTGCCATTTGTAAAAAACAAGAGAATATGCATCACATATATTTATATGTTAAAGATTATCTCCAGAAGAGTCCAGAAGAAAATAGAGAATAGCTGATAGCTCTGGTGAGGCGATCTGGGTGACTGAAGGATTTTAGCCAGAGATTAACTTATCACAGAACATTTGTCTGCTTCTCTTGAATTTTGTGTCAAGTGAATGTATTATTGAAGTAAAACAAAAAAGAGAAGAATTTAATAGGCTACACGGTAATGCTCACCTTAGGCTGAATCATATTGTTCTTCCTCTGTTGTATATTCCAGTAAATTAGAAAATCATGTGTACAAGCTGCCTCGATATTTTACTGATTTGTTTTTAGTAGAAATGATCGTCTCATGCTCGATCCGGGATGTGTAATTTAACATTTACTCTGAAAAGGGCACTGAGGCCTCTTATTCCTTCCTGTGACTCCGTGAACCTCATCAAAGCTCCAGTGAGTGGGTTTTGGAAACCAGCACTTTGTGTAGTTTTCTTTAGGAAAGTCCTCCACCAGCCACACCCCTAAATGCAATTTAACCATAATCAATGAACGATTAAAAAAAAAATGCTAAACACGCATACTGCAATGTAAGGCCAATTAAAATCTCAGAGTATGTCTATAGTCTTTCAGTCCTCATCCACAGAGTATTCCTGTGAGACACTGTACTGTCCCCATTTGGGACTGGAATGAACGTGACTCTCAGAAGAAGGTGTCCCCTGAGCTGAAACACAAACCCAGGAGGAGCCCTGTTTGTGGGGAACATCATAAAGCCGCCTCCCTCAGAACAAGAGGGAGATTGATTTCTTCGGTGACAAAGTGTAAACAGAACTCTTTGCTCCCCTGAGAGAAGCCCCCCAAAGGAAGTAATTCATGGAAAAGGTAATTACCAATTAAATAGTAAACGTGCTACTTGGCCTGTAAGAAGAATTAAAACATATTTACACTTCAAAAAGAAGCAATTAGTGATAGTTGATTCACTAAGGAAAGTGCCAGACCAGGACAGAGGAAAGTGTGTAAATAGATAAAGACAGGGAGATTTATTATTAAATTAAAGCCCCTTAATTACTGCAAATGTTAAATATGCAGTTTTCTGACATTTAAATGATGCTTTTCACCCAAATGAAAATGAATTGTCCACCTCGGCAGGATGTAAATGCCAGTCCTAAATTAAAGTTAACTAGTTTCTGCTATACATTAAAAAAATTTAATTAGAATCAATAAATCATTTTTTCTTTTTAAATTTTGAAGTCAAAATGTTTTACTCCAAACATTCAGCCGGCTCTCCAGAAGGAAGGAAATGGTCAGAGTCCCGGGGGTTTGGGTACAAGGAAGACCTCCGCCTCAAGGGCTTGTCCATGACCCGCCGGGAGATGGGGTGATGAGTACTCATTTCCAGGGAAAGCCCGTGCCTTTCTAACCTGCGTCCTCCTTTGCCCTTCAGTGCCCCCGAGTGATAAAAGGCGTGTGTTCTGAATTAGATGCACATTTCTATTGAGAAGGTATCCATGGGTCGCAAGAGTCAGACACAACTTAGTGACTAAACCACCGTCACTCCACTTAGGAATCACCTGCTGTGTACCACGAGTTTAACATACATTTCCTTATTTCAATCTTATAAGGGCCCTCCAAAGTTTTCTCATTTTCTTTTGTCCAACTCACGCAAGATGATTGACTTTCCCAGGTCAAGAGGCTTAGAAAGACCTGGGATTCAAGCCCCAGGTCTCTCTGCCACTCACCATACTGCCACCATTAAAACAAAGCAAAGCAAAATAAATCAGAAAAAACCAGAGAGTGATAACAGTAAACTTTCATTTTATTCATTTTTATTCGTGTCTTAGTTGCAGTACACAGGATTTTTATTAATAGTTGTGGCATGTGGGATCTAGTTCCCTGACAAGGGATCAAACCCAAGCCTCCTGCAGAGGGAACATGGAGTCCTAGCCAGTGGGCCACCAGGAAAGCCACTAATTTTTTTTTTTTATTTTAATTTACTCTATCACAGCTTTAGAGAGTATCCTTGTCATCCTAGGGTGTTCCTGGCTGTGTCATGTCTAAATTTTTATCCTGGAATTACTGGAAGCTAGTCACTATTCTTTAAAAAAAGCCTCTTTGCTTCAATTTGACAAGGTTGCTTTCTGTTTTTTGCCACTTAGCATCCGGAAAGCATAGTTCCACTCTTCCACTTCTTGCTTCAATTGTACCCTGTCATTACTGGATAGAAATACTTATTTCTCTCTAGGTGTTTATCAAGTGCAAGGTACTGCCCAGTATGTTAGGAGGTCATAAGCTTACTAACATGAGTCTTTTCAACTGTTCTGAAAGGAGGCAGGGATCAAATCCTTTGAAAACACTAGACTAATCCTTGCTCCTATTTGGAACCAGTCTGTTGTTCCATGTCCAGTTCTAACTGTTGCTTCCTGACCTGCATATAGGTTTCTCAAGAGACAGGTCAGGTGCTCTGGTATTCCCATCTCTTTCAGAATTTTCCACAGTTTATTGTGATTCACACAGTCAAAGGCTTTGGCATAGTCAAGAAAGCAGAAACAGATGTTTTTCTGGAACTCTCTTGCTTTTCCCATGATCCAGCGGATGTTGGCAATTTGATCTCTGGTTCCACTGCCTTTTCTAAAACCAGCTTGAACATCTGGAAGTTCACGGTTCACGTACTGCTGAAGTCTGGCCTGGAGAATTTTGAGCATGACTTTACTAGTGTGTGAGATGAGTGCAATTGTTTGGTAGTTTGAGCATCCTTTGGCATTGCCTTTCTTTGGGATTGGAATGAAAACTGACCTTTTCCAGTCCTGTGGCCACTGCTGAGTTTTCCAAATTTGCTTGCATATTGAGTTCAGCACTTTCACAGCATCATCTTTCAGGATTTGAAATATGCTCAACTGGAATTCCATCACCTCTACTAGCTTTGTTCGTAGCGATGCTTTCTAAGGCCCACTTGACTTCACATTCCAGGATGTCTGGCTCTAGGTGAGTGATCACACCATCGTGATTCTCTTGGTCATGAAGCTCTTTTTTGTACAGTTCTTCTGTGTATTCTTGCTACCTCTTCTTAATATCTTCTGCTTCTGTTAGGTCCATACCATTTCTGGTTCCAAATAGGAAAAGGAGTATGTCAAGGCTGTATATTCTCACCCTGCTTATTTAACTTTTATGCAGAGTACATCATGAGAAATGCTGGGCTGGAAGAAGCACAAGCTGGAACCAAGATTGCCAGGAGAAATATCAGTCACCTCAGATATGCAGATGACACCACCCTTATGGCAGAACGTGAAGAGGAACTAAAAAGCCTCTTGATGAAAGTGAAAGAGGAGAGTGAAAAAGTTGGCTTAAAGCTCAACATTCAGAAAACGAAGATCATGGCATCTGGTCCCATCACTTCATGGGAAATAGATGGGGAAACAGTGGAAACAGTGTCAAACTTTATTTTTGGGGGCTCCAAAATCACTAGAGATGGTGACTGCAGCCATGAAATTAAAAGACACTTACTCCTTGGAAGGAAAGTCATGACCAACCTAGATAGTATATTGAAAAGCAGAGATATTACTTTGCCAACAAAGGTCTGTCTAGTGAAGGCTATGCTTTTTCCTGTGGTCATGTATGGATGTGAGAGTTGGACTGTGAAGAAGGCTGAGTGCCGAAGAATTGATGCTTTTGAACTGTGGTGTTGGAGAAGACTCTTGAGAGTCCCTCGGACTGCAAGGAAATCCAACCGGTCCATCCTAACGGAGATCAGTCCTGGGTGTTCATTGGAAGGACTGATGCTGAAGCTGAAACTCCAGTACTTTGGCCACCTCATGAGAAGAGTTGACTCGTTGGAAAAGACCCTGATGCTGGGAGGGATTGGGGGCAGGAGGAGAAGGGGATGACAGAGGATGAGATGGCTAGATGGCATCACCGACTCGATGGACATGAGTTTGAGTGAACTCTGGGAGTTGGTGATGGGCAGGGAGGCCTGGCGTGCTGTGATTCATGGGGTCGCAAAGAGTCAGACACGACTGAGCAACTGAACTGAACTGAGCTGAATCCTTGTTCATTAGGTTTTCTTTTTTTACAGGACTTCACAGAGCCTTTATGTGCCAATGTGCCCCGGCAATCTTAAGAAAGAGATAATATGTATCAATTCAGAATGTATGTAATATGGAAACTTTTTTTTTTCCTTCCTTGAGGATTCTCTTTTGTGAATAACGTCTAATGAAACATCATAGGGACTGCTAGGATAACAATAGAAACTATGAAGGAAGAAATAACTTGAGAAAGTTTGAGAAAGGCAGTAGAATTTTAAACAGGCAAACTTTAAAATTTGAGAAAGGGCAAAAGGCAGAAGGCAGGGGGAAGGAGCTGGCTTCTGAGAAGGCAGATCAGTAAAATAGTTTTTAAAAAATGTTTCCTTCTAATTGCTGTCACAGGCAACATGTAGCAAAAATTCCCCTGAAATTTGGAGTGTTCTTAAATCACAGGATATTGGTGTCTCAATATGCCTCCTTTTTAATACAATGTTTCAATAAAACAGAAACATGAGGTGGCTGTGAGCACTGACCAGAGTCCAATGTGAAAATCATCTTGTCTCCTGGGTTTACACCTAGAAGGTCTACAAGGCGGTGGTCATCATCAGAAGCAAAATCACAAATCCTACACGTGGACCATCCACCAACTGAAATGTCTCAGGAACTCTTCTGATCTGTCTACATCAAGGAAGAGATAAACAGCTGGAAAAGGCTGAAAAGAAGGTAATGAGAATTGTCTAGAGCACAGAACAACTTCATATGAGGCATGAATGAAAAAAAAAGTATTTAGAAGAGAAAGTTAAAAGAAGACTGATGTTTATATCAATATTTATACAGTACATGTTATATGTTGGCCTTATGCTAAAATAAAATCTCAAAGATATAGACTGTTTTCACGTTAAATCCTGGAATAGGAAATTTCTCTTCCTGGATCATTTCTTGAAGCTTGGAGAAATTGTTTTAAGGAAAATAAAAAGAAACTCTTACATACCAAACCCAATCTTTACATTAAAATTTTTTTCCTAAAGGATTTGTCAAAATGTCTCCATGGTATATTTGTTGTTCAGTTGCTAAGTCATGTCTGACTCTTTGTGACCCCATGAACAGCAGCACGCCAGGCTTCCCTGTTCTTCACTATCTCCTGGAGTTTGCTTAAACTCATGTCCATTGAATCTGTGATGCTATCTAACCATCTCATCCTCTGCCACCCCCTTCTCTTGCCCTCTTTCCCAACATCAGGGTATTTTCCAGTGAGTTGGCTCTTTGCATCAGGTGGCCTAAATATTGGAACTTCAGCTTCAGTATCAGTCCTTCCAATGAATATAGAGCATTGATTTCCTTTAGGATTGACTGGTTTGATCTTGTTGTCCAAGGGACTCTCAAAAGTCTGCTCTAACACCATGGTTCAAAAAACTCTTCATAGGTCTCAAAAAAAAATTTTTTTTTTTCATGATTCTCCCTTTTAGCATTCTTCTTCAGTGATTTAGGTATGCTAGAGCAATCCGACTTTTATAAGAATATACAGTATTTTGCAAACTTTCTGATCACGCAGTGTCGTTCTGAGACCACATCATCTTGTATAAATGTTGATTCAAGGAATATATTTTGGAAAATGTTCTTAGGGATGAAAAAGGCAGAATAGCTCAAAGGATGATTTAGTGAAGTTTTTATAGATCATTATCTTGTGAGTCTGATGACCTAAAGGAAAACTATCTTTGACTTTCAGTTAGTTTTGAAATATTACCAATGTATTAGAAATTAGGTAGATATTTAGACCCTTCTAAGTATTACTAAAGGGCTTCCCAGGTGGTGCTAGTGGTAAAGAACCTGCCTGCCAATGCTGGAGATGCAGGAGACGTGGGTCTGATCCCTGGGTCAGGAAGATGCCCTGGAGGAGGGCATGGCAACCCACTCCCGTATTCTTGCCTGGAGAATTCCATGGACAGAGGTGCCTTATGGGCTACAGTCCATAGGGTTGTAAAGAGTTGGATATGACTAAAGCGACTTAGCATAGCACAGGTAAAATCCATGGAATCCATGAAATCCATGGAAAAAATACCTTTTAAAAATGTTAACAGCTCACCTAGTGTCTTTATAGACCCTCTGTCATGGAATTATCTTCACAACAGTGTTTTCAAGTAGATATTAGTAAACTGTGATTCCGAGATGGCCGGTTATTTTCTCAAGATCACACAGCTTGTTTGTGGAAAAGCCAGAACCGAGTTCCGAGACTTCCGATCACACATTTTGTTTTCCTTCCCATTACAGTCCTTCTTCATAAGACTAAAGAAGATAACGTATAACATATAGGCTAGTTCAAAACTTGTCCTGAACTTGTTTTTATTGCAGTCCTTTGATGGATATAAGGAAGCCCAAACCTTCCTGTGCTCTGTTTGGTTACCTCTTAAGTCTTGCCTTATGCGTAATACAGAGTTTCACTCCTCTCTTTCTCAAGGAAAATCATAGAATTTGAACAATAATTGATCATCAGTAGAGTGTTTAGTGTATCAGTAGGTCCATGGGAGGAAACAAAGATCTTCCTCCTTTGACTGGGTTTAAAAAAAAACTAAAATGACTTTCATAAAGCAATTTTTTCCTGTTAACTTTTAAAAACTCATATGTACTTTCAAGAAAATTTAATCCATATGTTTTCAAATCATTTGCACTTAATTCATCACATGTTTGGTAAGAGCTATTTGATTTCCTAGAAGTGTAGGGACACTTGTTTATAGGATTTTAAAGCCCTTCTTTCCTTGAAGTCTGATCTTACAAGGTTTTCCAGTGAACTAAGCCACAAATAACTCAAACTCAGGATCCCTGATCTTAGGTTTCCAAGTAGCATCTCCCGGATGGTCCTTGATTTTATTTACTTATTTAGGCTCCACTCTGCAGCATGTGACTCTTAGTTCCCCAACCAAGGATCAAACTCACGCTCCCTGCCGTGGAAGCACGGAGTCTTAGCTGCTGGACCATCAGTAAGTCCCCCAGATGGTCGTTTAATGGTCAGTCTTTCTTTGGCTTCCACGCCATCATGCACTGTCAAAACGTTGGATTCTATCTCTACTCTTACACTTGTTGTCTTCTTTGCTGTCGACCCAGATAATCTCTGTTGAGGCTAGACTTCCTTAACTTCGCAGAGGTAACCGCAAACATCTTGCTCTTGAAATCAGTTCCCAAATTCTTTGACATTCTCTCCAATTTTGCTTCCAAAGTACACTGAAAAAAGCCACCCGTGTTCTTAGCCAACTTGATTAGGGGCATCAGTTGCTTCTATGCCTCTCATCTTGCTTTTTATTCATTTAGTTTTAAAGGAAGGATAATTACTTTGCTGCATTGATTTCTACCAAATATCAACATGATCATTCTTGCTTTTGAGCCTACAATAAAGCAACCAAAAAGGAGGAAAGAAAAAGGAAACCATGAGATTTTGCTGCTTAACAAAAAAATGGCAATTGGATTTCTTGTCAGAGAATTTAAGTTTGAGTCTTTCATAATAAGGGCGTTTAGAAGGTCTTGGTCAAGATGCCTCAGGGTATAGGAGTATTAATGATTATATTAAAACTGCTCTGATTTTAAGTTGAGTTGCTGGCATAGTAAGCTAATTGTTAGCAAGGCCATTTTTATAAGACCTTTTGCCAAAATTCTTTAGACAGCTCTTTAAGATTACAATGACCATTAGTCAATATTAGCATGAATTAATGTTATTATTAATAAAAGCTAATATTTATTTGTTCTATGCTAGAAAGTGTCAAATCTCATTTTGTCCTCCTAGTTACCTAATGATGTAGATATTATTATCATGTGCCCAGAGATTCTACCAGGATACCCAGAGATGCCTAAAAATTCCATCTTCATTAAGGAACAAAGGACTTTTGGTAAGAGACTGATTCCCAAGCTTAGAAGTTGTTTCTTCAAGGCAATAACTTTAAATAATTCTAAAGAAGTTACTGTAAAGTTTTTGGGAGGGTCTACCTTGAAGCAGTATTGATAGATTTCTCAAGATATTTATAGGAGATCAAGAAAATATGCAATAAGAAGGCAAATAGGCTGGAATTAGAACTTTTGTTCTAAGAAAAAAAAAAAAAAAAGGATGAAGTAGCTTGAATAGGTAAACAATGTGTTCTCCGGGTAGCTTTGGCATAATATTGTTCATTCATCCACTATTTGAGATCAGTTCAACCCCTCTGAATTCTTCCTTCTTTTTCCCAACACATTCTATATGCTGAGGAGGGTGAGATCTGGGAGGAGATGAGCTGCGGAAAACAATAGAAGGGGTTCTTTTTAGAGGCTGTGGGGAAAGCAAGGCAGTAAGAGATGAGAAATTGGTTGAGAAAACCAAACTTGGTGAGATGATCAACAATGTCTAATCAGCAAAAAGAATTTGACGTTCAGGTAGTGTTTGGTGTAAATCTTCTACCCACTTCGACATGAGACGTTAACTAAAAACATTTTGTCCAATGTATCATGGAATTAGAGCTTCAAAGTACACACATGAGCTAAATTCTGATTCAAATTAGGTGCCAGGTAAAAGAGAGGTTGCTCAAACTGGGCCCAACACACAGGAATTACAAGTGTTTTCAACATATTTATCAAATGCTTACTCTACACAATGGTCTGGGATAGAGATTAGGGATACTGTGTAAATAAGATGTTTCTGTCCCCAAGAAATTTAGTCACAAATAGACAAAAACTGTGTGCGAAGAGTTAGAAAGTAGGTTAGAATTAGAGTTAGAATTAGTTAGAAAGTAGGTTAGAATTAGAAATAGAGTTAGAATTGTAGGGTGCTTGGGAGTATCTGTGGAGGATGCTGTTCCCGCGGTGACAGAGCCAAGAAATGTGAACTTGGAAGGCGGGACATTGAAACGGACTCTGAATTCCTTTACTGGAAGGCTCTCTGAAAACTAAGAGGTTGCTTATGAATTTGGAGGCTTGTGGAGACTGGTGCTTTCACATTTCCATCGTGGAGAACAGTTAAGGATAGTATGAGAATTGCTGTCAGTCCCAACAGAAGGCCAGCGGATACGTGGTAGAAGCCTGCAGCTTTTTCTGACGTTTTTAGCAGCCTTTAGCGACCGCAGAATAGATTTTCAAAATGTGTCCCTCCCTTTGTTGGTGAAAGTGCTTTGAATAGACAAGCATTTTTCATGTGCCAAGAAAGGCTATGGGGATGGATTAGGCCATGAGTTTGGGGTGGGAAAGGCTGGTGTGTTTTCTTATGGACTGCAGGGAAGTTTATTATTCCGGGGCCTTCCCTGGTGGTCCAGTGGTTCAGACTTCATCTTCCAATGAAGAAGATGCTGGTTTGAATCTTGATTGGGGAGCTAGGATCCCATAAGCCTCTGGGCCAAAACATGAAACATAGAGGAAACAATATTGTAACAAATTCAATAAAGACTTTAAAATTGGTGCACATTAAAAAAAAAAAAAAAAGAGTCCTGAAAGCCAGCTCATCTTTCCCTTGGTCTGTAACCTAACACAATAAAAATCTCATGATTCGACACTGACCAGAAGCAAAGCATGTGCTCTTAGGGCTCACAGGGATTGTCACCATTTCCTGCCTTGGTCAGCCATGACAGATGACTGTAGACTGGGCGGCTTAAGCAACAAAGGTTCACTTCTCACAGTTCTGGGGTCTGGGCAGAAGAGATCAGTGTCTGATGAGGGCCCACTTCCTGGAACGTCGGCGGCTGTCTTCTCCTTGCATCCTCACGGGGCGGAGAGTAGAGAAGCAGGCTGTCCTGGCACTCTTACAAGGGCACTAATCCCACTCATGAGCTTCCCTGGTGGTTCAGTGGTAAAGAGTCTGCCTGTTAATGCAGAGACTCAGGTTCAATCCCTGGGTTGGAAAGACCTCTCCGGAGAAGGAATGGCAACCCACTCCCGTATACTTGCCTGGAAAATTCCATAGACAGAGAAGCCTGGTAGGCTACAGTCCGTAGGGACATGACTCAGCAACTGAACAACAGCACACAGTCCCATTTACGAGGGTTCCAGCCTCATGACCTCATCTACTTCTAATCACCTTCCAAAGGCCCCCACCTCCTCTTAATACCATTACATTGGGTGAGAGGGGCGTTTCAACAGATGAACTTTGAGGGGCAACAAACATTCAGTCCATAACATTCCACTGACTCTCTGTTGGGGATGAATGAGGCCAGCCCACAAACCCTGTGTGAAGGGTTCAGCAGACCATCCATTTGAACTGGAAACACAACTATATCATCATTTTTTAACTTAAAATAAATATTTTAAAGTCTCCTTTTTTGGTTACACTCAATCTCAGAAGGCCGCTAGGCAGGGCAGCTCTGTGAAAACGAGTCTTTCAAAGCCATTTCAATTGTGCAGGCCTGTGATTCGCCCTGCTTGTCTGGCTGTGACTATGGTCACGGCCAAAACGACATCAACACCACATTGCCCCTGACTCCCCAAGCCTGAAAGAGAGACAAAACATTCTGTAATTGGGGATTGCTTTGCATGAGTTTTAATTTGATTAGTAACATCCCATAAGGCTAACCTGGTATATGGAAATTATGGACAATTAAAGCTGTGATCAATTAGGTCTAAATTGTTAGTCCATTAAGAGGCAGTAACAAGAACTCTTGATTTTCAAAATCTTTTCCCCTAAACCTTTTGCCCTATCAGTCCTCATAATGACAGATGAAAACTCCTCTGTTACTCTTGTGTTATGCCAGGAGTTTAGATAAATCCATTCATTTTTATTATTTAGGAGCATGCAACCAGATCGTCTAGGCATAAATAATGTATAAAAAGATCTTTGCAAATGCAACACCCTTCCTTTTTATCACCATTGTCAAAACAATAAAAATAATCGTCCAAATGGCTTTAGCAATCCAGAATATGCAGACCATGTGTACAGTACAAGGACCTACCATCTCTGGATAAATTAGGTACAAATGTCCTCAGATTAGTTTATAAAAGCTTCAGAGCAGTGTCTTCAAAGGACACTTGAACTTTAAAGATATGAAGTGAGACATAGCATTGTAGAAAAATCCTGACTTCAAAACTATAGCCTTTTTCTTTTTTAGTAATAAACTGAGGAAAAAAATATGTCCAGTGGAGGAATTTTCAGAAACACAGTTCAGTGGGTCTCTATCTGGGGCCTTGTGTCTCCACCCAGGTCAAGAAGCGCCTGTTTCCTATTTCCTGGTGAACTGTTCCCAAGCCTTCAAGGCTCAGGTCATATGCCACCTCTCCACGAAGCAGTGTGTATTCATTCCAGAAAATGTGCCTCTAAACTCCCATAGGCATTTCTTCACTGGGCCCCTTACGGTTATCTTGTGATTTTCTTCCTTGTCTTCATTGCCTTGCCCTTCACACTGTAGGCTGTTCTCTGCCTCCCGTGGTGTTTGGCAAATGATCTTGAACCCAGAAGCCACAGATAAGCTTTTGCTGAATTTATCAATGGCCTACTCAATTCCTGTTACAAACGTACTCTCATGGCCTTGAGGAGATGATATATACTCTCTTTTTATTTTTTCCCCCATTACTGAGAAAGATCTAAAACGGAGTTTTATTGAGATTCAAGCTTGTGACCCTCATACATCAGCCAAAACGAAAATCTGGTTGCTCACTTAAAAGAATTCTTGCAGGGAAAGATCCATGTGACACACTGACAGAGATGCTCTCTAAGCTCAGATTAAGAGTAGATATTCGGGAACTTCCCTGGTGGTCTAGTGGTTTAGACTCCACGATAGGGGGCCCAGGTTCAGTCCCTGTTCAGGGAACTTGATCCTGCATGCCATGACTAGTAAAAGATTCCAGGCAATAGTTTATAGCTGATTATACAACCTGCAGGAGAATGTTTGTTTTTTAATGGCAACTGTCCCCCAGATAAAGCAGTTAGAAAGGGATTGAAAGTGATGGAAAAGAGAGATGTTGTCCGGCTGTGGCTATGGTCATAGCCAAAATGACTGTTTTCCACATTTAAGACTTTCTTGCTGTTTAATAGTGAATACTCACTGAGTATTAAAAATAAACATTTGAATTGCTGGAAGGGGTCATGAACAAAAGAGGCAAGGGTAATAGCCTCAGATGAGGTTCAGTTCAATTCAGTTCAGTCATTCAGTTGTGTCCAACTCTTTGAGACCCCCATGGACTGCAGCACACCAGGCCTCCCTGTCTGCCACCAACTCCCGGAGCTTACTCAAACTCATGTTCATCTCATCAGTGATGCCATCCAACCATCTCATCCTCTGTCATCCCCTTCTCCTCCTGCCTTCAATCTTTCCCAGCATCAGGGTCTTTTCCAGTGAGTCAGCTCTTCCCATCAGGTGGCCAAAGTATTGCAGTTTCAGCTTCAACATCAGTCCTTCCAATGAACATCCAGGACTGATCTCCTTTAGGATCGCCTGGTTGGATCTCCTTGCAGTCCAAGGGACTCTCAAGAGTCTTCTTCAACACCACAGTTCAAAAGCATCAATTCTTTGTCACTCAGCTTTCTTTATGGTCCATCTCTTACATCCATAGATGACTACTGGAAAAACCATACCTTTGACTAGATGGACCTTTGTGGGTAGGAGATTAGAGTTTTAATCCCACTGCTATTCCTTTGACATTTTTGTTTATTGCAGCCATACCTTGTTTTGTTGTGCTTCATTTTATTGTGCTTTGAAGATATTGCCTTTTTTTTTTTTTTTTTTAACAAATTGTAAGTTTGTTACAATCCTGCATTAAGCAAGGATCCCTTGGAGAAGGAAATGGCAACCCACTCCAGTATTCTTGCCTAGAGAATTCCATGGATAGAGGAGCCTGGCAGGCTACAGTCTGTGGGGTCAAAAAGAGTTGGACACAACTGAAGTGATTTAGCAGGCATTGTTGTGCTCTGAAGACACTGCTTGTGTTTCGTTAGTTTGTTTTTGACAGATTGAAGGTTTGTGGCAATTCTGCACTGAGCAAGTGTATCAGTGCCGTTTTTCCGACAGCAGTTGCTCACTTTGTGTTTTGGTAATTCTCACAAAATTTTCAAGCTTTCTCATTGTTATTGTATTTATTGTGGCGATCTTTGATCAGTGACCTTTGACTTTAGTACTAGGACTTGCTGAAGACTCAAATGACCATTAGCATTTTTAACAATAAAGTATTTTTTCATTAGATATGTACATTGATTAATTTATTAGACTGATGCTATTGCACAGTATAGTGTAAGCATAAGTTTTATATTCACTGGGAAGCCAAACATTTTTGTATGATTGACTTTATTATGATATTCCCTTCACTGCAGTGGTCTAGAAATGAACCTACAGTATCTCTCAGGTGTGCCTGTATCTTTGTAAAATAACGTTCCCTTGTCTTGTCTGACACATTTATAGAAATCTAAGGGTTGACTTTCATTGCAGGTCAGTACAAAAGGCATATAGGAAGTGACCTTGGAGAGCCCAGGCAATAAATGTCAAAGGCGAGGAGCAGAGATTCAGATGGAAAGATGGCCCAGTGGAGATAAAAGCAGAAAGCTGTGGAGGGCATTAAATGAGGGCTGCATGACATCCCTGGCTTGGCCGTATCACTTTGCTGGTATTTCTTCACTTTAGATGCTATTTCTATAATTCTTAACATCTAAAGCTCAAGGAAAGAAAGAGTTAAGATTAAGGTAGTGAGAAGTTATGAGTGACCTGAGTTGGCAAGTGCCTTAGTAATTGTACAGGGGTCCATGAGCTTGTTTTGCAGAGGGGCAGATGGTAAATAACTCTGACTTTGCAGGCCCTATGAGGTGCACTATAATTCCTCACCTCTGCCATTTTAGCATGAATGCCTGTGTGTGTGTATACTAAGTCACTTCAATCATGTCCGGCTCTTTCGCTTCCCCATGGACTGTAGCCCATCAAGCTCCTCTGTTCATGGGGTTTTCCAGGCAGGAATACTGGAGTGGGTTGCCATGCCCTTCTCCAGGGGATCCTCCTGACCCAGAGATTGAACTCACATCTCTTATGTCTCCTGCATTGGCAAGTGGATCTCTTACCACTGGTGCCACCTGCAAAGCCCAACATAAGAGCAGCCATAGGCAATGTGTAAATGAACAGGGCTGGCTGTATCCCAGTGAAATTTTATTTGTGGCACAGATGTTTGAATTCCTTACAATTTTTGCATGTCGCAACATACTCTTTTGATTGCTTATCAATAACCTTGAAATGAAAACTATTTTCTTTTTTTTTTTTTAGCTTGTATAGAAGCAAGCGGGAGTCTGGATTTGCCCACAGGCTGTAGTTTGACAACACCTGGTCTTATCCAACCTCCTCATTTACAGATACAAAATGGAGGCCCAGAGAGGCAGTGGCCTGCTGGGGTCACACAGCAAGTTGTCATGGCTATTTTCTTCTCCTGAGCAGACTTGTTCTAGTCAAGAAAGGATGAAAGAGAAGCATCATTCAGAGAGAATAACTCTAGATGTTGGGTTGTTGGAAATATAAAATGTTGGGTTGCAGAACCTAATTGTATATTGTATATTCTGGGATGTATTTGTGATTGTGGACATTCCAGAGACCAGTTAGGCATTAATCTGATGGGGTAAATATTCATGTTTGTGAAAATACTGTTACCTGCCCCTTACTAGAAACCTCACCAAGACAGCAACATTGAGACCATGCAGACCTTTTAGCAGAAAAAGAAAGATTTTTTTAAAAAAATGGTGCCAAGAACATGCAAAATGTGATTCTGCCACTGAGCAAAATCCTAAATTTCCCCCCCAAAATAAAATTTTATAAATTATCAAAAGGTTTTGTTACTTATATAAATTTTATTTTATGTAATAAAGTTTTATTCATGTAAATTCCTTTAAATATTAACTTCTGCCTGAGTAGGAGTTAATATTGTTAAATGTCTTCTCTAAACATGAGTTTAGAGAACTTATTTGTCATTCATCTCTCTAGATGGGATATACTTCTAATTCCTAATCTTTTTGGAGAAATGAGAGGTGAATGACTGCCCCACAGTGTGTGGCCAGGTGATATTTTGGTATCTGACATTGGATTTAAGATTTCTTTAAAGAGTCCTTCTAGTGACTTTCCTGGTGGTCCAGTGGTTAAGACTTCACCTTCCAATGCAGGGGGCGAGGGTTCAATCCCTCTTTGGGGAGCTAAGATCTTTCATGCCTCATGGCCAAAAAACCAAAACATAAAACAGAAGCAATATTCTAACAAATTCAATAAAGACTTTAAAAAATGGTGTACATAAAAAAAAAATCTTAAAAAAGAGAAAGATTCTATATTCAACTGTTTCTGATTAGAAGGACAGCTGCTCCTCCGGGGCATGCTACAGTTACACACTGTACATGTGATCATATCATTGAATGCCAGCCTCCTGGCCAAGGGCACACAGTGTTATTACTACCATTCTACAGATGAGGAAATTCAAGTTCAAGCAGGTGAAATAGATCCATAGTTAATTAACGCGAGACTTGGGATAGAACTCAGGCAAAGAGGACGTTGAGCTCCCACACAGGGCACAAAAAGTTAATGTTGTAGCCCTCTGATGGCACTGAATTTCATTGATTTGGTGTTAATATTTCCAGTGTGAAACATTCTAATGAAGTGTTTACTCAATGAGAGGAGGAGGAGGGTGGGGCCTCACTCTTTCATCCCCAACACCAACAGAATCAGAATTTTTCTACCACTTAATGACTTGTGGGGCATCCTATACTGCTGGGTTATACAGATGTCTCTGTGTAAGAAAATCCAATTCAAGGAAATCAAAATGTTTCCTTTTGGAAGTAATTATTTGCACCTCAAAAGGATGCTTAACAAAAGATTTACATTCGGTTTTCCTCTAAATAGTGAGTTAAGTATATTTATAATATGATTTCATCTATAAAAAGGTTTGATTGACACAATTTCCAAGTAGATCAGTTCATTGATTGCTAAGACATAAGCTACATATATATTCCATAGCTGAATGAAACCAAATCAAAGAGCAGTAAGGAAGAAATTAGAAAATTTGAGAATCCTTTAAAGGGAGTACCTCTTCCTCCCAGGGCAGGAATGCACCCTTTATAGCAGACAAAGTACAGAGACCAGCCTTTGCTGGAGCAAGACAAATCTTTGATCTTTAGAAATACCCATTTGATATTGTGGCAAAGTTTGCTTTTCATTCTTTTTGTCTGGCTGCATGATATGCCAGATCTAAGTTCCCAGGCCAGGGCTCAAACCCGTGCCCCTGCAGTGGAAGTGCAGAGTCTTAACCACGGGACTACCAAGAAGTCCCCACATTTGCTTTTCTGATACCTCCACCTCATTCTTTATTCTGCTCTTGGGCTTCCCATGTGGCTCAGCTGGTAAAGACTGCCTGCAACGCAGAAGACCTGGGTTCAATCCCTGGGTTGGGAAGATCCCCTGGAGAAGGGAAAGGCTACCCACTCCAGTATTCTGACCTAGAGAATTCCATGGACTGTATAGTCCATGGGGTCACAGAGAGTTGGACATGACTGAGTGACTTTCAGGGAATAACCGAAAGCAGGTTGCCTCTCTCAAATTCTTCTGATAATTCCAAGAGGACAACTTAGATTCTTTAAAAAAAAAAAAAAAAATCATGTCTACTTCCTTTGTTCCTCATAAAGCACACGTTCCAAACTCCACTTTTCCTTACATGTGTCCTCTTCTGTATAATTCGATTCTGTCACTGTCCTTTCTTACATTGAGGGAACCAGCACTGAAAAAGTATATAATAAATGTGTTCCGCAGAGCACAGAGAATGATATGGACTTCTGCTTGCATTAATGAAATCTAAGGAAAGTTTTTCACATCTGAAACCTCTACTCCCACAAAGAGGTCGCTGACTTACACTTTTGACGGTGTTGAACTAACATTTTAATCCTCGGTTCACATCTGCTAGTACTGTTTTCAATGAGCAACTGTTATGAAACATTTAATTTTAAAGCATTTTCTTTTACATTTGGTATTAATTCAAAAGAAAACAGGGGTCACAATAAATCAACTCCATGAATGTTTACATGTACATTACAACAGAGCTGTTCACGTTTCCCATACATGGACCCTTAATTCACTGAAGGGAACTAGCTTGGGGGCATTACCCACGGAAAAACCTTGGACTAAAGCAGATACCAGTGGATTGTTTCATTGTTGTGAAGTGAAGTGGAAATTCTGGTGACGAGAGACTTCTGTTTACGTGAAACGGGTCTGTGCAAAATGTGATTTCAAGATGGCTTTTTGGTGGAAACCTGCTGTTTCCATGCCACTGGCTTATTACTCACATTTAAAAATGAACTCCATGCTAGGCAAGACATCCACATGTTCAATCACTTCAAAATGATTATGGCTGTGTTTTCATTAAAAATGTTTCAATAACCATGGGAAGCTCATGAAATTCAAAACATGAAAAATGTCTGGGTGATAAACATGTCTCTGAAATTCCGATTAAGCAAGGTGACCTGGGCTTCCATGACAAATGACTTTTAAAAAAAGAAGTTAAATGATTTTAGTTCAGTTTAGTAAAAGGAGGGGGATGTGTCGGTCGGGGGTGAATGTAGCGATGGTATGAATTGGCGGTCAACCCACGGTTGTTTCAATAGCCCCTGTCTCACTGTTCAGCTGTATCTACTGCAGAGAGAAGATGTGGTACTAGCCGATGCCCACAGCTCACCTACAGGCACGAGCTTTCCGTGAAAACTCGGGTTCTGTGGCCACATTTCCTTACTGCGTTGGTCACTGCTGCCTCTGTACACCAACCTGCCTCTGTAAGCCAGTGTGAGCCCCTAACATTTGGATCAAGGATGATATAAACACATGGCTCTTGAACAGGGCCCATGGAAGACGTCAGTAGTCTCATTTGACGGGTGCTTGTTCCCAGGGAGCTTAGAAACAAGGCCACACTTACCCTCAGCATGGGGCTCTAGGCAGCCAGCAACAGAACTGGTCCAGTTCTCATTCAGTCCCGTTCAGAGAACCCATTCTGCTCCCACCTTTGTTCTCCTTAAGCATAACCTTCTGAGGAATCTTGCCTCATGCTAGACGCATGCATTTCTGTCAGCTCCGGTCCAAGGGCTGGAAGGCTGGATATACCTAGAGTAATGGGTGAAATGTAAAGAGACAGGGAGCAGCCAGGAAATGCAAGCAACATGACGGAGTCTTAAATAGTCCTCAATATCTGCCATTTTGTCATTTTATTTATCTATTTATTTTTATAGCTGGGTATCTTATTGGCAGTGAGTTTGCTAAGGAAACCAAATAGTTGGAACAGAGAGCCCCAATCCCATTCATGAAGTCTTTTCTCTGCTTTAATGGAGTAAGAACATTGAAGCATAGCTCATGTTTTACAGAACTATAGCCCATCAGTTGCCAACATGATGGGTGTCAGCATCCCTTATTTAGAAGGAGGGCATGTTGGTTAATCTTTCTGTTTTCACCAAAGCATTTAAGGTCAGTCATCTGTTGCAATTCCCTTTTCCTCTCTCCCTCTTCTCTCCATCCCTCCTTCCTTCCTTTCTTTCCTTATTTACTTGAGAATGTTCTCCCACTCATGAACATTTGGGAGAAGTTACGCCAATTCAGGGATGACATTTCATGAAAACTACACCTAGTAAGACAAGACATATTTTGTCCTTCTTCTGGATGCCTGAATTAGAACTAAGCAAATAAACACAGGTGGGAGGTGTCACTCATGCAACAGAAATAACCGTATGCCAACGTCTACCTCAATCCACAGTGGCTGTTGTTCTGTACTTGGGAGAAAGCCGTGGTCAGTCCTCTTTGTCGTGGGCAGCATCAAATTTCTTATGGCAATACCTAACAGATATCCAGTGCTTACTTTATTATACCAGGCATATTATATGCATTGTCTGACTTGATCTCCAGCAAAATTAAAAAGGTATAAACTTTTCAAATGTCCATTTTAGCAGTGAGGACATTGAGGCTGAGAGTGGTTGAAAACTCTTGTTCCAGAGTCACAGTTGCCAAGTAGTAGGTAAGAATTTTGTTGTTGTTTTTGTTTGGCTGCTTTGGGTCTTAGTGGCAGCACGCAGACTTTTTAGTTATGACATGTGGGACCTATTTCCCTGACCAGGGAATGTCTCAAGGCCCTCTCTGCATTGGGAGCTTGGACTCTTAGTCACTGGATCACCTGGGAAGTCCCAAGAATTTAAAACCAGGTCTGACGGCTCCAGATTCAGAGTTTAGTCACAGTGCTTCAGTGCCTCCATGGAATTCGTAGGAGGAAGGAATTTCTCTTCCACCTCTGATATAAACAAGCTTTTGTCTACAAGTTCACTATTGCCACCTGTAAGAAACGAGATATGTAATGACATGACTAAATTAGTTCAAGCACATTTGACTCCAAATTAGAAGGTGCAAAGCGTCATTGATAAACCACCAGCTAACCACCTTAACCTCCACATTTCCTGAGTAGTTAGAAGGAAGTTACAACCTCTCTTAAATCTCTGGATGTACAGGATGATAATTTCCCAATAAACCGAATCCTGTTACTATCGGAAGATTTGAAAACTTCTAACGATTATTACCAATGCCTCTAAACAACATGGGCTGGCAACAGCCAATCAAAATCTCCCACTGGATGATGCTTGAGTTTTATTTCCAAAAGGTAACTTAGCAGAAATGGAGTAACTGTTCATTATTTTCTGTCATTTTTATATCATTTTTTGCATGCATATTGTGCAGTAATTGCAGGAAATTAAATTTGAATCTTGTGACACAAGCATGTTGTGAATATCATAAAAAACACATATGTTCATAAATGGTAAAAAAAAAAAAAAGAAAGGTGATAAAAATTACATTTAGAAAACTTTTACAGTCTTTCAGAACAATGGGAAAGGGAGTGTTTGAAGGTTCTTTGTTCAGGCTGACTCTCTAGGTGGAAATGCTTTCAGGAGGCAAAGTTTTGTTTTGTGGGGCATATTTGTATTTTTGCTATTTTCTCCAAATTTTTCACATGGTGCCCTGAGAGCAGGAGGACATTTAAAATCCTATACAAAGAACCGGCTTGAAAAGAATTCCTGGCCAGGTCCAGTAGATACGGAGCCTGCAGACAAAGCCGTTTTTCACTTGCACGTGAAAGTAGGAATGGACAGGGGACCGGCATGACGTTTTCAGCTTCTGCTGTTGTGTCTCCTCTGCTGGGTGGTACCTGCTGCTTTCCTTGCTGCCTCTTCCTGGATAAGGTTAATTCCTGTCTAATCCTCTTAGTGATACTGTAGAAACATCCCTGAAGCTGTATGTTTACACCCTACTGTGTGGCTTGACCTAAAGTCAACCTCATCAGTTGACGTGATGGAAGAGCCAGTGACTGGCACCCGAGTGCTGATTTGGCTGCCATCATCAACACCATCTCACATCCAGCTTTCTTCATGTGATTTCTCTGGGTCCATGGATAATCCTCTGGAACAATCTCACTCTGCGATTTCCTGTATTAATAATGGCAGATAATGAATTCATCCTAACACATTTGCAGAATGATAAAGCATTACCTTTTATGAATTAATGCCACCCAGGATTGGCAAGTTACGTAAGTGCCTGACTCTCCTTACAAAAATCCTCTGTCTACCATCCAAATATACTGTATAGTCGAGCTCAGTTCCAGACTTCCCATGAAGACTTCTCTGACTACTTCAGCTGATTACTATTTCCTCTCTGAAGTTCTTACTGACTGAGTTGTTCATTTCAGTTTAACAGTTGAGCATCAGTTATGAGAATCTTTTGTTAAAATGTCAAATCTTTGTAAGTAGAAACTAGGTCTCTGTTATCCTTCAGATCCTTCAGGATGCTTCAATAGTACCTGTATCTTCATCCAAAACCATCATGATGCTATTTGCCTCCCCAAGCCAGTCCTCTTCCTTCCTTGCTACTGTTGCGACTGCTTCCGTTGTTTCTAATACCCAGGCAACAGTCTTATAAGGTAAGCCTTGACTTCCCTCTCTCCATCGCACCCCATAGTTAATCAATTGCAAAGTTCTTCAGATTGGCAATTTTTTGATTTGTTTGGTCTCTAGAACCCTTTTATCAAAGGAAATCTTGTATAAAAGTCCAGTGTATAAAAAAAGCGGGACTTCTTTGGTGCTTCAGTGGTTAAGAATCCTCCTGCCAATGCAGGGGACAGGAGTTCGACCCCTAGTCTGGGAAGATTCCACATGTCCCAGGGCAACCAAGCCCATGCTCCACAGACTACCGCAGCCTGCATACTCGAGAGCCCACATGCGCTAGAGCCTGTGCTCGGCAGTGAGAGAAGCCACCCCAATCAGAGGCCCCTGCAGTGCACTAGAGAGAGCTTGCCTGCAGCAACGGAGACCCGGTGCAGCCAAAAATAAATAAGACTGAAGGAAAAAAAAAAAGGAAAAGCAGCTAGTGTAAGAAGAGGCTGAACTGCCTGGTGCCTCCAACTGCAGCGCTTGAAAGAACTAGAATCTCTGAGGCTGAACACCATTTAAAGGCACGAAAAAGCAGCATGCGAGAGTGAAAAACACTGGCATAGATCAGAGGATCTGAACTGAGCCTTGGTTTTCTTATCTTTAAAATAGGGTATCTTCCCTGCTTACATCACAGGCTTCTTGTAAGGATTAAACAAGACTCTGCATGTGAAAGCACATGGCAAACTGTCAAAAGCCACGTTGACTTAGGGAGCCATCACCTCTTGTGTGATCTTCAGGATCCTATTCTCCTCATTCTACCTACTGCCTAGCCAAACACTGCTTCATAGAGTAATCCTCCTGAGGCACATCCCTTCCGCATCATTTTATTTTTTATAATAACATTATTTGTTAGAGTGAAACCATTGCAACTTAGTAAGATGGAAAATTCTAACATACAGACCTGAAATAGGTCAATGAATGCATGTGCTCAGTATCCTGCTTTAATAATAATCGACATTTTGCCTATCTTGTTTTTATGAAAAAATTTAAAAACCTAACGAAATGTCTGAAAATAGAAGAACAGTTGAATAAACGGGAGTCTATTGATTTGTAGTGCTATGAAGCCTTAAAAATAGTACAGATTTTTATTATGAAACAATTCAGAATATACGGCATTACTGCAATTATGAAAGTTCAAAAATGAATATTCAGTTTGTGTAGAAAAAAGACAGGAAGGAAGTACAGTAGAATATTAACTAGCTTCCCTTTAGTGTTTCATATCATTTGTTGACTCAGAGACGTCTAATAGTTACCACTGACTGCTAAGTTAAGATCAAATGTTTCAGTTTAGTGTTGAAGCCTTTTACAGTGAAGTCAGACTTCCCTTTCTAGTTATTAGTGGCTGTCACTCTTCCACATAAACCTGATGCTTTAGCAAAATCACCTACTGAGTCTTTTCTAAATGCATCCTCTTCTTGCTTGTCTCTCAACTTGTGTTCTGACTGTCCACTTTGGCACCATCCCTGAAATGCAATCTATGATTCAAGTCGCATGTTTGGTACCTCATGTCTGGTGAAGCCTTTTCTGATCCCAGTCTCTGCTTCAATCTCGTCCAGACTCCCAACAGGAAGCAGGGTAAATTCTCATGGATTCCTGAAAGGCAGAGAAATACGGTATTTAGAAGCACGGAGGATTTATGAACATTTCTCCTAAGTATTTAATAAAGCAAACTGAAATATGTTTTTGAAAGCCACCTCTCTCTTTGTCTTTTGAAAGATAGGTAGACCTTTTAAAGATAGATAGAAATAGGCAGACCTTTATTTGAGGGTAAGTTTTCTCAGTTTATAATTTTCTTCTTTCTACTGAGAGACTAAAATGCAAGTCAGAGGATGCTATTTTGGCAAATGGGGACCTTCCTTGCTGGATCAGGGAAGATTTTTTTTTTGGCCATGCCATGCAGCATGTGTGATCTTAGTTCCCTTAGTGTGTGTGTGCTAAGTTGCTTTAGTCATATTTGACTCTGTGCGACCCCATGGACTGTAGCCTGCCAAACTCCTCTGTCTGTGGGATCCTTCAGGCAAGAATACTGGAGTGGGTTGCCTGCCCTCCTCCAGAGGATTCTCCCAGATCAAACCTGAGCCTCTTCTCTCTCCTGCATTGGCGGCAGGTTCTGCACCACCAGCGCCACCTGGGAAGCCCCAGTTCTCTTGCTGCTGCTGCTGCCAAGTCGCTTCAGTCGTGTCCGACTCTGTGCAGCCCCATAGACGGCAGCCCACCAGGCTCCTCTGTCCCTGGGGTTCTCCAGGCAAGAACACTGGAGTGGGTTGCCATTTCCTTCTCCAATGCAGGAAAGTGAAAAGTGAAAGTGAAGTCGCTCAGTCGTGTCCGACTCTTAGCCACCCGATGGACTGCAGCCTACCAGGCTCCTCCGTCCATGGGATTTTCCAGGCAAGAGTACGTTAGACAGGGATCAAACCTGTGCTCCCTACAGTGAAAGCGTAGTGTCTTAAAAACTGGACCACCAGGGGACTTCCAGACCTTCTTTTCTGAAAACTTACATTCCCTGAATATGAGTGTTGTTATCTTCACACCAAAAGATTTCAGTTGTTTAAAAACTGCTCATTTATCAATATATAATTTAGACTTAGAAAAGCAGGCTGAGTTGGTGAATATATTTAACAGGAAAAAAATGTCACTTTAAGGTATAAAAGAGAAAGGGACCATCTGCCACGTAGGGGCTCTCATCTGTGTTTGATGCAATAACTAAAAGAATTTGCAGAAAACTAGTGATGAGACAGAATAACTCAAGTAGGCTTTTAAAGGCTCTCACCCATTTAACTACTTGATAGATAGCCTAAGTAATTTACTTAAATAAATAGACGGTGTTCATTTGAAATGATCAAAGCTTTTTGTTCATAATTATCTGCTTAAGTTAAAGATAGTTTTCCTTTTAAATACTTTAACTCTTTTCTTGTTGCCATCCTTTACACTGTCTATTTATCTTTTTTTAATACAGACAGAATCAACTGAATAAAGATAAACTTAGTCTATGATGATTTGCATGATTTCTCTTATCAATTAGAGGGTTTGGAATCAATAGTGTTTTACTCCAGTACAACCTGGACACATGATATTCCATGGAAACTCATCCATGACTTTATATTTTCCTCTATCAGTTAGACAAAGAAAATGTTATATGGATACCGCACTGCCATTCCGTTGGTCGCCTTGGAGACTTGATAGTGAACTGGAATGTCAAAGTCATTATTTTAGAGACGTGCTAATGACCAGAACTCTCTGTTATTCTCCATTTCCTGCATGAAACAACCAAAAAAAAAAAAAAACAACAACAACAAAAAACAAAAAAATAATAACAAGGTATGTGGAACAATGAACGATGATTTTCAAGACACTGGTGAACGAGCTACTAAACAAGTTTGAAACAAATCAGTTAAGCCTGCTCTGCAATTGCCCCCAGATTTACCGCCTTGAGGTAATTTCTAGCCTTCAGTGCAGGCAAGGGAGCTTGAGCAGAACCTAGAAGAATCCCTTGGGTGAAGGGGCAGAGCTGAGAGATCGACGGGGTCAGGAGGCCTGCATACTACAGGGCGGAGTGTGACAGAAATGGAGAGCTGCACAGAGAAGAAGCTCCAGAGATTTACCAAGGGGCCCCTCAAATAGTTAGCTGAGTGCTGGCCAAACATGTACTTGAGGTAACTTTTCAGAGACGGGATAAAACTCACCTGAAATGATTAGAGATACAATTGCCTCAGAGTAACACACAGACTTGAAAATATTCCCTGTTTCCATCAGCCAAATGAAGAATTCCATGATTCATAGGGTATTAGAGGGAGAAGGATCTTGCCTCACTACGGGGGAAGAAAAGCAATAACATACCTAGGCAGCATATTAAAAAGCAAAGACATTGCTTTGCCTACAAAGGTCTGTGTAGTCAAAGCTATGGTTTTTCCAGTAGTCCAGTATGGATATGAGAGCTGGATGATAAAAATGGCTGAGTGCTAAAGAATTGATGTCTTAGAACTGTGGTGCTGGTGAGGACTCTTTGAAAGTCTCTTGGACAGCAAAGAGGTCAAACCAGTTAATGCTAAAGGAAATCAACCCTGAATATTCATTGGAAAGATTGATGCCAAAGCTAAATCCAGTACTTTGGCTACCTGATGAGAAGAGCCAACTCATTGCAAAAGACCCTGATGCTGGGAAAGATTGAAGGCAGGAGGAGAAGGGGACGACAGAGGATGAGATGGTTGGATGGCATCACTGACTCAATGGACATGAGTGTGAGCAGACTGCGAGATGATGAAGGACAGGGAGGCCTGGCTGCTGCAGCCCACGGGGTTGCAACGAGTCGGACACGACTGAGCAACTGAACAGCAACAAACGGAGGAATACTCAGCCCCAGCATGAGCACTGCCTTGGTCTTGCCTAACAAGCCTTAAAAGTAAGACTGAAAAGGATGAAATAGTTTGCAAGTAACTTAACTATATTACAGAGTGAAACTCAAGAGAAAAATGTATAGAAATGCAAAAATATTCAGTGCCCCCAAAGTAAAATTAATCTGGCATCCAAATTTTGATTGGCATCCCATCAAAAATTACTTGGCATGAAAATAAGGAGGAAAACATAATGACTAATGAGAAAAAATTTTAAATGATATAAGAATTAGATGACAAAGTTATTACAACTGTACTCTATATGTTTGTAAAGCTAAGTAGGAAAAATTAACTAGTGAAATGGTCATTCAGACATACACATTACAAAGTCTGAGGTGAAAAATACACAGGATTAGACATTGCAGAAAAATATTTGCAAATTTGAAGGCACAGTGATAGAAATTATTTAAATAAAACAGAGAGAAAAGAAAAATTTTAAAAATTTAACAGAGCATCAGTGAACTATGGAACAATTTTAAGTAGCTTAATATAGGTATAAATAGAGTCTCCCAAATGAAGGGGGAAAAAAATATTTGAAAAAAATAACAGGTGATATTTTCCCAAATTTGATGAAGACAGTAATCTTAAAGATCTAAGAGTCTCAATGAACCTCAAGCACAAGAAATGTAGAAAAAACCACCCGAGGGCACATCATACTAAGACTGTTCAAAAACAGAGACAGTGAGAAAAATCTTAAATGCTGACAAAGGAGGAGAAAAAAATGTCCCATACTTAGAAACAAAATAAGAATGACATCAAATTTCTCATCTGAAACAGTGCAAGCTAAAATGTAATGAAGTGTAAATTTTAAATTTATGAAAGGAAAAAACAATGTCAATATGCATTTATATATGCAGTTAGAGTGTCTTTCAAAATCTAAGACAAACTGAAGACATTTTAAACATATAAAAGCTGAAAGAATTCTTGCACTAAAAGAAACATTTAATAAAGTCATTCAGACAGAAGAAAAATGGTACCTGATGGAAATATGGATTTAAACAAAAAAATGAGGACTGGAAATGGAATCTATATTGGTGAAAATACAACATTTTAATTAATATTTAATTTACTTTAAAGCATAACTGACTAAAGAAAAGTAACAATTCAGTGTGGACAGTGTTAACCTAAATATGTGACCATGGTGGCACAAAATTTGGGGGGGAGGAATTGCAGAATACTATTGTGAAACTCTCATTCTGTATGTGAAGTGGTACAATATCATTTAAATACATGAAGTTGCATAACATCGCTTGGTAAGTTAAAAATGTGTCCGAGAAACTGTAAAGCAACCACTAAAATAACAAAACAAAGAGTTTTAGCTGCTGCTGCTGCTGCTGCTGCTAAGTCACTTCAGTCGTGTCTGACTCTGTGCGACCCCATAGACGGCAGCCCACCAAGCTCCCCCATCCCTGGGATTCTCCAGGCAAGAACACTGGAGTGGGTTGCCATTTCCGTCTCCAATGCATGAAAGTGAAAAGTGAAAGTGAAATCGCTCAGTCGTGTCCGACTCTTCGAGACCCCATGGACTGCAGCCCTCCAGGCTCCTCCATCCATGGGGTTTTCCAGGCAAGAGTACTGGAGTGGGGTGCCATTGCCTTCTCTGAGTTTTAGCTAATAACCCCAAAAAAGAGATAGCAATGAAATCATAAAAAGTACTGTTAATCCACAAGAAGTCAAAAAATAAAAGAGGAAAAGGGGAACAAGAAACAAATGGGATAAATTGAAAACAAATGATAAGGTGATATATTCAAACTAAACCACACAACTGATCATCTTAAACTTAAATGATCAAATGCTTCAGTTAGAATGTAGAGACTGTAAAATTGGATTAAAAAAATGACCCAACCATAGCTGCCTAAAAAGAAGGCATTTTGAATGTAAAGAAACAAATAATAGTAAAAGGATGGAAAGTGATATATCATGCTGCTGCTGCTGCTGCTAAGTCGCTTCAGTTGTGTCTGACTCTGTGTGACCCCATAGACGGCAGCCCACCAGGCTCCCCGGTCCCTGGGATTCTCCAGGCAAGAACACTGGAGTGGGTTGCCATTTCCTTCTCTAATGCATGAAAGTGAAAAGTCAAAGTGAAGTCACTCAGTCATGTCCGACTCTGTGCGACCCCATGGACTGCAGCCCACCAGGCTCCTTCATCCAAGGGATTTTCCAGGCAAGAGTGCTGGAGTGGGGTGCCATATATATCATGCTAAGACTTGTCAAAAGAAAGCTAGACTTTACTTATGAAAAGATTAAATAGATTTTAGAGTGAAGAGTATTACAAAGGATAAAAATAGATATTTTATTATAATAAAAGACATCTGTTATGTATAACATATTACATACATATGTGGGCTTCCCTGGTGGCTCAGACAGTAAAGAATCTGCCTGCAATGCAGGAGGCCGGGTTCCACCCCTGGGTTGGGAAGATCCCGTGGAGAAGGGAATGGCAACCCATATTCTTCCCTGGAAAATTCCATGGACAGAGGATCCTGGTGGGCTATAGTCCATGGGGTTGCAAAGAGTTGGACATGATTGAACAGCTAACATTTTCACTTTTCAGGTACATATGTAACATAATACATCAACGTTATGTGACAGAGTAATCTGTGTCAATCTCAAGTCTGCTGTGTCCTGGTACTGTCTCTAAGCTGTCAGCACTTAATAGAGTACCAGTGTGTGTGGGATCAAGTCCTCTAACCTTCAGTAGTCTTTCTTAATCTGGGAGCCTTTTACTTTGCATGGTCCCTAGCTCTGTGTTCATACAGACTGCTTTTATGGGTAGGGTCCTCTTTCTTATTTGCCTGCACCCTTAACCTTGGCCCTGCTTCTCTGCCACACTCAGAGATACAGTAATGACAGCACTGTGAAGCAAGGAGTTGGACAAGAATGGATTAATCTATGGCCCTGGAGTCCCACTCTACCATGTAATCATTCCCTTCTTACAACTTGCTGCCTCCTCAGAGGTCTACTCAGAAAGCAGAGAGCTGGTCCCTCGACTCTCAGAGGTCGCATGCCTTAGTCTTCACCCCTCCAGGGTTCTTCATGCAAAGTTACCCAAACAGTGCTCTCTCATACTTACTGTACTAGTCTTTCTATCTTCTGGAGGGTTTTTCTAAGGGGAATTTTTTTTCCTTTACGAGAGAGTTTTGTGTGTGTGTGTTGTGTTGAGTTGTATACACTGTGCAACTGTTGAGATACAGTATGGCTGTTCCCAGGTAATTCTCTATGCCTCACTACCGCTCATAGCTTTCAAAACACAAAGCCAGAATGCATATCTTTTTTTTTTTTTTTGCTTTCTGATTTATCACTTTCTACCTTGAGTAAGGAGAACAAAAAGGCTTAATTTCTTGAATAGAGAGAAGATGGTGGAGGGAAAACTAACATTTTAGATTTGTGGTTTCACTAAACAGGTATCTTAAAAACTAACCATTACAAGCACATATCTTGAGAACAAAAACATGATTTCATGGAAAATCAGGTCTATATGGAAACCACCTTGCATCCTGATTGAGTAATTAGCTGCCTCCATCTTCACCAATGTATCCTGAAAAATACGTTAACACAAGACCTTCAGAAGTTGGCATGATCTTAAGCCAAGTTGTTGTAAAATAAGTATAGATATATTTTTAAAAGGTTTCCATTGCCTTCTTGCATTTTTCAAAAGCTTTGTGGATTAATCCCATGTAAAATAAGAGGTGGAAATATATGTGAAAGGTTAAATAACCGTATCAGGCAGAATATGCTAGAATGCCAAGTGAATGGTGTACTATGTTTCTTTCACTGAAGACTAAGAAACCTGAGCACCCACAATTTATTTGAGAAATTTAGAATTTTATTTAGTTATTCCAGTACTTAAGTTTACATTTATATTTACAAATGCATTTTTGGGGGGGTGAAAGTCAGCTGGCTAGACAACTCACCATATGAACGCGAGTTTCATTAAAGTCCAAATGGAGAAACTAAGGCAAGACTTGAGTCCTGAAATCTACCATAATATTGTCATGAGAACTCAAAGATTGAACAAGCCATACCAGGATTCCATCTTCCCTGGGTCATAACCATACGATGGGGAATTTTCCACTTCTGACTCCAGGAATAATTGGATTGTTGTTGTTGTTTAGTTACTAAGTCGTGTCGGACTCTTCTGCGGCCCCATGGTCTGTAGACTGCCAAACTCTTCTGTGCGTGGGATTTTCTAGGCAAGAATACCTGAGTGAGTTGCCATTTCCTCCTGCAAGTTGATCTTCCTGACCCAGGAATCGAACCTGTGTCTCCTACACTGGCAGGAGGATTTTTTACCACTGAAGCCTGGGAGGCCTTCCCACCTGGGAAACCTAATTATTGGGTTAGGTACCCATTAAATGAGGGACGTCCCTGGTGGCTCAGATGGTAAAGCGTCTGTCTACAATGCGGGAGACCTGGGTTCGACCCCTGGGTCGGGAAGATCCACTGGAGAAGGAAGTGGCAATCCACTCCAGTACTGCTGCTGCTGCTAACTCGCTTCAGTCGTGTCTGACTCTGTGCGACCCCATAGATGATGGCAGCCCACCAGGCTCCCCTATCCCTGGGATTCTCCAGGCAAGAACACTGGAGTGGGTTGCCATTTCCTTCTCCAGTGCATGAAAGTGAAAAGTGAAAGTGAAGTCGCTCAGTCGTGTCTGACTCCTAGTGACACCACGGACTGCAGCCTACCAGGCTCCTCCGTCCATGGGATTTGCCAGGCAAGAGTCCTGGAGTGAGTTGCCATTGCCTTCTCCATATTCTTGCCTGAAAAATCCCATGGACAGAGGAGCCTGGTAGGCTACAGTCCATGGGGCCGCAAAGAGTTGGACATGACTGAGCGACTTCACTTACTTACTCATTTAGTGTAGATTTTCATAACGCCAGCATCTTAACCTTATTTCCAAGTGAACAGGTCAGCTTTACAGAGTGATCAGGTGACACTATTACAGCTGATGTTAGAGCATTGCTAGTCATCAGAGCTTTGGTTAAGTGTGAAGCTTTGTTATCCTCCATTATCAAACAAAACCTTAACACTACCAGCACCAGTGTTCAGCTCATTCCCTCAGTCATGTCTGACTCTTTGAGACCCCATGAATAGCAGCATGCCAGGCCTCTCTGTCCATCACCAACTCCCGGAGTTCACTCAGACTCACGTCCATTGAGTCAGTGATGCCATCCAGCCATCTCATCCTCTGTTGTCCCCTTCTCCTCCTGCCCCCAATCCCTCCCAGCATCAAAGTCTTCACAAATGAGTCAACTCTTCTCATGAGGTGGCCAAAGTACTGGAGTTTCAGCTTTAGCATCATTCCTTCCAAAGAAATCCCAGGGCTGATCTCCTTCAGAATGCACTGGTTGGATCTCCTTGCAGTCCAAGGGACTCTCAAGAGTCTTCTCCAACACCACACTTCAAAAGCATCAATTCTTCGGCACTCTGCCTTCTTCACAGTCCAACTCTCACATCCATACATGACCACAGGAAAAAGCATAGCCTTGACTAGACGGACCTTAGTTGGCAAAGTAATGTCTCTGCTTTTGAATATGCTATCTAGGTTGGTCATAACTTTTCTTCCAAGGAGTAAGTGTCTTTTAATTTCATGGCTGCAGTCACCATCTGCAGTGATTTTGGAGCCCCCCAAATAAAGTTTGACACTGTTTCCACTGTTTCCCCATCTATTTCCCATGAAGTGATGGGACCAGATGCCATGATCTTCGTTTTCTGAATGTTGAACTTTAAGCCAACTTTTTCACTCTGCTCTTTCACTTTCATCAAGAGGCTTTTTAGTTCCTCTTCACGTTCTGCCATAAGGGTGGTGTCATCTGCATATCTGAGGTTATTGATATTTCTCCCGGCACTCTTGATTCCAGCTTGTGTTTCTTCCAGTCCAGCGTTTCTCATGATGTACTCTGCATAGAAGTTAAATAAGCAGGGTGACAATATACAGCCTTGACGTACTCCTTTTCCTATTTGGAACCAGTCTGTAGTTCCATGTCCAATTCTAACTGTTGCTTCCTGACCTGCATACAGATTTCTCAAGAGGCAGGTCAGGTGGTCTGGTATTCCCATCTCTCTCAGAATTTTCCACACCAGTGTAGTTGTATGTAAATAGGCATTCTCTGTATTAATATTACTAAAGTTAAAACACAAAAACTGGTTTAGATTAAAACTAAAGGCTTCATTCCCCCCACCCCCATGATTAAACCCCACATCAAAGGTTTAGTTTCAGCAAAACAATGTAATCCATCACATTTAAATTCACATTGTCAAACTGAATTTTATTGACTGTGTGGTTTTGGTGGTATAGTGTCATTAATGTTGAAAACACAAGGATAAATGTGCTAAGGCACACAGTGGACTTGGTATGGTTGCTGGCGCGTGAAAAGCTTTCAGTAAACATGATCTATTATTATTTTGTGGAAATTTACAGCAAGTTTTATTTTAGTACAAGTTTATGGAGCATTATTATTATATCTCATTTAGGATAGCACTGAGGTCCACCATTTTTTCTTTAAAGGTCTGTAAATAGGACTCAAGTGTAATAAACACTAAGTTGGAAAGTAACTGCCAGAAGTTCATTAGTAACCAGAAGGCTTCCTGGAAGACATCAAAAAGCTGCCTTCTTATTATGACAAAACTTAAAATGGAGGCGCAGAAAAATAAAGTGCCTTATTCAAGCCCCTTCATCAGAGCAATAGAAGAGCCTCTGATACTTTGAGTTCCCATCTCTGGCACTCTGAGTGCTCTCTTTCTCTCTTGTCACTGAACTCCAGGAGTAAATAGTACTCATTCTTTTGTCTTTACGTAATGTTTTTGGAAGCAAATAACAGTTGATTATATTTAGCAAACAGTGCTTCTTACTGTATTTTGATATAAGAATTTTTTCAGTTTGCTTTGGAAACTGACAATTATGATGACATTGAATAGAGGTTAGGGGACACATTGATTATTGGGGTAACCTACGTATTCACATGAATGCCAGTTTTGATGAAGCATCAAATTCTTATTTGGCATATACATTATGTCAATTGGGAACTTAAATATTTCTGTGGAAATGCCAACAGAAAAGCTTGCAATCTGCTTGCCAAAAATAAATTGCATTAAAAAAAATAGAAGTTTATCATACCTGTGTAAAAGCTACATACACACCACATTTTAAAGGAAATCTATATATGTGCTTAAAAAGAAATTATACATGAAATAAAAGCTGTGAAGTATTATCATAGCGACTGGAGATTTCCATTCAAAAATCATCGCACGGCAAAGACTGGCTACAAAAATTGGGAAGATTTGCCTCCCAGCACCAAGGAAGTAATTTGAAGCAAAATATGCACAAAAGCAGTGGTTGCTGAATCTTTCTTTCCCAAGTTATTTAGGGATATATTGGAGAGGGCCTTCCATGTGCAGGATGAATCAAGACTGGGACCTTTAAGAGATATGTTAGATATAATAGATATGAGTGTGTGTTTACATATGTGTCTGTGTACATATACACACATACGCAAATATGTGTGTATATAAATAACACATATATACATGTGTGTGTCTCTCTGTGTAGACAGATATTAATGGAGATAGATTAGATAGAAGTGGCAACATCTGGTCTTCTTTAAGGAGCTAAAAATTCTACTTGGAGAAATGAGACTGATACATGAAGCAAAAGTAAAAATTTTAAATTGAGATAGCTACAAATAATTGTAGCTCCACTGCCTCTAAGCTCCCCCAGCGTCTGGGTCATATTTCCCTTTCATATCCCCATACCACTAAGAGTTGTTCAGAGAAGAGGAGGGAGTGAGACTTCTTTGAGGCACTCTACCTTCCTAAATTCCGTATCCCTGGTCTTTGTCCTCCCTTTGTCTGCTATCACCTCTGTACTAAGCACCCCCCAGCCCCAGCCTCCAGCCCCATGGTCACCCCCAGGGTATCACTTGATTCCTGTCTCAGGTCTGTCCCACTTCTGCTTTCTCTGTGCCCGTGTCTTTCTCCGCACGTCCCCTCTGCAGCCAGGGAAACCCACGTCTACTCCCTGGACTGAGGGGGAACTTACTTCCTTGCCATCCATGTATCCAACCCAGAGAAGGTCACCATTTAGACCTTCTGGTCTGACCTGCCTCCACAATTTCACAGATCATCCTCCCTCTGTTTTCAGCTCCTCTCTCACCTCTTCTTTTGAAGTCTTCTCTTTCCGAACTCCCCAAACTTTCGTCTCTCAGAGCATCACTGGGGAGTGGGGGGAGGCGGGAAGATTCTTATTATTTCATGACACAAAATGCACAATAAAAGCCGTCTCGACTGCTTTCATTCCAGACAAAACACTGTGTCCCAGCTTTGTCTAAGAGTTCTTTTTCTTTTTTAAAGATTTTTAAATTTTTGGCAGCATGCTGCGTGCAGGCTTTCTCTAGTTGTGGTGAGCAGATTTCTTATTGAGGTGGCTTCTCTTGTTGCAGAGCACGGGCTCTAGGGCACACTGGCTTCAGTAGTTGTGGAATGAAAGCTCAGTTTTTTGCAGTTTCCTGGCTCTAGGGCACAGGCTCAATAGTTGTGATGCACTGGCTTAATTGCTCCATAGCTTATGGGATCTACCAGGACCAGGGATCGAACCCACGTGCCCTGCATTGGCAGGCAGATTCTTAACCACTAGACCACCAGGGAAGCCTTTTCTAACAGCTCTTTAAGCTGTTCCCCCAGAGGCATCTGTCCCAAAGTGGAATTCTGCCACTGTCCCAAAGCACAGAGATAGCATTTTTTCTAGTAGGCGTTGGTATTGTATTTTCCTGGGCTTCCCTGGTGGCTCAACTGTTAAAGAATCCGCCTGCAATGCAGGAGACCTGGGTTTTGTCCCTGGGTTGGGAAGATCCCCTGGAGAAGGGAACAGGTACCCACTCCAGTATTCTGGCCTGGAGAATTCTATGGACTGTATAGTCCATGGGGTCACAAAGAGTCGGACAGGACTGAGGGACTTTCATTTCACTTCCCTTGTATTTTCCTAATAAAGGTTAGTATTAGACTAGAGGAGCAATACAGTATTCCATATATTTTGTTGCTAGCGAATAAAAAATTCTGAACATAGAGTCGGAGTGAGATGGGAACAGAATTGGATGAGTAGAGAGGAGTCAGACGATGGGAAACTTTCAAGGCTGAACAAAAATGGCTTGTTTGGGTATAAATTCTTCTTTGATTCATGAAATGTTCATCATTGTATTGATTAATTTCTAAATTTTTGGCAATTTATTAGTTTTATTTTTGATTTCTAGCTTAATTCCACTGTGGTCAGAGAACATACTTTGTTTGTTGTCAGTATTAAGAAATTTGTTGGAACTTGTTTTTATCACCCAGCATTTGGTAAATTTTAGTGACTACTAGATGTATATGCTTGTATATTGGAGAAGGA